>NC_040906.2:31602874-32213261 GCF_004126475.2 Phyllostomus discolor
AGCCAAAAGGTGAAAATAATCCAAGCATCCATCAACAGAAGAATGAATAAGCAAAATGTGGTATATACATACAATATTATTCAACCTTATAAGGGAATGAAGTTCTTATATATGCTACCACACGGATGAACCTTGAAAATATTATGTTAAGTGAAATAAGCCAGACACAAAAGGATAAATGTATGATTTCATATATATGAACTATCTTTTTTAAAAGACTTTATTTTTAGCAAGCGGGGAAGGGAGGGAGAAAGAAAGGGAGAGAAACATCAAGGTGCGGTTGCCTCTCATGTGCCCCCTCCTGTGGACCTGGCCTGTGTGACCCAGGCATGTGCCCTGACTGGGAATCCAACCAGTGACCCTTTGGATCGCAGGCCAGCACTCAGTCCACTGAGCCACACCAGCCAGGGCTATATATAAAATATCTTGAAAAGGAAAACTCATAGACAGAGGGTTAGACATTAGCAGAAGCTTTAGGGGAGGGCAAATGGGAAGTTGTTCCTTGATGGTTATAATTTCTGCTTGGTGTGATAAAAAGTTTGGATACAGATATTTGTGAGAGTTGCACCACAATTTGAATGTACTTAAGGCCATTGGGTTCTTTATTGAAGAATGGTTAAAATGGCATATTTTATGTTATATAAGTGTACCTTGCAGATATTGTGGGTTTGGTTATAGGCCACTGTAATTAAGTACCACAATAAAGTGAGTTGTAATCTTTTTGTGTGTACTTTACAAAAAAAAAAAAAAAAAAAAGAGATGGCAGCCCATGGATCAGAGTTTACTCTCCCTTGCTATAGGAAATTTTGACCTGAGTACCTACTTAACCCTGCTTTCTCCACCCACCTAAGGATTCCTGGGACGATTTATATTGGCAGACTAAAAGCAAGATATCCCTGCTTGTCATTCTTGCTCACTTTCTAAGTTAAAAGCCCTCCTAAAAATCATCCTCTTTATCCTCAGCTCATTATCTACTCATTATAATAATATCCTCATTATTCTACAGCTCAGTATCTCCTCTGATTTCCCCTTCGGCCTTTACTTTTTGTGTTCTGGAACCTCTAATTTGTGATTCATAAACTTGCCTACTCCTCAATACATCTTTTATTATAAGCATTTTTAAAAGGTTTTATTTATTTATTTTTAGAGCGAGGGGAAGGGAGGGAAAGAGGGAGAGAAGGATCAATGTTTGTTTGACTCTTGCACATCCCCTACTGGGGACCTGGCCTGCAACCCAGGCATGTGCCCTGACTGGGAATTGAACTGGCAACCCTTTGGTTTACAGGCTGGTACTCAATCCACTGAGTCATACCAGCCAGGGTATTATAAGCATTTTTACATTCATTTCTTTTATATTTCTGTTAGGGTACTGTATTGATGTTTCTCAAAATATCTGTGATCAGCCCTGCCTGGTGTGGCTCAGTGGGTTGTCCCACAAACCTAAAAGTCGCCACGATTCCCACTCAGGGCACATGCCTGGGTTGTGGTCCAGGTCTCTGGATGCAGGCGCATGAGAGTCAACCACTTGATGTTTCTTTCTCTCATGCATTGATATTTTTCTCCTTCTCCCTCCCTTCTACCTCTGAAAAACAATAAATAAAATCTTTAAAAAATATCTGTGATCGGGCCATAGTCTCTGTAATTTTTATTTCAGCAGAGCACAGGTGTTGCAGTCTATAGGGTTGAAAACAATTGCCTTGGCTGAGTCTGGGCTCCCTTATGAAGCTCTTCTGTGCTGCTCTTTTCTTTCTCACCAATAGGCACATTTTATCTAAAAGTGGGGGTGGGTGGTGGTGTGTGACAGACACATACTTATGAACACTTGCATACATTTATTTCTTCTTCTGACCACGGAATACTGAAGGTCTGTTTGTCTTTCCAGAATTCAGCTACGGATGAGAGACGATGCCTTAATATGCAGCATTTCTCAATATATGGAGGCTACCTGTAAAGAAATTATCAGCTCACCCTCACTGGTGTGTCTCAGTTGGGTGTTCCGCAAAGTGAAGGGTCCCCAGTTCGATTACTGGTCAGGGCACATGTCTATAAGGGTGAAGGAGGGTTCGGTCCCTCCTTGGGGCACATGCAAGAGGCAATTGATCAATGTTTCTCACACTGATGTTTCTCTCCCTCTCTCCCTCCCTTCCTCTCTTTCTAATAAATAAATAAATATTTTTTTAAAAAAGAATTATCAGCTTTTAGCCTCCACTGGAGCCTAAACCTACTGGAATTTGGGTTCACAACCTACACTTTTAAGAAGCTCCTCAGGGGACTTCAGCACTCTTATAGAGTTTGAGAATTACTGCATTAGTGGGAAAGAAAGGTTTCAGAACTGAGAGTATGTTCATGTGCCGCCCCCTCCTTCACCCTTGCCAGCTTCCACACATGAAGGCTCCTACAGAGGCATAACCATTGATAAATTGCCATGAAGAAAAAAAGGGGGACTATAAAAATTATTTTTGATTGATCACCATTTCCAAGAAAGAAAAAGTTTTTGGAGAATTTTGGGAAGGGACATTTGCCAACCTATGTATTAGCTATATACTATCCGTGTACTTCAAGTTCAAGAAAACAGGACCATTGTGCCTCTCACTCCTTACCACTGCTTTCAGACCATTAGAGGGAGAGAAAGGTCGTCGTGTAGTTGCCTCTCAAGCGCCCCCTACTGGGGACCTGGCCTGCAAGCCCTGGGTGGTGTGGCACGGTGGATTGCACTGCTGGCCTCCAAACCAAAGAGTTGCTTGTTCTATTCCCAGTTAGGGCAGACCATTATTTACTCACCTGTTTGTGAAAGCCCAAACTGCGTTGAGGCTCATAGCCTTAGGGGAGAATGCCATCCTCTCTCTGGCTGCATCATTGTCATTTCACAGAAGACACTTGTACTGTATATTTGAGGTGAATGTTATGGTGGGCTGCCCAGATTCCTTTTTTCTCCCCTCATAACCAGAACTGTTAGGTACTCTGTTGGTGACAGCTCTCTGATGCATCCTTCTCTGGGTATTGCTTGTAGGTGAAAAAGACCTGCCTCTCCCAAGGTCATGCCCTTTTTGGGGAATCTCACGTGCAAAATCTTGTTGTTACGGGGGCATAAAATCCCAACTCCTTTGCCCCAGTTTAGGATAACTCTGAAGGGCCACCCCATCTCCAGAGTTCCCTGTGGAATAGGTTGAGGTCTTTGTTGAACTAGGTGGCAGTTCGACATCATCCTCTGCCCTGTTGTGATTCCTTCTATCTCCCAAAGGTGTTGATCCTGAGGATATTCTGACAAACTTCTTGCATGCACACCTCCATCCCAGAGTCTGCTTCTTAGGGAACTCAACCTGTGATCCAAGAAAGCAAACTCTAAAACGGTATTTTTCTATTTGGGTCACCTGCAGTCTGGCTGCCAGTGAGGACCCTGTCACTGGTGGCACTAATAGCTCCTACTGGGATATTGGGAGAAAGACACTGAAAGGCTGAGAGTGATTCATCACCATTAAAGATAAAGTGTAAAAGCTGGAGGGTATTCTTGGTTGTATATAGAGTCTCATGTGTGCAGCCAGAGAGCAAAAACAAGCTGATGGTCAGTTACTGGACTTAACACTAAGAGTAGTGGAGCTCCAAAGTTGAACAGAATTTTCAGCCTCAGCACGTCTCTTACAAAAAGTGAGTGCCCTGATTGGGAAGGATTGCTACACTGAGAAATAGAACAAGGACATCAGGGTTAGTGTGCTGAAGAAACTTGAAATCTTAGATTCCCCTGAATCACCTGGGCCTAGAGAAGTGGCCTAATCCTCCCTGTCATAAAAGTAATGCTCTCTCTTTGCTTGAAGAACATACACAGACCACTGACTTATAAGACAACAGGTGCACCACTTAGTAACTTTCCTCAGTTTTCCTCTTGAACCCCAGACCAATAACTGGGGTTAATTCATACATCACCTAGCCACAGAAATGCTGGGCCTTCTAAGGGAGGAAAGAGATGCCTGAAAGGAGTCAAAGGACCTAAACAATATGTACCATCAGGAGTTGGAAGGCGACATAAGGAACTGAATTGAGGGTCCTAGATCAAGGCACAGGGAGGGGTAGCAGAACATAATGTTAGACAGGGAGGGTTTATCAATATGGCAGCACTATCCCATGATATGGAATATCCTGACAAAGATCCAGGGAAGCAGTGCTAACATTCTATTTACCAGGGTGGTTTTTAGAAACTCAGAGAAAGTAATGGCCCACACTAAGTGGTACAGAATGGCAAAACTACTGTGGGATATGGCATAAGAAGGAGTGAAAAGGCTCAGAGAAGTGGGTATGCCAGAGTAGATATTGTATGCTAAGGCCAGAAAACTTGACAGATGACTATGCTCCAAGGAGTGGCTCAGAGAACATTTTGTTCCTTAAAGCAATAAGGAATGTGAGAGAGGTACCAACATCACTGAACAGGACCAGAACTAGGGCAAAGTGAGTGAGGTACTTACCTTAGGTACAAAATTACAGGGAGCCAAAAAAGTCAGTAACCAAGATAAATAATTTATTTTGATATTTAAAAAATCAAAATTAATTCAAAATGTCCATGGTGAACAAGATAGCCAAATTTTAAATCAAGACAGAATCAATGTTACATAGTTTTCCATATTGCCTCCTATATGGCTGAGCACAATGCTGTTACTCAAGGTGGCTGCCCTATACAGGCCTCAGGTGAGAGCAGCGGATAAAGTTACAGAGCTAAACTCCATGATAGCGACCAGGGTGATGGGACCCCAAAATAGAGGCCAAGTGATAATTCTTAATTGTCAGGAGCAAGGTGAGCACAATTATAATTAGCACAAAGTCAAAATGGCTGCCTGGTGGAGGCAATAGTGGGTTCTGGGTTCTGACCTATGGAAAGATATGGAGATGGTTAATGCAACAGGGTGTTCTTGGAGGCAAGATTGGTGGGCAGCCTACAAAGGTATTGCTCAACCTATATAACCAAGAGAAATCAAGCATGGATGCTCAGGGAACTGAAGGCAGCTATTCCAATTTTTTAAGAGTGGTTCTTGAACTAGTTTCCAGAGCTGTGCTAGTTTTCAGACATAGAACTATTTGATTTCAGACTATTTAATTGAGAGAGAAGGTAGAGGAAGATGGACCAAAGACCATGTAATACTATAGTAAATATGTATTAATGAATCCCCTAGTACAGCAGTGTCACAGTCATTTTCACCGGGGATCACATCAGCCACCCAGTTGCCTTCAAAGGGCCAAAATAATTTTAGAACTGTATAAATCTAACTACTCCTTAAATGTTAAGGAGTTGAAATTACATTCGGCCTATTGAAGGGAACCTCGAGGCTGATGTGGTCCCTGGTGAAAATGAGTTTGACACCCCTGCCCTAGTACTTTTTCCAAAGGTACCTATCATTTGCCTTGGTAACTATACACTGGGAAAGGTAGAATAAGCAAATATTTTGAGGGCTGTGGATACAGTGTCCAAGTTGACAATGACACCTAAAGTGTCACTGGCCCCTGTTAGAGTGATGGTATACCGGGTCATAGTGCCAAGTGTCCTTTCCAAAGTTCTCAAATGTGTAATTAGAATGAACATACTTAGAAGTTAGCCAAACTCTCAGTTGGTTCCTTGTCCTGTGGAATAAGAACATATGGGGAAGGCTACTGAACAGCTTCCCTGTAATACTGCAAGATATTATCATATCCTAGGAAATATCATGCAGATCATTGCCTTAAGATGTAAGGGATGCAAAGATGGTGGTCCCTATCACATCTACACTGAACTCTGGTCCTTTCCAAGGTTACATTGATCCTAGGGGATGACAGTGAACTATCACAAATTTGACTAAGTAGTCCCTCAATTGCAGTTGCTCTGTCAGATTATGGTATCTAAGCAGATTGACATGACCTAAAGTACATGGTCAACAGGTATTGATGATAAAGGAGTTGTTTTCCATTCATAGCAATAAAGAGGATTTTAGACTGCATTCTCTTGGGCTGAACAACAGTATACATTTTAAGTTTTACCACTGGGTTATGTTAATTCTCCCATAGTATATTAATACAACTCTATCATAATATAGTCTTAAGGGACCTGGGCAACTGGACATACAGCAAAATATAATTAGTCCATTGTATTGATGGCATTGTGTCAATCATGTTAATCAGACTGGATGACCAGGAAATGGTACATACAGTGGAGGCCTTGGAAAGACACAGATGCTCCAGAGGGTGGGAGATAACCCCAATGAAAATTAAGGGTCTGCCCCATTAGTGGTATTTTTTAAGGTAGGATTTCTCAATGTTGGCACTATTGACATTCTGTGCCAGGAAATTCTTTGTTGCCGAGAGCTTTTGTATGCAACACAGGATGTTGAGTGGTATCCCTGGCCTTTAGATGCCAGTAATCTAAGTTGCTTTAGGTGTTCCAGTCTAGGTCAGGGAGAAAGACATATAGAAAGAATTATAATACCAAGTGGTTAGGGTAGTTAGACATGTTTGTGGTATTTTAGAAGCACCACACAAATGTCAAAGCAAGCTATCTGTATCTCACTCATAGGGTGACATTTCCTGGTTGGAGTGACACAGGGTCAGTCTTACAGGACCAGAAGGAATCAGCCAAGTGAAAGACAGTTGAGGATATAGAGGTGGGATTAGGAAGGAGGACACTTCAGGAAAAAAGATGGAGTCTCTAGACATTGCCAAGTATCCTTGGGAGACAAAATCACTTCCAGATGAGAATCACTGATTTAAGGACATGCTGGCCTGGGGCATGCCTGGACATCTCCAAAGTAAAGGACAAACTATTGCATCTTGTACCTCCCACCACTAAGAGGAAAAGAGCCAAGCCTTGTAGGTCTCTTTGGGTTTTGGGTGGCATCAAAAACTGCTGGCTTTGTACTGTTGCTACTGTTGTTACTACTGCCAACTTATCTAGGTTGACTCTGGTACCTACCTACAGCAGAAACCTGTCACTCACCCAAGGACTCTAGTCTGCCCAACATCCCTTCCTTACCTTTTTCCACAAATCCCACTATTTCTCAGGTGCTGATAAATTCCTATCTTCCTTTACCACCTACCCATTTCTTAGTTCAGCTGGAGACAACAGTTAGCCTAAACTGAATCATTAGTGGCAGTGTTTCCAGCTCTTGTGTGGTATATCTGTCATTGAAAATGCAGTAACAAAAATAATGTGGCAGGTCTTTTTGTATCAGCTAACAGAGGCAGTACAGAGCAGGAAAGTTTGGAAGATTTCTTCATTCACTGTTTAGTCATTCATTCATTCAACAATGTATTATAGTACTGCCAGCCATCACAGGTAATTGGACTTATCTCTGCTATTTCCTTCCCTTACTCCACTCTAGAAACACCAACTTTCTTGCTGTTCTTGGAACATCCCAAATTCATTGCCACCTTGGCATTCTTTTTTGTTATTGAGTAGCATTCCATCATATATATATGATATACATATATATATAATATCTTATTTATCTGTCCATGTATTGATGGACACCTAGGTTGATTCCATATTTTGGCTATTGTAAATAATGCTGCCATGAACATAGGGATGCATATATCTTTTCAAATTAATGTCGCCCCACTTTGGATAAATACCTTGAAGTGTTATTGCTGGGTTATACGACAGCTTTATTTTTAACTTTTTGAGCAATCCCCATGCTATTTTCTATAGTGGCTGCACCAATTTACAGTTCTCCAACAGTGTGCAAGTGTTCTCTTTTCTCCACATCCTCACCAGCACTTGTTATTTGTTTTTTTTTTTAACTTTATTTATGTTTAGAGAAGGGGAGGAGAGAAAGAGAGGAAGAGAAACATCAATGTGAGACACATCGATCACATTGATTGGTTGCCTCTTGTACTTGCCCTGACGAGAACAGAACCTGCAACCTAGGCAAGTGCCCTGACCTGGAATTAAACTGTTGCTTTGCAGGATGACACCCAACCAACTGAGCCACACCTGTCAGGGCTACTTGTTGGTTTTTTGATAGCTATTCAACAAGTGTTATGTGAGTTGTTATCTCATTGTGGTTTTGATTGGCATTTCCCTGATTAGTGATGTTGAACACTTTTTATATGTCTGTTGGCCATTTGTATGTTCTCTTTGTCCTCTGTGCATTTAAAATTTGGATTATTTAGGGGTTTTTTTTGGTGTTAAGTTGTATGAATTCCTTGTTTTTTATATTAACCCCTTATTTGGTATATAATTTGTGAATATGTACTCTAATTCAGTAGGTTATCTTTTCATTTTGTTGGTTTCTGCAATTTTTTAAAGATTTTATTTATTTTCAAAGAGAGGGGAAGGGAGGGAGAAAGAGGAGGAAAGAAATATGAATGTGTGGTTGCTTCTCATGTGCCCCCAACTGGGGACCTGGCCCGCAGCCCAGGCATGTGCCCTGACTGGGAATCGAACCAGCAACCATTTGGTTTGTAGGCTAGCACTCAATCTGATGAGCCACACCAACCAGGGCTGCAATTTTTTTTTCTTTTGAGATTAGGAAAAGCCAGCCTCCAAGTGCCCCTGATTAAAAAGAAGAACTGGGAAACAGCTCATGTACCCATTAGTAGATAAGAAGATAAAAAAGCTGTGTTACAGTCCTGGTCAGTGTGGTTCAATTGGTTGGAGGTCGTCCCATACACCAAAGGGTTGTGGGTTCAGTTCCCAGTCAGGGCACATACGTGGATTGCAGGTTTGGTCCCTGGTTGGGGCATTGCAGGTTCAGTCCCAATCCAGGAGCATATGGGAAGTGACCAATTGATGATTCTCTCTCACACTGATGTTTCTTTCTCTCTCTCCCCACTCCCTCTCTAAAAGCAATGAAAAAATGTCCTCAGGTGAGGATTTAAAAAAAAAGTTGTGTTAAATTCACACAGTGGAATACTACATGGCCATAAAAAGGAAATCTTACCTTTTGCAACAGCATGGATTGACCTGGAGATTATTATACTTAGGAAAATAAGCCAATCAGAGAAAGACAAATACCATATGATCTCACTTATATGTGGAATCTAGTGAACAAAATAAACTGATGAACAAAATAAAAACAAGGGCATGGACACATGGGACAGACTGACAGTTGTCAGAGGGGAGGAGGAGGGAGAGAGAGACTGGATGAAAGAAGGGGAAGGATTAGCCAAAGAACATATATGCATAACCCACAGACACAGACAACACTGTGGTGATGGCCAGAGTGAAGGGGGTGGTAGGGGCTGGGTGAATGTGGGCAAAGGGGGTGGAAAATGGGGACATCTGTAATAGTGTCAACAATAAAAAAAGTCAAAAAATCTATATAGAAAATAATAAAAAAGAACATATTTTCCTTTAAATTAAATGGCATTAGTGTCAATTGTCTAGGTTATAGAAAAAGTGGGGTACAGCCCTGGCTGGTATGGCTCAGTGGGTTGAGTTCAGGCCTGTGAACTGGGAGGTCACCAGTTCGATTCCCAGTTGGGGCAGGTGCTTAGGTTGCAGGCCAGGTCCCCAGTACCAGGCGTGTGAGAGGCAGCCACATATTGATGTTTCTTTCTATCTCCTTCTCCTTCACTTCCCCTCTCTCCAAAAAGAAATAAAATATTTTTTAAAAAATGGGGTACAGATCACCCCATTTTTACTTTTGAATCAAAAAGCCTCACCAGAAAAGGGTATAAAAGCCTACTTAACAGCCATATTATTTACTGACATTTAAAAACCCTGTTTTTTCTTACTGTCTGATTATCCAAGTCAGTTTTATTAAAGACAAATTAGTCTTTAGAAGACTAAGAGAAAGAGTCTCCTTCAATCTTATGCAAAATCCCTTATATCTCATTATCCCATATATGTCCTTGAACATAAAACTTAATATGTAGGTACCTAGAGAAAAACAATACAAAGTGGCCAGCCACTGCAGCTTCTCTTTATCTTGGAAAGACAAAGGAATGAGATGCTTACTTTGCAGATGCTTTTCATAACTTTTTTTTTTTTTAAAGATTTTATTTTATTTTTTTTAGGAAGGGAGGGAGGGGGGGAGAGAGAGAGAGAGAGAGAGAAACATTAATGTGCGGTTGCTGGGGGTTATGGCCTGCAACCCAGGAATGTACCCTGGCTGGGAATCGAACCTGGGACACTTTGGTTCCCAGCCCGCGCTCAATCCACTGAGCTACGCCAGTCAGGGCTGCTTTTCATAACTTTAATATATTTTTTTTGTTTACTAGAATAATACATGCTTATAGCAGAGTATATGAAAAATACCAAAAATAGTAAAGAAAAAACACTCATAATTCCATCATTCATAAACATCCATTATTAACATTTTTGGTGAATTTCCTTTGCATATATATCTTATCTGACTGTGATCACCTGGTATATATGAATTTATCTTTTAAAGAAAATATTTTATTAATTTTTTTAGATAGGGGAAGGGTGGGAGAAAGAAAGGGAGAGAAACATCAATGTGTGGTTGCCTCTTGAGCACCTCCCCGGCAACCTGGTCCACAACCCAGGCATGTGCCCTGGCTGGGAATCGAACCGGCGACCCTCCATTGAGCCACACCAACCAGTGCTATTTTCTAAATAACCCAAGAAATGCAGTGTCCTAGTGATTCTTTTTGTCAATATGAATGAATTCCTTCAGTTTGATGGATGATAGCACCCTTCTTTTTCCTTATTTTTCATTAATTTACCTTATATTGTTTTAAAATGTGCTATTCCTAAAAAATACGCTGTTCTATGTATATAAAAGAATATATATAATCTATGTGTAGGTTATAAATCATCCTGTGTAAGGAATATCTGTGGACCCTCTGCCAATCCAAGAAGTAGAATTTATTAGTGATTTGTATAATTATCTACAGTTTTCTTATTTCATCCCCTTTCTCCTCCAACTATTCTTTAAAGTTTAAAACAAGCAAATTAAACAATTGAAAATTTAACCCTTTAAGTTGATTTTTTTCATTGATTCTAATAAAAGTCCCACTTTTTTACTTAAAAGTCTTTACTAAGTATTTGTGTTTTGAGTCTATCACACAGCGAGGTACACACTGTTTTGTGTTGGCTGTAACCTAGATCCCTGTTATCGTAGGCTACTTCCTTTACCAAATTCCCTTTTGAAAGTTTTGTTCTTTTTTCAACTCCAAGGTCCAAGGCCAGAGTGACAGTACAAGCTTATTCTAGTATAAATTGATGTACAGAAAAAGAAAAAAAAATGACCTCCATATTTATTTTTTAAAAATTCACGATTTAGGAATGACTTTTAGGATTAAGAGGCATTTTATCATTGTTAATGCAGATGATCAGTGGTTTTCTAAGAACCTATAAAAGTTAAAAGGCTTTATTTAAATAAGGATTGCAAAGTGGGAGGCTGGGTGGAGAGGGGCAAAGAGGAAAAAATTAATAGAACCAACAATAAAATATTTTCTTTAAAAAGGGTGACAAAGTTTCTGCCGCATAACTTAGTAACTGCGCGGCCTTGCACATTTTGTGTATACTCCCTGCCCTAGTATTTCTCATTTTAAAGTGGGATTAGCAACAATTTGCCCACTTTACTGGGCTTTCTGAGAGGTTCTGTTGTGTTTGGGAATATGTTGTAAACAAAACCCCTACCCAAATTATAAGTAATTACTTCAAAAAAGACGACCTTGAATTACAGCGCGAAGGATGAGACTTTCCACAACTAAGTACTGCACCAGCTGAGACAGATTCTAGTTTGTCTGATTCCCAGACGCCTTCCCGGGAATTTGGACAAAGCGGATAGAAGGTCCGAGGTTTTCTGCAGCCCTGAAAGCTCTGTTTCCTGCAGTGACTGCATTTAAATGACCTCGTGGATTCCATTTTAACCCACCGCAAACTTATTCACTAAAAGGCAATGCGGCTTATTCAGCCAATCCTTTCCTGGATCGCCACGAAAACAGTCTCAGGTCCCAATTCTGGCTCCGCCCCCCCACCCACAATGCACCCCTCTGTTCAATCTAGGTAGCTGCTTTGTCACGTGTCACTCCACGAAGCGCGTTCCCGCTTAGCTCATGCGCAGAGATCAGCCCACATCTATTTTTCTCCGTGGCAGCGGGGACGAGCGGAAGTTCTTGGGAGCGCCAGTTCCGTCTGTGTGTTCGAGTGGACAAAATGGCGAAGATTGCCAAGACTCACGAAGGTAAGCGGTTTTTCACTAGTTTCATGTCTTTCCGGCTGCCCAGCCTGCTAAAAGTCTGTCTTTATGGGTTTCTGTCTCTTTCTGTGGTTTCTTTTGTGGAGGCCGAGCTCTCGCTTCAGAGCCTAGGTCGTTTCCTCCCCGCCAGCCGCGCAGGCCACTGCCCCGCGTAATGGCGTCCTACTTTTACACCCCCGACAGGCTCTTTGTTCCGTGTTTGGGTGCTGCTACTTCAGCGTTGCTTCTCTTCTCCTGACCATGGGGCCCCTGTTTAAACGGCTCGCTAAGGAGGATTTTAGGACAGGGGATCGAGAAAAGGGCGTGGGAGCAAAGTCTCACTTGTCTCTAGGAATAGTCGTCGGCATAGTTTGTGCATAGGAGGGGGAGTCAGAAAAAACAACTGAGATACGGCACCGCTTTTTGGGAAGCCCTAAATCGAGTTTAGTCAAAC
Organism: Phyllostomus discolor; assembly: GCF_004126475.2. Classification (NCBI taxonomy): domain Eukaryota; kingdom Metazoa; phylum Chordata; class Mammalia; order Chiroptera; family Phyllostomidae; genus Phyllostomus; species Phyllostomus discolor. The sequence continues at coordinate 31,615,433 of NC_040906.2, forward strand.
CGAGGCCTATTACTTTTAACTTGAGTAAATTTGTGTCTTCAGGCGTCTAAGATAACTTTTTTTTTTTTGGTACGAAATGATTTGGGAATAAACCCCTCCCCCCCTTTGGTTAGCTTTAGTATAATCTTTTTCTTTGGAGACCTGATTATCTTTGGAAACTAATAAAAAGGGAAGGACACTTATTAATGGACAAACTTTCTTCGAGATAGTTGATCGTTTTATGGAATAGGCGTATGCAAATAAAGAAAATGTTGGAATAGGCTAGAGTTCATTAAGGAGTATCCAGGAAAGACAGGAAATAGGGTCACTTTTTAGAAAAGATGAGGCATGGGGAACTGGAGCTGCAATCCTTGTTCTCTGACTTGGAATCTGAAATTTCCATCAAACACGAGGTTTCCAAGAGAATCACTTATTTCACACGTCGTTTCTGGGTACCTGGGCTGGATTTAGTATGTGAGAGGTAATAATGACTAAGGCCATCAAAAATTTTACAGTCCACTGGGGAAACGTGTGTATACATTTTCGTTGTTTTACAAGGCAAATTAATGCTTAAATAGAAGTATAAGCAGCATGTTCAGGGAACCTGGGTAACGGAGTAATTAATTTATGCCTAGAGCTATTTCATAGAGGCGGTGACTTGTCCTTAGTCAAAAGGATCATCTGTTTTAAATTAAGGGAGGATATTTGAGCCAGATAGAGCATCTTGTAACTCCTCAGGGAGTCGTGAAAGGTGTTGGGATAGTGCCCTGTGTTAGGAAAAAAGTATATGAATCTGGAAAGATTGATTAGGACCAGAATGTGAATGGCATTGAATAGTTGTGTCACCTAAAGGAACTGAAGTCCAGCTTTTTGCTATTTATGAAACATGCTAATGAGTTGACAGTGACTTGAATATTTTTAATGTTAGGTATTTAAACTTTAAACACTGTTTTAACCTAGAAGTGTTTATAGGTACTTATTTTTCTATCTTTGGACTATCTCAATCATTCCTTTTGCAAAATAATAGAAAATATAAAGATGTTGCTATTTTTCATTCAGGAGATTATTCATTTGGGACATTTTATGTCTTTGATTACTTGTTTATTGGTATCTTCATAATAAGGTACTCTTGGACAGGAAATGAAAGTTCTGATCAGTTTTCCTGCATGTTAGAAACCCAGTTAAAAGCTTTGGGCTATAGAAGATTGAAATTCATTGGCCAAAATTGCTATTTTATTTGGGTTTATGCTTTTAACTGATGCCATATTAGAACATTCAGTTTACCATCTGAGCACTGTCTGCGTAAAAGACACTGTTCATCACAGGCATATAGACAGGGTGGTAAATGTTTAGTAGAAATAAACATAGTATTTACAGTTTCTTGCTCCCTTATTGTCATTTCCATGGAGAACTTCGGTCTTTCATGGCCCCTCTCTGTTTTCACTTTAGGCCATCTCTGATAACCTGGAGCAGAATTAGGTGTGTGTGTTTTTTGTTTGTTTTTAATGGTAGCTACTAAAGCACTGTATAAATCTTTATTATATTACTTAGAGTGTTCTATTGCGTTAAAGTTTTCTTTTTTTACTCTGAGATTGTTGTGTGCAAGAGCTGTACCTTAGTATTCTCCAATACCTGGTACATAATGGGTGCTGAATATTTTATCAACATTTATTGAGATTAATTTGTACTGGATTTATTAAAGGGGTTTTACAGAAAGGGGGCACTTGCAGTGACCTTTGAATGATTGAGTAGACTTGGACATACTCGTTTGGCTGCGATAAGTGGGATGTAGGACTTAATCATATATTGGAAACCTCTACTGGAGAGGAAGAAGTGTTACATTAGCATCAGATTAGGGAAGCCTTTGAATGCTGAGCTAGGTTTGACTCTGGCTTTCCAATGACTATGGAAGTGCCCTCCTCCTCCTCCTCCCAGGTAAGAAGTTAATTTCTGTATTTTAGGAAAGTTGCAGTATCAAGGATGACTTACAGGGAATAAGAATAACCATTCTTCCTTAAGCAGTTGAGGTAGTTGAGAGAGAACTTGAATCTGAGTCTCACTGGAACCACTTTTTAAATGTGTAATGTATTTGTAACTTTTTTTTTTTTAGATTTTTTAAAAGTTATTTTTAGAGAGGGAGGAAGGGAGGGGGGTATGGGAAACATCTCATATGCTCTCAGATGCATCTCAGATGCTCTCTCACTCCCCCTGGCCTGCAAACTCGTGATCCTTGACTGGGAATCAAACTCGGGACCTTTGGGTTTGTAGGAGGAAGCCCAACCCATTGAGCACACACCAGTCAGGCCATGTTTTAAGTTTTGGTTTCGAGTTGCCTATCATCCTTTTGTTTAAGTAAGATTATATAATCTTTTCATCCTAAATAGGTTGCTGGTAAAGACATTTCTTTATTATACAGTACCTTCTTAATTTACTTTACTCGATTATGTTTTTAAAAGATTTCATTTCTTCTTAGAGGGGAAAGGGGTAAGAAACATCAATGTGTGGAAGAACCATTTGGCTGTCACACTGGTCAGAGCATTTTATTTTTATTTTTTATATTTTTTATCCTCACCTGAGGAAATGCTTATTGATTTTAGAGGGGTGGGGAGAGAAACATGGATTGCCCTTCGCATATGACGGAACCTGCAACCCAGGCGTGTGCCCTGGCTGGGAATCAAACCCACAACCTTTTGGTTAAGGGAACTGCCATCAACCAACTGAGCCACACCAGCCAGGATTGTGCTGGCATCAGTAGTTTGTACTTGAGATTTGTGAGGTAAATAATACTATATTTAAACTGGAGTGTAGTTTATTGTTGTGCCTTCCTATGTGGTTCTCACAGGCTGTTACTTCCCATCATGAGCCAAACTGATCATTTTTTTCCCTCACTGTCCCGTTGTTTTTAATATTTCCACTAGGATCAGCCCTTAACATACTCTTTAACCAACCTGATTATTTTTACCTTGGCAGTGTGGCTTATGCTTTCCGGTACTGAAATATAAAAAAAGCTGAGCTTATTCAAATGAAATGTAATCTTTTGGACCTTTCTACATGTTCGATTGTGTCAAATGTGTACAATTATTAGTGTACATAATCTTACTATCCAGCAGTTCTTTGATTTTGGCAAAGGAGGGAACACTTGTTTTGGAAAGAGGAAAATGGATTATCCAAAAACTCCCTTGGTTTGTTTTGCCACTATTCCTTGAATAGATTTTTTTTTGGGGGGGGGGGGGCATCACAAAGCTGAACAGTTTTTTTCCCCTAATTATTTGTTTGCAGAATGGCTGGAATAGTTATTTTATTTTTCTGCATTTTCAGAGATTTTTATTTTCCTGTGTTAAGATAGTTACTGCTTTGTAGACTTTTTCTTTGTTCTTTTTTTTTTTTTTTTTTTAAGAGAGGAAGGGAGGGAGAAAGCATCGTGTGAGAAAACATTGATTTGTTGGCCTCCATACGCAACCTAGCACCCCACACCAGGTACCAAACCTGCAAGCCAGGTGTGTGCTCTGACTGGATTGAGAATCAAACCAGTGACCTTTCAGTTTTCAGGATGATGCCCAACCAACTGAGCCACACTGGCTGGAGCTTTGTAGACCTCAGTATGAATGTTGCTAGAAAAAAATAAAAAGGTAAAAAGGTTGCTTAAAGATTTTTAAAGAGATTTTTTCTTTACAATTTTTAGGAACTCACTATTTTTCAGACAATAAGACGTACTCCCCCCTCCCCCAGTTTGGAAGGAATAATGGTGGTTAATGCTGCTGTGTGAGTTCTGTTTACATTTACATTGGTGGAATATTACATTATTTATGTTACTAAATATTTTACCACACTTTTGTTGTTTCAAAAATTTTTCCTATTTTCCTCTAAAGCTAAATGTGTCATTATGGTCCCGAAAAATACGGTATATTAATCAGGAGTTGATTGATTTGGAATTGATATCTGTAGTATTAGTACAATAATTTACCAATATAGTTGTCCTGTCGAGGTTTTTGTTGAAGGAAAAGGTTGAGAGGTGGGTTATTTTTCTGGATGTCTTTTAGAAGTCTCATATTGAGAAATCTTTGCTCACCACTTGCTTCTGGCTGGTGGGTAGAATAGATCAATCACACTTTTGGACTCAGACCTAAAGGTGTCAGTGAATAGTAAACATCCAAAGGCTGTGCCTCTGTAATATGTAATGAACAGTGATTAAAAGCTTGCAAATAATCTAAATTAAAAAATGAGAAATAAAATTTCATCAAAGAAGAGGAAATGCTACAAGCTAGACTTAACAATATCTGAGGCATAGAAATAAAAGGCACAGAAGGGGGAACCAGGAGAGGGACAAATTTGGTTGTATAAGGTGTGCCCAGTGGTGGTTAATCTCATAATTTATGTCGTAGTTTAGAATGCATACAGTAGGTAAGGTGTTCCCCATCTTTTCAAAGACCTCCAGTTCTATGGTACTATCTTTTGATGTCAGACTGAACTCGCAGATAAAACATTTGATGTATTTATAATAAAATTGCAATTTTAATATTTATCACATTTTCCTGGTAATATTAGTAATTTATCAGTAATATAAGTAATTTCTAAGTAAATGAAAAGTGGCAATAATTTTTTGAATGAATTGAGATTTCATTCAAAAACTTGCAAGTAATACAGTAATATAAGTAATGTTAAAAGTAACAGTAATTTTTAAGTACATGAAAAATGGTAATTTTTGAATGAATTGAGATTTCAAATGGTCTGACTCACACATTTATTAATTAATTTACACTTAATGTCTACTAGCGAAATGTGTGTTCTCTGGTAGTTGAAAATATTCCTAAGATCAGAATTCCCCTCCAAAAATAGGGAAATTACAATTGAATGGCATTTCTTTTCTGTGATCATTGGAGCAAGTATAGTTTTAAAAATGTATGTTTTTATCTAAACATTTAGAAGATTTTTACCTTATCTAATCAATTAACAAGACCAGTAAGGCCAGAAAAGTGGGGAAAAAAAAAAATGACAGATTCAGAGGAGTTGGAACTTTGGAGGTTGAAGATACTCCATAAAAGAGCTAAATTTTTTTGTTTATGTGTAGCAGAGGACTCCATTTCGGAGAGAGAGCATTTACTTTTTGTTGCATTGTGGTCAGAAGTCTTGGTTTCAAGGGACTAGAAGAAAGAACCAAGAATGAGAAAAAGGGGTGAAGCTTAAGAAAATGATGCTTAATTTTTTTCAACTTTATATTGATAACTGTAAATATATGCAAACTAGAATAGTGAAATGAACCCCCCATGTTGCACCCATCACCTAACTTCAAAAGTTATAAACTTAGGACCTGCCCTGGCTGGTGTGGCTCAATGGATTGAGTGCTGGCCTGCGAACCAGAGGGTTGCCAGTTCCATTCCCAGTCAGGGCACATGCCTGGGTTGCAGGCCAGGTCCCCAGTGGGGGGCATTCGAGATGAAACCACACATTGATGTTTCTGTCCCTTTCTTTCTCACTCCCTTCCCCTCTTTCTAAAAACAAATAAAAAAAATCTTAGGGCTGATTTTGTTTAATCTGTATACTGGTCCCTTCTATCCTTGTTACTGTGAAGCAAATTCCAGATGTATCATTTTATCTGTACACTTTTAAGTGTATATCTCTAAAATTTTATTGCAACTAATATTAATAAATATTTCAGCATTGAATTTTGCTAATTGCCTTATAAACATTTTTTTCCCAGTTTGTTTGAGTCGTTACAAATAAAGTCTGTATATTGTGAACAGCCTTAAATCTTCATGTTCCACCTCCATCTCTCTTTTTTTTTCTTGTAACTCATTTGTTGCAGTACCTTTTATCCTGTAGAATTTCCCAGTCTGGAGAGAAAGGCAAGAGCAATAAAAACATCCAGGATTACTTCGTAGCCTCTCCTACCACTTCAGCTGCAATCAAGATGTTAGGAGGCCTTACAGCAAGGGAAGCTTCAAGAAAAATTACTGGCTTTAGGAATGTACTCAGTTCTGAAATCATACTTCACGTTTAGGCTGGACTAGCTATGGCAAGGAAATATAACAGGACTTGCAAATTCAGATGCTTTCCCATTATAATTTTAACAGCCATGAATATACTCTCGCAGTTTTCTAGCAAGCTTAACTTCCAGGTGAAATGGTTTTGTATGAGGAGTCCCAGTGATACATGCACCTTAGAATACCAATTTAAGAAGAACCACACCCACGACAATTTATCCCCAAGGTTTTCCCTTGAGTGAGGCTCTTTGGTAAATGTAAGTCTGATGCTAAACTAGTATTTTGATTGCTGGTCTAAGACTTTTTAAAACCACTTTCAGACTATTCCAACTCTTGGGATTTGAAGGACTACCCATAACTTCAGTTTTAGGATTCCAAATCTACTGTCAAGATGGAGAATCCCTGCTTTCTTTTTAAGTGTTTAGCGTCATCAGTAACCAAGAGTCCTACCATTTTCCCCTCCCCCAACTTTATACTAAAGATGGGGGGTGGGGGGGAACAGAAGTAAGGCCTTCATCCAGAAAATAGGATAATTTACAAATCCACATTAATTATATCTACCTCCAGACATTCTTCTCTTTAACACCATGAAACAAATTTACTAATCTCACCTCAGTTTTTCATTTTACTTGTTTTGTTAATCTCTCCATTTCATCTCAAATTTATTCTTCCTCTGTTGTACATAATGTTACATTTCTCCTTTGCACATCAAAAGGACTAAGGTTTTTACAACATTAAACATATACTTTTGATAAGATGCAGCAGTCCTGTTCCTATGTTTTTACCCAGTGATTATTAAAACTTACATTCTCCTAAAAACCTGTACATGAATGTTTGCAGCAGCCTTATTGGGAATCTGTACAAACCTGAATGGCTCTAAAGAGAGTGGATCAACACAGTGTAGTACAATGTAATACTACTTGGTAGTAGACAGGCACAGATTATTGATACACAAAACAACAGCAAGACTGAAATCTTCATGGGTTCAGATGGACTAGAGCACCAACTCTTGGCAGTCAATCCTTTGTGTGACCACTAGGAGGTCCTAGTCTCTTGTGCAGTCAGTACTAGCACATGGTATCCATTTTTATTTTTCACACTTGAATGTCTCAAACTAGAGGGGGTCTAAATTTGAAAGGGATTAGGTGGGAACAGAGGACTTATGTTGATTATAATTGAAGTAGGGAAAGATTGATGTGAACATTTCCTTTCTCTGCTCTCTCAAGTCTTTTATTTAATATGTTGGGCCTCTGGTTATTCCTTTTAGTACATTCTCATTTCTTTTTTATATTTGGCAACACATTTTACGTATTGATCATTTGTTGTCTGAAATTGTCTATTTGCTCATTTTTAGTCAGTTTTTATTTAAGAAAGTACAGGAAGTTCTGGCCCCCATGGCTCGGTTGGTGTGTGTCCTGTACACTGCAAGTTCGCTGGTTGGATTTCTGGTCAGGGAACATAGCTAGGTTGCCAGTTTGATCCTGGGTCCTCTGGGGTGCCAGTGGAAGGCAGCTAATCAATGTTTCTCTCACTCTCCCCCTCCCCTGTCCCCCTTTCCTCTCCCCCTCCCCATCTCCCTCCTAAGAATCAGTGTCTTTGAGAAATTTAAAAAAGTACAGGAATACCTGCATACCAGAAGCTATAATACATTGAGGTAGATTTGAAACTAAGGAGATAGAAGACAGCTTTGTCTTTCTGAGATGTGAAACCTTTATCAAATTTGAAGCTATGGAATTTCATAAACTGACACGGATGAGGGAGAGAAAAATTTGGCAAATTACTTTTAACGACTTCTACAGGTTGGAGATACATTTTTATTATGAAATAGTGGAACATACAGAATGTGTAGGAAAAATACAATGAACACAATGTAACCCATTGTCCAGCTTTAACGGTTCTTCTGAGTTTGTGGGATCTATTGTCTGAACTTTGTGGATATTATATTTATGTAAATGTGCTATAGTTTACAATGCATAAACAAAACCCAGTTTTTATCCATAGTTTCAAGCAATACAGAAGTACTATACTTGTTTTGCATATAAACATTGAACTTGTAAAACCTGTATACATTTAGTAATGACCTCCCCTCAGAATTAATTACCTATAAACAGCTGCCTAGCCCCAGAAGACTTTGAGCTAGGTAATTTTCTTGCTAAATTTTGATGTAATAGGACTCCATTCGTTATATACAGGGACTTGATATGAATACTAATTCAGTAATTGTATATCTTGGTAATTAGAAAATTCTGTTGCTAATCAGTAAGAACATTAAATCAGTAGGTAAAATTTAGTAGCTGAGGGTAGTTCTTGAATAAATGTATTATCTAAATAAACTAGATGCTGAAAACTTATAATGGAAAATTCTTTAGAAGGAAAATAAGCTGTGTGTGATGTACTGAGAGGAAAAAGCAAGCTACACAATGATAATGTATAGTATGATGCCATTTTTGTAAAACAATACCCCTTTCCTGTTTCTTTCTTGTATATGAGCTAGGAAAAAAAAGTGTAAAGTGAAGTTCAAAATTGGAAATTTTGTTAAGGGTGGACTGGGGCTGGAAATGAAGGTGTGAAGGGCCAATTATGAGTTTTCCAGGGTGTTAATAATGCAGAAATCTTAAGTTGGAGGTTCTGACTTATTTATTATAACAGGTGCTTCAAATGATTGCTATAGAAGCAGGCTTGCAGGCTATCTGGCTGGCCTAATTCACCCACTTGTGTTTACTGCTTGGACTTGATGGCAGTAGCATTTATGGTGCTTTAGAAAGAACCTATTTACTTAGAAGTGATATATGCACTTTGTGGTTTATAAACCAAGTTTCAAATACTTCAGAAATGGAAATGGACATAAAAGAAGAAAATGAAGAGTATTTATTTACACTTTAGCCAGTTTTGCTAACCAACCTTCTTCTGTGTTCTGGGAGAAAAAGTCTCTGGGGTGTGGGCTGGGGGAGGAGGGGAGCAAATGAGATTTTAAAACTAAAGAAAAAATACTTAAAAGAGAAAAAGTAGAAGAGTTAAATGAACCACCCAGCCCAGATGAGGATATCTGTGAGTAATTATGGTGGAGGTCCCAGACTGCTCGGGCTCCTGTAACAGTTTCGAGGGGAGCTATGCTGGAAAAATAACTGGAGATGATGGTCCCATGATACACTTAAGATACTGAGATCTAGTTATGGCTGCTAGTTCAGTAGTAAATCTGTTAAATTATTTTGAGTTTCTGACACTTGCTCCTGCTCTAATGGGGAAATGTGACCCATCTGTACCTTGGACTAGGAACTGTTACTACATTTTCTGCTTTAAACCACACCCACTTTGAGGAACTACGGAGGGTTTTCTAACTCTTAGCTTAGGGTGGGGGTGATTATTTGCATCTTTTTCCTTTTGGATCCTTGCAAACTAGTAATGAGCTTTTTAAAATGTCTGGTATCAAGGGCTTAATTCAGTTGAAAGCAATGAGCTGGCAAAAATTGAAACTCTTACTTGTTAGGCTGCAGAAATTACTGGCAGTACAAATTTTGTTTCTTTTCAAACTTATGTATTATCCAGGTAATTAAAATGAAACATTAATTTGTAATTTAAAGTTCCCTGGTGTCAGGAAAGACTAAAAAAAGTTGGAAGATTGGTCTGAATTTGAAGGAGACTAAAGACATGACAATGAAATTCAATGCCTAGTTCCTGCTTGGGTTGTGGACCAAAGAAAAGAACAGCTAGGAAAGGATGTAACTAGGACAATTAGGGAGATTTGAAGCTAGATTATATATTAGATGATAGCATTATTAATGTTTAACTTCTTGAGCATGTTAAATCTGTTGTGGTTATTTATATAGGAGAATGTCCTAGATCTGGAAACATGTGCTGAAATATTAGGAGTTTTAAATGGTTTAGAAATGTACAAACATGTATTTCCTTTATCTATTATTTACACAGTTGATGAATACAGATGAAGCATATGTGGGTGTTCATTGTATTATTTTAATTTTTCTAGTCTTGACAAAATTAAAAATTGAGAAGTTTGGGAAGCACTTGAGAGGAGTTGATACTTAATTCACCAAATGTGCATCTTCTGAAGTCTGACCTGTGGATATAACATGGTGCTTGTTGGAGGAGTGATACAATCATTTAAAAGAATCCTTTATGTTGTAGGAAACTGAGACAAACAAGTTTAAGTAATGCATTAAGTAGAGAAAGAACCTTTCCTTGAAGGTAGATAGATATATTGGTTCCAGATCTCAGGCACTTAGTTGTTAAACTAAGAAGTGTTGTGGCAGTCGCAGCCAATTGTGTCGAGTTCTGATTTCCAGATTTAAGAATTTAGACATTTTTTATTGTTTCACTGTTTGCTGTTTAGGACATGACCTGGAAGCTTGTTGGGAGTACAGAAACTTAAGTCTGCTGCAGGCCTATTTTAACAAAATCTGTAGACAATTTTTTGCACATTCAAGTTTGAGAACCACTCTCTCTAGTACTGTTTTTACATTTCTGGTGGTGTTGATTTTAAATAAACTTGACTTGTTCTTGGTCCCTAGTCAACATCAACAATATTATTTTTTAAGTTGGAGAAAGCTTTAGAATTCAACAATAATTTAATAAAAATTGGTAACCCATTAATGTAAGAGTAATTTGTAGTTGATGAAATAGTAAGCGTCTCCTCTGTATGTATTTTCTGTTGAAGTGGAGGAGCTGTATTAAATGTATTAAAATCAATACTTTATATTTTAAAGTTTTCGTGCTTAGTATTTTGATAATACCTAGTAGGGAAATGTGTGAGCGCTCTTCGGAAAATGAAATTAAACTCTGTGTTAACTTTGTTACAGATATCGAAGCACAGATTCGAGAAATCCAAGGCAAGAAGGCAGCTCTTGATGAAGCTCAAGGAGTGGGCCTTGATTCTACAGGTTATTATGACCAGGAAATATATGGTGGAAGTGACAGCAGATTTGCTGGATATGTGACATCAATTGCTGCAACTGAACTTGAAGACGTAAGTACAAAGTAGTATAAAGCATATGAGAGTCAAGCCCCCCCCCCCCTTTTTTTTTGATGGTAAGCAAGAAATATAAAGGAATTTTCTCTTTGAGTCATCTGGTTTAATCTGGGAGACATTTTGGAGATTGGGGGATCTTTCTTTTGGAGAATAAAACTGTTGAAAGTATTCTTTCTCTCTAAAGTTCAAAAACTTTTGAAAGCACTCAGTTCTGAATCTTTATGTTAAAACTGATATGTTTAGTAAAGCATCTGCAAGTCATTAACTGTTGCAAATTCCTGTTATCTATTGAGCTCTGTCTAGAGTAACCCATGTGAGAAGTGACTTTCTGTCGTTGTGACCTGATTTCTGACCTGTGCTTCGTGCTCTTTGTCTCCCCTTTCCCTTGCCATTTTAATATGAATAGACTACTTCTTGTTACTGATATTAATGGGCTCTGCACCTGTTTCAGTTATTGTGGAGGATGACCACCTCTGATTTTGAAATATATCTTTTACAATGTTTTTATATATTCCACATAGCTCACATATTGTCAGATTATCTCAAACATCGAAATTTGGTGAAATAGCTATCCATTTTTGTGTAATTCAGTAACATTTTATTTATATAGATAAACTTGTTATTTTTATTATATTCAAGCTATACTTTATTTTGTAGTTGGCACATTTTTAAAAAGTTTTTATTTATTTTTAGAGAGGATGGAAGGGAGGCAGAAAGCGGTAGAGGAACATCAACATGTGAGAGAAACATCGATGGGTTGCATGTTTCATGCCCTCAACAGGAAACCAGACATGTGCCCTGCCTGGCAATCAAACTAGGAACCTTTTGGTTTGTAGGCTGGTGCTCAGTCCACTGAGCCACACCAGCCAGGGCTGTAATTCGTACATTTTTTAAAAAATAAACTAAAAAGTCCCAAAGATAAAAATTCTGGAAGCCAATCATACCTTCTGGTAAGAGACAGTGATGGCTGTGTATTGGAGAAACTCGGGGGGCATATAAGTGTTTCAAATTTTTTTAAAAGACTTTTAAAATTTATTTTTAGAGAGAGAAGAAGGGAGGGAGAAAGAGACAAGAGAAACATCTGATCCATTGGCAACTGGGGACCTGGCCCACAAGCCATGCATTTCCCTTGACTGGGAATCAAACCAGTGACCTTCCAGTTTGCAGGATTATGCCCAGCCCACTGAGCCACATCAGTCAGGGCACTTGTTTCATTTTTAAATGTGTTAAGATCTTAAGACTTACCACGGTTGAACTTCTACACTAGTAAAATAATGTAACATTTTTCTGTTTAAACGTACTACTTAAATACATTTAAAATTGATTATATTCTACTTGTTTCTGTGGCTAAATCATGTTTGTTTGTTTTTTTTTTTTTTAAAATGAGTTAAACGAGGAAACTGGAGAGTTTTAAATAGATTGTTTATAGTTTCCAAATTCGAAAAACAAATTTTATCATGCCTTCTATGAGAAAACAAAATGCTGAGATTTTTGTAGCTCATATCTACTTTTAATTGGCTTCCACAGAAAGCATTCCTTGTTTAATACTTCTAAAAGACTAAAAACTAAGTTTAATTTCTTTAATAGTGTTTTTTGCGTTGAAAACTTATGTACAAGTTTATGAACAAGGGATTCAGACATCACACTTATTGATTTCATGTTGAATCTTAGTGTTTTCTAATTTTTGAATTCTGATGTTTTTTTAATGGGTTTTTGGGGACATTTCATTGCAGGATGATGATGACTACTCTTCATCTACAAGTTTGCTCGGTCAGAAGAAGCCAGGATATCATGCCCCTGTGGCATTGCTTAATGATATACCACAGTCAACGGAACAGGTGACTTTTTTTCTTTGTTAAATCCAGAATTTATTCAGCTAAAGAAAACTCTCAATTTCCATGGAAGCCTACTTTGAGTCATGTTATTAGAATGTTTTGAGGAGAGTTGATTTTGGAAGAATTAGAAATAATACTTAGTTAATTTTATAAAGATAGTTTGTGAAGAATTGAACTATGGAAATACAAATGGATATTATCTCATCTCTGTGTTTTTTTTCATATTTATAAAATACAAAATATTTTATCAGTAGGCAGCTAAACATTTTACATGTTTTATAATGTTCTGGTTTTTTTAACTTTTAAAAAATTTTAATCATTGTTCAAGTACAGATTTCTCCCTGTAATGTTCTGATTTTTGTTTATAGTACTCTGTTTGGTTATTTAATAAAGTAGGTATTAATGAGACATAATTCTTTTCAGTATGATCCATTTGCGGAGCACCGACCTCCGAAGATTGCAGACCGAGAAGATGAATACAAAAAGCACAGGCGAACCATGATAATTTCCCCAGAACGTCTTGATCCTTTTGCAGATGGTAATTCTTTCCCACTTTTCTTTGAGTATTCACGAATTTGTTTGTATTAATTTGTCTTTAGCCCTTTGATTTTTTTTGGCATGCTTATGAATTTGCTTTTCTTTTAAAAAACCCCCCTTATTATAGATGTATATAGATTTGGTTGAAGTCACAGATGCCATATTCTTCATCTTTATAATACAAGTTTTCTTTCCAGGTAGAAGGACAAGAAAATAATGAGCCAATGCCATAGAAACGCAAAGGGTTAAAGGTTTTTCTTTTACTTTTGTTTTGGGTACGCTTCCTATACTTGGAACAGATATGTTTTTCTGCTCAAAATACTTTCAAATTATTGAAAGTTTTCATTCCAAATCCTAGATTTTAGGATTGTTAACTTTTTAGAAACTGTTTCTCACATTAGAGCTCCCTTATATTGCTCTAAATATAGTTTAGTAAATGCACCTCCTACTTTGCTTTAAGCATACTTAAAATTAAAACAAAAGTATGTATACAAAGACTTTGATATTTTTAATAGTTGGAGTTTGTTTTGCTAATTTTAGAGTGCAGGTCAGCACAAGGGGCATAGTGAGCCTGATGGAAGCTTTCCTCAGGTGAGTGAGTTTCAAAATCAAATTAGGTGCCTGTTTCTTAAAATGAGATTCTGCTGCAGGTTTACAAATTAGACTTTCAGCCTGCATGAATTAGTAGGGATATTCTTTTTTTACTTGCATAATTGTAATTGATTTAAACATGTATGTCAGAATTCACAGGCCCATACTAACTGTCCTTAATTTCTTTCCTACAGCAGTACTGCTATATGCCAGTCCTGTCTGCATTCTTAAGGGTGCAGTTCAACACATCCTCTCTAGATTATGGTGAAAAAGTATTCCAAAGGAAGTCTTATCAGAGCTAGTGTCAGAAAGAATGACACTATCAATTGGGCATGATCTTCAGCATAGGAAATGTCTTAAGAATTTTAATATCTTCCTAAATTGTGTTGCTATACTACTGTATAGCTAATGATCACATTTCTGAAACGAAGTGTGCCTCTGTGAATCTTGTTATGTACTGTTTGGGCTTCTTTAAGATATTTTGAAGTTTGAAAAACGAATATTGAAATTTTAACCAAGAGACTAACACATCTCTTTGTACACCACTTGTCTTGTGTGCATCATAATAACCGGTAGAAAGTAATATATTCAAGTAGTGTGTTTTCACTTGTAATTTATACTTTCTAAGAAAATAAAAATGTTTCTGGGTCAAGAAAACTTTATAAAGCATGAAGCCCTTTTTTAGTAACCTGACATGAGAATAAGATTATAGGTATATTTTTAAAAAGGAGATTTTCTAAACTGTAACTGTTTAGAACATTGTATGAAGAACTTACCTAGTTAATAGTTACTTGTAGTCAGGATTTAACATCTTGCAACAGGTAATGTTTTGAATATAAATATCTTTCCAAGTGTTACTAATGGTAAAGAGATAATTTTCTAGGCTTCTATTCTGCTGCTTGAAGTCAGAACTGCTGATGGAGACAAAGGCACGAAAGTGTACGTATTCCGGATTAGCAACCCAGGAACCCATCACTTCTGAAGACTAAACTGTGCTGTCATTTTGCTTTTATATGCATTAAAATATTTGTTTTAAACTGCTGTAGATATGTTTGTGTTCAAACAGGTTAAATTGATCAGCAAACTCAATAAAAAGTAAGATATATAATTACTAAAGTTTTCCATCAAAAAATAAATTAAATGATTATGGAATAACATAATACTAGAGCAGGGCAGATAAATCAATTGAACCTAATTACCTTTTATTTATTGTACACTTGTCCTGTTGCTGTTCTTTTCTGCAGGAGGGAAAACCCCTGATCCTAAAATGAATGCTAGGACTTACATGGATGTAATGCGGGAACCAGCATTTGACTAAAGAAGAGGTATGAACCTAGTTTTATTTTATGGTTGTGAAAGTAAAAAGAAGTTGAGATTGAGAGACTTTTTACATTTTCTTTTTATTTGCTGCACAAGTAATTCAGTAGTATTGATAAAGTTAAGCTGACAAAAAAACTTACCCAAATTCTACCACCTTCCAAATTAAACTGTTCGTTTTTCTAGACCCTTTTTAGTCCCTGGGCCTATCGGCCATGCATATACACGTTTGGTATGTAGAATGTGCACTTTCTTCACTCAAATTTTTGAGGGAAAAATAAGGATGAGATTTATACATGGGTATAATGATTACATTCCATGGGTATAATGTACACAAAACGTGGCTGTGCATTATACACGACAAATATAGTATTTTCTCTTGAATACATGGGTGGCGATGATTGATAATGTTTGTCTGAAGCCAGTGTTAAGGGAAAGCCAAGTAGTGAAGTCATTCCTTGAAAAGCACCTAATTCTCTCATAGGATTGAGGTTGGGTGTAGATGGAGAATTCTTCAGAATTCTTGATGGTCTACAAGATCACTTATATTTTAATAGCGTCTATAACTTTATTATGAAGAATATATAGTAATTTGTTGTATGGATTAAGTGGAGTGGTGGAACCCCTCTTGAAAAATCATAGGATAAATTAAATGCATTTGTTAAGATCTTATATATAGTATTTAACATAGCTATAATTTAAACATTCTTTCTTTTTAAAAAAATTTTATTCATTTTTAGAAAAGGGACGGGAAGAGGGAGAGAAACACCAGTGTGTATTTGCCTCCCCCCACCCCCACTGGGGCCCTGGCCTGCAACCCAGGCATGTGCCCTGACTGGGAATCAAACCGGTGACCCTTTGGTTCATAGGCTAGCACTCAGTCCACTGAGACACACCAGCCAGGACTAAACATTTTCACTTTATATCTTGTTACCTAGTCTGAATTGCTATCTGAGTTTTAAATAAAATTTTTTAATGGAAGCATTTTGATTTGCCAGCATGACTGAGGTTTTCTTCACTAACTATATAAAGTACAGTGCTCTGTGTTATAAATTTTGTATTGTTTCATCTCTTGTGCAGAAAGATGTTGTATAGAACTGGAAATACAGAGAGGAGAGGGAAAAGAAGCAGGGACTACCCAGTAGCATAGAAAGAAGGAGAGTGAATAAGAGTAAAATGACATTAAATAGAAATGATTGTATTAATGATATAAAAATATATTGAAAATGTTTTAAAGGTATTCCCTGGCTATTCCATGTTTTTAGAGAGAAATTAGGCAACAACTAGCAGAAAAAGCTAAAGCTG
Organism: Phyllostomus discolor; assembly: GCF_004126475.2. NCBI lineage: Eukaryota > Metazoa > Chordata > Mammalia > Chiroptera > Phyllostomidae > Phyllostomus > Phyllostomus discolor. The sequence goes on from NC_040906.2 coordinate 31,631,962, forward strand.
GAGAACTAAAAAGTTGTAAATGGAGCAGCAGCGTCCCAGCCTCCCTCAAAACGAAAACGGCGCTGGGATCAAACAGCTGATCAGACTCCTGGTGCCACTCCCAAGAGCTGTCAATTGGGATCAGCAGAGGTGATTTCATTTTTATTTTTAATATCACTTTTGTAATTTTTTTGTCATAGGAAATATATTAGTCTGCTCTCATAACATATCAGAATATCACAGATTGGGAGGCTTAAACAGACATACTTTTCTCACCGTTCTGGAGGCTTGAAGACCAAGATCAGGGTGCCAACTGAAAATTGAGATTTTGAACAATATATGTGCTTTACTCACCTAATGGAAAATTCCCAACTCAGTAATATATAGAATCTTTTTAAATATAAAAATAGTCGATTCTTAAATTTAATATGGTATTTATGGAAAATTGCAAACAAAGCTAGCTAGAACTCTTACGTGGATAGAAGAGGATCCAATTTTAAAGCAAACTACATAAAAGTCTACTGTACAAACCTACAGCAGAGGTGTCCAACCGCGGCCCCGGATGGCTGTGAATGCAGCCCAATACAAAATCGTGAATTTACTTAAAACTTCATGAGATTTTTTTTGTTATTAAATGTCACAATGTATTTAATATGTGGCCCCAAGACATCTTTTTTTCTTTGTGCCCAGAGAGATGCCAAAACGTGGGACACCCATGCTATAGTATGTTTATGACTCATAATTTTAAAGACACAATTTCGTTTTTCTTAAACTAAAATCACCTACTGTTTTGATATGGTATTGTCTGTACTGTGCAGGTTCTTTTGATGTGTGCTTAACTCATGCCCAAATCACTTACTACTCAGTTTCTATTCGAATTGCCATGTATGTAACCTTTGATTATTTAGCCTTTTTTCACTGATCTTGCTAGTACAGTTACTGCAAATGTGGTTTGTAAATATAAATTCATCTTAAATATTGGAACTCATGTGTACTATGTAGTTATAATTACCCCAGGGTGATCCAAAACCTGCTTGTCTTAATCAAGTAAACACAGAATGAACAAAAACGCAAAAATAGTGTTAGTGAGAAACTCAATGGGCGGATGTCTCTAAGCCCCAGTTTGAGAACTAGTGATAATGACTAAAGCTGAAATTCTTTTATTACAGATTTATACAGGGAACCATAGTGGACTTTCCTAAAGTTATGGAGCTAGTAATGCCAAAACTAAGATTCATACTCAAAATACAATTTTTTAAAAACTAGGGCTTATTTTACTGTTCCAGATTTGAAACTTTTAAGTTGTGTTTAGTTGTAAACATACTTCCTAGAAAGTAGGAATCTCTTAAACAGGGTAATCCAATTTAACTTAATAATAGGGAACAGAACTAAAGCATTTATTTGTTTAAATTTTTTTTAGTTTTTATTGAGCTCACTGGAGTGACATTGGTTAATAAAATTATATAATTTCAGGTGTACAATTCTATAATACATCATCTGTGTATTGTGTGTTCACTACTCAAAATCAAGCCTCCTTCCGCTGCCACTTACCCATTACCCTCTTCTACCTGCCCCCCCCCCCCCTTCCCCTCTGGTAATCACCACACTGTTATGTGTGTTTAAGAGTTTTTGTTTTTGCTTAATCCCTTCACTTTTTCACCTAGCTCCCCAGCCTTCCTCCTCTTGTAGCTGTCAGTCTGTTCTCTGTTTCTATGAGTCTGTTTCTATTTTTTTTATTCATTAGATTCTACAGATAAGTGAAATCATGTTTCAAGTTTTTTTTAACAGAAGCTTTCCAATTATATTTATGTAGGTGTATAGATGTGTAAAATAAAATGTGTTTGTTCTGTTAAGACCCCTGGACATACACCTTCTTTAAGATGGGATGAGACACCAGGTCGTGCAAAGGGAAGTGAGACTCCTGGAGCAACCCCAGGCTCAAAAATATGGGATCCTACACCTAGTCACACACCAGCAGGAGCTGCTACTCCTGGACGGGGTGACACACCAGGTCATGCAACACCAGGCCATGGAGGTGCAACTTCCAGTGCTCGTAAAAACAGATGGGATGAGACCCCCAAAACAGAAAGAGGTACTTATAATGGAGTCTGGGCAGGTGTTTGGGTGAAGTGTTGACTCAGTGAGTGGTGTATTTATAGGCTGAAATCTGTTCTTCCTAATCCTGGCTAGATAGGCAAATAACCAGCTGCATTAGGACAAAGAACTGAGCAGATCACGACAGATACTTTTCCCTTCTTGAAGAGGTTTAAAATTTATTTTAGTAAAAGCAGTAGGAAGTAAAGTTTGTAGATCATAATAACCTCATTTTTTATTGTAGCAGGAATATACACAGTGTGAAATTTACCATACTAACCATTTTAAGTGTACAATTCAGTGGCATTAAGGACATTCACAGTGTCATGCAACCATCACCACTATTTCATCACCACGAAGAGAAATTCTATACCCATAAAATAATAACGCCCCATGTTTGTTTCCTCCCAGCCCTTGGTAACTGTGTATAAATCTATCTAAATTATTTTTTGTGTAAACCATTTAAAGCTGTTGTTTATGAGAGCTGTAGTAAGTTAAGATTTAATAACACATCCTCTATATTAAAATTTTATAAAGAATTTTTTTAAAGACTTTATAGGGAGAGGGGAAGGGAGGGAGAAATATCAACTTGTGGTTGCCCCTCATGCGCCCCCTAATGGGTATTTGGCCCCACAACCCAGGCATGGGCCCTGACTGGGAATCAAACCTGGTGACCCTTTGGTTCATAGGCCGGCACTCAATCCACTGAGCCATACCAGCTGGGAGAATTTTCAGTGATACAGGAGATCTCTTAACGTGTAGTGGATGAAAGAAGCACTGTAGAATTGTATATGCAGAGCAGTCTTAACTATATGGAGAAATCAAAAGTGGCTCAAGAGATATAAAATGTCTGTGAGTTCTGATATTATTGGTGGTTACAAAAAATACTTTGTTTTTCTGTTCCTTAATATTTGCTATATATTGTTTCTGTAATCAGTTGAAAAGAAAATAATGAAGGGGGGGATAAACATGAAACATTTAAACCTAAATGGCCCCCCATTTTAGGATTATCCTGTTTTTGAACTTGATCAGTTTGAGTATGTTAGCTGTTTGAGAATAAAAACAATTTTTAACAGTTGTTTAAAATTTTAGGCTTATACACTTTTTCTCTTTAAAGATACTCCTGGGCATGGAAGTGGATGGGCTGAGACGCCTCGAACAGATCGAGGTGGAGATTCAATTGGTGAAACACCCACTCCTGGAGCCAGTAAAAGAAAGTCACGTTGGGATGAAACACCAGCTAGTCAGATGGGAGGAAGCACTCCTGTTCTGACCCCTGGAAAGACACCAATTGGCACACCAGCCATGAACATGGCTACCCCTACTCCAGGTAGAACCTCTTAACTGTCTTATATCCTAAAGGACCTATGTAATGATAAATATTTGCCCTATGGATTGTTATAGGAATTTGTGTTTTTTGGTAGGTCACATAATGAGTATGACTCCTGAACAGCTTCAGGCTTGGCGGTGGGAGAGAGAAATTGATGAGAGAAATCGCCCACTTTCTGATGAAGAGTTAGATGCTATGTTCCCAGAAGGATATAAGGTAATAACATGGAATATGAATGTGTCGGGTTTTAGGGTGCGAATTTTATTTTAAATACCTTTTAAGAAATTTACAAGTCAAGTTTGTGCTGGCCCTGCCTTGATTTACTCCTACCATTCCACTCTTTTAGTTATTTCCAAGTATATTTGTGTTCTAAAACATAATAGGAATGAAAAATAAATGACATGAAACTTTTATTACTTTTTGGAGGTGAGAAGTCTCAAGGACTTCCAGTACCATGTCCTTTGAGAAGTGTTCCCTTGGGGTATAAGATAACTGCTGTTTCAGTTATCAGTAGTCCCGGGAGCAAGCTTGCTTCAAGTTAATGGTTATTTGGTTTGATGCCTCACAAGATTTTGTATATTTAGTAAGTTCATGGATTTCCAGTGAACACACAGAGTATTCTCTTTCTAGTAGTATGTAGATGGTGTTGTCATAACCAGGGTTGGAACCTAAGTCATCTGATGGCCTTTACAGAGCCCTTCCTGCCAGTGTCTCTTGCATTTTAAGTTTGTATATATTTTTCCTTTTCCTAGGTTTGTAGTAACATATTTGTTTCAAGTATTCATGAGTTTCTTTTTTGTAGAAAAACTTTTTGTAGCCTCCACATGAAGCTGTGGTTTATAGATACTATGCCTACCATTGACTGCCTGAGTGTGTTCTCAGTTGCAGTCATTGATTTCCTTAATATTAGAAGAGAAAAATCCTCCCTAGTGACTCTTAAGTGATTTTTTTTTTTTACTTATTCAAATGGTGTGTATTTTATAGGGCTTTGGTAAATTTTTGTTTTAGTTTGTATGCATTTCACTGATTTTTGTGAAGTAACTTAAATACTAAGATTTATTCTTTGGTACAGATTTATGCGATTTTTATTATGAAAATAAAACCAACATGTTTTATAGATTAATGTTTGAAAGTGATAAGAATCTTATAACCTTCATTATCCTAATTTTCCCACACTTATATACTTAAATTTTATTAGCAGATGAGAAATATGAGTGTCATATATTTTAAATTTATAATTGAGATAGAAAAATGGGATTGATGGTAATTCCTGTCTGCAAGCAAAAAGCTTCCTAGCTAATAAACTATAAAATATTTTAAGTGCAAATACTCATTATTTCTTTGTTTATCAAGTCAAGAAAATCCTAAACTGTCTTTTAACTATATTAGGTACTCCCTCCTCCAGCTGGTTATGTTCCTATTCGAACTCCAGCTCGAAAGCTGACAGCAACTCCAACACCTTTGGGTGGTATGACTGGTTTCCACATGCAAACTGAAGACAGAACTATGAAAAGTGTTAATGACCAACCATCTGGCAATCTTCCATTTTTAAAACCTGATGATATTCAGTACTTCGATAAACTCTTGGTAAGTGATAATAGCAGAATATAATAACTTTTTATTTAGGAATTACAAATCATAATGCCTCAACCTACCTTTAAATTATTTTTTTTTATTCTGTTAGGTTGATGTTGATGAATCAACACTTAGTCCAGAAGAGCAGAAAGAGAGAAAAATTATGAAGTTGCTTTTAAAAATTAAGAATGGAACACCTCCAATGAGAAAGGTAAATAAGTACCAGTTCATTAAATTGTAATATTAATTATAGTTTTATGTTTAGAAATTTATAGTTAACCTCTTCAGCTTTACCAAGTGCATAGTATGAGGGGAAAAAAAGATATGTAATATGAGGGACTTAGGCTTTTTAGTCAAGGGATTTTTTGCTAATAGGAATATTGAAAAATAAGATACTCTTTTCTGTCCTCAAGGCCTTTAAAACATGCTGAAGGCTCTTAAGGTAATTAGTGGAATTATGTTAGGAATTGTCATAGTATCATGTGGCTTGAAGATGGGCAGTCTTTAGAAGGAAGTTAAGGAGTTTTATAACCGCAGTGGCTCCATGGTCTGTTGCCTTTTTCTAACTGAAACATTGAACTTCCATCACAGGAATTAAAGCTTTAAAGTAATTTTGATGGGAATGAACTTCAGCTACCCTGTGTAAAATGTCTGTATATTTTATACTAAATAATTGTTATAGAAAATCATAGAATAAATTGCTTGTTCCAAAAGCTTAATTACAAAGAAACACACCCTTTATTCTTTTCCCCCCAGGCTGCACTGCGTCAGATTACTGACAAAGCTCGTGAATTTGGAGCTGGTCCTTTGTTTAATCAGATTCTTCCTCTGCTGATGTCTCCTACACTTGAGGATCAAGAACGTCATTTACTTGTCAAAGTTATTGATAGAATATTATACAAACTTGATGATTTAGTTCGACCATATGTGCACAAGGTTTGTTATTCTCAAGTAGTGTTTCTAAGGTTTGATATTTTTAATATAAAAGGAATTAGTGGATTTTTTACCAACTTATGTATTTGTGCAATTTAAAAATTCTAGTAAGGTAGTAATTGATGCTATATATTCACCATAAAAAGGCAATTTTATCTGCTTGCAAGACACTCGGTTATCATTGTTAAATTCACATGTCTTCCCAGACCTTTTTCTTTACTTAGGCTTGCATCACACATAAATTTGTGTGTATAGAGATTGTAACATTTTTCTCTATTATAATGGGCTCATGTTACTTTTTCATTTGCTTTATTGATACTAGATAAGGATTAGAAAATTTATGATTCTATACATGACTTTTTTTGCTGGTAGCAATTATGGATTAGAATTACAAGGTGCAGATAGATGTAAATTGTTTTAACAAAATATTAATTGTTTGTCTACATGGTTAACAGTTCTCCCAAATTTTCAACTTCATATGGTATTTGAAATAGCAATTAAAATTCTTAATTTGTCCCATAATTAACAAATTTGTCCTTGTAATTAGAAATTTTCATAAAATGAATTTTTGTATATTTGTATTTTTAGGTTACATAAATGACACGCTATAATACATTTTTTATATATTTAGTTCTGTTACATGAGATAGCATTAGTAATTGGTGTGATTTTGCACTCCTCTTTTTCAGATCCTTGTGGTCATTGAACCATTGATTGATGAAGATTACTATGCTAGAGTGGAAGGCCGAGAGATTATTTCTAATTTGGCAAAGGTATTTGCATTATATTTTTAGAGAAGAAAGTTTTGTATCTGTTGATGGGATTATTTGAGGCATTATACAAGGAAATGGTTGAGGGTTAATGTTACTAACTCATGACTGCCCTTTTTACTTGACTCTAGGCTGCTGGTCTGGCTACTATGATCTCTACCATGAGACCTGATATAGATAACATGGATGAATATGTTCGTAACACAACAGCCAGAGCTTTTGCTGTTGTAGCTTCTGCCCTGGGCATTCCTTCATTATTGCCTTTCTTAAAAGCTGTTTGCAAAAGCAAGAAATCCTGGCAAGCAAGACACACTGGTATTAAGATTGTACAGCAGATAGCTATTCTCATGGGCTGTGCCATCTTGCCACATGAGAAGTTTGGTTGAAATCATTGAACACGGTAAGTTGTTACATACCTTTGTCTTTTATAAGCCAGGTGTCCTGAAATTTGGGCTGCTGATTTGGAAAGATAAATGGAAGGGCTTCAACTGTAACCACCATATAGTTTATGATGGAATTTGTAGTATTATCTGCTAATAGGCTGTGGTGTATTATGGCTTTTGCTTAATTCTGTCTAATGTGAACAGATTCTGCAATTAGATTACATCGTTAGACTCTGGATAATGTGCAGATTAGGTGATGGTGCTGCTTAGTTAAAACCTGTATTTGGTTTTGTAGGTCTTGTGGATGAGCAGCAGAAAGTTCGGACCATTAGTGCTTTGGCCATTGCTGCCTTGGCTGAAGCAGCAACTCCTTATGGCATTGAATCTTTTGATTCTGTGTTAAAGCCTCTATGGAAAGGTATCCGCCAACACAGAGGAAAGGTAGGTCCACCAATTAGATTTTTTTTTTTAAGCGAAGGCAACTTAAATCCAATTTACTAAATATATATATGTTTATTTTAAAATAGGGTCTGGCTGCCTTTTTAAAGGCTATTGGGTATCTTATTCCTCTCATGGATGCAGAATATGCCAACTACTATACTAGAGAAGTGATGTTAATCCTTATTAGAGAATTCCAATCTCCTGATGAAGAAATGAAGAAAATTGTGCTGAAGGTAATTGTCCCAAATTGTTGTTGTTCCACATTTGTTAATCTATTGGGTGTATTTTGTGGTTCAAAGAGAATGTTAAAGCATTAAAAAAACCCTTGTTTATTAAACCAGGATTGTGTTTACGATGATTTTTTAACCTTTTAGGTGGTAAAGCAGTGTTGTGGAACAGATGGTGTGGAAGCAAACTACATTAAAACAGAGATCCTCCTTTTTTTAAACACTTCTGGCAACACAGGATGGCTTTAGATAGAAGAAATTACCGACAGGTAAGCTTTCATTGTAAAAAATATTTTCAAAAGTCCTTTTAATTAATGCTTTAGTCAGTTTAAATGCATGTTACATATTTTTTGTGCTGATTACCTCATGGTTTGTGTAATGTGTGCTTGGTTGTGAAAGGAGATGGGTCTTAGTCAGTTAACTTCCATGTTGATTTTGCATTCAGGGATACGTACCCAGCTATGAACTGATGCCTTTGTGTAGTAAATGAAATGTATCATCTGTCTAGGTAAAACATGAATATAATCTTATCTTAAATCACTTTGACTTAGACTCAAATTTAAAATTTTTGGTTACTTTCCCTTTCAAGTTTTAAAAATAGGAGTTGATTGTTCTCAGCATGCTTACTAGCTGAATAGTATTTTTAGAATTTTTGCTTTTCATGGTGTCTGTTTTCTTTGAAGGGCAATAAATTCTGTTGTTCCCCCCCTTTTTTTTTTAGTTAGTTGATACTACTGTGGAATTGGCAAACAAAGTAGGTGCAGCAGAAATTATATCCAGAATTGTGGATGATCTGAAGGATGAAGCTGAACAGTACAGAAAAATGGTGATGGAAACAATTGAGAAAATTATGGGCAACTTGGGAGCAGCAGATATTGATCATAAACTTGAAGAACAACTGATTGATGGTATTCTTTATGCTTTCCAAGAACAGACTACAGAGGTAATGATACTAATTAGGACAAGTTACCATGACTTTCATATTGTAAAAAAAAACATGTTACTTTTTTTCAAGCAAATATTACCACTAAATATTAGTTGACTTTGAAATAATTTTCTAAATGCTGATGCTGTTCTCTTAGCTATGAAGAAATACTCTTCTATCTCAAGTCTTTACTTTTATTTAATTGAAAAACATTAGTAATTTCAACCTTTCAGTCACAATAATTCTAGTTCTCAATGAATGTAGTTTTTAAAAATTTAATATGGTGGTTTTTCTTTTCTTTTTTTGTTTTTCAGGACTCAGTAATGTTGAATGGGTTTGGCCAGTGGTCAATGCTCTTGGCAAACGAGTTAAGCTTACTTGCCTCAGATCTGTGGTCGGTTTTGTGGCGTTTAAATAACAATCAGCAAAGTTAGGCAACAGGCAGCTGACTTGATCTCTCGTACGGCTGTTGTCATGAAGACTTGTCAGGAGGTAAACTTGGATGTCAGATTCTTAATTCTTTACCAGAGAGTTTAATGTCAATGGTAACCTTTTAACATATATCTTTTATTACAGGAAAGTTGATGGGTCACTTGGGTGTTGTTTGTATGAGTATTTGGGTGAAGAGTATCCTGAAGTATTGGGAAGCATTGGAGCACTGAAGGCCATTGTAAATGTAATAGGTATGGAATTTGCTGGTCATGTAAATTTTTTTGTTTTCGTTTTTAACAAATTTTTCTTTCATGTAAAAATAGAGAATCATATTTAGCAGTTGAGTAATGTTTTCTGATACTTTTTCTTATGTCGTCCAAAATTATAGTTAAGTCAGGGGATGCCCCAATAGTAGATTTCCCAAAACCCTATATAGTAGTCTACTTTAAAAGAGAAAAGAGAGCAAGCTTAGGAATGGAAGCGAGGTAGGAGTACTCACAACTCAAAGTGTCTTGCCTGAAAAGATTAGGGGACGAGGGACAACCCTGAAAGTTTTAATTTAGTTTTAGATAAAATATGTATTATTCAACCTTGAATTACGAGTGATTATAGCAGATTTTTCTGTTCGCTTTCTCAAGTTTTAGGAACATAACCAGGGAGAAAAGTGAATTGCTCAAGTTATCTTGTTTTTATTTATATCCAGTTCTTTAAAACTACCCATTCACTTTTCTAACCCAAAATAAAAGCAAGTATATCACAAATGCTCTTGGGTATGGAGAGCAAAGTTTTTGTTCTTTAAGGTCATGATGAAACAAACAAACAGTTTCTTGTGTTTATTCCTTCATTGTAATTGAACTATGACTGTTGCAAAAAGAACTTCTTCAGTGATTAGAGGGGCGGAAATAACCTAGCAGGAGGTCATAATAAATAGCTGGCTGTGATAGCCACTGTTTCCTTTTATTAGTAAGGGGTTTTTATGCAATATCAGAGATCTTTGAACCATTGCATTTACATATAAGCCCCAGTTCAGCCCTGTCCTCTACATGTAAAGGTAACTATTTGTCTAAAAATTAGTTACTTGGCCACTTGTGGGGCTATAGTTTTCAGGGAGTTGTAAACAATACTCTTGGTCAGGGACACATGGGAAAAGCAATGGAGAGAGAATCAGAGCAAGCAGTTCTAGTTAGAGCAAGAGCCCCTGCCAGCTGCCTCCTTTTTTCTCTCTTCATAGGTGTAAATACCATCCAAGTATGCCCTGCATTGCAGGGAGACTGGAGATCTGTTTGTTTTGCAGTTAAAGGGTAAGGGGGCCCTTTTCTGGAAAATTTTACTTTAATTTACATGTCTACCTCTGGCTTACATTGCTGTGTATGGCCGGAACATAAGCTGTCCCCATATTTAAATGTTAGTGTACAAATACATTTCAGAACCAAATGAAAACTTTTTTGTTGTTGAATATCCATCATTCTTTAAATCACTTCACTAATTTCTTTCATTTCTATGCATAATCAGAAGTTGTTAATAAAGAGTTAATAACAGTTCTAAGTATGGTCAGAATCTGGGGCTTTTTCTTTGTATAGGCAGCTGTAAGTGTATATTTATGCCTAGTCACATATATTTCATTGCTAAGTAAAAGGTTAAATGAACAAAGGTTGCAGTTCAAATGTTGATTGATAGTGTGTTGGCTTCTGTTAAATAGGTATGCATAAGATGACCCCACCAATTAAGGATCTGCTGCCTAGACTCACTCCCATCCTAAAGAACAGGCATGAAAAAGTACAGGAGAATTGTATTGATCTTGTTGGACGTATTGCTGACAGGTAAGCAGATTAAACATTTTTATATGCATTATTTGTTTTCATACTTAACCACTTTTTATGTACTTTTCAAGTTTGTTTAATGTTGCTAATGTAAGTATATATGGTCACATTATCCATTATTAATATTTTGGTGAAATTTCAATTTGGATGGGAATGGGTGGGTGGCAATATTTTTATTTAATGCTTAAAGTGAGTTAGTTGTGGTTTGAGAACTGAATTTGCCTTTTAAAACTTACTGTCACAAAAAAATTAACTCTTTTTTTTTTTAAATTAGGGGAGCTGAATATGTGTCAGCAAGGGAATGGATGAGGATTTGCTTTGAGCTTTTAGAGCTCTTGAAAGCTCACAAAAAAGCTATTCGTAGAGCTACAGTCAACACATTTGGTTATATTGCAAAGGCCATTGGGTGAGTACTATTTACTTGTATATATTCTGTGTAATAAACCCACTGTGGTATTTAAAAATGTTTCTGTAGAAATTTCTTTCAAGGCATGGTGTGAATAAAGCAGTTGTGAAAGTGCTTCATTTAACCACTGACCTTCAATTATTGAAATGTTTTCTTAAATTTTATTTATTTGTTATTTTAAAGATTTTATTTATTTTTATTTTTAGAGAGGGAAGGGAGGGAGAAAGAGAGAAACATCAGTGTGCAGTTGCTGGGGGTTATGGCCTGCAACCCAGGCATGTACCCTGATTGGGAATTGAACCTGCGACACTTTAGTACGCAGCCCGTGCTCAAATCCACTGAGCTACGCCAGCAAGGGCTTGTTTTCTTAAATTTTAAATGGAATAAAGTAGATGGGAGGTTCTGAATTTTATTTAATCACACCAGATATTTTTCAGAGAAAAACTGTTATTCTCAAGATAATTTCAAGTTTCTCTTGGTCCTTTTTAGGGTATTGCTTGAATATTAAGGCCAGTTCATAATGAAAATCATCGTAATTCAAGCTCATGTTAATGTTTTAGGTGTTTGTAAATACTTTAAATATTCCACAGACAACTGTATTTAGCTATTTTATGAATACCTCTATGGTTATTTGCTTTCACTCAGAACTAAATAGACTCATTTCAACCTGGAGATACTCATGGACTGCTCTTATAACAATCTTTTCAAACGTATATCTAAACCTTCCAGTCCGCTTACTTCGCTGAATAGTCTTTCCTCCCACCCTTTGGTTGGCAATACTTTATTTACTTAGATTAATGTAGTCAAGAAATTCACCATGAATAGCTGTTGTGGCAATGTTTAGCCCCTGTATCCCTTTAAGTTTGTGGTAAAATAATACTTAGCGAGAAGAGATGCAGTAAGGTGTGTGAGAGGGAGATATGAAAAGGAAAGTAGATTCTGCATGTTGTGGCATGGGAGACCTCAGTTTGAATACCATAAGGTTTCCTTACTCTAGTGGCCATAGTTTAAACACTCAAATAATCTAAACATTTAAATAAATTTTTTTATATTCAGGAAATTTACTAAAGACTCAAAATTACATTTGAAAGTGAATCATCCATTTGGATTTTGTCTTTAAAATGGACATTTTAATTTAAACAAAATTCTTAAGTAGAAACAGTGCTAATGACTTGAGAGTATTGTATTTTATCCTAAAATTACTAGGTTCCCAGTGGTTACTTACAATAAGTTTTCATTTCTTTGCATTTTTTTTTCCTTCTGAAAAAAAGTATTGACTTGTATTCTAACAGTGTGCTAACATTTATGTTTTCAGCCCTCATGACGTATTGGCTACACTTTTAAACAACCTCAAAGTTCAGGAAAGGCAGAACAGAGTTTGTACCACTGTGGCAATAGCTATTGTCGCTGAAACGTGTTCACCCTTCACAGTACTACCTGCCTTAATGAATGAATACAGAGTTCCTGAACTGAATGTTCAAAATGGAGTGTTAAAATCACTTTCCTTCTTGTTTGAATATATTGGTGAAATGGGAAAGGACTATATTTATGCTGTAACACCATTACTTGAGGATGCTTTAATGGACAGGTACGTGATTTGAATGAAATATAAGAAAATAGTTATTCTTGCTCTGTTTTAGAATTTATGGGAATAATTATTATACGACCTATTTTTGTGATGCAGTTAAAGAAGGGGAATGCTGGCTTAAATTTCTAGGAAACTGTAAATACAACTATTGTTATCTTCAAATAATGTATGCTAGAAATGCCCCCCCTTTTAAATTCTCTTTCATATCTATTATGCTAAATATATTTTAAAAACCAATAATTGATAACTTTTGTTTTAAAAATGAAAGTCAAATAGTAATTAGAGAAGATGATGAGCTTAGTGGTGTGGTAGAAACCTGAATTTTTTTTTTAGCTTTTGTTAATGCAGATGAAGCAGATTTCTGTTAGGCTTTTGAACTACTGAACATATCCTGCCAGAGCCTCTTGTTGCAGTTGGATGCCCCAAATTATTCACATGGTGACCCACTGATAAACTACTGCTTGAATTATTTGACAGTAGATTCCTAATACCTTTAACCATCTAGACCAGGGGTGTCAAATTCGTTTTCACCAGGGGCCACATCAGTCTCTCAGTTGCCTTCAGAGGGCCAAATGTGATTTTAGGACTGTATAAATGTAACTACTCCTTAACTCTAGGGGCAAGGAGCTTGGTGCTCCTGCCAGATAAAACAAGGTGCCAGGTTGGATTTGGCCTGCGGGCCTTGTGTTTGCTACTTGTGCTCTAGACTAACAGTTTTTAAACAAAAAGTAACTAAAGAACATGTAAGGGAAAGTTCAAGGTTCACATGGTAAGGGAAAGGACTAAGGGAAAGGACTGTTTCATTGCCTCTGTTTTTCAGGAAAAGCAAGTTACTCAATTTAGAGCCCACTCAATTACTTCTGTTTACAGATTCAAGTCACTCAGTAATCTTTCAAAATGGAGTCTTGATAGCACTCAACAGGTCACCACAAGTAACTTGTAAAGGCATGGGGACAGAATAAGAATCATGCTTTATAAAATCCTGCCCAGCTGAAGCTCAGTAAAGTGGGAGTAAATTGTACCTGTTCCATATTCAGTGTCTGCACATCATTGTGCAGTCACTGATGTGTGTGACCTGCAGTTAAAAATTAGGTTGTGTGTACTAAGTAGTTGAGGGTGATAAAGCCATCAAAAATTAGAAAAAACAATACTTTAGTTGGGGAATGTATTAATGAGGGATACTGCCTTGTTACAAAGCTTAATTAATCATAAGTGTAGGAAATAAGAGAAATAAGGATACTAAGAACAAGTACTGATTTTTAAGGTAGTTGTACTACCTGTGAGGGCAAAAAGCATCAATTCATTTTTGTACTCATCACAAACCCATTATCTGTGTTTACACTTGAGTAACTCTGAAATGAATAAATCAGTGATTATTTATCATAAGCATAAATTCAGTAGACATAGGAGATGATAGTTTTTTTTTTTTTTTTTGTAGGTTTGAAAAAATGATTGGTCTTTCTCTCTTGCTCTTCCCCAATTGTGTTCTTGAATGAAACTAAAAGTAAATGAGGTCAGGGATTTAATTTTACAATAATTTAGTTATCTGTTGTGTACCACTATTCATTTACTTTTAAATATTTTCAGTTTAGAGTATAAAATGAGGTATCCCTGTTAATCATTCATATGTTAAGAGTCATGTAACTGCAGTAACATACTAAAATGTATACTGCATGGGGCTCTTTTAATCTTATTCCTTTCAAGAGTTTACTAGAAAACCATAGCTTATTTTTGAGCCATAATGAGGTTTGAGTCATTAAAAGTTCCCAAGTAGACTCATTACTCTTTTTTTTTCCATTTGTCATTCTAAAGGCATTCTATATCAGATATCAGGTGTGAGAATGACTGTCTCTTCCATGCACTGAATTTGTAATTTAGTTTTGAATGGGTTGGCAAATATTTCCTGTAAAACTAAGGCTGTATCTTAACAAAGAATTTTTTTCCATTGCAGGGACCTTGTACACAGACAGACAGCTAGTGCTGTGGTACAGCACATGTCACTTGGGGTTTATGGATTTGGTTGTGAAGATTCACTGAATCACTTGTTGAACTATGTATGGCCCAATGTGTTTGAGACATCGCCCCATGTGATTCAGGCAGTTATGGGAGCCCTGGAGGGCTTGAGAGTTGCTATCGGACCATGTAGAATGCTACAGTATTGTTTACAGGTAGGTTAAAGATTTCAAAAAGATTGCTCAATAAGAAAAGTAATTTAGTTGAATTAAGTCACTGTTCCTCGTTTTCAATAAGGTACATTGTGTCATACGGGAAAACAGTTGGGAAGGGGGAATTAGATTTGTCTTTGCTCACTGCAGTTTTGTGCAGTTGCCCAGGGTTTGCTTTTTTGTGTGTGTCTTCAAGGGAAGAATCATATGTTTAGGTTTGTTTGTTGGTTGTGTTAAGGTTATATATGTTCTTCGAAAATGGAAATGATTTAATCTTTTCATTATTCTAGGGTTTGTTTCACCCAGCCCGGAAGGTCAGAGA
The DNA here is from genome assembly GCF_004126475.2 of Phyllostomus discolor. Taxonomy (NCBI): domain Eukaryota; kingdom Metazoa; phylum Chordata; class Mammalia; order Chiroptera; family Phyllostomidae; genus Phyllostomus; species Phyllostomus discolor. The sequence continues at coordinate 31,647,351 of NC_040906.2, forward strand.
TGTGTATTGGAAAATTTACAACTCCATCTACATTGGTTCACAGGATGCTCTCATAGCACATTACCCAAGAATCTACAATGATGATAAGAACACCTATATTCGTTATGAACTTGACTATATCTTATAATTTTGTTTATTTTGTGTTTAATGCACAGCTATTTCACACTTTAAACTTGCTTCAATTTGGTGATGTAAACTTTTAAACATTGCAGATCAGCGTAGAACTGGTCATAGAGGAAGAGCTAGAAATCCAGTAGCATGATTTTTAAATAACCTGTCTTTGTTTTTGATGTTAAACAGTAAATGCCAGTAGTGACCAAGAACACAGTGATTATACACACTATACTGGAGGAATTTCATTTTTAATTCATCTTTATGAAGATTTAGAATTCATTCCTTGTGTTTAAAGGGAATGTTTAATTGAGAAATAAACATTTGTGTACAAAATGCTAACTTGTGTGTGTTTTTTGAACATGACTTGTAAAATTCGGAACTTTGATAAAGTACTGGTTTGTGTAGAGTAAGTGGCTTAATTTGATTTTCTGTCACCTGGTTTATAGAAAGAATATAAACTATATAAAGTGATGGTGTCTTTGTCAAAATTTCATTGTTCTCCTGATAATGAGAAGAGTAGCTTTGGGGGTGTTCATCTCAAACTAGCACAACCGTTCCATCACCGTGGGAAATATATCACCTTTGCTGGACTGTCTTGAATATTTTTTGCATTTACATAGCGCCTTTCATCTCTGGATTTCTCAAAATGCTTTATGAGCGTGTTTAAGGGAAGTGGTTCAAGTCATGTCCAACTCTTGATGAGTCTGTGTTTAGAAAATGGGGACGGTATCTTTATTTCAAAACTGCTTTACCTATTGGGAATGAGGCTACCTAAGTAATGCTACTAGAGTAAGACAGTCTTTGGGCTCTTTTCCATGTTAAAAGCCACTACTCAACAACATATTCCATAATACCTGCTGAGTACCTACTGTGTACCAGCCACTCTGCTTAGTGTAAGGGATGCAAAGGTGCCTTTGACCTGCCCCTTGCCCTTAAGAAATGCAGTATAATGGAAAAGGGGGAAGACATCTAGTGAGTGACATGTTACTTGTGTATTGCAATATGCAGTTGCGGCAGCTAAAATGTTTGTTTGCTTGATTTTTCATCTATTAATTAGATCAACTGATGCACAGGTGTCAAACATAAACTGAAATGCCATTAAATTCTAGAGGAACCAAGCATTGAGTATTTTTTGGCAAATATTTTAGTATTTTAAGTACATTATTTTAGCTCTTCCTAATTTTCTGGCCAAGACTTGGTTTGAGTCCTTTTACTACCATGGCTGTTTTGTCTCCCAGTGATAGTACTTCTGTGAACTTGAATGGGAAGTGAGATTTTGCAGCAGCATGTGCATGGGATGACTCTGCCACTGTAAGTAAAGTCATTGTACTGGGACCAGGAGATTTGTCCCTTGAACTGCTAACACTTAGCGCCTCTTGTTGTGAACGCTTACACGAGAAACAGTTTGTAATGGGCTGACTTACAAAATCAATACTGAGCATTAGTTGACTCTTAAGGAAGAATATGTAACTCATCATTCCTTGTGTAACGTGACTTTGTGAAAACAGATCAGTGTGCTCTAAGACATAATTTCCAAAATCACTTGTACTCATTTCTAACAGTAGCCCCCATGCAACTTTACATTTTGCTGTTCTCTGTAGTTGCTGTCAGATGCCTTTCAGTAATTACTAATCATGAAAATTGAAGAACACAGATTTCAGAGCCAGAATTTGATTTTTAAACCAGTCTTGGGGAAATTTGTATTTTCACTTCAAGTACTTACATAACTTCAATTTGCTTGGGCCTGTGCTTTTTCTGGGGAATAATGTTTTGCAGAGCTGGTGTGGAGCAAGAGACTTCTAGTCACTTTAACTGACTTTTTACTGATGGGAATAGTTTGAGAACAGCGAGGTAAAGCAAATACTGAAGGCTACAGCCCTAATAGTTGGGACCAAATGGAGGCTCACAGATATTTGAATTCTGTTACATGCTTATTATTTGAATAAGGAAAGCATTTTGTGATATGTGAAAGACGCTATGTGAAGTTTTAACTATCAGACTTTCCTTTTGCACTTTCTTTTGGTGTTTCTTAAAGCCAAACTTAAGCAGGAAGAAATTAATGTTCTTAAGGGGACAGTGGGTGGGTTTTTCTGTGGGATTTTGTTGGTTTTTCTGTGGGCCCTCTAATGGAATTGATCTCTTTGGCTGTCAGTTTTTTTCATATTGTATTTTTAAAATTTGTTGTATGGTGCCATGTGAGCATCAAGTACTACCAGATGAATAAAAAACTTATATCTAAAGTCTTTAGACCAGTTTTTAATCTTAGTTGACTCTATTGTCACACTACACTCTGTTGTGGTTGTGCCATTTTAATAATACTACTACTTAGGGTGGTTTTACAAACAAGGGAACTAAATGTTGAATAACCAAAGAACTTTACTAAATAAGAAACTGAAAAAGACAGTTGAAGTCACAACGGTTGGTTTGGTTCTTTGGTTCTTTTCTAATATCTTAAATCCCCAAAAGTAGTTAAAAGGAGCAGAAACTACAGTTATCACAGGGTTTCTCAACCTTGGCATTATTGACATGTTGGGCCAGATATATTGCACCATGGGGGTGGGCAGTCTGTTGTGGGAATTGTGGGATGTTGAGCAGCATCACTGACCTCTGCCCACGAGGTGCCAGTTGCATGCCCACTGCAATTGTGACAACCAAAAGTGCCTCCAGGTATTGTCTGGAGGGAAAGTCTCTAATAGCCTTCATTGAGACTATTTAAGCAGGACTCCCAGAAGTCAGATAAAAAAACCAAAGCATGATAGAACATTTAGGCAGTAGTTGCCTAGGAAGTAACTAGAAATACTGTTTCACAAATATTAAAAACACCCACATTAGGTCAGGCTCTGCGTCAGTCATGGGGAACAAGCTGAAAACATGTAAGCCCTGACTAATGGGGCTCTGGGGATTCAGCTTTGTCCTGCAAACTGAAAGGTTACTGGATCAATACCCAGTCAGGGCACATGCCTGGGTCGTGGGCCAGCTCCCCACTTGAGGATGTGCGAGAGGCAATAATGGATGTTTCGCACATCTGTTTCCCTCTCTTCCTCCCTCCCCTTCTTTCTAAAAAACCTTTTAAAAAACCCATGTAAGATGTTAACTGCTGCCTGGTCCTCAGCATCTTGTGGCACAGTAGGAGCCAAGGGTGCAGTCCAGGAGCAGCACCTGAGTTCGGTTCACCATTTGAAATGCAGCTAAGGACCCCAGTTGTCACCTGTGGGGCAGTGTGTTAGGGCTGGAGGAGGATGACAGGCAGGGCATGGAGACCCTTTTCTCCTTAAAAAGTACAGCCAGAGCCCTGACTGGCCTAGCTCAGTGGATTGAGCACGGGCTGCAAACCAAAGCAGCGCAGGTTTGATTCCCAGTCAGGGCACATGCCTGGGTTTCAGACCACAGCCCCCAGCAACTGCACATTGATGTTTCTCTCTCTCTCTCTCTCTCCCTCCCTCCCCTCTCTAGAAATAAATAAATAAATAAATAAATAGAAGTATGGACACGAAGCCATAGAATGTAAGGTGACTTGACAGGGAATTTAGATTTGCAAGGCAGGCAATATTTATAGGCAGGAGGGAGTAAGTAAAATGAGTGTAGGTCAGAGACATTCTAGTGTTCATTCTGAAAAAAGTTTAAAAAATTAATGTATTTCAAAGTCTAAAAGGACATGCTTGCAAGTCATGGACAAAGATTTTATGGCCCAAAATTTAAATTGGGCCCAAAATAAAATTCTTTGGAAGGAAATAACGTTAGTAAGGCTTTGGAGGGGATTTACTCTGAAGAGTTACCCTGAAATATCTTTGTGTTATGAAGAAACAAATAGGGTAAATTGTTCATTGTTCCTATGTCTAATTCCCCCCAAACAAATTTTTTTTTTCCAAGTATCGGGAGAAGAATAGTACAGTGAGCATCTGTATGTGCACTTAAATTCAATTTGGCTACATTTGCTGTTTTTAGATGAAACAATTTGTATTATTGCAGAGGACCTGGGGACAAGAAAAATGAGACTGATGAGAAAAACAGTGGCCAGAGTCAGTTTTTGCAGGGGCGGAAAGGTGGAAGTCAGGACACACGGGCAGGGGTTCTTTCGGATGGGAAGAGAAACTTCTCCCTCTGAGACCATAATGTAGTGCAGGAGGTAATGTAGTGGGATGCCAGCATGCTGAAAAATTTCTCTGAATATGTCAGACTATCAACATATAAAAATAGTTTTACTGCTACTTTAGAAGCGAGTAAACCTCAACGAAAGACTTACAGAAAACTCAGAGTGAAAGCTTGGTAAAGGGTAACAACTGGTGTGTGTAGTATGTAACATGTATAAAGTGTAATACACAACTGGATGCTTTGTCTAGCTTTGTGACAGCACAGAATGCAATTTTATACATTAGGGAAGAAAATCTCATAGTGTCAGCATGATCGCCAAGATAGAACTGTTTATGTGCCAGGGTCTGGGTCACCGCTACTCCAAGCGTTGTCTGGCCGTCAGCAGCATCGGTGTCACTTGGAGCTTTTTAGGAAAAGACAATTAGGCAACACCCCAGACTTACTGAGTAAGGATCTGCATTTCAATAAATACCCGGGTGATTTATATATACATTAAAGTTTGAGAAGTGATAGTCTAGGGTGCCACTCCATCCATCCCAGTGTGACAATGATGTGGTAATAAGAGGTTTGGCAGTACCTATTTAGGTGTGAAAGCAAGTGGGCCTATAGGTACAGCTAGCCAAGGGGTGGTCAGAACACCCCTAAGGCGGTACTTTGCTGAGACCTGGGTGGAATCAAGGGAGGGGGGAAAAGATTTTTGTTGCATAAAGTACATCAAATTTTTCCCATAAGGCTATGGTATGTATTGAATGCATCCTCCAAAATTCATATGTTGAAACCCTAACCCCCAATGTGACAGATACTAGGAGATGAGGCCTCTGGGAGGTAATCAGGTCATGAGGGTGGATACCCTCATGATGGGATTAGTGCCCTTATAAAGAGATGTGAGAGCTGCTCTCCGCCTTGTCAGGGTACAACGACAAGGTGGCCAGCTGTAACCAGGAAGCAGGCAGGCCCTCACTGGACAATGGCTCTTGCTAGCACCTTGATATTGAACTCTGCAGCCTCCAGAACAGTGAGGAATACATGTTTGTTGTTTAAGCCACTGGTCTATGGTATTCTGTCATGGCAGCTTGGTTTGGTCAATGTACTGACTAGTTAATAAAACTCCTAGGTATATATCCATAATGCTTCTCCTCCTACTTAACTTGACACTGGTGGTAGAAGAACCTTGGACTGAAGAGAGAGGCTCTCTGTCTTGAGGGCAGTGTAGTGTGGATGGAGGCCAGAGCCAGACAGCCTGTTGAGAATCCTCTACCTGCTTTTCCTATACCCAAGGGAAGAGAACAGGGAGGCCATGTAGTGTGGGCTTACCAGTTGGCTCTGGAGTTCGTCATAAACAGGTCGGTTATGAATTTAAGTCCTGGATACATAACCTGGATATGCCACTTAGTGGCTTTGTGACCTTGAGCAAGTTATTTGACCTCTATGCTTCAGTTTCTGAATTTATAGAATTTTGGATAATCATAGTACCTCCTTTAATAAATGGTGGTCCTTGTGAAGATTAACAGATAATGTTTATAACATAAAATGTCTAAGCATGGTGCTTAATAAGTGTAACAGCTGTTTGCTGTTGCTATAGCTTATTTTTTATTATTATGAGGGAGAAGACCTCTGTTGTCACTGAAATTGGGATGGAAATTGGCAGGCGGCTTGAGAAGAAGCCTTTTGTAAATAACTTGAGGGAATAAGAGGAGCTCACTGGGGACATTGAGGTTTGCTTGATAATCCCACGGGTGCAGAATGGTCTTCGGTATTGCTCAGCAACCTGGGTGGATGGAGGTATTTGGTTGGGTCGATCCGCAGCGCAGCAGGAGTGAGAGGGTTAGGGCTTTGGTGTGAGTGCAGCTGAAGACTTGATAGCATGGATTTGCTGTTCAAATCTTCAATCATTTTAGAAGGAACTGGTGTCGATTAGAAGCACACTCCTCAAATTTTATTTCTCCTAAGGTAGTGAGTGATATGATTCTGTCTTAAATATTTAACTAATGAGAGATGCAGTCTAATACATTTTCATTTCTGAATATCTTGAACAAATGACATATTTTGCTTTTGAGTTTTGAAGCCAAAGGCTTCATAATTGTAATTATCTACAATTGAAAGCATAAGGACTTCAGTTATTCATTCATTCATTTGACAATTATTCTCTAAATGCCACTATGACAATGCCAGCTGCTCTATCCATCGTTGAAAAGGTCCTTCCTAGAAAGAGGGAGAAAATATCAAAGTAACAGTAATAGAGGATATAATGCCAAAAAGTTACAGGTCAAGTTCTCAGTTCAGAGGACAGAGCTTCCTTCGTGTAGGAAAGGGAGGGAAGAAAGTGTGGCCGGGAGGGAGCTTGAAGGGGAGAGCACACTTGAACTTAACTTTTGAGAAAAACTCGCGTGTAATGGTGTTTGGAAGGGAATGATGACGAGCTTTGCAAGCTGGCTTGGGTTGTCTAAGAAAGTGGGAGCTGGTGGACAGCCCTAGTGGTAGGAAATAGTAAAAGATCAGATGTACTCCAAGAGGCTAGGGCCAGTATCTGATAGGTCTCCCCCTACCCCCCCCCCCCCCCCCCCCCCCCCTGTTCAATCCGAACCTCTAGCACCAGGTGCATAGTTCCTTCCTTACTAGGTTCCCAAGACATATTTAGTGAACAAATGAATAAATGAGATGTACTTTGGTTTCAGTTATGGAAAGCCTCCAAAGCCATTTTTTTTAAACTTTATATATAACCATTCAACATTCATTTATTCAACAAATAAATTCAACATTCATTTATTCAACAAATATTTATTGAAGGTTTTATAGTAGGGAAATGGCATGAATTGAACTGTGTTGCAGGAAGATCAATATCCTTGGTTCATTTCCTTCATCCAGAGCATAGATTTACATAGTTTATCCTGCGTGTTCTTAGAGCAGAATTAGTTCAGAGCAACTCAGACCGACTAAATCATGGCTCCTACACAATTCTCTCTCCTGTCTGCTTAAACGGGGTGCTGTGGCCCTGCTGGTCACTGCCTCCGTGGCAGCCAACCACTGCAGGAGAGCCTGGGAAGGAATTGGCATCAGGCTGGTTTTGTTTTCTTCAGATTACTTGCTTCTCTGCTTCCTTCCTTAAAAGTCTAATTTTTAGGGGTGGGGGGGGTGTTAGAAAAGTGATTTACAACAAAGGGACCTAGAATAGTTTGTATTTTTTAGGAGGAAACAGTTCATGGTGAACCTTTCTCTGAAAGACCACAGCTAATTTGACTTGCAGACTGAGGGGCTCCCTGGACATTTTTCACATGAAGAGTTGGGATGGACGAGCTGTCAGTTTTGTTCCTGGAGCTCGGGCCAGCTACCCCAAGAGGTCATGTATACATGTCACTCATTACCTGTCATGTATTATCAAAGGATTACCAAAATCCTTTAGGACCAGTAAAGTCAAAGATGTCACCAGGAGACTAGGAAAATGGAAAATCTTATTATAGGGTATAGAAATAAATGCATATTTGATGTTTGACAGAGAGTGAACTAAATGGAAGGGGGGGGGGGAGGAAAAATTTGCCCAAAGGCTGTTCAAAAGGAAAACAACTCATTGAAAGATGCTGCACTAAATGAAAATGAGATAAATAATGGAAAACTGTAAATGATCAATGCCTTGGTGTATGTACATCCTGAGCAAGACAAACTTGCTTTCATGGGTGAAGAAATATGCCTAGCACTGAGGAGAAACAGGGAAAGTGAGCACTAACTTTTAAGTACCTCCCATAAGTCGTTTTCAAATCCCATAGGCCACAGGTGGCAAATACAAGACCTGTGGGCTGAATCTGGCCCTCCACCTTATTTTATCCAGACCAGCACCTTGTTTCTACCCAGCGGCAGCACCGAGCTCCTTGCCCCTAGTTAAGGAGTAGTCACATTTATACAGTCCTAAAATCACATTCGACCCTTTGAAGGCACCTGTGAGGCTGATGTGGCCCCCAGTGAAAATGAGTTTGACGCCCCTGCCATAGATGATCACTTGTTTTTTTTTTAATTCTTTACCTTTAGTTTTTTTTAACGTTTTCTTGTGAACAATAGTTCTGATTTTGTACAAAATCTGTTAATGGCTCCTTCTGGATTCGAATCTTTAATGGCTCCTTCCCAGACTCAAGTCTTGAAGCAGTGTCCTTAGTTGGCTAACAAAGTATTTCACTATAAGAGACAGTTCTGCGTGGCATAGGAAATGTAGCCCAGCTCCCACTTGGAAAGGCCAATGGAAAGCGGGGTCCGGCACACAGGACCCACACCCACGGACAGGATCTCCCGTGGGGAATCAGGCCTGCATTGTACCTAGGCCACTTTGAGACTTGCTTTTTGCTGAAACTTCCTCACCCTGAATTGAGGCAGCAAATGTTTACTGCGTATCTTTAAAGTAACTTCTTACAATCTAAGCTAAACCTCCCAAGTGTAACCAGTTCAACAACTTTTCCCTTTACACTTGCAAATACCCTTCTTTTTTGATGTAATTAGCAACATTCTCTCCTTTGTTTTCTGTAAAAGGTAACCACCTAAAGTGAACCTATGCATAGTAAGTGAGGACAATCCTCAATGTAATGTGCCCAGAAAAGCAATAAAAGCTTGTCCAGGCAAGGGACCAGGGTTGGCCCTCTCTCACTCAAGAGAGTGGCCACACCGTCCCTTTTCCTCCACAGGGCTTCTTTAGTCCATATGAATTTGTTTCATTTCATCCATAATGCCGCAGACACTGTGCGCCGGTGTCCGCATCATTTCACTTCTTGTGGGTGTGAATGGCACTCATATAGAACACAGGGTAATTGCTCATTGCATTTTTTGTTTAATTGGCCCCTCAGGAAGCCCCTTTGCTTTCCTTTGTCTTGGCTTCTCCCCTGGCCATCGTCTGAGGCAATACGATGAAATGGTCCACCAGTCCTCAAGCAGAGGCGTGGCAGCCGGGCTGCTAGGAGTAAGCCCACCACAGAATTCAGCTCCTCTCTTGCTGTGGCCTGAACTGTCACCCTTTTCTGGGCTTCCTTGCCCAGGCACAAATAGTTGCCACCATCTGAACAAGCCCTTTGCTTCCTTTGACACTTGGCAGGATCTCTTTCTTTGTGAATGAGCCCCTTTCACTGCACTTGGAACCTCCTGTCTAAGGTGTTGCATTGATGTGCTCCTTCAGCACCTGGTGCCCACGTGCCCTTCCTTGCTGCATGTTGAAGTCACCCATTTGCTTATGTGTCTACCCCAGGGGTCTGTGAAAAGCGTCAGCCCAGGATGGGGCCCAGCTCTTGTCTGCACTTAGGGTTCAGGGACTCAGTGAGTAGCTGCCTCCCTGAATTATTTCAGACAGACAATTACTGCAGTGAGTATTACTGTTGTGCAGAAACTTCTAGGCAGCAAAGCAAGCAGGCACATCTTTAAGCAAGCAATTCTTTGCTTTTATTTCACCAAGTGTGAGAATATCCTATTTCATCATGTGACGGAGGAAATCATACAAACTGCTGTTGCGTGAAAAGCTTTGTTCTAAAAATTCTATTTCCTGTAATATTCGTAGCTTCTGAGAGGGGGCAGCAGAGCCCATGAAAACAAAGGCCGGCCAGGAACTGGTGGTTTGTAAATTGTGGGGTCCAGACCTACAACAGTTTTTCCCCAGAAGCCAGCCCTGATGTCTAACGAACCTTGCTGTGGAATGAAGACTTTAAGGTAAAGGCTGGCTTTTATTAATTAAATAGTCTTTGAAGGCACCTCAAGCATATTTTTAATGCAAATAGTCATCTCTCTCACTTTATTACTGAGTAAGAAAAACTCACGTTTCCTCTCGTGTGTTTCTCCTTTACTATTTATTCACACAGAGCGCTTCACTTATGACACATCTGGTCACCAAATGTGTGACCTGTTTCCTCCCGCCAAGCGATTCCCTGCAACACCAGCTTCATGTCCTATAATTCCAGTCCCATGTTGTTATCTGTGCTTTTGACCAACTGACTGTAAATTGGGATTCCCATGCCCTGCTCCTTGGTTCGATAATTTGCTAGAACAGCTCAAAGAACTCAGGGAAACATTTACCAATTTATTGTAAGAGGATATAATAAAGGACATAGACGAACATCTAGGTGGAAGAGATGCACAGGGCAAGGCGTGTGGGAAGAGACACGGAGCTTCCCAGCTCTCTACAGGTGCACCACTCAGCACCTCCACGTGTCACCAACGTGGGGGCTCCCAACCCCACACCTTTGGGACTTCGGTGGAGGCTTCATCACATGGCTGTGGTCGATCATTGACTCCCTTTGCAGTCCCTTTCCCCTTCCTGGAGGGTAGTTGGCTGGGGCTGCACGTCTCCAGTTTCTAATCAAGGCTTGCTCTTTCTGAACCAGCCCCCAGCCACAAGCCTACAGAGCTTTGCCTCCTGAGAACAACAGACTCTCCTATCGGCCAGAAAATTGCAAGGGACTCAGGAGCTCTGTGCCAGGAGTTGAGGGCAGAGGTTGCAAAACATATCTCTAGCCCTGCCCAGGCGGCTCAGTTGGTCGGAGTGTTGTCCCGTACACCAGCAGGTGGTGGGGTTGATACCTGGTTGGGGTACAAATGGGAGATAATGGGTCGATGTTTCTCACATCAGCGTTTCTTTCTCTCCCAAATCAAATATATCCTCAGGTGGGGATTAACAAATATGTATTTCTATTATTTCGCAATTACAAAGTCTTAAAAGAGGTGGGTACTTTTTTTTTGCTAGCAACTTGTAAAATGACGCTAGGGCATGAGATAGTTCCAGCTGATATTAGGGAGAGTGTGGAGATTTACGAATAACTACCAGATGACGGATCTAGCTTCCATTTACTCACCTTGGGGGAAAAAATGACAAAGTAAATAAGAAAAAAAAAACCTAATGAAAACAATTGAGAGAATAAGTAAAGCAAATAGCCAGCGCCTACATGGTCCCTCCCCAGCCTGTGATGGCACGTGTCCTTGGGGGCCAGTTTCACAGCCCCGTGTGTCTCTCTAAAGCCAGTGCCCAGTGCCCGGCCTGGCACTCGGCAGGTGGGTGCCCGGCATGTGTGCTTGGAGTTGCATGAACACCTCTGGCCTGGTCACGTGCAAATTCTCCAGGGAGTTTCTGAGTTGTATATCACATCTACTTAATAGATATGCACAGGGGAGACATTCGTGCTCAGAAACATAACCGCCCTAGGCATACGCTATACCATGTCTAACATTTTGGTGTACATTAACTCTGTTAATGTTCCACTGTTTAAAATTGTACAAAGAAGGGCAAAGGAAAGGAAACAGGCACAATTCCCTGTGGGGCCTGGTGGGTTTGTGTGGGCAAGAGACATGAGGATGGATGGGCTGGGTCTGCTTTCGGCTCACAGGTTCGGTGTGAAACCAGGAACATAAAAGAGGTCAACAGGGAACCCTAATGTTCTCTCATGCCCTTCTCCCTCTTAATCTTGAAATCCCAGGGAGATTCAGCACCAGTTCCCTCCAGTCCCTCTTTCCAGCATTGCTGTAATGCCTTCATTACACAGGGCTTTCCCCCTCCCCTTATGCAGGTGGCGAGACCTCCGCACCCCAGCCCTGTCTGCTAGGTTCTGCTTGCACTTCTCAGAGGCAGACCTCAAAACTGGTTCTTGGCAGTTAACGAGAGCCTGGCCATTTCTTTCCATGATAACTCAGGGCCTCTTACACTGACTCTACCTTTTTTTTAATCATTTGTATAGCAACTTCACACGATTCACCCTGTGGGGAGAGAGAGTGATTTTCTTAAGGGACAAGACAGATATTAGGAATCCTCTCCTGGCAGATGAGTTAGATGAGACGCAGAAATGGGATGGCCTGGGCATGCTGGTCACCTACATTATTAATGGCAGAGAGCCACAGTGGGGATTAGGGGGTGTCTTGGCCAGGGGAATGATGGTTATTGTGGAGGATATGAGGGGAAGAATTTCACTGAAGACAAATATTTCCATGGAAAGGGAAATGGGTGAAGGCACAACCAAGGAGGTGGACATGAGTGGAATAGTCTTCAAAAGGGACAGAGTATTTTGGGGGGTATCTGTTACTTGGCCAGGCTTTATACATTCTTTATATGCCTTATTTTATTCAGCTGCCACAATAGCCTTGAAAGTAGGTATCATTATGCCCATTGCTCATGTGACTACTGAGTCACAAGGAGGTAATTCCCAGGACAGCTGCACTGACGACCTCTGAGGACACCCTTCACACAGGGGTGGGACTCACAGGAAGTACTGTGTGGGAGAAACCCACCATAATCATGTAGTATCACATGGGCTATGGGGAGGCAGAGCCCAGACTCATGCATAAGCTGTCTGGCTCCACAGAATGGGATCTTAGCACCCTGCAAAGTGCATCTTCCAAGACCACCTGTTCTGGAACCCAGCGTTGCCTAGTCTGGCCCTGACTCATGCATGTCTCCAATTGAACGAGAGAACCTCACACAGGTCATAGCTGTGGGGGAGAAAAATGGACTTTGGACTCGGAATTTGAGTCCTGGCTCTGCCAATGACTTCTGCGATCTTGGCCAGTCACCTCACCTCTTCACACAGCCATCTGCCTGTCAGCAAGGTGAAGGGAAGGGTGTGTCTTTCTTTCAGCCTAGGATGAGGACTCTGAAATTAGTATGTGAAAGTGCTTTCTAAGCTCAAAAGATCTGAACAAACATGAAGGTTAGTACAAGCCAAGGGACACAGGGCTGGCGGGCAGCTGGTTTATTATTTGAGCTGATATATAATGCAGAATATTGACTTTTTATGGCTCATTTGCTTCAGTGAAAAATGTACAAGTGACAGCGGATGGGGCCTTTGTGTGTGGGTGGGTGCTGGGGGTGCCAGGGAGGAGGCCAGGAAATGAAAACCATGTGACTCCTTAAAGCCTCAAGCTCCCCGCAAGGAAGAAGAAGAAAAAAGTGCGAGATGTTATAGAGAGATAACGATGAGAAATGTGAACCGAGCCTGTGTTCCTTGGCCTCTCCTGTTTCTCTTGAGCAAATGTTTCTGTTCTTTAGGCAGCTTAACAGCAAACTCACCTGTCATTTGTTGAGATGTGACAAAATTGGGGAGAATCAGAGGCTCAGGATGCTGTAAAAATGAGCTGTAAAATTCAAATAAGTCTTAAGTAAGTTGGCCTCGGGCATTTTCTGGAGTTAAAAAGAAGAGGAGTTGTGTGAACTTGGATTTTGCTTTTTCCTACTGTCCTGTACTATGGTGGTCGTGACTATATGCAAAAGGACTCTTGTTTACAATTCTAGTCTTTAAGGAGAAACAGCAAAGAAAGTTTCTTCTAACCCTTTGTTTTCTCTCCCAGATCCTTCACTGTTGTAAGGAAGGATCTATGCTGTCTAGAAAGGCACCTGGTTGGGACTCAGGAAGTTCCAGTCGTAAGGATCTGCAACTCAGTGGTTCTGAGATAGTGGCATTTATCAGAGAGTGTGAATGAAGAAAACAGGGTGGATGTTTGTGAATTAGAGGGAGCTGAGGGCCAGGCAGGATGGTAGTCTAGAGATTCTTGACCTCAGTTTGGAAAACTGAATTAGCTAAAAAGATCATAAGTATGTGGGTGAGTGTGGAAGAAAGAGGGAGAGAAATGGGGTGGGGAGAGAGAATGCAGAGAAGTGCTGATATGTGTTTGTCACGTGAAGTTCTCTGAACAGATTAAAACCGCAGATCCAAATTAAAGGGGCAGCTTCTCAAACCTCTACCGTAAAAGAGAGCTTTCACCCCAGCTGACTCAGAGATTGGCAACAAACCCCTCACAAAACCAAATTAATGAGCCAACCCCTGATTATAGAGAAAAGGAACAAAAAAAAAAAAAAGAGGGAAAGCAACGCTTCTCATAAAAATGGCCAGTGGTTTTACATTTGAATTTTTGAGGCACTCCATTAACTCTTTAGGAGCTGGAACAACCTCAGAGATTCTTTTATTCCCCCCCCCCCCCCCCCCCCTCCATGAGTAAACTGAGACCCAGAGAAAGTCATCTTGCCCGAGGCCCATGCTGGGAAGCAGCTGAGCCAGCACCAAGCTCCCCAGTCCTCTGTCTGCACCCTGAAGAAAAAAACAGCAAGGTTTCCTCCCGAGGCTGGGACTTCAGATGCCGGGGGAGTTGCTCGGGGATAAAAAGAAGCTCTTTCAATATCTTCTCATCTAAAAATGTAACATCTGGCTGGTCTGATGGTAGTGGGTTACCAGAATTCAACTAAAGTTAGTGTCACTAAAAATGTAACATCTGCTACAGAGAGAGGAAAAACAATTCTGACTGGCCTCCTTTTTTTTTTTTGGTTTTGTTTTATTTTTTATTTAAGAGTGAGGGTGGAAAGAGGGGCTGGAAGTTGAAAGACAGTAATGTGAGCCCTAAGAGCACTGTGTGATCCGCAGTTAGAAAGCGAAATGCTTTGCAGATGCTGAAAGAGAGAGAGGGAGAGAGGGAGGGAGGGAGGGAGGGAGGGAGAGGAAACAAAGAGGAAAAGGCAGTCTTGAACCAAGGTGTACCTCTTTACCTTCCACATCAACCAGGTAAAAGAAATCACATGCAAAATCAAAATAAGTAATTTGCCCACTAGAATCCTTCTTGAGTATTATTCACTCGGCACACAGAGACAGAGAGCATATATAACATGTGTTTTATATTCAGAAGTTTTCTGCGCTACTTCACCCCAGTTCTGAGCTAATCAAAGTGGATGTTCTTGTCCTGGAGGTTCTTTCTTCACAAATCTAAAATCAGACTTGGAATGCTAAGCATAGAGAGGGGCAGGTGTGTGACCAGTTGCTGTCAAAGTACTAGCACTTGAACTTGCCAACCTAGTCAAAGCAGATGAAAGTTCATTCTTGGGTCTGTTCATCTCTTCACTCCCTATTCAGCCTGGCAGTAAACTCCCACTATAGTTAGGTATCTTTCCCAATAGATGTTAAAAAAAAAAATAAGCCAGAAGAAATCTAAGAGAAGCCTGGAGAATCAGAATAGATACCTCCTGATGATATTCTGAAGGGGTTTAATTAGTGCGAGTGAGCTTTCCCAATTATTGCTGAACATGGACAGGTGTATTTTGTTCAATTGAGATTTTAAGTGCTAATGATGGATGTTTTATTTCCCTAGAATATTGGTGATTTAAAGGGTCCCAATTAAAAATGTATTTGACAATAAGTAATAGAAAACCCAGTTTACAGAGACTTAAATACATGAGTTTCAATTTCTTACTTAACAAGAAGTCTGAAAGTAAGAGTCTGATGATGTTTGGTGGCTAAAGAGGGTGGTGGCCAGTGTCCTGGGTAATCTCGACCTTTCCCTCATAGTTGCGGTACGTCAAATAGTAGTCAACACGCTCAAATACAGAGCAGGAAGGAGGGGGGAAGGTGAGGCCAGCTGTGTCCAACCCTTTTTATCAGGAAAGCTAAGGTTTTCTCAGACCATGCTCCCAAGCAGCTGTCCGCTTATGCCTCATTGGCCAGAAGTGGATCCCATGGCTATCTCCACCTGCGTAGAAAGGTGGAAAAGCAAGCAAAGAGTATTATGATTAGCTTAGACCAATTTCGATCTGACTGGTACTGGGTACATTGCTTCTCTCAATCAAATCGGTGTTCTGTTAATAGAGCAGAAGGTGGTGGGTTTTGTGTGATCACTTGCAGTGTGTATGTCATACAATGGAGTTCCAGTTTAATACATTTACAAGTGTAATGTTTACTGTTAATAGCACACAGAGCATACCTAAAAGGCAGAAACTTTTACTACATTATTTACCCTTTCTTCTTTACCTCTGGCTTGATAGCCTTACAGTTTCCACATAGTTTTCTTTGAAATGGTCACTGGCACCCACTTTCTGAAAAGAAGCATTGTGAAGACTAACTCCAGCTGCTCGCCTGCAGGGTTCTGCCATGCGCAGAACTGCATGGGTTTTCTGGTGTATCTATCTTCACAAACAGCTGGAAGTAATTTTCAACCTAAGCATTTCACATTTCATGGGTGGGTGAACTTTACAATAACTTTTGAAGCAACTATTCTAAAGCTCATGCATCTTTGATTGGACAGTTGACTAATCCTATCCATTTCATTGGTGCTGAAATATTTAAAAACTCTAAAAAGGGTCTTACCTGAGTTGTTAAAGAGATACGACAAAGGCACACAAAAAAATCATACTTTCCATGGTCCTTCTCGGTATATTCTGCTTATTCTCTCCACAACAGCTGGAGTGATCCTGCAAAATGACATGTGGACCTTGTCATTCTCCTGTTCTCAGTCCCCCAGTGTCTTCTACTCATACTTTGATAAAATCCAAAGTCCTCGCGATGGCTTCCTGGGCCCTACATGACCTGGCCCTGCCTGTGTCTCCCATTTTGTTTGGCTTTGTAAACAAGGGGTGCATCCGGGAGTCTTATTGAAGTCTTAAGGGAAAAGGTAGTTCTTTCAGTAAACTGTTCTCCAGAAGACAGAGGGGAGGTTTCTTTTTTTAAAATTGAATTTATTGGAGCCCTGGCTGGTGTAGCTCAGTGGATTGAGCGCGGGCTGGGAACCAAAGTGTCCCAGGTTCGATTCCCAACCAGGGTACATTCCTGGGTTGCAGGCCATAACCCCAGCAACCGCACATTAATGTTTCTCTCTCTCTCAAAATAAATAAATAAAATCTTTAAAAAAAATAAATTGAATTTATTGGGGTAACATTGGTTAACAAAATCATACAGGTTTCAGTTCTACAACTCAGCAAAACATCATCTGCATACTACATCATGTGCCCATCGCTTAAAGTCAAGTCTCTTTCAGCCCCTTTTATACCCCTTTGGCCGTCTTCCACCTCCCCACACCCCCTTCTTCCTCTGGCTATCGCCATGCTGTTGTCTTTGTCTATGTGTTGTATATGTGTGATTTTTGCTTAATTGCTTCACCTTCTTTCACCCATCTCCCCATCTCCCCTCCCCTCTGACAGCTGTCAGTCTCTGTATCTGTGCTTCTGTTTCCATTTTGTTTGGTGAAGTATTTTGTTCATTAGAGTCCACTTGTAAGTGAGATCATATGGTATTTGTCTTTCTTTGACTGGCTTATTTCACTTAGCATAATAATCTCCAGGCCCATTCATGCTGTCAAAAGGTTAAGATTCCCCCCTTTTTTGTTTTTATGGCCCAGTAGTATTACATTATATAAATGTTTGTAGGCTGGGGTCAGTCTGCTGAGCCACACCAGCCAGGGCCCACTGTGTAAATGTACCACAGCTTTTTTGTCCACTCCTCTACTGATGGGCACTTGGGCTGTTCCCAAATCTTGGCTATTGTAAATAGTGCTTTAATGAACATAGGGGTGCCTATATTTTTTCAAATTAGTGTTTTGGGTTTCTTTGGATGTGTTCCCCAAAGTGGAATTGCTGGGTCAAAAGGCAGTTTCATTTTTAAATTTTTTTGAGGTATCACCCTATTGCTTTCCACAGTGGCTGCACCAGTCTCCATTCCCAGTGCATGATGGTCCCCCTTTCTCCACATCCTCACCAGCACTTGTTTGTTGATTTATTGATGACAGCCATTCTGACACGTGTGAGGTGGTATCTCATTGTGGTTTTAATTTGCATCTCTGATGGCTAGTGATGCCGAGCTTCTTTTCATATGTCTATGGGCCATCTGTATGTCAAGAGGGGAGGTTCTTAAACTTAATTGTTTTTCCAGGATCACAGGGGTCAGGTACAAATCAACATATATAATATATAAATTATATAATGCATATATACAAATCATAATTATAACATATAGTTATTTATAAATATATTATGTAGAATATATATGATAGAAATATATATATATTATACATACACAAACACATATAATAACAAGTATAATATAATGTCAGCTGCTTCTTTAAATCAGGGAGGTGACAGTTAGCTTCACCTCAGTCAGATAACTGGTGGCTCAGAAGGGCAAATATGGCCCACATGCCCCAGTGTTATTTGGCCAGTACTTGTGAGTTGACAGTTTTTAATATGAAAGCCTTCAGTCAGGGCTTAAGCCCAGCCTCTGCCATTCCTTCCGTGATTACACTGGGCCGCAGCCACATACTTACCTTTAGTTAGGGTCTGGTCCAGGGAACTATCTGAATAGTTCATCTGCAAGCCCTAATCAAGAGTACTGTGGGCCCACCCTGTGAGGAATGTGGACAAACTCGATCTTATTCAGGAAAAGGCAACACAGCATTGAGTTTTATTTATGAATGCTCTGCAATTTATTTAACTAGTTCCCTATTGAGGAAAATGTGTGTTGCTTCCACTGTTTCGCTTTTGCAGACAATGAATAACCATTCTTGAACATGAAAAAAAACCCCAACACATATGGCAAGGGAACAGGAACAATGGCCACCAGATGAGGAATTTGGAGATGCAGTCTGGAGAAGGTGGGGCGGGGCAAGGGGTGGGGGAGGCCATCACAACTGTCTCCAAACAACACCAAGCGCTGCTGCGTGTGGAAGAATTAGACTTGTTCTGTTTGGTCCCAGAGGGTAGTACTCGGAAGAGTGGGAGGACGTTGCAGGGAACTCAGTTTTGTGTCAGCATAAGGAAGCACTTTCTAACTGAGTTGCCTCTAGAAAGGAAGGGCTCTCACTGTCACTGTATGTTTTGCGACAAAGATCCACAGTGGAGCTGCTGGAGGGGATCTGGCTATTGAAGTGATGTGTTGGATTAAACAGTTCTGAAGTTCCCTTCCTATTGTAGGACTCTTTGATTCTGAAATAAAGTGTAACCCTATTATTTTGGCCTTCATTGATTTAGAATGAGCATAAATCCTGTTAGTACGGTGGGCTGACTGGATGAATTTTTCCTTTATAACATTTTGTAATGTAATATTATTATCTCACAATATTCAACAACTTTTCTAAATCATTTAGAAAAATTTTAAAAAGATTTTACTTATTTTTAGAGAGAAGGGAAGGGAGGGAGAAAGAGAGGGAGAGAAATGCAAGAGATACATCAATTTGTTGCTTCTCTCATGCCCCCTACTGGGGATCTGGCCTGCAACCCAAGCATGTGCCCTAACTGGGAATTAAACCAGCGACTTTTCGGTTTGCAGGCTGGCACTCAATCCACTCAGCCACACTAGCCAGGGCATAAATCATTTAGAAAAATGTTTAATTTTTTAAAAAATTTGTTGATTTGACAGAGAGAAAGGGAGAGAAAGAAACATTGATTTGTTGTTCCACTTATGTATTCGTTGGTTGATTCTTGTATGTGCCTTGACTAGGGATCTAACCTGTAACCTTGGCATATTGGGACGATGCTCTAACCAACTGAGCTACCTGGCCAGGGCTAGAAAATTTTTTTTTTCTAAAGATTTTATTAAATTTTTTTTTGAGAGTGGGAAGGTAGGGAGGAAAGAGAGAGAAACATCAAGTGTGTTGCCTCTCACTTGGCCCCCACTGGGGATCTGGCCTGCAACCCAGGCATGTGCCCTGACTGGGAATTGAACCTGTGACCCTTTGGTTCGCAGCCCACGCTCAATCCACTGAGCTATGCAAGCCAGGGCTAGAAAAATGTTTTAATTAACTAAAATCAATTAAGATATTTTATTGTTGGTTATGTGTATAACACTATTCTAAAAGTTATGGAACTGTAACTGGATATAAGGAAATGCATTTCTCTGGGGAAGACATGGTTATATGGGAAGATCTAATAAACATGTGAAGTAATAAGTGAACCAGAAGTCCTAATTATTTGTGTTATTATATATTTACAAAATAAAGTGAAATGAGAAAATAGGCATGTGCTAATTGTCAGTGAACACTCATAAGGGTACGAGGGGCATGTTGAGTATAGTGACCATGGTTACAAACAGAATCTCAGAACACAAATCAAGGATTACTAACCAAGAACTTGACATCAGACGCTCAGAAAAAGAAGGCCTGGTATAATTGCTAATCAAACATTGAAAAGAGTCATCATAGATAGCTTCAAGTATGATGAAGTTCTTGAACTTTGTCCTCGAATGTTGGCTATGAATGAGGACCACCCAGGCTGGAGAGCCGCTTAGAGGTCGGGAACTAGGGGGTGGGGGTCAGGGTGACTCGCAGATTGTCCAGTTGAGGGAGGGTATGTGCAGGAGTGGAGGGGAATAGGGTTATTGGATGGTCCCCCCCTGTGACATTGGAAACCAGGCAGGGATGTTTTGTACTCAGGGCAGTAAGGGAGCCAAGTTGAAATGATGTGAGAGATTTAAAAAACCAGTTTCAAGTTCATTCACTAATATTCATAGAGCACTTTACTTTGTATCAGACAGGTACAAGATGCTGAGCATCCCAGTATCCTCAAGGATTTATAATCAAGCGGGTGATAAGGACAAGGAAACAGCATTATAGGTCCATGTGATGAGTCCTGGAGAGAGAGCACAGGTTGCACGCAGTGTGGAAGAGGGTTGGGTGCGGTTGGCCCTACGCCAGGTGGGGGTTGGTGTAATGTCCTGAAAGGCCTTTGAGTGAAATAATACCTGAGTTGAGTGAAAGACAGATGTGTGAGGTATGGGGGACAGGTGTGCTAGCAAAGTGATCAGCCCTTGCAAGTCACCAGGAGAATAAGTGGGAGGTAGGGAGGTGACAGGGGCGGGAGTACAGGACTCTGGATGGTGGGTGAGGTAACAGGTCAGGCCAGGTGAAGAAGGGACTTACACAATACCAATAATAGTGCATTGGTATTTGCTAGTATTTTTTAGAATAATTAAGCTGTAGGAGTGGATGAGATTGTGCAGGGACTGAAAAGACAGAAAGCAAAAGAAGGAGCCCTGGGGAACACCATGGTTTCCTTTTATTCACAGATGATCATCTTCCACATATTGATCACCTGCTGTCAGAGCGAAATTCCAGTGGCCTCTGCCAGTAACTGGTGGACCTCGATTTTAAGTCTTTATACCAAGATAACAAAATATGCATTTTCTTGTTCTTTTTGTTTCTGTTTTTATTACTTAGAATTGGCAACATTTCTGTTGTAGGTTAAAGTGTTTTCCCAGGGTTGTTTAAAATAAGCTGTGGCCCATTCTTACACTAGAACACCACACGGCCATCAGAAACGATGCCATAGAAGAAGATCTCATGGTATGGGGAATTGTTCGGGTGCTGAAAGTGAAAGAAATGCCATGGAACAATGGCTGTGATCCTATCTAAGCAAACAACAGCAAAAGAGATTAGTCCTTCCTCCGAGTCTCCTTTTCTATAAAATGAAGGTACTATATTAGCGATGTCTGAGATCCTCTCCTATTAAAAAAATCTGTGACCCACAAACAATGCTATGTTTCCATTTGCCTTCCTATGTGTTTTCTTGTCTCCCTTTCTTTTTGTAAAAGTATTTTTTATTAATTATGCTATTACAGTTTCCCCAATTTTTCTTCCTTTATCCCCCCTCCGCCCTGCCCCCCGAACCCTCCAGCTTCCCCCCACTTAGTTCATGTCCATAGGTTGTGCATGTAAGTTCTTCGAGTCCTCTGTGTCCTATACCATTTTGTATCTCTCCGCATCTATTTTGTGCCTACTAATTATGCTTTTTCTTTCCTGTACCTTTTCCTCCCTATTCCTACCCTCCCCTTCCCCACTGAAATCCCTCCACGTGATGTTCATTTCTCTGATTCTGTTCCTATTCTAGTTGTTTGCTTAGTTTTTGTTTTCATTGTTTTTCTTTTCTTTTAGGTTCATTTGTTGATAGTTGTGAGTTTGTTGTCATTTTATTGTTCATATTTTTTATCTTCTTTTTCTGTCCCTTTAACATTCCATATAATAATGGCTTGGTGATGATGAACTCCTTTAACTTGACCTTCTCTGGGAAGGACATTATCTGCTCTTCCATTCTAAATGAAAGCTTTGCTGGATAGAGTCATCTTGGATGTAGGTCCTTGCCTTTCATGACTTCAAATACTTCCTAGCTCTTTCTTGCCTGCAAAGTTTCTTTTGAGAAATCAGCTGATAGTCTTTTGGGCACTCCTTTGTAGGTAACTTTGTCTCCTTTTCTCTTGCTGCTTTTAAGATTCTCTTTATCTTTAATCTTGGGTAATTTAATGATGATGTGCCTTGGTGTGTTCCTCTTTGGGTCCAACTTCTTTGAGACTCTCTGGGCTTCCTGGACTTCCTGGAAGTCTATTTCCTTGGCCAGATTGGGGAAGTTTTCTTTCATTATTTGTTCAAATAAGTTTTCAATTTCTTGTTGTCATTCTTCTCCTTCTGGCACCTCTATAATTTGGATATTGGAATGTCTCAGGTTGTCCCAGAGGTTTGTAAATTTCTCTTCACTTTTTTGAATTCTTGTTTCTTCATTCTGTTCTGATTGGTTGTTTATTTTTTCCTTTTGTTCCAAATTGTTGATTTGAGTCCTGGTTCCCCGAATATTTTGCTTTATTTCATTTGGGGTATCTTTCATTTGTTTTTTCATTTTTTGATCAATCTCAATCAGATCTGTGAGCATTTTGATTACCAGGGCTTTAAATTCTCTATCAGATAGGTTGGCTATCTCCTCATCGCTTAGCTCTCTTTCTGAAGTTTTGCTCCGTTCTTTCACTCGGGCCATATTTCTTTGTCTTGGCACATTTGTTAAGTTATAAGGGGGCGGGGCCTTAGGTATTCACCAGGGCAGAGCAACCCTCTTTGCTGCTCTGTAGCGCTGCCTACGGGGGAGGGGCCAGAGAGGGAACTTTGCAGCTTGCCTGCTCATCTCTGGTGCACTTTCCAACAGACTCTTGTGGGAGACTGGGAGTTTCTCCCACTGAGGCAACTGCCATAGCCCGCAGTCAGCTCTGAGTTTCAGTTTCGCCTTCAGCTAGCCCCGCCTGCTCTGTCCGATGCCTGGTCACAGTTTTTCTCAGCCGGCCCTGCCCGCACAGCTTCACTGCAGGTTCTTACCAGTCTGGTTGTTCTGTCACTGTTCCTTTAATTCTGTGGTTGTCAGAGTTCCCTGCAGTTTGATTTTCTGGCACTTCTGGTTGTTTATTGATTTTAGATCAGTTGTTATCCTCCTTTTGGTTGTGCGGGGAAGCAAAGGGTTTCTTCCCGTGCCTCATCTTGGCCGGAACTCTCTCTTCTCCCTTTCCATTTTACAAATCTAGAAGCTAAATGATAATTCAGTAATAAAATATTTAAACAATGTAGTATTATTTACTCTTTAAAAATTCCATGATTTATTAGTAGGTAGTGTGATATGTATATATAAGTATTTGTACATTTATTATGTACTTAAAACTTTGCTAAACATTAAGAATTTTACAAAGAAATTTCACCTTGAAGGATTTTATAATCCAATAGGAAAGGGATGGAGATTCATGTATTGCAATATACACTGATGAATAAAAATTATCAGCAAACTTCCTATTACAGAATGTCGAGAGATGTAACATACACCATGGTGACTATAGTTAAGTTAACAATATTGTACTGTGTATCTGAAAGTTGCTGAGAGAGTAGATCTTGGAAGTTCTTATTACAAGAACAAAAAATGTGTAACTATGTGTAATGATTTGATACATATTTATCGAATTTATAAATGACATGTATCAAATCATTATGTTGAAGACCTGAAACTAATGTTATATGCCAATTATATATCAATTATTTTTTTAAACAATTAGGAACAATAAAGACAAAACCAAAATTGTACATTCCATAACAACACAGAAACAAAACCAGAGGCGAAGCCATGATGTTAGCACAGACGCAGATTCACCCTGAGGTGACTTAACTGCCAGAGGAGGGGACACATTTTCGGTCACTGCCACTGAGGCCCACCAGCCTTCCCAGAGCTTTGAGGTCCTGTGGAGGAATGCCACCCACCCACAGGTGGACTGCTCCCAGCACGTAGCTGGAGGAAGCTGGCTGGAGCAAGGAGGCTCACTGCTGTTCCCGCTCCCAGCCTTCTGTCTCTCTGCTCCCGGCCTTACCCGCTCAGTTTCACTCAGGACAAAGCCGGGTGGGCGAGTGCTGCAAAGCCTCCCTCTGCCAAGTGCTGTGGGCTCTCATGCCGTGAACTCATAGTCTCTAATGACATGCCATCACAATTCACAACAGAGAAGTACCAGCAAGGTCTTTTCCTTCTCCCTTCCCCAAGGTCATTACATCAAGGTGAGGGCCTACTGATTTACTGGTAAACTTGCTCAGAGGAGCAAAGATTAATAACTAATAGATCATTGTCTTATCTTAATTTATTCCTAAAGTAGTAACCAAAATATTGTGGCCAGGTCTTGTTGATGAACACAAAAATTATCTTGAATTTACTCCAAATGATATATTTGAAACTATATATTTCAAACAATATATTTGAAATGTAAGAATGACTCTAACTTATTTCTACCAGACAAGACTATAATAGCTGAAATCTTTTTTTTTTTTAGATTTTTTTTTTTTTTTTTTTTTTTTACTTATTTTTAGAGAGGGAAGGGAGGGAGATAGAGAGAGAGAGAGAAACATCAATGTGTGGTTGCTGGGGGTTATGGCCTGCAACCCAGGCATGTACCCTGGCTGGGAATCGAACCTGGGACACTTTGGTTCCCAGCCCATGCTCAATCCACTGAGCTACACCAGCCAGGGCAATAGCTGAAATCTTAAAATACCCTCTCTATATAATTATATGAGCTCTTCATTTTAGATATATATATTTTTTTCAAATGCTTATAACTCAATAAAAATGTAAGCAAGTCTACAGACAAATGAGTAAGGGATTCAGACTAAATGATCCATATGGTTAATAAGCAAACATAAAAGTGCTTAATCAATGAATAACTGGAGAAATGCAAATAAAACAATAAGGTGAGCCATGACTGGCTGGCCCAGTTGGTTGGACTGTACACCAAAAGGTTTGGGTTCAATTCCTGGTCAGGGCACACACCTAGGTTGCTTGTTTCATCCCCAGATGGGGCATGTAATGGAGGCAACTAATCAATGCTTCTGTCTCTCAAGTCAATAAACATATTTTTTAATGAAAAAAACCAATAAGATGTCATTTTCATCTACCAAATTGGTCAAGATTTAAGTATTGATGAGAGCAGGAGGAAAGATACTTTCCTACACTGTTGCTAAAGGTATAGATTGGTAAAGGCTTTCTGGGGGGCAATATGTTCAGTCAAAACATATGCATACCACTCATTCGAGGCATCCTATTTCTAACAGTTGTTAAGGAAATAACTGGACAAAAGCACAGAGATGTAACTTCGAGCATGTTTACTGTTAGAGCACAGGTAATGGTGACAAATAGCACTAAATGAGCGTAAATGGGAGGAAGGGGCACATTTTAGAGATACAGACCGTGCTCAGCTCGCTCGTGAATTGTGAGTTGTGGCGATCTGTTCCATAAGAGCTTTACTCAGCACCAGATAATTGGGGCCAGAAAGGACAGGGAGAAATGTCTCAGCTGCTCTACCACGGTGAGTTGACTGTGGAGTCTTCACAAAGTAAAGGCAACTTGCCAAAATAGATAGCTCTCCCCCGTACTGTCCTGGGGCCTATTCGTTTTTAAATAAAGGACATTTTCAACCCACTTAGAAATGGTGAATTTCGTACAAAGCTTTCAATTGTTTTGGAGGGGAGAAAAAAAGAAACCCTAAACTGATTCAAAGAACACAGGGATTAGAATTTCAACTGAAACCAGATGTTCTCATTGTGATCAGGTTTTAATGGCTATCAGCAGTCAAATTCTAAAGCCCACATCTTCAACAGCGCCCAGCTCAAGTGAGTCAGCCCCTTATGACTGGACACGGCACCTGGCCCCCTGGAGCAGAGAAACAGATTACTACGCTGTGCTGGTAGCTTTGGTTTGTAGAAAACTTGCTGTGTGCTGGGCCCCCTGATTAAGCACCCTGTCTACCTTACCTCATTGAATTTGAGTGTTTTCTCCATTATAGATGTGAAAAAGTTGAGACTGTGAGAAGGTAATGGCTTGGTTAGGGTCGTCCTGCAGGGATTCAGGCCTGTGGCAGCCTCCACAGCCTGGCTCTTTACACGTTGTACAGTCTCTGGCATGATACAAGGAATGAGAGATGGAAGACAGGGTCGTAGCAGGGCTACTATTCCACTGGTCCACACCAGTGCGGCAGCAATGGTTTTCTAAATAGTAAAAGAGTCACACACTAACTAGTAAACATCTATAGCCCTTAGACTCTCCTTGCCTACAGTGGTCTTCCCCTGCTATCCCCCAGGCCCCCGGGACCCTCATGCAGTAAGTAGGGGGGTCACACCTGGTCCAGTGGGGCCCTCAGGATCCTTCCATTGCTTTCTGTTTGGGCAGTGTGGGGATTATTGTTACCAAATAATGGGGGTATCCAAATGGGGTGCCTGGGACAATATACTATTACTGAAAGGAACCCCCCAGGTTCGTTATGTCTGCCACCAGGGGAAAGATGTCTCTCAATGCCAGAGATTCGTGAAAAGGAAAGGAAATGTTTATTTAGTGCTATACAAACTTAAAGTAGTGACCCAATGTCTTCATCAAAATCCCAAAGTCCCTTAAAACACCCGCAAACACACACAGTCCTTCCTTCCCTCCTTTACCCAGTCTGGGGTACCATATCTCAGGAAAAAAAATAGAAGTCTATGGCTCAGGCAGCCCCCTGCTCTTCTCAGTAATCCGTCTCGGCTGGTAGGTCTCCCTTGGTTCCCGGTACCATCAGCTGTGGTGCTGGGATCTCTGCTAAAGCCGGGTGCTGGTTCCCCCTTCTAAAGCTGCGGAGGTCCCCACTCCGGCAAAGCCACAAGGTTCTCTCTCCACTGCCCCAGCTGCATGGTCCTCTCTGCACAATGGCTGCTGGAGTCTCCGCTCTGCCAAAGCCGTGTGGTTCTATCTTCAATGGCAGCACTGTCAATGGCCCTGCTCCATTTGTCCCTTCCCCCAAACCACACCTGGGGTGTGTGTGTGTGTGAGGACATCCTAATATTTCCTGAACACTCTGAGTTCTGGACCCCATTTCAAATCCCTATTTGGGGTCCCCCCCTCTTGGTTGCACTCTGTTACATTATCACATCTCTATGCATCCCCTCTAGGGGAGGAAATCCCTAGTGAGCACAGGGTAGAGGCAGAGCAGCTAGCTCTAGAATTTATGCTTTGCTTGTTATGTTCCATCTCTAGCTACTCGACTTTATACCTAAGGTTTCCAGTCCCTTCAGTTCTTTGTTGCCCCCCAGGGCCCTGGCATGAGCTCTGGCCTTTCAGTACCACCTCCTCTTTCCTAGTGGTCTCACATCCTTTGCCTCACATCCTGTTCCACGCCGTTAGTGCCAGGGCACAGCCAAAGGTGACTGTGGCATTTGGAATTCAGGGGAATTTCTTCAAATCTAAGGCACCATTGACTGTGAGGTTCACCTTTATGTACCAGGAAGAAAGAAAAACCCTTTTTTACTAAATGATGGCACATGGTAGTACTGTGCCTTTATGAGTCAGTTACACCAGCCTCTAGTTACTTGGAAATTTCTCCCATCTATTCTGGAGGATGGGTAATTTCTCTGCCTTTGATTGCATGATAGGCAACCTTGCACATTTCTCCTTGATGAAACATAACACACATTCATACTTGTGGGTGCATATCTTTCTTTCTTAGCTTCTACAAAGGCTCTGCTTGGTTTATTTCTTTGCTAAAAATATGTAAGTCTGGTCATTCCTCATAAATGGAGTATTTGCATCTTTTGTACCAAAGTCACATTCTACTGTTGTTTCCATTTTCTGCTGTGCTGTTTGTATTGAAACTTATCTATGTTGAATCATAATGTAAACATTCTGAAGACATTTTTAAATGGTGATTAAAACATGTACACTGTCAGCAGTGCATACAACTCAATTAAAGTGACAACAACGTGAGCAGCTAGGACCATGTTCAGGTAACACAGGCAGGGACAACTCTGACATGATTACCGCCCGGCAAACCAGGATGACAAAGTGTGTCCTGATTTTCAGTTTGAAAATATGTGCATCTTAGAACTGATTCAAGTGCACTTTGTTTACTTGAGGTCAATCAATTGAACTTTGCAGGTGTGAAAAATTGAGACTCCGGGCAGGTAACCCATTTGAAATCACAGACCTCCTAATTGATGGAGCTGGAATTCGAATCCAGGTCTGACCCCCAAACCCATGCTTTTTTCCATATAAGCTGATTATCCGCATAGGGAGAAACATCTGTCACATATGGATATTGAGGACACTATTAGTGTTTCACCTTTCCTCTGTGCAACCTTTATCAGTTCTGGGGCAGCTTCCATCCACAGCTTCACACTTTTTTTCCTCTAAATCCTTACCTGAGGCTTTTTTTTTCCATTGCTTTTAGAGAGAGAGGAAGGGAGAAAGAGAAACGGCATTTGGTTGACTCGTGGACTAGGGATTGAACCCACAACCTAGGTATGTACCCTGACCAGAATCAAACCTGCAACCCTTTGGTTATGACACACCAATCAACTGTGCCACACTGGCAGAGCAGTGGGGGCTTCACTCTCAATAGCATAAACCGACAACCTTCTGTAGGGAACTACCCGAGGGCCACTGAAGCAGCTTGACCTCAACACTTCTGTGTTCAGGGGAGTACAGGGGAGTTCTCATGCCTGCAGGGCATCCAAAAGGCAGTAATGCAGAAGTAGAAAGCCCAGCTCCTTTGCCTTGAGTAAGGACAGATTCCTTGGTGTCATTGACCTTCCATAATTTTCCCCAGGGTCCGGCTGGAGCCTGGAACTCCACCAGCATGGCTTCTGGCTTCTTCCTTTCCCCTCTCCTGGCCTGCTTCCCTGCTCTCTTACAGCTTTCTCCTTGGAGCCCTGCCTTAATTAATCACTTGCACACAAATCCTCATCTCAGGGTCAGCTTTTGGGAAACCTGACCCAAGACAATGGAGAAATTAGTGACTTAGGCAGCATTATAAATGGCACTATAATGCTAATTGAATATCCTAATTGAGGCAAGCCAATATCACTCTTCCAAGTCCTTGAGCAAATTCCATTTACTGAGTCTCCTTGTTACAGTTCTGACCAGGTCACCTGACTTTCAAGTTCTAGGAACCTGAGGTCTTGTTAAGTCCTGCCCTCTCTGGGTCCCAGGTGAGACTCCTCGGACTGCTGATCCTAGTGAAGATCTTTGCTACATTCAACGTCAGCTACTGGGCTGGAGGCTCTCTGAAACTGGCCCTAGGAATGCTGTTTTCATTCTTGCCCCTGTTCTGCCCCAAATGTAGATTATTCTAGAGGCTGTTCCCATCTGGGATAAGTTAAATCTGAATTTTTCCTTCTCTCTTATTCTTAGAGACATTCTGATTGGAGTCTCACAGTGCAGGAACTAGAGAAGCTCCGAAAGATCATCTCTGCCATCCGGAGGGGGGAAGTGACTTGCTCAAGGTCAAAAATAGATCTGGGAAACTATGTTTAGAAACCAGTTCTGTTTCTTGTGCTGCTGTGCTCCTAGCTCTGGAGTTCACGTCTTTCTGAGTGAGACAGAACAAATCTGGTTTCAAGGGGGAAAATGTCCTCCATTTTGTGTGATAAATTCAAGTCCTGCTTATATCTAAGGACACCTGAATTATTCTCCCTTACAATACCCAAGTGCTCTAGCCATTGATCTGTTGACACCTAATCACCTCTTATTTGGATGCCCTGGAAACTTCAGTTTATTTCTTGAGGCAGGGACAATGTGCTTCCCTCTCTTGTGCCTGTGCAGTGGGAGAGCTTCCTCGGAAGCCTGTCTTCATCCCAGAATTTAATCCCTACTAGCTGTATAACTAAAAGGAAGCAAAGAAAGCCAGAAAGGACATTAACTGAAAAAATACTCCACTTTGTGCTGTGGTGTTACCCCATGTGAAATCTCTTGAGAAAACAGAGGCTCATTTGCCTGATTTTTGACTCATTACTCACAAATCATAATCTGCATAAAGGCATTCTTCTAAACTTCACCAGCCTAAAGCGAAATTATGAACTATACAAGGGTCATTTTTGGAGACTCTCATCTGTAGCTCCTCCATTTTCTGATAATGCTCCTTAGTCCTCTGGGCCCCCTATTGCCCCTTTGTCTGTTGTGTGTGGTGGGGGCTGGGGGCTAGATATGTGGCTCAACGAAAGAGCAGAACCAAGCGGAAGATGGTCTACATACTGTCTAACGGGTGTGCTCACCGCTAATGTCTTCAGGGAGCGGGGAGAGCCAAGGGACTGAGTGGAATGCATTGTTTACCCTCCCCGAGTCTCAGTTACTCTAGTCACGCTACATGTCTCTCCCAGCTCATCGTGTACGGGAGATCCCATGAGATCATTTATGAGAAAGTACATCATTGTAATGTGTCAGCCTTCCCTTTAGTCTTTACTTTCTGCTGCGTGATATTGGGCTTTAATGAGTGAAATAGATAAACTGGTTTCCTAAACTTCAGTTGCTCATATGCCCCCTTCATGATTTTACTAAATTCTTAAACAACACACACAATTATCAAATTGACATTCATATTTAAATGAACTGACTAGGTAAATTTAAATATATATATTTTCTCCATAAGTCAATATAAATTACTTTAAATGATAATATCTATAAAAATCCAGGTTGGAGGTACTAGTTACACTTCTTCCTAATATATACAGGGTCCAGCACAAATAATCCCCCATTTTTATTGCAAAATGATTTATTACAAAATCATAACTATGTAATTCTGTAATATAACAATATCATACTCAAGCATACCATATGATATTTTAGGTGAAATGTTCAAATTAAAACTATAAATTGTTACACCCATATTATTACTCTACCAACTACACTCAAGCAGGCATTACTTCTGCTAGACCCTGTATTAAACATAGCCCTGGCTTCTGTGGCTCAGTGGATTGAGTGCCAGCCTGCGAACCAAGGGGTCATTGGTTCGATTCCCAGTCAGGGCACGTGCCTGGGTTGCGGGACAGGTCCCCAGTTGGGGGTGTATGAGAGGCAACCACACATTGATGTTTCTTTCTCTTTCTCCCTCCTTTCCCCTTTCACTAAAAGTAAATAAATGAAATTTTTTGTAAAAAAGATAAATATATTAACTATTAAAATGTGAAAAATCATGTGCACAGTTATCTCAATGGCCCCCAATAGGATGTAAGCCACACTTTGGGGAATGAGCCTCTGTTGCGGTTGGCTTGCTTGCTGCTCATGGTAGTTCTCAGAGGGTTTGTGGGGTATAAGGGGAACCCTTCACAAGGGGGTGGGGGCTTTGTCAAATTTTGGTTAATGTGTAACAGTAATTTCTCTTGGGACTCAGGGTATATATTTATATAATGTCTGAACAACTGGAATAGGCTGAGGGGGTTGTGTGATGATGGGATAAAACTCACTCTGAGTAAGAAGTTAGAGACGTAAGAAAAAGTGTCAGCCGGTGCCAGGGGAAGGTCTTCTGTTGCTTGGACGTGAGACATAAGGTCGTTGTCTTAAAAATATATAGCAGACCATGCATGGTTAGGCAGTCAACCGATCTACACAAGTAGTGAGGTGGTGCTGAGTGGTGACCGTCACGTCTGTGGCTGCTTTGACAGTCACAGTGACATTGTTACTAACACTGTAGTGTGATTATAATTACTGTCTGAAGACTTCTTTCAAGTGTGCCGGCGGTATTCAGAAATGTCCTGTAGACCAGAAAGATTCAGAATTGCTGTGTGATCTTTTAGGTCAGTTACCAGGCACACCCCTGCTTAATGTTATTGGTGGAAAATTCTGGAAAACTTTCAGGCCAACAAGATATTAGTGTGGAAAAAAATCTGCCTCAGTCATGGATAACCCCTGTTACTAAGTCTTCTTTTTGTACATTATGGACGGGCAAATGGTAGAAGCAGTGGGGAGAGACCCATTTTGCTGCTCAAGGAATTCCCGAATACCTTTTCTGTCATTCACCCTAAACTGGCACTGAACTATTTGAGGTTAAGTCTACACTCTTGCCTAATTCCAGTTATATATTCTAACTTACTGATTTTTTTACTGAATTAGTTTTGATGAGTTATATTTTTTCTAGTTAATTATCTACTTACTGTATTTTCAGATTTATTACCAAAAAGTTGTTCTTAGTATTCTTACTTTATTTTATTTTTTAAAAGATTTTGTTTATTTATTTTTATTTTTTTGTTTTATTTATTTATTTATTTTTACAGAGGGAAGGGAGGGAGAAAGAGAGAGAGAGAGAAATATCAATGTGTGGTTGCTGGGGGCTGTGGCCTGCAACCCAGGCATGTGCCCTGACTGAGAATTGAACCTGCAATGCTTTGGTTCGTAGCCCGCACGCAATCCACTGAGCTACGCCAGCAAGGTAGTATTCTCTTATTTTAAAAAATCTTTGTTGTATCATCCTGGCTGGGTAGCTCTGCTGGTTAGCATTGTTCCCATATGCCAAGGTTGTGGGTCGGATTCTCAGTCAGGGCACACACAAGAAGTAACCAATGAATGCAAAAATGAGTGGAACAAGAAATCGAAGTTTCTCTCTCTCTCAAGTCAATAAAAAAAAACTTTGTTGTATTTATATTAATGCTCCCTTTTTACTTCTAATATTGTCTATATATGCTTTCTCTTTTTATTTCTTTACCAATTTGTCAGGGTTTTGTCTATTTTTTTCAAGTCTTCTAAAAGATCCAAATTTTGACTCTCTTGTTTTTCTTTACTTTAGCTTCTTACTTATAATCCATCTTTATATCACATCCTGTGGCACGCACTGCAATATTTGTACATGAAACTCCCCTAATAACTCAAAGCTGTTGGTCTGAATGAATGAAAAGTCCCCTTATCTGGAAAAACTTTTAAAAGTTTCCTGTGTGGGTATATTTCCTTATTTTCTGTCCACTTCTCTAAACTCATTTTAGTATTTTTGCTTGAATTCTCTTCCTTTGACTCAAACTTGTTGCTTTCCTCTCAGTTTTATTGCTGTTCAAAATCTGAAACACAACAAGACAGTCCTACTTCAAGGGCAATAAGTGATTAGTTTGATTTATTCTGGAAAGCTTAGGTTCAGAGCTGAGAGATGATTAGAATTTGGATATGGGGTGGGGTGGTGGCATTCTCGTAGGGCTTGAAGATGGTGTATGTGGGCAAGTGAGATGACCACACCTCAGAACAAAAACAAAAACAACTCTAGATATTAAAAATAATCTTCCATCAGCCTCATCTTGACTCTGTTCTCTCTGCCTCTTTGCTCAGGCCATCTTTCCAAGTTTCAAACCTGTGCTGCTCCCTCTCAACACAGAGCCTGGGACTCTCTTCCCTGCCCCTGCCAGTTTTTCCTGCTCCAATTGTACTCCCCCCTTAGGTATCTGTTTAATCTCTGTCCTTTCTGATCCCCACCAAAAGCAAATTCCCCTACGGCAACTTATCGTTTGTATAATGTTAGATTAACTATGTGATTTCATGACTAGGGTCCATCTGCCTCTCTGGAATGTACACTCCTTGAGGGTGTGGGGGTTCGGAGCTAGTCACCCCAAGATGGGCTTTTGTGGTATGCAGATTGTTTTGAGCTAAGGGCAGCTGTAGCTGCAGGCTCAGGAGGAAATTTTGCTCCTCCCTTGACTGCCTGGAAGAAAGTTAATTAGGGCCCTCGCCTGCCCCTATGGGAGATTATCAGAGATAACACCTTGTGACCTGTCTGTAGAACAGGACAAACTTCTACTTACTAAACATCTGCTCTTCTTACCATCCTACACTATTGACTTTCCAAAGCCCTTGAGGTACATGACCTCATCCTTAGAGCATGATGTCTTATATTCCTAGATTCCCCTCCCCTTTTTAAATGATTTTATTTGTTTGTTTTTAGAGAGAGGGAAAGGGAGGGAGAAGAGAGGGAGAGAAACACAGATGTGAGAGAGAAACATCCATCATTGCCTCTCGCATGCACCCTGACCAGGGACCAAACCCACAACCTAGGCATGTGCCCTGACTGGGAATTGAACTGGCAACCTTTTGGTTTGCTGGATGACACCCAACCAAATGAGGCACATGGGTCAGGGCAGATTGTCCTTTCTATCTCTGAACCTCTCATGTATGTGGGGGTCTCTGACTCTCTCATATACGCACGGTTCCCGTACATATGTGTACATTACATTTGGTTGCTTTCTCTTGCTAATATATCATATCTATTTGGTTATTACACCAGCCAAAACAACCATGAGGGTAGAGGAAAGTTTGTTTCTCCCCATAAGGGAATGAACTGTGTCTATTATTTGTTCACTTTTCCCCAATGCCTTACAAAGAGTAGGCATGTAAGCAAAAGTTTAATTTTGTCTCGTTTGCTAATTAGTTAGCACATAGCTAAACAATGTAGAGGTCTATGAAGAAGTTCATTTCTAATGACATAATGTCCAGATAAGAGCTATTTGACCCAGGACTACTCAAAATTTGGGAGACCTAAATTATTCCCCGTTACTAAAAGAAATGAAGAAATGTAAAACAGACTTATAAAAATTGTCATTTTAAATGCTTACATTGAGGCCATTAACACTTGAACACATACAACACAATGATATCATTGTGCCACTGAAACTGGAAAAGTTGGCATTCATGCTGCCTGGCACTACCAGAACCAATAAATAGAGACAAGGATTCATTCCTTATGGGTGCTTTATTCAGATGTTGGTGATCTGGGAAGATGGCAGGTTCTGTACCTTCAAAAACCATCTTAAGATCTCATCTCAAGCCGACATTTTTATAAGGAGAAGAAAGGGTAGTTAAGGGGTTTAGAAAAGGTTAATTGGATAGAAGGTAGGCAAGGGGTTTGGGAAAAAGTTTAATTGGATAAGAGTTGCAGTCAAGAGCGATTTTCCTAGTACTCCTTTATCTGTTGATCAACAATTCTTTATCTGCCTCGTGGACATTCCCTCCCTGGAACACAGTGGCTCAGATACCATCTCCTGGGCTGGTAGACCCCCTGGGAGTCATGTGGTCATGCATTCCAGTTCCTGGAATAACAGCTTTCCACATGCATTAATCACGTAAGCCTATATTTAATGCTTGAGTTGCCCTATCACTACTCACAAGAAAATTATAGGATTTATTATTCTTTCATAGTGCACTCACTCAGGCAGTATAGATTAAGTAGTTAACATATAGCTAAACAGTATAGAGATTTATAAAGGTTAAGCATAAAGTTGTATACGATGCACATCTTTCTTCAACCCCATTATTGTATCTCTTGGTTTTCTGAATAGCCTTCTCTACTTGATGTCTTTCGTGAAAGTGATATCCAAGCCACATCGTCTCTTGGCCACCCCTATCCCATGAGAGCACCAGCCTTGACCAGGGATATTTGTTTGGCCTTCGAAAAGAGAGAGATAGGAAAAGAGACCCTGGCAAGTTCTCTCTTATACAACACACACCCTGACCTGGGACCACACTCTGACCTGGGAACACCCTGACCCTGTGTAGCAGAGACGAGTTGGAAGTGTCCAGCGATCATAGCTCCATAATCAGGGCCATCAGCACCTCTGGCCCTGAGTTTAGGCTCACCAAGCAACATGGGATTACAGCCTGGTCCCCCGTGTTCACAGTGCTGTGATCCAGCTACTGTAATCCACCATTAATTTCCCTCACCCCCCATTAGTGTCATTGGAGTCCTGCTGCATAAGATATTCCCTACTCCCAGGCAATTCTCAGTCACAAAGACATGTTAAGAAATATAACAAATACAAAAAAATTGTATAAAAGAGACCGCCAAAGTATAGGTAGATAGATTGCATGTGGACTATGCTAACGTGGGTTAATGTCAATCTTTAAAGGCTGTTCACGTCCTTCAGCTCTTTTCTTGGCCTTGTAGAGGCCAAGAAAAGAGGGATGAGGAGCTTGGAAGTGTTCTTGTCTTTGTAGCTTGTGTATCGTGTGACTAGGAACAAATGTACTAAAGTTTGTTTTCAGCCTCGTTTACTCCCTGCAGAGAATCCTGAGTCCAGCAACGCCCACCTCTCCTTTGCCTCTGATGGCCGAGGAGGACTCTGTCTTTGCCAGTTCCTGGACTCTGTGAGGCAGAACTGGGATGGTGGTAGAAAAATAGCACATAGAAGAGATGGGGTGGGGGTATTTTATGATAAAAGGCCAACATTTGCTAACAGTAGAGAAGGAAGAGGGAAAATAAAGGGAAGAAAGGCAAGTCCAGTGCATTATAACTTTGTCCTTTTCGAGGAGCTTTATAATGAAAAGGTCCAGGAGAGAGAATGTGACCTGGAAGGGCAGTTCTTTCCCACGTGGAGGACACTGAAGTGGTGGAGGTGAGGGAGAGGGTTTTTAAGAAATTGTGTTTTGTCTTGTATTAAATATGTACTTCCCTATCCTTGGTGCTTTTGAGAGACATGATAGTAATGATTTTATTTGTGTTAGTTTGGTTGCTGGAGTCAACATAAGAAACGTCCAAACCTTTAAGGATGTTTATGATTTGATTTGAGCCAAGCTGATGACAACTGCCGGGAAGCAAAATCTCAACAGATTGAGAAAATGCTCCAGAGAAGGGCAGTTTTGCAGCTTGTTTTACACATTGCATTTAAAGGAGGAGGTCTGAGTGGTTTACATGACATCCATTGGTGACAGACTAGGGAGGCAGGAGAAAGCAAAGCGGGGAAATCTCTGGGATTGGATAAAAAGTGAAACAAATGGACACGCACTTCTTTTACATAGGGGGTGTAGGATCATCAGCAGTCAACAATGAACACGGTAAGGGCAGCCATGAGGGGATTTGTGGTCTCTGCTCAGTGGGAGGTTGTGCCCTGAGAGGTGGAGGGTGGGGAGGGAAGGAAATTTCCCTGACATTCCAAAGGTGCATTTACCCTACATGCAAAAAGACAAACTCAGTTAAGATAAAGATTGATTTTTGTCAGGGAAGATACTGGCCTAGGCCATGACTACCTGCCATGCCCTGCTTTTAGCTAGAAAGTTTTAATTTCAGGCCATCTCACGTGGTTACTTTTAGTCTCTGAGTGTGTAAGGCCACCACGCAGGCCTCCCGTGAGCCTGTCAGGTTTAGTGTGTGGCCCCTTCCCGTCCACACTGGGCTGTCACTTTGAGTGCAGGCTGCTCTGAGATCGAGTTTCTTGGGATGCCAGTTCAGACTGCGTTAGAATTAGATATTGGAACCAGGCTGTTGTTTTCTCACTGAATAGCCTTTCTTCTTTCCTCGGGCTTTGGATCTCCCATCCCGATGAGGTCAGATAATGGCTTTCCAGGAAATTGTTGGCCTGATCATAGCTTAGTGTCTAGCCTGGGTTTTCCCAAAGCAGATCCTGAGGCAAATATTTGAGCCCAGGACACTTATTTGTGAATTCAGTCCTAGGGGAGGTGAAAGAGAGAAGCAGCCACTGCATGGAAGTGGCCACTGAGAGTGCCACTGGGGTAGGTGGCTGATGCTTGATCCTGTGGGACCTTCTGCGGAGCTTTAAGAAGTGTGCCTTCCAACTTGTTCCCTCTGGTCTTCTCTTGGTCAGGGGTGGCCTCATGGGATTCAGTTGTTCTGGGCTTTTGGCTGTGGTTGCCTGAGAATGGAGCAGTGTTGGAAAATAATCTGAGGCACATTGAACATTTTGAGTTTATTTGCACAGTATCTATTTGAACCTGGCAGTGTCTAACTGGAAATGGTTAGGAGCACTATGCCTACAGGAGCTGGGGAGAGATATTTATAGAGAAGATGCAAAAGCCAGGCAAGGAAATTATTTGATTGACTGTTTGTGACTGGTTGTCCTCAGGCTTGGATTTTATAAGCTTTGCATTTACAGCCTTAGACTTTGGTTTGCCTCGCAGGCCACCATGCTGCTGGAGCCATCTCAGTCTAATGGCCCCCTCGTTTAGTTATCAAAGAGCCGGTTCTCACGGACACCCTACCGCACCAGGTGAGAGAAGCCCCCAGGCATAACTCGAAAGTCCTCTGGTGTGGAACACAGATAAGGTGGCCTGGACTAGACTGGTCACCCCAGCAGTGGCTTATAAAACAGCACCTACAAGAACAAGGATTCTTGCAAATGGCAGAGTATCTGCCGGACCATGCATGTCCAAGAACAGAGTGAGAGGAGAATGGTGAATGAGACGGGGCAGCCTCATAGGCTGAGCCAGAGAACAGGGACTTCATCTTGAAAGTAAGCAGCGTGAAAAGTTGATGCAAAAGAGTGACCCAATCAGATTTGTGTTTTAGCAAAAAGGAGCTAGTAACACTGGTGACAGTGTGCAGGATGGATTAATGGGAGAGTGTGTGGCATGAAGGGGTGGGGCAGGTGTTGTCATGGCAATTGTGAGACCTGTGAGGAGCCAGTACAGACTGTCCAGGTGAGAGACTATGGGGATCTGAAGTGAGTCTGCAGGTGGGGTTTACTGAAGGAGAGAGCAGGTGGGGAAAGCTGGCCACGGATGATTCTGTGATGGGCTTGTGACCCGGGCTGAGCAGAGCAGAGTCTTATTCCCTTTGGGTCACTAGCTGTGAGGATGTGACCCCAGAGACAGTGGCTGCTGCCTCCACCATGTGGAGAGACTGTACCTGAGCTCCCTTTAAACACTTGGATTATGGCCGGGATAAGCAATCTTTCAATGCTTAAGAATTGATGTGTACACCATTGTTTTTACTTTGTTTTTCTCTCAGAGCTACAAGAACGAGGCCAACACATCAGATGCTGAAGGGTATGGTGTGTGTGTGTGTGTGTGTGTGTGTGTGTGTGTGTGTGTGTAGTTGGGGGTGGGGGAAGAGAGAGAGAGAGAGAGAGAGAGATGCTGTGGAGTTCTGACCCGAGGCCTGCTCTAAACCCTGCTTGCGGTGGTTTGATGGGCTGTTTATATGAATGTGCAATTTTCCCTTTTTGGTTTAAGCTGCTTTGGCAGAGTTTCTCATAATTAAGGGTCCTGACTGAAATAATCTTTTTGTAACTTAAGCCTTTTTTTCTATTTAAAATCATTTCTTTAGCATATATTCTTTTAAGGGAAAATAAGAGCTCCATAATTATCACCAATTTACACCACAGAAATATATAAGAATAACTTCACCATACTTTTATAAGTATTGAGTAATACAATTTGTATAACCTCTGTTAATTTCATAGGTTGAACAAATCTTGTTAAAATTACTTATTTTTAATTATTGGTGAGGTTGAAAATATTCCAATTTATTTGTTTTATACTTTCTTTTTTTAGATTTGTCCAGTTATATCTTTTACCTGCTATTTTTATTGGGGTCCAAACATATATATTTTTTAATCAATTGTATGAATTCTTTCCAGCTAAAAGGCTGTTAACTTGCCTGTCATATTTACTTGAAATGTTTTCCACACCTTGGTTACTAGCTCTTAATTCTGCTTATTGTTCTTTTAGAGATACAGAAATTATAAAATGTTATATAGTTCAGTAGTGTTTAAGAGCTTTCATAGCTCTTAAATTTGGCAGAAAATAAAGCAGACCTATTTCTGCTAGGAAACTTTTTTTTAAAGAAATGACTTCTTAAAAACTTTATGTACAAATTTATTTTTCATTCCACTGGGAACACTTTGGTTCTAATGAAGCTTCATGCCCGCACATAAGAAGTGACTTTTAATAGTAGACATCTTACATCATTAGCGGAGGCACTGCTTGGCCCTCACTGCAGGAAGGAGCTCGCTGGCCAGCTGTGAGCCCAGCTGCAAAACCCCAGGATACGCCACGGCACAGCGTGGGGGATGAGGCCTGGCCATTTCTGCCATGGCAGGACCCCTGGGTGAGCAGTCTGTGTGTGGGAGCACCCTGTCGGGTTATGTGAAACTTCCTAGGGGTTGCTCTGCGGTCTGGGGCTCCTTGTCCCCCATCTTCCTTCCTGCTCCCTCTCCTTCACAGCCATCGTTCTGGCATTGATGTTCTTCTGCTCCTTCTCCCCTTTATTTTTCACAGTCATCATTACCCCCAACAAATCTCTGGCATGTTTAGCTCCATTTTGACATTGGCTTTCTGGAGGACACAGATGACAGTTATTATTAAACAACGAAGCAGTTCAGAGAAATACAACAG
Source organism: Phyllostomus discolor (assembly GCF_004126475.2). NCBI lineage: Eukaryota > Metazoa > Chordata > Mammalia > Chiroptera > Phyllostomidae > Phyllostomus > Phyllostomus discolor. The sequence goes on from NC_040906.2 coordinate 31,687,414, forward strand.
AGAAAACAGAAATCCAACCATCCATTAGTGCATAATAATAGATTTAAAATTGTTGGGTAGCTAGACAGGTGGAAAGATGGGGCCGGGTTTAGGTTTGTCCTAATCACTGTTCACTCACACATCTACAGCAGTGTCCTGCACAGAAGCCAACAGACAGATGAAATTGCTTTCTACAAATGAGATGGTACTCTATTTTTTTCCATTAAACAAAAACAACATTGAGCTTCATTTTACTTGGATTTATCAAAAGGAAAAGCTTAATAATACTTAAGGAATTTCTGAACCTCAGAGATGTTTTCTTACCACAAAGGGTAATGGTTTCTAGTAGGAGCACTCCAAGATAAAAAACATTTTTTAAGAATTAGTTAATGAATTTTCTTTGACACTTTCAATCATTTTTCTAGATGAATTTTTGAATCCTATAATTATTCCTCAAAAAGGCTATGTGTTTAAAAAATAGGAGCATATTAAACCTACACATTTATTTGTGATAAATTGATGTCTCAATATTCAGCATTCTATCTAAAAAAGTAACATATTCCTACATTTATGCAAATCTGCATACCTCTTCAACTTGGATTTGCATTTAAAAATTATACCATGTAAATTTCTCATAAAAATATTTCTAATCCTTGGTATTTTGTAGTTTTTGAAAATGTAAATACCATTTATAAGCAATGATAATTTGGAACAACAGAGCCCGTTTTTCTCATAAGCAATCTGTCCCCAGGGTGAGGACCACGGAAGACTAAGGAAGGTGAGAAACAGTTGTCGCAACACACCCTGGTCTGATGGAGTCCTGCCACCTGTCCTGGGCATCGTGTTCCAGCTGATTCCTGAGTCCTGATCCCAATTTTTGTTTCGCTGATCTTCGCCTTGTTGGCAGAGCCCTCTTTCCACCAAAGGGGCTAAATGTTGGATTTTAGTTTCTGCCCTCATGGCCATGAGAAGCTGGGCATGTGACTTACACTGGACACTGAGAGGTAAAAGGAAACTTGGTGAGTATCTAGGAAAGATGGTTTTTTTTTTTTTTTTTCTGATAAAAGAGAGACAAGCAGGAAGAGAGCCCAGCCCCTCACTTTCTTCCTGTCTTTGAGCAGTGTGAGAATGTGATGCTTGGAGCTGGGGCGGTCATCTGGCAACCACGAGGGGACAGCTGGGAGAATCTCACAAAAGCCATCCGAGAGACCCAGCGTCATCATGTCATTGCACCTGCCAACTCTGCAATCTCTTAATGGAATAATGGAATCTTATCATTTGTGTGTCTTGTCACGTGCAGACAAAAGCATATTAACTGATACACTTCCTGAATCTGCTCTGGCCTCTTTCAGTTTCGTGTCATACAACCCATTTCTAGTTGCTAGTCCCTCTGCTTAGAATGTCTGGGTGGCCTAGTTAATACCTCAGATCTTACTGTTCTAGCTCTCTGCTCTCCCATACATTCGTCCTCTTACACGCAACACTCCCTGTTGCATTAGGAGCTGCTCCATTTGCTCCTGGTGAGAGCTTCTCTTCCACCTTTGCTCGATACCAAACTTGACCATTTGTCAAGAGCTCAAAAACAACACAGATTTTACACATCATAGGTACTATGTACCTGCGTTGTTTTGTCCATCCATTGCTTATTCCCTGACCCTCCTGGTGGTGGTGTCTTGGTTTCCTAGGAGGAGTTGCCTCACCTTTAAGTTTATGTCTTGTGAATAGAGTAAATTCCATCCTTTGTGTTCCTGGCCTGGAGGCTCTTCTGTCCTCATAACCAGTATTGGCTCATGTGTGAGCAGTGACACAATTTGGCTTAAAGACCTTCAATCCTAGGGTCTTTATTTTAATTAAATGGAAAGAAACGTATTCTTTTTGCTGAGATCACTAGAGTCAGGCTGAAACAAAGCTAGAGTTTCTGGGGCCTGTGGAATTTGGGCTAAGAAGTCAAAAGAGAAAATACCAAGCTGGAAATGGAGAGAGAAAAAATAGGCCTCATGACATTGTTTGAGCTCCTGGACATTTCTGTCGTGTGATCCAGTGATTTTCCTTTTTGGCCAGTTTGAGTTTGGTTCTTGTCACTTGGACTTGCAAGCGAGGAGTCCAGATCAACAGAGCTCCTGTAAAATAGAGCTGCAGGCCTCAGTGACCTGTGGGCGTTGACAGCCGATTTGTTCAGTAATAATCACAGGGCCTTGGCATCATCCCCTCCCCGACTGCAGACCCCCGTTAGCTGTTTCTGCAGTGTCTCACACGTACGTGCTCCTGACAAGGCCTCTCAAACATGCTGCCGCTCCAGTGTGTAGGTGATGTCTTCTGCCCAGAAGTCACTTGAGGGTCTTCCCAGGCCCGTCCATCAAGACAGATCATCCTACTGTATGTTCTCAGTTTGGATTCTCTGGCAAATGCGACACAACTGCTGTAGATGAGAAGGTAAAATGAATTGGTGTGTAGCAACATTGAAATCCCTCAGAGCCCTTGATTTTGTTTAAAATCAAGAAGAAAAAGTTCATGATTTATTACCGAAAAGGTGTATTACATGGAAATCTGATTTTAAACAGTAAGAATTTTTGTAAAGATATTGACTTCATGAATGAAAGTCCAGAATTCAGAATCAGTGAGGAAACCCATGGTAGCTGTGTGGTAAACATTTCTACGGACTCATGGAAACTTGCTAAAATAAACTTATGTTTAAGCATCTTTTAAAAAAACTGTACAAAATGCTAAAAGTAAAATTTCATTATTGCCTCAAAAGTCAAGAATATCAAATGTGTGTTAAGAACTACTATTTGGGGCTGGCTTTCTGTCCACAGGTTTACTAAATAATTCAAAATGACTCTGAGTTTAATGTTAGGTTAATGGTTTTTACCAAGGACAACAATCTGCATTCAAGTCAAATTGACTCGCGGTTGCTTCACTCACGGAACATGAAACCTCAGGAACTCTGTCAGCAGGAAGGCCACACCTCAGAAGCCCATCTCTTCTCATCTTTAGAGTGTTTGATGATCGGTCCTTTATTTGTCAGGAGAAATCACTGTAGTGATGAAAATTATCCCACAGCACTTCTGGATTTTTCAGGATAGTCCAACAATAGCTTTTGACTTAGCGCAAGACAATGCCCTGTGCAACCATGGTCTGAACCAACCTGAGTTCCAATCTCAGTTCAAAAATTAGCTTGGCCACCCCACCCAAGCACCTTCCACCAAATGGTTGTCTAGGAAATACCTGGATGGCCTCTTATTGTCCTGCTCTATTTCCATTGGACTTTAAAACTGCAAGGAAAAAAAGAAGAGATGGCAGGGATGTAAAGTGGAGCGTAGGGAATATGGTTCATAATAATTGTATAACTGTATATGGTACTAGACTTGTCGGGAGGACCACTTCATAAATTATACAAATGTCTAACCGCTATGCTGTACACCTGAAACTAATATGGAGTAATAATGAATGTAATTGGGGGAAAAAAAAGAGATGATGAGATGGGAGTGTGAGGGACTTGCAGTTTTGATTGACATTATCACCCAATAGCAATATGTCGACCTTAAACAAATTGTAAAATATATTTATAGTCCTTGTGAAATGACTGGAAATTTTAACAACTACTGAATACTTGATGATATGAAAGAATTTCTGTTGATTTTTTAACAGTATGACAGTAGTATTGTGATTATGTTTAGGAGAGAGATTCATTACCTTTTAGGGAGTCATGCTGAAATGTTTATGGATGGAATAAGAGGATTTTTAGGACTTTTTCAGGAGAATAAGGGGTGATGTAGTGGATGGGTGTGTGGAACAAATACAATTATCCCTGCATTGGTAACTGTTGAACTCAGGTGATGGGTAAGTGGGACTTCAGCTGGCTGTTTCATTTTAGTATTTGTTTAAAATTCACTACAATAAAAAGCTAAAAATATTGCCTCTGTCCTTTGGCAGCATTTAGTCTCACCTTAGTATTTTTTTGAAGGACTTGGAATATTGGACCGAGTCACTTGTTCCCAACGTGTTCTCCGTGCTTAGCTGTTAGTTTTCCTCAGGACCTCCTTTCTCTTCATTCTTTTCCGGTTCCTGTTATCATCTCATTTGATCCCGTGGCTTTCATTCTCAACCATGTGCTGACAAGTCTCAAATGTGAATATCCTCCTGTACATCCAAATCTATCTACATATTTCTCAACTTGAAGGTCTCAAAGGCACCTCCGACTCAACTGAGCTCATCATCTGCACCCCCAAATCTATTGCTTTTTCTGAATCACTGTCTCAATGACTGCTGAGAATCAAGTGCTTTTTCCTATTTGGCTCATGTTTATTATTTTATATTTTATAATTAGGAGTTGACTGTGTCTTATTTTACAGTTACTCATTTCATGGGTGAACTGGCTGTTTATTGAGCACCTGTCATTGGGCAGTCTATTAACCTGGAGTTATATGTCTCATTGCTTAGCATGGTGCTTGGTGTAAAATTAACTATTAAGGATCTCTTGTTAACTGATTCTTCTTTTTTTTATTCATAAAACATTTCAAGCATGCAAGAAAAAAGTTTGAAGAAATAGAAATAATGATCTGTATACCCACCACCCAGCTCAAGAAGTAAACATTTTAGAGATAAAAATGCAAGTTTCTGTGCACCCTCCAGGATTCCATGCCTGACCCTCCTTTCCAAAAGGCAATGACTGCCTTCGACTTTATGGTTATCATTCCAATGAATATATTTATATTTTTAATACCATGGCGTAGTCTTTTGAATGTTTTGAACTTCTTACAAAATATATCATACTGTTATCTACTTCTATAGCTTTGTTGGCATAATGCTATATTTTGGGAATTTGTTCTTGTTGATGCATGAGACTAGCTTATTCATTATCACTGTTGTACAATATTTAATTGTTGTTTACTTATTCATACTCTTGTTAATGAAGATCTAGGTTGTTGCCTTTTTAAAAAAACTATTATAAACAGTGCTGCAATGCGCATTTATCCTTGTTCACATGTGGGAGTGAAATTGCTGGGTGACTTTCCTAGAACTTACTGAGTAATAAGTGTTTATAATCCCAGGTGTAAGTAAGACAGTTCCTCTTGCCTCACATTCGGTATGCTAGACTTTCAAGGTATTTGTTCATCTGATGAGTGAGAAGAGTAACTCACTAGGATTTTATGTTTTATATTTTTTTATTTTTTAATCACTAGGATTTTAAATTGCGTTTTTCTGATGACCATTGATATCAAGCATTGTTTTGTATGTGTTTATTGACCATTCAAGTTTTTTTCCTCTGTTTATATATATATTTTTATTGTGGTAAAATATACATAAAATTTACCATTTAAACCATTGTTAAGTGCTTAGTTCAGTGGCATTAATCATGGTTGTTTTGTTGTACAACCTAAAAAATTTATTAATTTTCTATTTTAGTGTGTTTAAAGCTGATACCCACTATAAGAACTTTATTTTACATTGTGATTCAGTATGTTCACATGCATACATATACACAGCTATACCTGAAACAAAAATTTAACAAAATAACATTTATCTTTAACATGTGGTATGTACTCAGATGCTTTCTATTCTAATCTGTTTTATATTACAAAATGCTGGTCCACAAGCCATGAAATGGATGTCAGAACCCACTAACTACACTAACTACTGGTCAACTACAGTTCTAAAAATGTCATTTTATTGGATTGTTTTCCTTATTTTTGTATTTTATTTTGCATACTAAGTCTTTTTTTAGTTATATACTTTGCAAATATCTTTATTAGTGTAGCTTGTCTTTTAACATTATTCACATTTTGATGCACTGAAATTTTCTATTTTAATGTAGTTAAATATTTTAATCCTTTAAAAATTTTTAAAATATAAATGTTATTTTAATTGTTGTTCAAGTACAGTTTTCTGTTTTTTACTCCCATCCCAGCCCACTCACGCATCCCTCCCCACCTCCTTTTCCTTTATGTTTTGGGCAGTTTGTGTCTTGTTTCAGAAACTTTCCTTTTCTCACAGTCTTAAAGGTATTCTCCTATATTTCTAATTTGTTTAACGCATTGATTTCCTACTTAGAGATTCAATCAGTCTGGAGTTGATTTTTGTGTATGTGTGGGGTAGGTTCAACTTCAGTTTTTTACCACACGATTAACAAATGTTCCAGTGTCATTCCTTGAATAGTCGATTGTTACCCACTGATCTGCAACACCTCCTATGTCCAGTACTATGTTCCAAATATGAACTGTTTCTGGGGTCCCTATTTTATTCTGATGATAAATTTATCTCATTACCAATATCATATTGCTTTAGTTGCTATTATTATGATGAATTTGAGATCTATTAAAGTATGTCTCTCTGCCTTGCTCTTCTTCGTCCTATGTATCTTGGTTATTCATATCTTTTTGTTCTTCTACATAAATTTTGGAATCAGGAAGACAAATTTTATGAAAAAAACTGTTGGTGTTTGGGTGGGAATTATATTAAAGAATAAATTAATTTGGGAATGCTGAAAGGTTTAAAACACTGATTTTGTCTTCTATTAAGATGGTGTGCTTCTCTATTCAGATCTTCTTTAGTGTACTTCAGTTTTAAAAAAAATTTTCAGAGAGAGGAAATGGGAGGGTGAAAGAGAGGGAGAGAAACATTGGTCAGTTGCTCTTGCATGCCCCAAACTGGGGAACTGGCCCACAACCCAGGCATGTGCCCTGACTGGGAATCAAATCTGTGACCTTTTGGTTTGCAGGCTGGCAGTCAGTCTTATGTGCCACACCAGCCAAGGCTTTCATGCCTTTCAATAAAATTTTATAGTTTTCTCAAAATAGGTTTTGTACAAATTTTGTTATATTTATCCATAGGTACCTTCTACTTTGGGTTTTATAATAAGTGGTATCTTTTCTTTTTAAATGATGTTTTCTAATTTTTCATCAATGATGTATGACAAGTTGCAAACTATGACCTATGGGCCAAATCCAGCCTGTAACCTTCTTTTGTAAAGAAGAATATAGCAGAATGTTGCCCTGGCTGGCGTAGCTCAGTGGATTGAGTGTGGGCTGTGAACCAAAGTGTTGCAGGTTCGATTCCCAGTCAGGGTACCTATCTGGGTTGCAGGCTGTGACCCCCAGCAACTGCACATGGATGTTTCTGTCTCTCTCTCTTTCTCCCTCCCTTCCCTCTCTAAAAAAAAATTTTAAAAATCTAAAAAAAAGAAGAATATAGCAGAATGTTAATCAGGGAGAACTTTGGGTCAAGATGGTACAGGTAAACACGACTTACCTCCTTGTATAACCACATCAAAATTACAACTAAAATATAGAACAGCCATCACTCAGAACCATTATAAATCAAGTTGAATGGAAGTTTGACAACTGCAGAATTAAAGAAACCACATCCATCCATACTGATAGGAGGGGCAGAGATGTGGAACAGGTTGGTCCCACATCCACTAGTGGTGGATAAATTTTCAGAAGGGATATCTCAGGAGTAAGGCCCATACCAAGCCCACTAACACAGGGTTCCAGTGCCAAGAAGGTAAGTCCCCACAACTTCTGGCTTCAAAATCCATTAGGGATTAAATCAGTGGAAGAAACATCTGGAGTCCCAAGCAGTTACAGGACAATATAAATGTAACTATTCCTTAACTAGGGGCAAGGAGCTGTATATTCAGCCTTTTGAAGGCAACTGTGAGGCTAATGTGGCCCCCGGCGAAAATGAATTTGACACCCCTTAGTAACACTTAAAGAACCCACACAGGGACTTACCCAGACTTACTCCCTCTGAGCTTCAGCATTGGGGTACCAGTGGCATATGGGGAGGAAGTGAACAGTCTTGCATCAAGGCAAGAACTGAAGGACAGGAAGGTGGGTAGAAGGCATTGTCCCTTTTCTGAACCCTCCCCCCACAGAGCTGGCAGGCTGGTAACATATCTTAGACTCCATCAACTTGGCTAACACTGTGTGCTCTATCCTGGATATCCCCAGAGACTCCATACCATCCAACTCACAGGCCCACCCAAAGCTGCTTTTCCATATGAATGGCCAGTCTTGGCTCATGCTTCACAACTTCCTAAATCCTCTCAAACAAGCAGCAGCCAGTCTCAGTGAGCCTCCTGCCCCTATACCTCTTGCTAAGTGGCGCCAAGCCTGGCACTAGCAGCTGCCAGCCTAGATTCATAGCTTGATTTTGTCTTGGAATCTCCAAGCTCAGCACAAGTAGCAGCCATCTGAATATTGCTTTACAGCTCAGGCAAGGTGGCTCTGGAAAAAAAGATGTGGGGGCTGACCTTCACCTGCACCATCTGGGAAACTCCAGAGCCTGTGCACCCAGTGAACAGCTACAGATCACGTCAGAGCACCACCATGCTGCCCTTACACAGCTGATCCTCCACAGAGGGTGGAAGTTGGTGGTCAGTGGTCACAGCCAATCTTTGCCACTGACTGGCCTGGGCAAATCCCTCCTTTTGACCTGCTAACAGCAATCAAGTCTCAACTACAAGATGGGGGTATACTCAGCCTATGAAGGGTGCGCCTCAAGTACCCAGCTTGGGTGATATGGGAGGCTGTGCCACTGGACCCTACAGAACACCTACTACATTAGGCCATTGTACCAAGACAGGGAATCATAGCAACTCTACCTAACACAGTGAGGCTACCAAAATTAGGAGACAAAGAAACATGGCCCAAATGAAAGAACAGATCAAAACTCCAGAGAAAGAACTAAACAAAATGGAGATAAGCAATCTATCAGATGCAGAGTTCAAAAGATTCTCAAAGAACTTAGTGAGGACCTCAACAATGTAGAAAAAAATCCAGTCAGAAACGAAGGATACACTAATTAAAACAAAGAATAATTTACACAGAAACAATAGTAGAATCAATGAAACCAAGAATCAAATCAATAATTTGGAACATAAGGAAGCAAAAAACAAGCAATCAGAACAACAAGAAGAAAAAAGAATAAAAAAATGAGGATACTGTAAGCAGCCTCTGGGACAATTTCAAGAGGTCAACATTCACATCATAGGGGTGCCAGAAGGAGAAGAGAGAGAGCAAGAAATTGAAAATCTATTTGAAAAAATAATGAAAGAAAACTTCCCTAATTTGGTGAAGGAAATAGATATGCAAGTCCAGGAAGCACAGAGAGTTCCAAACAAGATGGATGCAAAGAGAGCCACTCTAAGACACATCATACTTAAAATGCCAAAGGGTAGAGATAAAGGGAGAATCTTAAAGGCTGCAAGAGAAAGGAAGCTAGTTCCCTACAGAGGAGTTCCCATATGACTGTCAGCTGATTTCTCAAAAGAAACTTTGCAGGCTAGAAGGGATTGGCAAAAATAGTCATGAAAAGCAGAGACCTACAGTCAAGATTACTCTACCCAGCAAAGCTATCATTTAGAATTGCTTCCTAGACAAACAAAACAAAACAACAAAAAACAAAAAAAAAAAACTAAAGGAATTCATCATCACCAAACCATTATTGTATGAAATGTTGTAGGGACTTACTTAAGAAAAAGAAGATCAAAACTATGAACACTAAAATGGCAAAAAATATATGTCTATCAACAACTGAGTCTAAAAAACAAACTAAGCAAACAAAAAGAACAGAGACAGAATCACGGATACAGGAGTGTTTTGATGGTTGCAGATGGTAGTGGGGTGTGAGGGAATGGGTGAAGAGCTGAGGGGATTAAGAAGTACAAACAGGTAGTTACAGAATAGCCATGGGGATGTAAAGTACAGTTCAGGAAATGGAGTAGCCAAAGAACCTATGCATGACCCATGGACATGAACAACAGTGTGGGGATTTCCTGAGGGACTGTGGGTGCAGGTGGAAGGGGGCAAAGGGGAAAAATTGGGAGAACTATAATAGCATAATCAACAAAATATTATTTAAAAAGGATATAGCTGTGCCCATATGATTACATATTGTCCATGGCTGCTTTTGCACTACAATGGCAGACTTAATTAGTTAGGATAGAGACTACATAGTGTTCAAAATCTCAAATATTTGCTACTTGGCTACTTATAAAAAATTGCTGACCCCTTATGTATAGGAACACTGTTAATTTTTTATATGTATTTTATATCTAACAATGTAGCTGAACTCTTACTAGTTTTAAGGATTTTTGTGTTAATTCTCTTAGATTGTTTTCGTGAACTATCATATTATCTATGATTAATGATAATTTTGTTTTTTTCCCCTTTGGCTTGGTGCTTTCAAAAATGTTAAATAGAAGAAGTGATAGCTAGTCTCTTGGCTTGTTCCTGACTTTAAAGAAAATGCTTTCAACTTTTGGCCATTAATTAACAGGTTTGCTTTCATTTTTTTTTGGTAAATGCCAAATATGTTAAGGAAGTTCTCTTTTACTTTTCTATTTTTATTTGTAAGAGTTGTTTTGTAGTCATCAGTGGGTGCTGAGTTTATGAAATACTTTTTATATATCTATGGAGTACCTACCGATCATGTGCTTTTCCTTTGATTCTTTGCCCATTGTGTATTGCAGTATAAGGAATCATTACAATAAATAATTTTTTAAAATCCTTACCTGATGATATGTTTATTGGTGTGTGTGTGTGTGTGTGTGAGAGAGAGAGAGAGAGAGAGAGAGAGAGAGAGAGAGAGAGGGAGAGAGAGAGAGAGAAATGAAGGAAAGCAGGAAGGAAGGAAGGGAGGAAGGAAAGAATGGAGGAAGGAAGAAAGGTAGTGTGTGTTGATTTATTCCTGAACACTTGTCAGACTCCCTTGTGATTTCCCAGAGTCACTTAAAGTCTTGAGTGGAAGTAGGGGGCACTACTAGCCAGAAATGTGTTTGGGCTTAAATGCTAAAGTAACCTTAAGCTGTTGGTGCTTGAGGAATTGGGGCTCCATAACCTTACCTGTAGCATTGTGAGTGCTTGCTTACTTAGATAAAAGCTTTTGTATGACAATAAGAGCTACTGTAGAACTTCATGAAGGCCCCTAAAGACTTGCCAGTGAGCTCTGGTGGATTTGATATTTGCCCGCATATTTTCAACCATGGGTCCTGTGCTGGCAATTACAAAGCAGAGAAATCATAAATGTAAAACTCGCAAGCAAATCTTTAGATTCTTGGGCTTTGTTCTTGGTTTCCTTGTTAATGATGTATGCAACCACCAAAGTGCCTGACGCAAAATCTTAATTCTTTCTGTTTTTACAAAATTGAGTGTACTTTCCAGGGGTCCTACCATCACCGGTAGATAGCTCTGTGTTCTGCAGACTGGATGGGTAAACCTAGCTGTCATCTTTGTGTCTCTGAATGTCATTAACTAATTTTCAAGTAGTCACTGAAATCACAGTTAGATTTGGTCAAGTACTTTTCCCCCTGAGTTTTTGAAAACGTGTAGATCTTAAGAAATGTACTGCATATGTTCCTTATTCATTTACCATTAAATGTTCCTAATCTTGCCCTGCAAGAGTGAGACACTGTCCAAAAAGAACTTATTGAACCACTTTTGAAACTGCTCTTCTACAAAAACAGGAAGTCACAATACACCAAAAGTTAAGTCAATTTGAACTTGAGAGGAGTCGCATTAGACACAAAACTTTTGAATTCATAAATCTGAGCAGGTTCTAAATCAGGACATCCATGAATCCCCTAGTTTCTAATGATTCTTCCTCTTCTGGGCATGCGTGTGTGCACAAGTGTGTGTGTTTATACAGTACCTACTTTGTATGCACTCTGAAGTGTAGTAATGAGAAGAAATTTCTGTGCTTTGGTTACTTTGGATTTGGGGAGGAAAGAAAAACAATCCTGAGGCTGCAGACGTGGAAACTCTGAATGCATATTTAATCCTTTGTGAGCAGAGACTCTGGTCCTGTCCTTGTCACTTGTTAAAGTCACTGAGCTGGGGGACATTTACAGCTACTGATTTGTTTTTAGAAATACATTTGACAGGTTACTCAACATATTAAAAAGAGTGCTTTGCAAAAATAATTTGAAAAGTGTGTATATTATAGACTAATTCTATTTTTTTTTTGGTTGGGGGGTCAGGAGGGAAACTGGGAACTATTCCAGAACCTAAAAATACAACAAAAAATGGACATAACTGCCATGCCCCGTATGTCTGTAGTGAGGGATAAAACTGTGTGAGGTGATTTTGGAAGAATTTTTCTTGTTTTGGTGTATGAAGGCAATGCCTTCTCAACAATGTTCTCTACACTAGAAAAAGATAATTTTTAGTTTGGTTAATAAAAGCTGAACTTAGGACATATTATGTGCCCAGGAACTGAGTGTGGTTGGGATACAAAGATGAATTTGAAGTGGGCCCTGCCCTTATGGAGTTCACAGCAGACTGACAGACAAATGAATCACTGATACGTAAAGTGTTAGGTCCAGTAGGAAGAGCGTATGTAAAGTGCAGATTTCGTATACAGGAGGGCAGGATTGGCTGTGTCTGCCGTGGTGAGAGAGGATGGTGAGAGAGTTTACACACTTGGCACTTGTACCTGATACAAAATAGAGGCTTAGCACATGTGAGTCCCTCCCTCCCCTTCCTTTATATGCAACACATTGACCTTTATATGCAAAGACTATGCATGCCATTTGCCAAACATCAAAGGGATGTGGATTTAGAATTCTTTCTTTGTGGAGTGATAAGTTAGTGCTGAGTCCTCTGCACTAATTTTTAAAAAATTCTTCTGGGACTAGTTGCCAATATATATAAAATTGCTTACCAGTGCAATGGGCAAGCTAGGAGCAGAAAACAGGTCTACAAATCAATGCTCAACTATAAACTTGGCCCCTGATGATAGTGTACCAGCCATATGAGCTGAAGGTTCTTCTGTCTTTGTTTCATTTGAGCAGCATGGAAGCCTACCAAACTCCTAAAAGCAGCATTTAACCAAACTTTTCTTAAGTATCCCCAAAGCATAGGTGGGTAAAGACTTAATTTCTAGGGCTTAGGAGTATGAAGGTTTGGTAGGGTAGTACAGGGAGACGGTGTGGAGCATTCCACCGCAAACACAAAATGTTTGAAGTCTCAGGCTTATGTAAAAGATGTATGCAAATGTACAGTCGAAGCAACAAGATATCTGTTTGTTTATGTAAATAGGAAAGTACTGCTTCAAGTTACTTACCAAGTTAAATGATTTAACTCCCCAAATCACCAAGTAAAACTGATGCTCCAGGTAGAAGACATGTGTGTGTCCTGAGACTACCTGAACCCTTGGCACACCAGTTGGAATGGCTTTATCCTAAAAAAAGAAATAATTTTACACACACACACACACACACACACACACAAACACACATCTCACAGATTGTATGATCAGTTAATGGACTTCCATCATGGCTTATTACTACATTCCTTGTTTTCCACTTGTCTTATCATTCGAAGCATTCTGGCTGCTGTTGTGCGCCACGGTGACACAGAATCTGCGCTCACTTCGGCAGCACAGGCACTGACGTATTATGCATGATGGCCCGGAAAAACATGCCTTTCCTTGTTGCTTTCTCTTTATGATAATGCCAGGCCATTGTTCTCTTTCTCATCTATTTATGTCTTTCCACTTTTCAAAGCATTTTTCATATATGTTTGGTCACGTCATTCCGGAAGGTATTGAGCACAGACATCCTTAGCCTCATTGGACCAGTGATAAACTAAGGTTAAGAGACTTACTTAAAGTTGTGTTCATTCAAAAGTATTTATTTTGCGTCTGCCATGTGCCAGACACTATACAATGAACTAGAGACACAAATGTGAATGAGACACAGTCCCTGCCCTAAAAGAGGAGCCAGGAAAGCAAACAGGCAATTATAGGATCAAGGGATAAAGACAATAATAGGGGTTAAGCAGAGGACACTAAACCTAAGCCTTAGAGAAAACTCCTAATCCAAACGTGGGAGGTGGCGTGAGTAAGAGAGAACTTCCTGGGGTGAGTGGTATCTACACTGCGATCTGAAGGACAAGTAGGGTTAACTAGATGAAGATGACACTGGGGCAGGTGAAATAATAGAGAGGAAACAGCAATACTCAAAGGCTCCGAGTGAGAGGAATGTGATGCACTGGGAAACCTGCTTTTAGCACAGTGCACGAAGTGTGATAAGGAGGCGAGCCTGCCCTGTTCAGTCCCACAGGTGTGTCGGGCCCCACACCAGCAGTCATCATTCACACAGATGGGATGTGGATGGTGAATTGCAGAGGTGAGCATTTGGATTCCCTGTAAGAAGAATGATGGGTGGGGAAAGTGGAGGACCTTGCAAACCAAGCAAGCTACGGTGTCTGCAAATAGAATGAAGACAGTGGAAAGCCACTGAAGGAGAGGACTTGAACAGGCTTGAAGTTCTGAAGGATTGTACTACCTGTGGGGTGGAGATGGGTCCAGGGGAACCAGATGGGTGGCTGCTGTCATCAGCTTCACCTCTTTGTCATTTCTGAGTTTGTGGGAGAGGAAGAAACTTTCCTCTACCTTCAAGATTCTTTTAGCTGGTCTAATATTAAATCTACACGAGACATATTAACAAGAGAAAGCAACCAAATATAATTACACACGCACCATTGGAAATCCCGCAGGAATTAGAGGTTTAGGGATAGAAAGTTGAAATGAGATGTACATGGCATTCTGAGCTAAGAGCGAGGTATGGCGTCAAGGTACATCATCTTGGGGCTTCAGAGAGGAGGAGGGTCGTTGCAGGGTGGTAAGAAGAGCAGACGTTCAGTAATTAGTAGTTTACCTTGCCTTATACGTAGGTCAAACAAACTTTCTGGTGATAATTCTTATTATGGGCAAGGCCCCGATTTTCAGTTCTTCTACGTGGTTAATGGTGGGGTGGTGGTGGGGTGGCGGCAGAAGTTTCTCTTCAACTTGCAGTGTCTTGATTGCCTTCAGCTCAAAATAATCCACACATCACAAAGGCACAGCCTGGGGCGACTTGTTCTGAACCCCCTGCAGTGGCTTCTCTCTCTCCTTTATCCTCTATCCTTTTATATTCTAAGAGTCTTACTTTCTCACCTTCTACTGTTCTTCATATGCTTTTTCAAGATGGCTCTCAAAAAAAAGTTGAAGATAAATGAGGTAGAATTTTAAGAAACCCAGTAAATAATAAAAGTTTTACCTAGCCCTGGCTGGTGTAGCTCAGTGGATTGAGTGCAGGCCTGTGAACCAAAGGGTCGAGGTTCGATTCCCAGTCAGGGCACATGTCTGGGTTGTAGGCCAGGTCCCCAGCAGGGGGTATGCCAGAGGCAACCACACATTAACGTTTCTCTCCCTCTCTCCTTCCCTTACCCTCTGAAAATAAATAAATAATATTTATTTTTAAATATTTAAAAAAAGTTACCTAGAGTAAGTAAAATGTTAATTTTAGCAATCCCCTATAGGAAAACTTCACTTTATTTCTAAGTTATTGTAATAACTTAGCTTTTTCTGCCTGTTCTACTTCTGAAAATTTTGGGGGGTTGCTGAATTTTCACTTTTGGTAGGTAAGTGGGATTTTGAGTAAGCACTTAAAGAAGAAAGTCCTAGAATATATTGAGTAGAATCACTGCATAGCCACCTAATATTCCCTCCACTTGCATGCTTTTAAAATCAGATAGTTTACACGTCTTTATTGAATTTGTACTTAGTAGCCAGCACCGGAGAAACACCAAAGACGAGTAAGGTGTGGCCAGTGCCCACCCGAAGCTTCTAACATAATGAGGGAAATAGCACCTATACAAAACGAAATGTAAGAAATTAGAGAAGACTGATACTCATAAAACTAATAGGACAGATGTATCATAGCAAATAAACCATGAAGTACTTCATTGAATGCCACTGATTATACATGTGATAGAAGGTCAAGGACAGTAAAGATCAAGAGCCTAGGAAGGCATTCCCTGTTCTAAAGAACATAACTTTCAACAAATCAACACTAAAAATAGCTTTATAATATTTATTTTTATTTGAAAAAACCTACCATATTTCCTCATTCTAAGATGTTGTCTTTTCACATTTTCGTACAATAGATGGAATGGCTAAGTACCAGGATTCTGGTAGTACCAGGAGTCCTGGCACGGGCTCTGTACCAGGTACAGTTGTGTTTTATGTGTGTCGACTCGTTTAGTATGGATAATGGGATGGAAATATTTTGTCTTCCCTCTGAAAGGATGCTATTAAACCAGTGGTACAAACTGCAACTCTATGGCTGTTTAAAATTCAAGAAGCATGATGTGTGCAGAAATAAATAACGCTCAGAGATTAAAATGTATAAAAGTCACATTGACCATGTTTTGAATCTTCTTACCCTAGATTGTGAGGCCCTGGGTTCCGTTTTGTGAGGATCACCTGAGAGTCCTGACACCCTTGGACCTCCCGTTCAGTCAAAGTCCACAATAGCTTCAAAATCAAAAAGTCTCCATGCTGAGATAGAGAGGAAACCTCATTCGCAATTTAACCTCATTTGACAATTATTTTTCACAGCTCTGCAGTGGTTTTCACCTAGGCCAGGAAGGTGATTCTGATTTATTTACAAGCAGGGAATTAACTCTCTAAACTGCCTGTGTGAAGTCAAAACCTATGACTGTGTTGGGTTGGGTCCCTGGGGAAACAGTCTCTGGGATGAAGAGTCGGGCGCTGAGATTTGCTGGAGCACGCTTCCCGGAACCGCACCTGCAGCGGGTGAGGGGCGCAGGACTGGGCAGAGGGAAGTCGACCTGTGCTGCGGTTGCAGCATAGGACTCCACTGATCCCAGGGAGAGCTCCGGGCTGGGATGTCCGTTAGAGGCGCCCTGTAGTGAGACAAGGGGAATGGCCTTTGGACGCTTGCACTCACTGGATATGAACAGCTCCCAGGGAGGGGTTGTGACGTTAGGTGAGGCAATTGCTTTTGACCTAAAGCAATTCCTGGGGGATGAACAACTTCAAGCAGTCTCCCCAGTTGGGGGAATCAGCGCTTTGGTCCTGAAGGTGGGAACTGGGCAGCAGACCACAGCATCCACTACAGTGATACATGTTCATCTATTTATATGTTAACACACATGTAGACATATATGTATGCATATTCATATACACACATGAATATATGGACATACATGAATAAATGAACTAAGTAAAACAACTGTGGTGAAATGTGATATACTAAGTAGGGTGGATTATTACAATCATAGGCTATTATAAGTATGATACAATGATTCTCAGGACTGCACCTTAGAGAATATTTTTGAAATCTGAGGGGTGATTTGGTTGCTACAAAGAGTGGGGATATTCCAAGCATTCACTGGGTGGAAATCAGCGATGTCAACTATCTTGCAATATGAATTTTAAATGCCCTACTTGGTACAGGTTATTCATGTAGTAAAAAATAATCTATTTGTAATAATCTTAGCCTAAATCTTTTTGGAAAAGGTTTTATTTATTTAGTTTTAGAGAGAGAGAGGGAGAGAAACATCAATGTGTGGGTGCCTCTCACATGCCCCCACTGGGGGACCTGGCCCATGTCCAGGCATGTGCCCTGACTGGGAATTGAACTGGCGACCCTTTGGTTTGCAGCCCACGCTCAGTCCACTGAGCTACACAAGCCAGGGCATCTTAGCCTAAATCTTAATCCGTTTTACATATAAACACAATGTTTTTGTGTCAACTCTGAGAAGCGCATCCATATACTAGGTTTGCCAAAATGTTTTAAATTTTTTTCTGTAAAATAAAAGACATTTTTCATTTTCACCAACAACTGTATTGATTTGTATATTTTGAGTATGTCAGCTATCTCCTGTGTGGCATAACCTTGATTGTTCTCAGTTAATGTCTTGATTTGATCACTGTCAACTTCAAGTGGTCTACCTGACTCTGGAGCATAGTCCAGCGAGAAATTTCCAGCACGAAACTTCACAAACCACTTTTGACATGTTTGATCAGTCACAGCACCTTCTCCAGACACCGCATAAATCTTTTTTTGCATTTCAGTTGCATTTTTCCCTTTCTTAAAATAATATAGTATGACAAAAATGTTGTGTATTTTCTTCCATCTTCAATATTAAAGTGACTACACAAAAAATGGCCAATTTTGATGTTTTTAAAAAGTGCATGCTGATATGACAGCTGTCACAATACAATCTAACAAAATTGTTTCAAATGAAGTTAAAGACAACTAAGATAGCTCCCAGAGCTATCTTATGGAAAAAACCAAATGAACTTTTTGACCAACTCAATAGCTCCTCCACAGACCTTCTTGTCATCAATCTTACAATCCTTTTCTTTTCAAGTTGCTGGACTTGCTCAAGTTCAGTGTCTTACATATCATTTCCATTTGATGGGGGGATTGCTCTTGGTGGGTCAGACAACAACTAGTTCTTAGTGGGTAGCTGAGGATGCACAGTCACTTAAGATCTCATGGTCAGCTGTTCAAATTCAGTAGCAAGCTAGGTACAGTTTCTCTAATGGAGAATTGTTATCTGCAGAAGAGGTCATGGCTTCCCTCTGAGATTAAGGAACTCTGTCTGCATTGTGACTCTTCTATCGGAGTTTGCCAGAGGCTCTATACACCATCCCTATTTGTGACCAACACTTCAAGTATCATTGGATTTCCCTGGATCATAAGTTCTTGCCACAGAGTCTTCTTTTTCTATTATTCCTGATTAAAAAATGCCAGCCTTATAGGTTACTGGGTAGATGGATCAGAGCACCACACTCAAATATGGTACATATTGCTCCCAAAATCCAAAAAGGCCCAACAAGTGTTGTGTCTCATTTTCAGTGGTGGGTGGTGCAGGTGCAGCAGTTTGTCTTTCACCTTGGAGAGACATCCTGAGGTCCTCTGGGTCAGTGGGCCACCGGAAACTTCACTAAGGTGGTACACTTTCTTGGGGTTTATATTCTACCCTCTGGTTCACATGTGCCTTATTAAAGCATCTATAGTATTTATCTCCTATTCATTAGGTCCAATCAACTTATGTCTTTAATATAGTGATCAAGATTTCTGCAGACTAGCCCTGACTGGTGCGGCTCAGTTGGTTGGGCATCATCCTGCAGAGTGAAAGGTTGCTGGTTCAATTCCCAGTCAGGGCACATGCCTGGGTTGCGGGTTCAGTCCCTGTTGGGTCACATACAAGAGACAATTGATTGATATTTCTCTCCCACATTGATGTTTCTCTCCCTCTCTTTCTCCCTCCCTTCCCCTCTCTCTAAAAGTAAATAAAATGTTTAAAAAATCTCTACAGAATAGATTATGATGGAGAGCAGGAGAATTTACATCCCATAGAGAAGACTATATATAGAGGTATACTGTTGGCCTTGCTATATAAGAATAAAACAGCGTTAGATGCAAATTGAACTAGATAAGAAACTATTTGCCGTATCAATAGGTACATATCAGGTACCGAGCACTGAACTGATTTGCTGCAGTAAAGTTAGCACACACAGAACTGCAGTTGCAAATGATTAAGCTTACAGCAATTCATTGTTATTCTCTAAGCTCCACCTGCCTCTGGATAGGCCGAATAGGTGAGTGAAATGGGAAGTGACAGTATTACCACTCCTGCATCATCCACGTCTTTTATGGTGGTACAGATACCTACATCTCTCCAGGGATGTGCTATTGCTCTTGGTTTTCTCTCTTGGCAGCAGGAGAAATTCCCAGAGGCTTCCACTTGGCCCTTCCCACCACAATAGTCTTTACTCTGTGGGTCAGAGAAGTAATGGGGATTCTGCCAGTTATTGAGTATATCTATTCTAATCACACATTCAAGAACTGAGGCAATAACCACAGAGTGGGTCTGCAAATGTATTGGATCCAGGTGATTTATACTTGGGTGATAACACACCATTTATCATCTGACTACCATGAGTCTCCACTTTGATTCATGGACCTAGAAGTATTTTGGATCCTTGAGAATTAGCATTAATTCCAAAACAGTGTCTGGTAACGTCTGAATGATCTGGGTATTTTCTTTTCCCCAGTGCATGGTCATTCTAGTAAATGACATCATTACTTCCTTTGGGAAAGGCTTGGATGAAAATTTGTTGTATCTATTTAGGGCAATGCTGCAAGGTCCTTCCTCAAGGCGGCCAGCCTGTCTTTTAGTAAAGGGGCTCTGTCTGTGAATTGGCTGAGGCATGGAAACTGGATGAGAAGAATGAGTTTTCATTTTGATGTCCCAAGTCAGGTTTCAGGCAGCAGAGCTACAGATTTAAAGATCAAGATCAAGATCAAGATCAAGGGATATTTAAGAAGTCTGCCCATTTATTTTATTCCCTGGGACACCTAGGATGTTACCGAATATCTGGGCAGGTTAAGACCTCTGGGAATGACTTTGTGCTGCCTATTGTAGTAAATGGGTCCACCTTTCCCTGCCAATTAAACACTGTCACTTGGCCATTGCCATCTTGGGACTCCCTTATTATGGCAGTCAGGGAGCCATCTCAATGGAAGTGTCGCCCACCATCATATCCAGGCACTACAGAGCTTTTCTGTTGCCCCCCTTACTAATATATCGTTCAATGCCTTAGTGTAAAGACCATACATCACTTGGGCCTCTGGGGGTATGTAGTTGCAGGTTGGGTGGACAGATTGCACATGATAAAAGAACTCCAACATTCCCATCTCCATAAACTTGCGAATTTCTTTCTCTACATCATACCAGGGACATTCTGTCATCTTGATCTCACTGAATATAGACAACACTGAGTCAGAGTTTCATTTAACCAAGTAACAAAACTATTGGAGTCACTTTCAATGCTTGAACTAACACATTAAAACCAGACTTCCTGGTAAATGCATTCATATGAACAAATTTGGCCCAATCCTTTGCCCTTTATTTTGCTTGGAACTTGACCAAGACCCTTGCAGCCTTTCATAGTCATGTCACCTATGACAACACAATTGTTGATATTTGCATTGTTAATACAACGTTCACATTGGTCCGCATTTGTAGTTCTCTCTCTCACGGTGGCTCCACATATGGGTGCAAGCATCTTACTGTTTATTTGCTCTTCTAACAGAGTTGTGCTATAGCATTTATTTATTGAAATACACATTAATTATGAATTACTTTCCTTTCATTTTTCCTTTATTATACAATTAGGCGTTACATTGGATTTTTTTTGCAATTTGCATAGGTAGCTAATATTATCTATGGAGTTCATTTCAAAATAGTAAAGGGAGTGTTTAAATACTAGTTACAAAAGGGGATGATGGGCCTGGTAGGTTTGAGAATGGTTCCCTCCTCCTTTCAAATCAGGCTCCAAAGACTCCTGTACAGGCATGTTCATAATGAGCTGAAGTGGATCTTGGGTACATCTACCAAATTAAATCCTTTGTCGTCACTCTTCTGAAAGGAGGCCATATTTAAGTGCACAATTCACTGTCCTGTTCAGTTTACTTACAAAGCCATGCAGGATGATACTAATAAACCGACATATCAACAACAGCAGTGAAGAACTGTCTCATAGATGCAAAAAAAGCAATCTACTTTGTGCTTGAAGGAGGCCTTGGAGAGAAAAAAATTTTGTCTCTGTGCGTCACAGGATAGAGGAGCGGAAGCCAGGAGTGCACTTTCTTCTCCCCTTTTCTGCATGTTCTGAGTCACAATTCCCTGGTTAGATGATAAACTGGAGGATGCTACTGCGCCCTTCTCTCCCTTTGCTTGTGGAATCTCTGGGGAGGCTCTGAAAGTAGGAAGAGTCCACATTTGGTTTGTGAATGAGAGTAGCTGTTTGGCCCTGTCCCAGGAACTCTAGCTCTGGTTTTCTGTACAATGCCACTGTCCTGCAGGGCTGCCCTGTGGCCTTCCTGGGGCACACGGGGCTGCCTGGGAGCAATACCCCATCCGTTTGCTACTTAACTGTTCCTCCTCCAGGGTCTCAAATCTTGACATTTTCTCAGGGAAGCCTGTCCTCACCCGCCAGTGTGGTCTGATTCCTTTGTCATGGGTTCCTTCAGAAGCATTTTTTTCCTGCCTGTGATCCCTTATCTTGGTTTGTGCTTATGGTTATTAGTGTTGACTATGTGGTTTATGTCAGACACCTCCTAAGACTAGCTATCTTGCCAGCTTAAGCTCCTCCTTTCATCCCAGTCTCTGGTACGAGGTACGTACTGAGTACATAATCGGTGGAAGAATAAATGCTGCAAATTCCAGAAGCATCAACACCTACTGAGACTATGAACAGTGCCCTTGCATTTGTATCCCACGCAGTTTGACAGCTGAGTCTTCTATCTGGTGAAGAGTGTAGTAATTGGATTTTGTACAAATGGGTGGATCAGGACAGGTGGAAACACTCAAAAGCCCCATTAATCCGGTAATTTAGGACCTCTTTTCTTCTCCAGTAACTGCTTCACCTCCACCTCCCCTAGAACAAAACACAGAGATTGAATTAACGATGGAGTCTGTGTGTGTCCAGCTGGGAGGTAGCTGGAGAACAAGGTGAAAGGGTCACAGTCCCTGACCCCATTCATCCCTCAAGTGTTTGGCAAACACTTGCTAAAGAATTATAATGTGTCCAGGGCTTCCCTGCATTAAACAAAGAGAGCATCAGAATTATGGTCTCTGACCCGAGCCGGGTAATCTGGAGTGCTGGGCAATGTGATTTCAGATTAGGGGGAGAGGCTGAGGGGAGGGGGTGTGACCCAGTCTCCCAGGCTAAAGTTGGTGGCGTGCGGGTGACAGCCTTTCTTGCCCGCCCTCGGGGTGCGTCCGCACGGGCTAGCTCCTCAGGTGTGTCCGTGGCTGCGTGTGCGTGTGAGACGCGGCTAGGTAGGATCACGATCCGCCTCGGAGGGCGCCTCTAACCGGGCATCCTCTAGGGCCAGAGGGCAGCGGGGGCAGCCCTGGGGCCGGGGTCGGGCTTGGCGGGGCGCAGTGAGCAGGTGCGAAAAGCAGGCGGCAGTCTGGCCCCACGGCGGAGCGCAGGGTGCGGGCGCCGGCGGACGCCAGGGGCCGGGGGCTGCGAGGCGCGGCTGCGGGCGGCAGGAGGCAGCGTCGGCCCAGGCGGCGCGGCCGCGAGCGAGCCGCGCGCGGTGATGTCAGTGGCGGCCCGGCTGGCAGCAGCCGGTACTTCCTGTATAAAGGCGGGCGGGCTCGACTGCAAGCCCCACTAGCCAGTGTCAGCCTCTCGGCGGCGGGAGGCGGCGGCGGAGGAGGAGCAGGGGGAGGGCTGTCAAATTCGGGAGCCAGATTTTTTCCCCTTCCCCTGGCAATCCCTTCCGCTTCCCCGGCTCCTGGCGTGACATCTGCGGACCAGGGACCTGTATGTGTGTGAGCGCGAAGGAGCGGAAGAATGGCAGTGCTCAAACTCACCGACCAGGTAGGGGGCGGCGGCGCCGGCGGGCGGGACGCGCGGGCGCGGGGCGGCGCGGAGCCCCGGCGGGGGGATGGGGGCGCGTCGCGGAGCGCGCCCGCGAGCTGTTTACTCCCGGCGAAGGGGAGGAGTGTGTGCGGCCACCGGCTGCTCCGAAAGCCGGCGGCTTCGGCTGTCTTCCCCTGCGCAGTCCCCGCCCTGGGCCGTCGGAACTGCGCGCTCGGGTTGGGGAAGGGGCTGCGGGCGTCAGGCGCAGCGGGGGAGCTGGATGTGGATGTGTGCGGGTGTGTGTTGTCCCCCGGCCCGGGCTGGGCAGGGGGATGGGAGGCTGGAGGTGCTCCTCCGGCTCCTAGCTAGCTGCGCAGCGTGGGCTCGTCCAAACTGTGCCGGCCGAGGGGAGGCTAGTCCGCGCCGCGAGGAGGAGGACGTGGGATGGAAAGGGAGAAAGGATCCTGGGACCCTTCCCCAAGCCCAGCCTGGGACCGGCCCAGACCGCAGCTCTAGTGCGGTCGCCTGTCTATCCGTTTGACATGACATCCTGACTTCCTCTTTAGTAGCCCGGAGGCTGTGTGTGCGTGGTGCGCGCTGGGGACCCTTGGAGACCCTAGGCGCTTTGGGCTCTGGTCGATCTCTCTCTCCGAGGAGGGGGTGAAGTCCAGCTAGCGGCTCCACTCACAGGAGATGGGCTATCGGCTCTCTGCCTGTGTCCATCAGCGGTGTCCCTTTCCTTTCTGAGACCACACAGGGCAGCTCCAGAGAGCCGATTCGGAGAGGTGGGGCTATTTGCTGAATCGGTTGACAGTGTAGGACTGTGGAGTGGAAACACCTCGCCTTTGGGGACTCTGCTGCTCTTAGGACATTGACACTCACAGTCACCCAACCAAAGTTGCATGACAAAATGACAAAACTCTTTGCAGCTTTCACGAAAAAAAAGAAATAGCGTGCATTCCCCCCTTCCTATTTATAATGGAGAGTGTAATGAACATTGTTTTGGGGGGCTGGTAGTACCAGAGGCAGTCTTGACTCTGACACATGTGGTCAACATGCCTGTCCTTGGTTTTAAACATCTCATACTTCTTGGGAGGGTTGCATCCTGGGCCTCGTTCTCCCCAGTAAGTATCCAGCCAGGCAATCCTGTGGCTTAAATGAAATCTAAAAGAGACTTTTAGAGTCCAAGCTTTGGTTTGCTTCCCCTAAGTCTTTACAGCTCACCACTCCCCTGCTCCCTTGTAGGGAAGGGATCACTGAATTAAAATTCATGTTATTGTTAAATTTAGCAGGAGGAGCAGCTGGTAATTGTGATGAATCTACTCATTCCCGTTGGCTCCAGAGCATTTAACAGTGTTTGTAAGTTGATATTAGGATTCCCCCCACCTTTGGGTCACATCCTTCGACAACTGTTAGGCACTTGCTTGTTTTAAATCTTCCAGTTTTAGTCTGACTCGGTCTTGTCATCTTCGCCAGGACACATTACTTACTGAACTTGTCCTTTATTCCTGAACCTTCAAAGTACAAAAAATACTTCTAATAGGTAGTATTATTATTACACAAAAGAATTTTGCGTAGGATTTTAGAGTCGTGTGGGACCCTGAAGACCATCTTAGCCCACATCCTTCATTTTTGAAAGAAATGAAGGTGAGATCCAGAGAAGTGAAGCATGTCTTCCTCTGGGACCCCCGCTACTGGCCTGTTGGGCAGAGATGAGCTCCTGTCTCCTGCCCTCCTGGTTTTCTGTGCTTTCTGCTCGAGGTCGACATCCTCTGTCTTGTCCTGGGAAGTGTTAAGTTACAAGAAGGCATCCTCTTTTAAACCAGTGTCAACACTAGTGGAAAGTACATTACTTGGTCTTACGAGGAAAGAAAGTTATTCTTCAGGACCTATCACAGTAGGACTTTCAAGGACATGTCTCTTTCAAAATGTTTCTGAATACATACCGCCCTTCCCCCATCAAAGTAGTACTGCTGTGGAGGGAAAGAGTTGTATGGCTTCCGTTTGGTTCCGTTGCCCGATGCAGAGAAGGAATTGGAGTTGTACGACTCAAGAGCACCTATAACTTGCCAGCCTATTTTGGGGCAAAGCCAGAGGAAGGCTGGCTGGGGAGGTGTTCTGGGTGGGGTGGGGTGGAGTGGTGGGCAGCCATGGTTTCTGTGTGGCTGAAGGTCCAGGAAGTGTGTGGTCTTTCTGCCTTATATAGTCTTACCTTTCAGTTTGAAACTCTAAATTCTTAGAAGCGGGTTCTTAACCTCACCAGAGGCTTAAAAACCCTTTGCTTAAACCCCTCCTACATGAGTTTTGCTCCATCATTGTGGGTAGGGAGCTAGCTGCTTGGAATCTCTGCCTTACAGTTTCTAGCTCTCCATTCAGCTATTCGTAAATCAATTATTTCTTAACGTCTCCTTCACTCGTTAAATGCCCTATTTGTGTAGCGAATCTTGAGTTTTGCCAAGGCTCTTGGGTTTTCAGCCTGAGGACACATTCTTGCTCTTGATAACCCAAATCACAAGTCATTGTGCTCATTTTTAACCTGTTCCTGAGGTGGGAGAGAAGGCAGATGACACACCCGTCCTGTGGGCGCTGGTGAGGGAGCTCGCTGGGCTCGGGCAGCGCCCACCTCAATAGCCAGCCCCGCACCCCATCCCGATCACGCAAGAGGAGGACAGCTCCTTTCCTGACTCTGTTTTGGAATTTTGGAAGAGTAAAAAGAAAGGGGGAAGGGAGAGGCAAGTGTGGTTTTCAGTCTTTTTTTTTTTTTTTGTACTATGAGAAGGAACTGGAAACTATTGCTATAAACAAACAAACTTGGCATTTAGCACTTCTGCATTTGTAACCGTGTCTCTTCTGTTTTGCTCTTCACACAACAAACATAACTTTCCTTGCAGCGATAGGGGTACCAACCATTCTGGGTTGCCAAGGACTGAGGGCTTTCCCAGGATATGGGACTTTTGGTGCTAAAGTAAGCCAGGGTGAGTTGGTCGCCTTATGTAGCAGGGAACACACTCACCTATGTGATTAATATAGTAGTGTAATTATTTCCCCGGATGGACATTAGGAGGTGTACTTATATCTTTCATTTAAAGTAAGGTAATTTGAAGCTTGGGAAAGAAAAGTCTGTCATGACAAATGTAATGCATTCTGGCTCAAGATAGCCATACAACTCTACGGTTTGATTTGCTGTTGAACTTGCAGGGGCTGCTCTTTATGTCACATAGTTAAGACACCGCAGTGATTTTAAGTGTGATGTCATATCTCTGGCTTGGACCCCCTACCACTATTTCAAAGTTATGCAGCCAGAATGGTAAGTTCTGTCAGACCTTTGAAATGTCCACTATGTATTCTTATCCGAATTTGCTGGTGACAGCAGAATGCCACCTCCGTCCTGAGGGCTGCCTGTAGACAAACTGTTTCAGCAGGTGGCCCTTTTTGGAGCTTCCTGCCTGGAGGCCTTCTGGTTTGGTGTCCCCTTGCCAAGTCCTAGCTCACACTTGAGTCACTCATCTCCTTGCCAAAGGCAATGGCTGGCAGCTGTGGCAGTCACAAGAAACTAGAAATCCTCTGTTTTTGAAAGCAGGATTTCTAGCCCATCGTGCAAGGCCTTGGGATCTGTTGGTGTGTCTTGCTGGGGTGCCCTCATCCATCGTCACTCCCTAGGGCACTGGGCTTACAGCAAACACTATGCTCCAGCCCTGCCTTCAGCAGAGGAGAAGGGGAAAGAAAGGCGCTATTCTTTGGACCATTCTCTGGTCGGTTTGGGATCTGGTCACGTGGTTTGGGGAGTGCACTTGAGGACTGGTGTTGCATGGCAGAGACCTAATAATGGCTTACCTTTATTTTGATCTTACTGTATGCTGGGCCCTCCTGTGAATCATCTCTCTTAATCCTCACAGCCACTATAGTGTGATTCCTATTTTATAGACGAGAAAACAGGAATAGAGAGGCTAATGGACTTGTTAAGGGTCACACACCCAGTAAGTGATTAGCAAGGTGTCCACCTACCCTGGCAGGTGACATAGGTGGGGCTCTAACCACAAGGCTATACTTTTAATAGTTGAAAGGGTGCAGCCATGGGACTCATGGGCGCCTGCTCGTACTTCCGGAAGCCAGTGGGTGAGCTGCACCCTGCACTCCTCTGAGCTCTTGGGCCAGCCCTAGCTGTGTGAGATTCAGGTGCTGCTGTGAGGCCGCTGCTCCTACCAGATGTGTGCCGGGCTCAGCCTGTCAGCCTCCCCACCTCCCCACCTTCACACCCTGCTGGATGATGTTTTTGGTTGGTAACTTGGTGGTTTTTTCTCGATTATTAACATATAAACTGGGATTATAGAACAATCAGAAATCTAGATAAACAAAAACAAAAGCAGTTCAAACCATCTGAAGTCTCTGCACTCAGAGAGGACTAACCTTGCTTGGTATCTTCTTATATTTCCTTCTCGTCTTCTCTCTAGGTGGCCAGGTACAAGTTTTAAACCTTCTGCATGCTGGTATTTTCTCTTGAGCACAGAGCCGGTATCTGTGCTGTCTCGACCAATGACTTTTTGAAATAAACTGGATTTGTGCTTCTCTGAGATAAACAGCTGGCGGCCCCAGTGTAAATGCAGCAGCAGCAGCACACCAGGGCTAGCCCTGGACTGACTGAAACTTTTTAAAAAAGTTTCAACTTAACTTCCTCTTTTCCTCTAAACAGAAAGTAAATGTAAACTCAAAAAGGCACAGTTGTTTGTGCCAGAAACAGGACTGAAACATTCTTTACGAAGATTTCACTTTCAAGAATATAATGTGAATTTTAATGGGTCAAAATACAACATGGAAGAATTTAAATACTGTAGGCAGGAACTACAGAGATGTGATAATCCTGTGGTTTCAAACTTGTGTAAACCATGGCTTGCCCTTTTTTTTTGTCTTCCCCAAAGAAAATCCCATATCGAAGCTCAATGGGTAAGAGAGCTGGGCAGGGGTCCCTGGGGGCCTTCCAAAGGTCATCTGGTGTTAGGATTATTTGGAAGTCCCTTGGTATGAGAAAACTACTGGTGACTCATTCCGTGTTTTTTTTTTCCTTTTCCTGACGCATCAGGTACTCAAAAAACAAACAAATAAACATTGTGAATGTTTGCAGATGATTCGGAGTGACTTAGAATTTAGATGACCATATCGTTTTATCTAAACTGGGACAACTTTTGAGAATGATGGTGTGGCAGGGGGTGCTATTAAGCTGGGGATACAGGCGTGAACTTGACTGTTCCAGGTCAACCTGGACACATGGTCACACTATACAGACTTTATGTTTGCTCACCTTAGGCTTGACAGTAGCAGTGAACTAGTTTGACTGGTAGGCTAGTCACTCTCTTTTGAGTCATGTTTCCACTGGAGCAGGTATTGCAGAGATTGTTTTATGGCCACCGGCAAGTCCAGAGTTGGAAAGCGCCTTCCATCTCACACCTCAGTTCTGACCAGTTGGAGGAGGGGTTGCAGGAACATTGTGTTGGAAGCATTTTGGCGCTTGCAGCTGAGGATGGAGGAAAATGCAATGATTGGTTATCAGTGTTTGCTGTGGGTATAAGATAAGGCAGAGGTGGTGTACATCATGCGTGCATCAGCCAACCCTTTGCTAGTCAGATTAACCTCTGTGGGTCTCGGGTTCCTCTTTCTGAAATGAAGAGTGTGGGCTGGATGCCTTGGGTGCCTTGGCTCCACCCTCTCCCTTCACTGCGCAGCCTCCGTTGGAGGGGCGTATTCTTCCTGCGGTCTGTGCCGCAGTCTTTTGCACAAACTCAGCCTTGGAGGGCGCGTTTGCAGACGAGCTACAGTGGGGTCTCCAGGTGACAAGTCAGTCAGTTAACTGCAGGTTTCAGAAGAGGGTTTGAACCACTGTCAATGATTTAGGAACTGATTCCTGCCCTCAATGAAAATATCCCTTTATTTGATAGATAATCCAGGATTTTTTATTTTACCAATTAGTTTTATATAACAAAATTTATATGACATTATATAAAGTATATAATATATAACATTATATAATAATAAATAATCTAATGTTTTAATATTATTTAAAAATTAAATTTAGTAGTGTGACATTGGTTAATGAGATTATATAGGTTTCAAGTGTACATTTATTTTCATATATTTTATTGATTATGCTATTATAGTTGTTCCTCTTTCTCCCCTTTCAAGTGAACTTTCCCGTGATACATGACATGTATATTGCATTATGTGCCCACTACCCAAAGTCAAGTTTTATTGATTATTTCCTTAGTATTTTTAATATATTTTATTGATTATGCTATTACAGTTGTCCCATTTTCCCCCTTCACTCCCCTCCACCCTGCACACCCTCTCCCACCCACTTCCCCCCCTTTAGTTCATGTCCATGTATCATAATTATAAGTTCTTTAGCTTCTACATTTCTCATACTATTCTTACCCTCCCCATCTATTTTCTACCTATGATCTACGCTACTTATTCTCTGCACCTTTTCCCCCTCTCTCCTCCTCCCACCCCCCTGCTGCTAACCCTCCATGTGATCTCCATTTCTGTGGTTCTGTTCCTGTTCTAGTTGTTTGCTTAGTTTCTTTTGGTTTTGCTTTAGGTGTGGTTGTTAATAATTGTGAGTTTGCTGTCATTTTACTATACATGTTTTTATATCTTCTCTTCTTAGATAAGTCCCTTTAACATTTCATAAAATAAAGGCTTGGTGATGATGAACTCCTTTAACTTGACCTTATCTGCGAAGCACTATATCTGCCCTTCCATTCTAAATGCAAGCTTTGCTGGATAGAGTAATCTGGGATATAGTTCCTTGTCTTTCATGACTTGGAATACTTCTTTCCAGCCTCTTCTTGCCTGTAAGGTCTCTCTTGAGAAATCAGCTGACAGTCTGATGGGAACTCCTTTGTAAGTTACTGTCCCCTTATCTCTTGCTGCTTCTAGGATTCTCTCCTTCATTTTTACCCTGGCTAATGTAATTATGATGTGCCTTGGTGTGTTTCTTCTTGGGTCCAACTTCTTTGGGACTCTCTGAGCTTCCTGGACTTCCTGGAAGTCTATTTCCTTTGCCAGAATGGGGAAGTTCTCCTTTATTATTTGTTCAAATACGTGTTCAATCTGTTGCTTTACCTCTTCCCCTTCTGGTACCCCTATAATTCGGATGTTGGAATGTTTAAAGATGTCCTGGAGGTTCCTAAGCTTCTCCTCATTTTTTTGAATTCTTATTTCTCCATTCTTTCCTGTTTGGTTGTTTCTTTCTTCCTTGTGGTCCACTCTATTGTTTTGAGTCCCAGTTTCCTTCCCATCACTGTTGGTTCCCTGTGCATTTTCCTTCATTTCTTTTTTTTAAGATTTTATTTATTTATTTATTTATTTATAGAGAGGGAAGGGAGGGAGGGAGAGAGAGAGAGAAACATCAATGTATGGTTGCTGGGGGTCATGGCCTTTAACCCAGGCATGTACCCTGGCTGGGAATCAAACCTGTGACACTATGGTTCACAGCCCATGCTCAATCCACTGAGCTACGCCAGCCAGGGTGCATTTTCCTTCATTTCTTTTATGGTAACCTGCATTTTTTTCATCTAATTTGTGACCAAAATCAACCAATTCTGTGAGCTTCCTGATCACCAGTGTTTTGAACTGTGCATCTGATAGGTTAGCTATTTCTTGGTCGCTCAAAAGGATGAGTTCTGGGGCACTGATTTGTTCTTCTATTTGAGCTCTCTCTCTCTCTCTCTTTTTTTTTTTTTTGGTCTGGTTGCTCCCGTTACAGTGAGGGGCAGAGCCTTAGGTGTTCACCAGGGCTGGGCACCCCAGTTGCTAGATTGTGACATTGTATGTGGGGGCGGGGTTGAGAGGGAACAATGGCGGAAGCTCCGTTCTCCATGGGACCTCAGTCCCTTTCCTGGGATCCTGGTTTGTGCACTGTGCCCTGGTCCACAATCGCAGCCTCACTGGGTCCACCAGCTGTATGTACTCAGGGCCCACCCGCTGTGATCTTGCATGCCCCAGATGCCTTACAAGCTCCCGGTTGCCTTACGCGCCCAGTTCTCCCTGTTCTCCGCACCGCGACCAGTGCCCAGCTGTTCCTCTCTGCCCCTCCCACCAGTCTGGATGAACGGGTTTATTTCAATTTCTTGGCTGTCCAACTTCCATTCAGATAAATTTTATGTCAGTTCTGGGTGTTATTCTGCCTCTAAATTGTTGTTCCAATCTTGGTTGTGCATGGAGGTACGGTGCATCCACCTATGCCTCCATCTTGGCCGGAAGTCATTCCTTAGTATTTTTTAACCAACATCCTATTTGCCTTCTGCTTGTCGTCAGAGGTTGGGAGAGCAATTATATTCTCTTATCAGTGTTCTTGCTTGTAAAAATGTTGGCACCCCAAGAAGTTGAAATTAGTCTTTTAAATTATGATATTCCTAATTTTTAAGGATTCTTTTACTTGTCTCCCCTTTTGAAAACTGAAAATTTGCCTAGTACTCTATTAATGAGACCAAGCTAATAAGAAGCATGTAGCCCACCTCTGGGCTGTTTCAGGCTTTCATAAGCCAACGCTTGCTTGAATCTCTTGGTTTTCATAATTTCCTCTCTTCCACCCTCGTGAGCCGTAAGAATCCCAATGTAACTTTCTAAGGCATCTTTAATACCAGGAAACCAGATGGCCCCAAGGGCACCCCCAGAACTCCTAGTAAAATTAGAAAGATTGGAAGGCACACCTGAGACCTAGACACCCAAAATTTAATTACACTTCCAACCTGTATCTAAAAGTTTTGGTGTTAAATTGCTTTTGTTTATTTTAAAGTAGCACTAAATTGGGACTCAGAAGGCCTGGATTTTACTCATGTTTTTTTTTTCTAATAGTCATTTGTATGGCTTGGGCAAGTCGTGGCCTTAGTTTCTTTGTCTGTAAAATGGGAGTGGGTAGGTGGAGAATCCTCTAAATTCTTTCAAGCTCTAACATTCTCAGAGACAGCCCCAAATAGCTCAGTGTCAAGCTCTTTTCAACCCATGAAATCTGGTTTCAATAAGTACTTGCCTTCCATGAAATCTGACTTCCTGCCCAGGGTGGTGATAGTAACTTTCAAGTTGACCAGGTCTGAGAAACACATCTGGAGTTCTGCTTAAAGGTCAAGGGTACTTTCCCCAAGGGTGCCATCTGCTAGAATCTGTAGAAACTACATTTGGTACACTCCGAACTAACTCCTCTGGCTTTCCCCAGTGTAGCCCTTTTAGGATCCCCTGAGCCTCTTTCAGAGCAAGGGGAGCAGACCTCGCAGACCCCATGTTGGTCTCCTCTGATATGTGGGGAGCTGGAGCCCAACTTAGCCTTCCCAGAGGTGCTGCTTTGGCACATGGCCGGGGCACTCCCCACTCTCCTGTGTTATTGGACTTCTCATAACATCTGGGTCTAACAAGCCCATTTCCCAGCTGTTGGCCCCAGAGGTTGGGGGCAGTGGACACCATGGCCACAAACTTTCTGAAGGAGGGAATTCCTCCATGTGATCCAGAGCCTCTATATGGGTAGGTATGCTGTCTGTGGAGGAAACTTGTTTTGGTATCTTGGACTGGCAAAATGAAGAGAAAAGGGAAGTGAGCACTGAAGCGTCAACACAAAAAGCCCAGGCAGAAAGTCAGGTCAGCTGGGACAAGCCAGCCAACCAACTGTTGCTCAGCAGTGGTCTCCAAATGAAGGGGTTGCCTCTCTCCCAGGGGTGAGCAAGATGGCTTATTGAGTTTGGGAAAGAAAATGTAGGATTCATATTTCTTTTAAAAATCTCGTTACATTTTTCATTTTAAATATGTCATATACCAGTACTATAAAATTCTCTTAACTCTACTTCCCCTTGCTTTACTACCTGGCCACACCACTGCTGGGTCTCTGCAGTGTCCTTCTGCATGAAGCATTGGCCCCTCCTCTCTACTTAGAATGGCAGGTCTCAGTTCAGTTCATTTCTTGGTTCAAAACCCTCCTGCCTCACCCAGGGTAAAAGCTGAAGTCACAGCAGCCCGCCAGGCTCCCTCCACTCAGCCCCTCCACTCGTCTGCCCAGCTGCGTCTCCTCCTACTTCTGCCTGACTCCTTGGCTTCCGCACGTTGGTCTCCTCCCCATTCAGTGAACATGCTCCCGCCTCTGGCCCCTTGCTGATCCTGCTACCTCTGGAGCTCTTCCCGAAATATCCACAGGGTCCACTGTCACCTCCTAACTCCAATGTTGCCTTCTAACTGAGTGCTTTTCTGGCCACTCTGTTTAAAAGGCCACTCTATATTTTCTGTTCCCTTTTCTTTATTTTTTCTTCATAGTACACATCCCTTATACCATGTAATTTTTTGTAAACAAAAGTGTATGTGTAAGAGAGATACAAATAACAGGGGAAGGATCTTTGCTATTATTGCTGGTAGTTTGGTTCAGTCACCGCTGCATCGTCAGCACTTAGAACAATGGAAGGCGCATAGTAAATGCTCAATAAATATTTAAGTGACTTAAATAAATATGTGTGTATGTGTATATGTATGTGTTCAAATGTTTTACTCATGAGGTGCCCAAAGAGAAATATTTGGAAATACTTCTGTAAACAGAGTCTTCATCTGTGTACCAGGATATTGGATTTCCATTCAAGCAAAATTCAGAGAAAATGATCAGTCCCATTAAAAGATGAAAGCTCACATATTGTCTTCTTCTTTGGTTATATTTACCCACTTTTTAAATTGAGCTTTTGATGGTGGGGATGGGTTGGCACTGTAGTTGGTGTCAGCAAGCCCTGTTTCTCCCCGGGGGGAAGAACTGGGGTGACACGGGGGAAAAGGAGATGTGAATCCTGAATGTGATGGGAAGGGACCCCCACGCCCCTGGCGAGGTGGATGCCCGGTGCCTTCAAGCACTCGGAGTGTTTAGTGAGCTCCGTCCGCACAGCAAGGCGCTGTGGGGAGGCCTCCGCTCCCCCTCTTTCCGCAAAGGATGAGAACAGGTAAGAACTGGTACAGTAAAACAGAAACCAGACAGAGAATTGGGAATGAGGAGACAAGACTTACACTCACACTTGATGTGATTTAATCTTAACAACATCTCTGTGAGAGACTGGCTGTTATTCCACTTACAGGAAAATGAGAATTGAGAGTAAGTGATCTATTCAGGGTCATGTGACTCTGGGATTCCCCTCTGGGCAAGTCGACTCCACGGTGCACATTGTCGGCTGCGGTGCCCTGGCTCCTGACATAGGTGTGGTGTCCCGGGAGCCCCTTTTCCTCATGGAGCTTATGGCCTCGTCAGCGATGAGATTCAGTGCCCTGTGCATGGAAGGCCCTCATCAAGTCTTTATGGAGTTTGTGTGACATATGAAACGGCTCTCAAACCAGGTACAGTGCAGGTTTAGACGACGTTTTGGGGAAGTGAATGGAGACTGCGGGAGTCCAGAGAAGGGCTTCCGGGAGCTGGAGGGCGTCCAGCTGGTCCTTGAGGAAGGGACTGGCTTAGGCGGCAGCGGGTGGGGTGGAAGGCATCCCGGCTGCGTGATGTGCCATGTACCTGTCAGGTCACCCGAGGACTGTGATTTCACTGAAGCATATGGTTCGTGTTAGGAGGCGGCAAAGGAAAGAAATATACAACAAATATTCAACATGCGAACTTGGTTGGAGAGGCCTTTGTGTATTAACCAATCTTGCTCACTTCGGTTCTGCTGCTGTGTGCTACCTGGCCTTTCCTGGAGTCAGAACTTAATGAGTTTGTGTCCGGACAAAACTCATTTTTTCCTTTTGTTGCATAGGCATGATCTTTGAAAAATTAATTTGTACCCTACCTTGTTCCAAAAAAAGCATTGAAGCATAAATAGGGTATGGTCTATGGGTCTTTTTGTCTCCATGATGCCTCCTACTTGAGGAGAATGCTGCACTTGTTCCTTGTCATTGCAACATTTTGTGGACAAACTTGTACCCTGGAGTAGCACAGATTCCACTGAAAGGGGCCGGGTGCTCTTCATGGTGGAGGCCGGGGGGAGTGCGGGGGGGGGGGGGCGGGTGGACAGAACAGCGTGGTAGGTCTGGAGATGGCCTGTTTCTAATCTGCTACATTTTTTCAAATAAAAAAGTTATTTAAAAAATCCAGCCCTGGCTGGCGTAGTTCAGTGGATTGAGCTGAGGCTGCGAACCAAAGCGTCACAGGTTCAATTCCCAGTCAGGGCACATGCCTGGGTTGCAGGCCACAGCCCCCAGCAACAGCACATTGATGTTTCTCTCTCTCCCTCCTTCTCCCTCCCTTCCCTTTCTAAAAATAAATAAAATCTTAAAAAAAAATAAATAAAAAAATCCACACTGTGGGGAATCTACTGGGAAAATGATCCCATTTCTTTAAAAAGTCAATTAGAAGAAAAAAAGTGGAGGAGAAACATAGATTAAATGACAAGACACGTATAAACTAATCACAGTGACTAGATTTGGATTCTGACTTAGACAAACACAGTTCTCTGAGGCATTTGGAGAAATTTGAATACTGATTGGATGTTTGATGAAAACGGTGTAATGTTTGTGTTTTAAAAGAGTTTTTATCTTATAGAAAAAACCAAACCAAACCAAAACAAAACCTTAGCATTTGCCCAGGGCACCTAATTATTTTAGTGACTCACTCTTTTTTGGAAGCTATTTCTTTTTCTTTACTTCCTGCTCTCTTGGTGGCCCTTCAAATGCTCCACTTTCTTGATAAAATATCTTCCGTAGAGTTGTTAGAGTCCTTTGGTCTGAAAAGCATACAAGTCTGCTAGTTTTGTTGCCTAAAGAATATGTCTCTGAGTTAGTTGTGAGGTTCACCCATCTGTTGATCTAGGTTAAGTAAGTGGCTCTCATAACTCAAGTCAGATGTTTGAGCATCTGCCTTAAAATTGCATCTCATATGCTGTTAGAAAACCTAGATTTGGCAGTCCTTGTAATAAGTTTCCTTGTAAGGTACTTCTGGGAGAATGTATAAATTAGAGTCACCAAAAATCACTTTGTTCCATTTACTTTTTAACCACATTTCTACTTAAACTGGGTCATTTTTAAAGACAGCAAGCAGCTGCAAGGTCTCCGTTTTAATGGCCCCTGCTGCCCTGCCTGTCCTCCTACCTGGGCAGGAAGTGGGTGCAGCTGCTGTGTTCGCGGGTTTCAGAGTTGTGTCAGCGTGCTGCAATGCCTTCGTGTATTCCTCCAAGTGTGAAAACCCTTCCATACCCTCTTTGATGGAGTCCAGACTTAAGCGTAGACTGTACAGCGTGAGAAATGGCCAGTTGCAACCTGAGTAAATGATACTGTCACGAGTGATGTAGAAGCCAAACGACTAGGATTTTAGGTGCTTTGGAGACTCAGTATAAATATTTCTTGGGGTCCTTGAGGTGAGTGTGACATTTAGTTGCTAATGCTCCTTTCCTTAGCAGCCAAAAAGAAACACTGTTTTGAGGAGCTCTGCTTTTCAGCAAGGGCTCTTGTATCAAGGTTACGGATTACTGTGTGTATAATATTTTGAAATACTGTGGCATCTGACTGAACAACTTCCCATAATACTGCATGGGCGTGGCAGAGCGAAGGGAATGCTGAGGGTGGTGTTTGGAGAGCTGGACTGTAGTCACATCTCTGCTCTCACGAGCTGTGTCCGTCCTCCTGTGACATGAGTGTCCTCAACTGTCAAATGGGTATAATAATAATTGTTTTATAAGAGGTTGTGACCCTCAGGTGAGAAAAAGAAAAGTGTTTGTACAGCAAGTGGCCTGTGGTAGGCCCTCAGTGAATGGTCCTTGAATCTCTCGTTGGTTTCCCAGTGATCAAATGAAAGAGACTAGTTCTGTAGGTTCAAGTTCAGCTCTATAAGGATATGACTTTTCCCACAGGATATGAGTTTAATTATTTTTTTGGTTTTAAATGTATGCCCATTTATCTGGCCTTCTTTCTCTCTAACTTAGACCACAGAGGTGGAAGGTGTTCCGTTTCTTTTATTTTTGTGTGCAACCTTCGTACTTTGGTTTGAACCATAGCATTGGATTCCTACAACGTGAGGAGGTGCATTTCTCTTTCATTCGAGTTTTAACAAATCAACCAACTTAGTTTATTTGTGTGTTGAAAAGATTCTGAGGCGTTTGAGTCATCCTTGATTTACGTTGTCAGAAATAACTGAAAATCAGTTATAAGAATGCCGCTTCCTCCCCACAGAAGTACAAAACCATGTCTTCTTGAGGAAGTGTACAGGGACAAAATAGTTGTTAGAGCAATCTTTATAAAAACTCATATGGCAGAATTTCTGAAAACCATTGGTGTGAAATTTCAAGGCTTGAGTGAGTATATAAATACATGTAGAAAATATTTTTTTCTGAAAAAAAAAAAAGATTAAAAAGTCAGATGAAGGATCCTTTGTAAAAATCCTTTTTAATTTGGAGTTTTTCTTCTCTTAAAACTGTAGAATGCTGTCGGAAGAGGAGGTGAGTCAAACATCACTGGATACCTGTGTGTGTTTTAATTCTAAAATGTGTTCCGTTTGAGGTTATGCAATGCTACCTGGCCTGCAAAGCTGAAACCATGCACTCCCTGGCTCTTTTCAGAAAAAAACGTTTGCCAACCCCTGCTCTAACCCCAGCCCAGACTGGGGACCATACACCTCAGAAACTGAGTTACGCTCTTACAGCCTTAGTATTACCTAAGCTGCACTTTGATCTAGACTATTATAATTAGATTAAGATGGGAATTCTTGCTTTTATTATTTTCTCCAGGAGAAAGTAGAAGCTTAGTTAGCTTTCATGGTATGCTTTTAATTTTTTTTAAAATCCTCTTTAAAACAATAGTTTGTTTGTATTCAGATTTTTTTCTCCCTCTAGGAATCACTGTAGAGAAGGAAGCCATATGTTTATATTTTAAATCATTTGCCTTTTAAACTGGATTTTTAAACTCCAGATGTGGACTCAGAAACAATTAAAATGTACTTTTGATGCTCTCAATGAACCAAGATGGGCAGGGGGAGGGGGACCTCTACCTCTTAATTTTGAGAATGAAACAGAAGTCTGAATATTTCCTGTTTCCCATTGTGTGCTAAAAATACTATTTTTAGTTTTTTTTTGAGTAGAGACTCTAGATTGATATGGAGATGGAAGTGGCTTTAATATTATGGCAAGCCAATTTAAACAAATGCATTTTAAAGATATGCTTAATTATTAAAAATGGCAGTTATAATGTTAAAAATAAATATCAATAGTATCTGCTTATTGAATGTTTCTCATTATTCTAGAAAGTTCTCTCTGAAGCTAAGTCTGGTAATTTCTGTGTGAGTTATACATTTGGAGGGAGACACACAAAGAGAGAGGGAGAGAGAGAGAGAGAGAGTGTGTTGGTTTATGTTTGTGTATGTGGTTTCCAGTATTCACATCCTTGTAATTATAAAGAGAATCAGCCTCCCACTCTTGCTCTTCCAGACTCGTCTGAGTTATTCTCAAACTCCTTCTAGGCCTGGAGTTCCTTTTGATCTTGGAAGAAGAGGGGCATCTTGAACTGGTTAGCGAGGGGCAGGAGGGAGGTCAATCAACACATGTCATCTTTCATCTAAACGTTAGCTTCATTTTTCTCTTCTGATCTTCCAGAGAGGAAGAATTAAGACTGAAGATACTTGTTGATAAAGAAGATTTATAAAAAAAAATTTGTGTGGCGTATAACTTTAGAAAACACTGACAGTGACACAATACCTAAACTCTCTGAAAACATGCAACGTTTTCTAAACAATATCATGAGTTGTCTGGGGGAGACAGGAGGCGAACACCGGAATCCCCATTTCTCAGAGGTGAACACTGAGGCCAGTGGTTACGTGGCTTGTTGACTCTCAGTGGGTGCAGAGCTCTTGTTTGTCCTGGCTCAGTCTAAGGTTCATTTCACTTGCTTGTCCTGTTATTAACAGCACTTGTAAACTCACATGTCATTTCCACTGTGATACTTAGGATACAGGTTGAAACACTGTATAAACGCCCTGTGGTAGAACAGTGGTCTGCCACCTGGGTAATTGTTATGTGGCTCTAGTATCATATCATCAGCATTATCCAGATTAGAATGCATCACCCACTTCTAAGTTGTTCTAGAGGAGGGAGCCCATTGGTGCAGTGCCAGAAGACATTGCCTCATGGTTTGCCTTTGGGTGAAGAACTTTGTGATACAGATAGAGAAGGCTGTGGAACTTAATTCTTGTCTTGAAAGCACTTGTAACAGGTAATAGTGCAGAAATACTAAGGCTTCCCATCCCCTCACCCCCAAAATACCTTCACAATGTGCTTTTTTTTTTTAGGATTTCATGAGAAGGATCTGTAATTACCATCTGAAGGGAATGTTTGTCACAAACTGCCTCATCATTAGATGTGTCTAAATGTAGATGTATTTAATGAGCACTTCCATTTTTCTTCTTGCAGAGAAGGGGGCGAGCTTCTTCCTTCAGCCTCTCACTTCTGGTTTTAATCCATTTTTAGCCCCTTGATTAGTGTGTGACTTGAGAAGGTTGGAGCTAAGCCATTTGCTTGTTCTTCACTTCAAGGGGAAAGTGTTTGCACCCCCACTTTTTCGTATGCAGGGCTCCGGTTAACCAGTGGGCAGGTTAGTAGTAGCTGCTGAGTGAATGAATGATCTATTGCTAGTTTCTCCTGTCTCACCATCCTTCCTAGTTTCCTACTATTTACTTTCTTTCTTCCTCCTGGAATCTTTGAAGACAGGAAGGACCATGCGTGATTAATTTTTTTGTTATCTAAATAGCCCTAGTTTAAAGGATTGGTGGTAGAGAATACTGCCAAGTTTTTTTCTGGTGGATTTTCCCCCTTGTACCTTGTTAAATACGTATAGTCAAGAATTTGTGGCTGTTAGCTCAGTGTGTTGTGACACGAATAGATCTGAAGCAGCCCTACCACTATCAAGAAAATAGTGCCGAAGGAAATGTTTGGTTATCTTCTCCTCCTCCCCTGTATTTGCAGGATTTTAGACAGGCTTTCACTGGGACAGCTCTTTAAAGACTTGCACAGGAAATCACTGTTAATGTGAGTTCTTGGTTAAAGGTACCTAGCTGAGCCCCAAAGGGCCCAAATGACAGATTACATGACTGTCCCACGGATCCCGGGGACTGAAGGGAGGGCCAAGCCGGCCATGGCGTGGTGCTCACTGGCAGCTTTGCAACATTCTTACCCCTAGCTTCCACACGCACAGGATTTTTTACAACTGTGTATCTCCTTGAACATTTTTTGTAGGTCAACATCTGAAGCTTTCTATCATAAAGTTAGGAAGATACAAAGGATGTAATTCCTGGTATAATGTAAATATTGACTTTTACAATAAAAAAAGTTCACCACTATTTAAAATGCATTGGATGGAATTTAAACACTGTTGTGACTTGATGTGCCGCACCACCACTTAACAAATATGGGAGCAAGAACTTCTTTAATAGTCTGAGATTTTACATTGTTTCTTTTTATTCCTGCACTCATACTTTTATTCAGCTTCCTCAGGCAGAATTTTATCCAAATGTAATTCATTAAAAAATTATCAAAACATAAATATTATAAACTTTGATAAATTAACAATTTGTCAAAACAAATATTTTAAAGCTTGAGAAATTACAATATAAAGTGTGTAAAGTAAAACATTCTTATTTGAAATATAGTTTACGATCTTGTGATGAGGCTTCCTTTCTTGTCCCGCACTAGTTCGTGTCCTTATGGAGAAAGGGTTTGCTGGGAGGACGTGGGCTGTTAATTAAAGGAAGTTCCCCTGGCCCTCAGGATTTTGAGCCCGCCCTTCCTTTGGCACTACGTCATTTTCACACCTTATGGGCAATTCCCTGGCTTCAAAATCGGAATGGGTGAGAGGTCAGTTCACCTTTTGTCAGGTGAGAGAAGGGGGGCAGTGAAGAGGGAAGTGTGAGAAAGCAGCAGCGGTGTGACTCCTCCGTGCACCACAGGCAGGGAGGTTCCTTTGAGGGATGGACTCGCGTGGAGGCTGAGGGTCTGGAGCGGGATCCCAGAAAACAATCTGTGTCTGCAGACCTCTGCGAAGTCTTCACGTGCTGCAGGGGGATGAGGCCCCCAGCATGAAGCCCACCACTCTAGGGAGGCAACCCTGGGAGAGCCGATGTTGTCATGGGGCCAGCCTGCATTCCTGTGCTCCTGGAGCCCCATCGTTTGGCCAAGCATGGGTCCCCGGACACCTCAGGTGTGAGTGCAGACCCGTTAGCCAGCTCTCGTAGGCAGTACAGATGGCTTTTGAACGCCTGTGCTTTCAAGTTAGAAAAACCAGGCTTGTATGTGTTCAAGTGTTACCTTTTTAAAGTAGAAATTAAAACACATTTTAATTGAATTTATTGGGGTGACATTGGTTGATAAAATTATATAAGCTTCAAGTGTACAATTCTATAACACATCATCTGTATATGGTACTGTGTGTCCACCACCCAAAGTCAAGTCACCTTCCATCACCATTTATCCCCCTTTACCTTCTTCTACCTCCCCCACCCCCTTTCCCTCCGGTAACCACCACACTGTTGTCTGTGAAGGGGTGTTTTTTTTTTTTTTTTTTTTTTTTTTTGCTTACTCTCTTAACCTTTCTCACCCAGCCCCCCATCCAGCCCTCCTCTGACAGCTGTCAGTCTGTTCTCTGTACCTCTGTGTCTGTTTCTATTGTGTAAAACTTTAACTTGTGAAGGTAAAGGAAGGGATATATAATGTCTTTATGTGTATTCTCACTTAAAACATTTTAATTAGTTAACCCAAATAACATTTCTTTCATAGTGTCTCTGTTTCTGTAGGACAATTCTAGTAAGTAGATACTTGATGAAAAAAAGTTAGTGTGTGTGTGAGAGAGAGAGGGTGTGAGTGTTCGGACAACGTATCTCTCCAACGCTCGAAGCCTTATTTGGTGCCCAGAAGACATCCTCTCGGGTGTGTTGGATCAGACTTCCCTGTGCCCCTCCTTACATTCCACTCTCTGCGACTGGTTGAATAGTAGCAGGCTGTGAGTAATGGTGTTTCTTGTTATATTTTAAATTTTCACTAGGATTCAGTGTATTTGAAAGCTAATTCCTTATATCTAACAACCCCGAGTCTGCCTTTATATCTGATGCTGGCAAACCAGCGGCTTGAGGGTGTCCATCTGACCGCTGCTTTGGTTTCTTTGTCAATTCCTGAGTTAGTTCACAAGTCCCCTCAGTTTCCTAAATTGAAAATAGATATTCTGTCTGGACACATTACAAAAAATGAGCTGAGATCTTCAGATATGAAATCCCAAACGATGTGCATTTGCATGTGCATGTTGAATGGAACTGCCTGGCTTTTCTCTGTGGTGTTGCAATGGCATCGACGAGGGTCCTTCAGAGAGGATGCCAGTGTCTGCTGACGGCGCTGCTGGTTCCTCCCGCTCGCTCGTCTCCAGACCAAACAGAAACATGCGTCCTCTCTGCCAAGTGCTCTGTGATGTCACAAGGCAAGCCCTCCAGCACTGAAGTTTTTTCTTACCCTTTTCCTTTTCTGGCTGCAGGAGGTTTAACCTCTTCCTCAACTATTTTATCCTTTATTTTTTCCAGTTGGAAGCTTTTATATTATTTAGGACATTTGGTACTGTAAATTCTTTAAAAAAGCAGATTTCATTTTTTAGAGAAGTTTTAGGTTCACTGCAAAATTGAGCAGAAAGGGAAGAGTCCCCGTATACTTCCCGCCCCCACCGCAGGCTCCCCCATTGTCGACATCTGGAAACTGATGCTACATTTGCTATAATCCACAAACCTGCTTTGACTCATCATTGCCATTCGAAGTCCGGAGCTTACAATAGAGTTCCGTCTTGATGTGGTACATTCTGCGGGTTTTGACAAATATCTAATGACATGTATCCATTATGATAATATCACACAGAATAGTTTCACTGCCCGAGAAGTCCTCTGTGCTCTGCGCGTTCATCCCTCTCTTACCCCGACCTCTGGCAACCCCTGGTCTTTTTATTGTCTCCATAGTGCTGCCTTTCCCAGAATGTCTCTTAGTTGGATAGATTCTTCTTAAAAGAGATTGTAATAGGATAAAGGAATTTTGGGACTTTAGGGGGTCTTAGAGATTTTTCTGTCTGTGCCTTGTCATGCTTACCAAACTTGTTCAGCTTCACAGGAGCAGAGCACTTTGTGTTGTTTCAAATCAAGTTAAACATTTCTGGGAGGAGTAAAGAGCAATATTTAAAAAAAGTAAGTTGAAGGAAGTAGAAGGAAATTCTTTTTGTCCTTAGGAACTCCTTAAAGAAATCTTAAGCCAACTTTGGTTGCCATTTTGATAGCATTTAGAGAGGTCTTTGGATTAAATAGAAAGAGATTGCTTTCAAATTGAGAGAACTAGTATTAAACAGAAATATGCTCAATTTTATTGCAAGGTAGCCCTGGAATGTACTGCGGCAGAAGACGTTTGGGAAGGGATAATGTGCTTTACCAGTGTCGTGGGGAACTCTGTGGAGCAGCACGTAACTATGCCAGCTCACCAGCTGCAGTGGCCAAGTGGGAGGGTTGTCTTCCTTGTGCTGGGGTGGCTGGCTTGCTCCTTTCCTTCAGACCTTGGGGTGGCAGTGCCATCAGACCCACCCAGAGTCAGCCCTGAGGCGCTGCATTTGTGCGGGAGATGAAATGGCTGAATGCCTTCCACCAGCGTTCCGTCAGTGAGAAAACCAGTGGCCTTGATTGTGTCTGAGGGCTCCCAGAGGTGACCACACTGAAATCTCTCCCCCACCCCAGAATCTGATACCAGATCATTTTATCAATTTCTTGAAGCTCTGCATGGGTTTCGTGGCAGCCATCTATGGGATTTTGGGTTTCTCTTTTCTGACATCTCTTTAATCAGGGTTTATTGTGCAGGAACTAGTGATGGGGACATGCCTCAGACTGACTAATAGGCCAAGTCTTTAGGGCTGTGATACAAGGCTGTTAATAGCTTAAGCTCTTGGTTACAGAACTAAGTCATAAAGCCACAGAAGGATTTAGCTTCTGGAGAAAGTAAAAATCTACTTAGCATGTTTATGAGAAAGGAGTGAGAGTCATTACCCCATCAGAGCCAAGCATTAAAACTCCAGCATTCAACTAGAATATTTCCTATAGCTTGGCAAGTTGCTTTAACCCATGGCTTCCCGCACTTTGAACCTGTTTCCTTCCACTTGCTCCATCACAGGCATGCTGCTCTGCATGGATCACAGCCCAGAAGAGGAACAGGTGGGAGCTAGATGGCCAGGTAGCATCTTAGGGCAGTGTGCAAGCTCTCATCTGCCACAGTCTCAGCCGCATTCCTGCACAGGAGGGCTGGTGGAACTGGCTGATAGACATTTTGCAATGTGAGTCCTAGGGGTC
Organism: Phyllostomus discolor; assembly: GCF_004126475.2. Lineage (NCBI taxonomy): Eukaryota > Metazoa > Chordata > Mammalia > Chiroptera > Phyllostomidae > Phyllostomus > Phyllostomus discolor. Next base: position 31,731,899 of record NC_040906.2, read on the forward strand.
ACAGGCCTCCTGTAATGCAAACTCCCTAACTGTTCATCACTTCCTGCAGAATGTGTTGTAGGTAGGCCGAGGGATTCAACTAGAGACTGGTGGGTGATGCTCGGACTTGCTCAGGGGTGCAGGCAGCTCTGGGGTGAGCTTCAGGGTGCGCATTACTTGGCCACAAAACCAGACTATCGCTACTTCTGTCATATGGAAAAGGCCTTGCTGAACTAGCAGAAAGTACATTTCTGGTGTAAGGAGTGCACATCCTCATGTCTTAAAATTTAACAATTTAAAATTGTTTTAAGGAATTGTCATTCCAGAATTTCATTTAAACACACACATGCAGTTTTTTGACTACATGTTGCCTTAATTTTTTGTTAGATCATGTGGTAGCAGATGCTAAGGTCTTAGAGAAATTAATGGGATATTTGCAGAAGAGTAAATTGATATATTTATTTGTTATTACTTTTTCTCTTAAGAATTGGGGAAAGGACTCATCAGTTGTCCTGGTTTTCAGGAGGAGGCGACTTGGACTGGGGAGTAGAGCAGGGATACCCCGAGGGGTGATGGTTGGAAACCGCCAGACCAAAATGAAGGGAAAACTCAGAGAAATCCCATCGGCTGGCCAGAGGCCTCAGGGACCCTGTGCACTCTCCTGGTGCAGGTCTTTGATGTCGTTGGCAAGTGAATTTCACTGAGTTCCATCTTTCAGTGTCTCTTGGTCTTCTACTAAATGAACATGTTCTGTTCTTGTTCACAGGAAGCCTGATGCTTGATTTTCTCCAGAAAAGAATGTAGATATTTCAATATTGTAAATTCTGTTAAAGCATTTTAGTTTTAATTTCCCTGTTCCCCTCAACCCAGCAAAGAGATAATGTCCTGGACCTCTCTGGGACATAGTTGTCCCACTTTCTATTTATTTTCTTCCTCCTGGTGAAATGGGAGTTACTTTGCTTAATTAAAACTGGAAAAACATTGTCAGTCCTTGTGTAAGGCACCAATGCCTAGGTAAATCACACTGAATTTCTTTTAGGCTGGTAATTTCCAAAACTAGAAATAGGATGTAAATTACTAGCTTTAAAGAATCCAGCAGCAGGTGTGTTTGGAAAATGAGGAAATGATGTTGCTAACTTGCTGACTGTTTTGAGGGATGATGTAATGGATATAGTTCGCTGGTATTCTATTAAAGGAATGCAGGCAAGTCTTTGGGATTTGAAATATACAAGGTCTGTCCAGGAAAAGTCCAGCCATTGTTAATAAAATGAGAAGGATTTGCACGACGTCAAGGAAACCTGGCAGCCAAGGAGAGTGGACTGGAATTCTCACGCGTGAACAATGACGACATCACTGTACTAGTCAGTGGGGGCGGTAGATGCTGTAGAGTGAGCATGTGTACTGTGTGTCACATTCAAAATGACTGAGCGAGTAGAACAACGAATCTGCATCAAATTTTGCATTAAGCTGGAACATTCCTCCATGGAAACTATTTGGATGATTCAGAAGGCTGCAGCTATGGGCAACTGGTGATTGGCAGCTTCATCATGACAACGCCCAGCTCTTGTGTCACAAATCATGCAGAGTTTTTTGGCGAAACATCAAATCACCCAGGTGACTCAGCCCCCCTACAGCCCAGACTTGGTGCCCTGTGACATCTGGCTCTTCCCCAAACTAAAATCACCTTTGAGAAGGAAGAGATTTCAGACCATCGATGACATTCAGGCAAATACAACAGGGCAGCTGATGGTGACTGGGAGAACCGTGTGAGGTCCCAAGGTACCTACTTTGAAGCGGACTGAGGCATCATTGTCTTATGTTTCTTGTATCCTGTATCTTCCTCAATAAATGTCTCTGTTTTTCACGTTACACGGCTGGACACCTTCTGGACAGACCTCGTATATATTAGTGTAAAGCCTTCTGGAAATCTGAAACTGCTACTTGCGTGGTTATAACTTTCCTTCCTTTTCTTCCCACCAGTGGTAGGGAAGTTGAAATCTTGATTAAACCCACAGTAGTCTTTATATGTTATAATATTTGTTGTTATTATAAATCAGGGTTTTATCTTTAACCATGTAAAATAATTCTGATACAAATATGGGAACTACAATGTCTACTGTGTTTTCCAATGAATTTTTTTTAATTTGGAAGAAGTAGAGAAAGAAGGCAGAGGAGGCTTGGTGAGGGGCAGTTGCTGATGGTGTGTGTCTTAAACGCTAAACTTAGCAGCTCGAAGTAATAGGCTGGGGCAGGGTATGCGGCAGTTAAGAGTTTGAGGGTGAGTCTGGCATTGGGGTACAGGTAGCTTAGTTTAAAAATTGCAGCTGAAGTTGTCAAAGTAGTTTGATGTGGCTTGAAGAGGCCCTGCGGGTGCATGGCAGAACGAGGGCCCCCTGCGTGCTAAGAGGTAAAACATAGAGGAGGTGTGGCATTTTAGAAGACTGGGAGGAAAGGGATTAAGTCCAGCTTTTTACCTCTGTGACATTTAGGGAGGGGGAAAATGAAGTACTTGAAAGGGAATGAGCAATAATTGACATAGATGGTGTTAAAGCCCCTGAAATAGGTGGGTTCTTCCAGTGAGTGGAGAAGCCAGATGGGTGATTAGTGAAAACATCACCTACTTTTGTAGACTGAGAACACGCTGAGGAACTCTGCTTTTATAAATTAAAACGAAAGCAGCTTCCAGTTTATTACTTTGCAAGTTAACTAGTGGTGTTTTATACTTGTTTAGAAACTTTTATTTTATTTTATAATGCTTTTAGAAGAATCCCTCATAGATTTTTTAGAGAAATAAATAGCATAGGAATACTTTTATAGAAGTATATTCTTATGTAAGTTTCTACGTGTCACTGAAATTATTCTCTGCCCACGAGAGAGATGAATCTCTCTCGCTGCCCATGGAGCCTGGTGAGAGACGTTGATGGCCTCTGTCTCAGAACTCGACTGTCCTTCTCCTGCACGACCCACGTGACATCAGACTGTACTAGTTAAATTTTCTTACAGTGAGGCCTATTTAGTTAAAAAAGCCTATTATGATGAATTCCCCTAGGAACAAACCAAAATTAAGGATAATTCATTTGTATAGCAACAAGTATTGAGTTCTGTAGAATTTCATGCCGTCTCTGGGCAGAGCCCGTGGATTTGTCTTCCAGTACCTGGTCTGTGGAAATGTCAGTGTGGATCTCCGTGTTTCCTTATACAGCAATTCAAGTAAAAAATGAATAGTAAGTGGAACAATTGCTGGCATGATGTGCTTTTATAATTATAGTTAATATTTAATGTTTTCCTACCAAAGTAATTGTTTTCTTAATTAGAAACCCAACTGTTGAAAGTGCAACAAATTAAGTACTCGGATGGCAGTAATTATCAAATAAATATTTATCTTCATAATTTATGGTGATGGTCCCATTAAAAAGTTTAATATAGCAATGAAGTCATTGGGATTTCTACTGTTACCAAAGCAGTTTTTTAAAAGTTACATTTCCCTCTTGCAACCATTTTTACAGCAACAAAGGAGCAACAAAGGGGAAGGCAAGGCTTTGGCAGTACGTCGGGCTTGTGATTGATAATTTTGGTGTGAAGGGATTTCCAACATTGCACTGTTTCAGAGAGTGGCTCGGTGATACCAGTACGTATTCTCTCACTTAACTCAGCACCAGTGGTAGAAGGGTTTTTTTAGAAGGTAAAACATTGTTAATGACCCTTTTTCCTCCTTTTCCCCAATTCACTGAAAGGAAAGCAGTGTTGTTCTTGGAAACACTTTTTAATCAATAAAGAAATCCAGAATCTTAGCTGGAGAAATTTCGGGAGATAGTAGCAAAATGGAGACATGGGAAAAAAGCCTGAATATGTTGGGAAAGGGTTGGGAACACGTGGCTGTTAATTGGAAAGTTAATCGTTAGGTAGTGATTGACTCACGTGGGTAGCTGTGTGGCAGCTTCTACTTCTTTAGCAATCAAGTCAATGGTGCAGTTTCTAGTCCACCCACCTCTCCTAGCCAGGCCTACCGAGGCCTGAACATTGGGCAGCAGCCGCTCAGGGCTTCCTTAAACTGCGGAGCCAGCTCGAAGTCTCCCTGTTTCTCGAAGTTTGTGGTTCAGGCACAGGTAACTGAAAACAGATGTGCCGAGTGCAAACTGCTAGTTTTCTTGTGGAGCTTTTGGTGATTTGGGGGTGGGGAGCAAAATATGCTGTTTACAAACCCTTTGTGCTTTTGTTACAAGCGCAGCTTTCCGACCTCAGCAGTATTTGCCCACGTTCTCTCCAGATGCTTTCTTTTTTGTTTCTTAGAGGGATTGCTGACCTAGGTGGAGAGGAGCCCTCGCCCCTTTTTCCTTCATGCTAATCTCTTTCTCCTGTTGCCTGTTTCCTGTCTGTAGACTGCACGTGGTCCTGGGGGACCCAGAGTGATTTTCTGACCTAGCAATCACGGCTTAGGATTCTTCTGTTAAACACTCATTAAGCTATTCGACAGCCTTAGGGACAGAGTCACATGCCCCAGCTGCAAGAGAGGGCAATGACTGGGCAGCAAGCAGGAGAAATTAGATGGTTTAAAGACAGAAGTAGCTCATAAACCATAGGTTCTAGGGAGGACCACATCTGGTGGTGATCGCTGAAGAAGGATGCCAGCAAACCTTGTGTGAGCGTCTGGGAGAGGAAAACAGGTGAGATACTGGGGAAGCCAGTGCAAGACACTGTGCCCCGGTGCTTCGAGGCACACCAGGGGCTGGTGGGGGACATGGAAGGAAGCAAGGCACAATGCCCAGCAGTCAGTGTGCAGTGCCCGAGATCGCTATCATGGCCACGAGGGCAGGGAGAGCATCCAGAGCAGGAGCTTTCCTGAAAAGCAGCCTGGTTGAAGATATGTGATTTGACCTGGTTTTTAAGTGCCTCCCGGTGAGAGTTCAACCAACTGGGAAGAAGGAGGAGTGGGTGGGCATTTGGGATAGAGGGCAGCAAAGCAAGAGGGAAAAGGCAGCTCTGTGCAGGGTGTCTGGGACCGGTGATGAGCATTTTGCACAGGTAGCTGAGGGAGGTGATCAGAGAGAGTGCGCAGTGCCAGTTTGCGGAGGCCCCAGGAGAACCACTCCGGAGCTTGGGGCCCGTGGGGAGCCCTGGGAGACTTTTGATCAAGGCTTGTGATGTGCGCAGAGTAACGTTTTAGGACCAATACTCTAACCATGGTGTAGAGAACCAGTGTCGTATTTACTGCCTGCGCGGTATGATACTGTTTTGCAAGCCATGCTCCACTGAGGAATGCAGTTTGATGGTGCCTGTGGTGTTGCGTCAGGGACTGACCCCCACGGATTGGTTAGTTAGGCTAGGGCAGTGTTTTATCACTAGCCTCTCTCAAATCCACCAGGGTGATATTTTATCAGCTTTTGAAATGTGGGCTGTATGATGGATATGCGATGGACTCCTAAATACAGCAGTGCCAAGCTCAGCCCTGCAATCATGTGGTTATGAAATATTATCCAGCCTGAAAGCATAAGGAAAAAAACCCCTTTTAGTCTAACCTACTCACAACACATCATATGAGAGCCTAACCTTTGAAGGGAGGTGGAAAAATCAGAGAACCGCTGACTGCACGAAATGCAAATGAGAATTCCATGTGGAGGGATTCTTCTCTAAGAGTTTTTGCTGTTTTTTTCCCTTCTCTTGAATGTTTGCTACAGATCACACCACCTGTTTCTGTTCCAGTATTTCTGAGGCCAGAGTTCTCGGCCTTGGAGATTTCAGGCCCTTGCTTGCTGTTGACCCACATGTGGTCCCCAAGGAAGGGGAAAGGATGGAGGGAAAGAGAAGATAGACAGAGGGAACCTTTTGGTCCTTCTTTTTCATTAGAAGCTGGGCCACAGAGCAGTGCTTTCATTGGAAATCTTCTTCCTGACAAATCCGGTCTCCTGGCAATGCACATGGAAGCTGGGGAGTGTGGGAATGGCATGTGATACACTGGTGTTGGTCTTGTTCCCACCGAGAAGAAAAACTGTCATTGCCCACAATAATGCACGAAATAATTGGTCCCACCTTACTGCCTGTCCTCTGCCGGGTCAATGTATGGCTGGTTCAAAGAAACCTAAGGTTTGATTTTGACTGGTTACTCATGGGTGATGAATGAGAGTGGGCAAAGCAAGATTTCACTCATTGCAGAAGCCTGTTCCTCTTCCAGCTGTGGACCCGTGGTCATGGTGAGAACATAGGTTGACAAAGGGAAGGAGCAGTGTAGGCCAATGAGCTTTCCTTAGCGTTCTGCACACAGTGAAGTAGCTACTCAGCTGTCTCTGACCTGGGACCTTTTGTCCCTTGTGACATACAGTGTTCTGACTTCCCCTTTGGTTGGCCAACTTCATTGCCCACCCATGAAAAGTGCAGGCCTCCTCCACTTTCCTTGTCATTTCGTTGCCATGGTCCACAGGCATGTGGCAGCCATTACAGGATTGCTTATAGTTATAGACTCTTCATTCTTAAGTGTATGACAAATCACTGGTTTACAGAATACACGGAAGCTGCCCTGTGTTATTATGGGGGCCCTCCGTTGCTTTCTGAGATTGCCTCAGTCCCTGTCACCCTCTCAGCTGCTCCATCACCTCCCCTTCTTCCCACCTCCTTTCAAATTGCTCTTGAGACATTCTGAGCAGTGGTTCCGGGTCAGCAGACTCAGCACCCCCTGAAAACTGCTAGAAATGTAAAACCGAGGGCCCCATGCAGGATCTACTGAGTTGGAAACTCTAGGGGTGGGCCCAGATGTCTGTGTTTTAACAAGCCCCCCAGGTGACTCTGACACATGCTAAATTCCAGGTGTCTGAGTTTGAGAAACACTTGTCACACAACAGATGGCTGGTGAGGAGTCTTGATTTTTCCCTTTCTAGTGATAAATATAAATTTCATTATCTACCTGGATGCACATCCAGGTGCAGAATAAAAACAGAATCTGATGAAGTTCATCCCCACTTCTGTTCATTGTTGACAGTTTCTGTATTAAATTGTGGAAGCTTAGCACTTTGCAATTTAACAACTAGTTAAACACCACTTAACCCCTTAGCTCTAGCCAATTGCTTTTCTTCCACGCCTGCTTCTATCCCCACCTTCCCCACCAATACCCTCTGGATTGCAGCAGTCACTCACTATTAGGTGAATTTGCTGCTCTGGGAGGTGGCGTTGAGATGGCTCTCTGATGAGGTGGGGACTGATTAAGCAGAAGCTGCTTTATGCTAGTGCTAGATCAGTGGAGGCAAGGAGAGCTCCTAATTCCAAGTCTCTTTACATTTTGCTATTGCCTCAATTAAGTTACTTTCCTATGGTTCTGGCTCATTAGCATCCATGACTCCTGATTGCCTTTCTCATCCTACAGTCTTTCCAGCCATATGCAAATGTAGTATGCCCAGAATCCCTCATAAGGATGGTTTGCTGTTGTCTTGAATGTGGTGACAAGACGAATAGCAAGATGGAAATGCAGCTTTTGGATAGAAATTATACCTCTTGTGTGTGAGGTATGGCCTCTCCCATACTCCCTGTCCCCCACCCGCTTTCCTCTGGGCCAGGTCCTGAGAATTAGCTGCATGGTTAAGCCCTGTCTCTGGGGCCATAACACCTGAATTTAAAACCATCAGTTACTTGACTGCTCTAGGCCTCCATACGTTCTGAAAGACCTGGCAGGAATGGTGTTTACGTCCGTGGGCAGCCGTGAGTTCTGATGGGGATAATGTAGGTAAAGGCTTCCACAGTCTTGCTGCTCAGAGACGAGACTCCTGCTGTCAGTGTTTTCCATATCCCCCGCCCAAGGCACCCTCTTCCCAAAGCACTTGCTTGGTGTCGCTTCTGGTATTTGACAATCATGTGTCTGACATCATAGTTACATTCTTACTGTGAGCACCTCCAGGCTAGGGGAGGGCTGGGTGCACCCCCTCCCCTCTGCAGCTGCAGCCACCACAGATTTCCGGGTTCTGGCCCCAGAGAACATTGTGGAGAGTCTGGGACCTAGGAACCTAGATTTTTCGTGAACATCATAGATGTTTTTGCTGAAGGTAAGCCTCAGACCCCAGTTTTAGAATTAATTCTATCAAACCTCACATCTCCTTGTATAAATCTTGTAACATCCTCTTTACTTCCTGAAATGAAACTCATAAATAATAGATCTCACTCACGACATTTAAAAAACAAACGTAAAACTCTAAATGTAATATAAAGAGGAAATAAGATGCAAATAATTTATAATAAAATAGCTTGCATGTCAATATGTGCATAGCTACATTAGAAGACATAATGAAATAGGTGTTTGCTCTTATAATAAATTGGTTTGTTTGGATTTAAGAAGTATTCAGCAGATTATCATCAATAATCATATAGAAAACCTTATAAATAAGGTCCAATAAGTCCTTTTATGCATATCAGTAAGAATAAGACAACTCTAAATGTAGACTAATACAGGTGTGTTATAGAGAGGACTCATTAATTATGAGTGACTTTCCTGAAACTGTCATGATTTCTGGAGATGGTAAAAAACTTAGTCAAGTTCTGAATAGATAAAGCACACCTTTCCTCAATTCATGTGGTAATCAAATTTCTAGAAAATTCAGCATATTTGAAACTGAACAAAATGTTTTCATAAAATGCAGAGTTAAGACCTAGACTGAGGTAATTTAATAAACTTTGTTTTTTCTCTTTTATAAGAGTTGGCAGGGTATGGGACTGTCCATCATCAAGAGGGACCTTCTGGGGTATTACAGGGCTCTCGAATTCCTGCTCCCCACTCCCCAGATGCCAGCACAGCCCTGCAATCATTGTTAACAACCAAAAGCCACTTACCCGGTTCCAAAGCCTCTAGATCACAGGTGGCAAACACAAGGCCTGCAGGCCGAATCCGGCCCTCCACCTTGTTTTACCTGGCCCAGCACCTTGTTTCTACCTGGCGGCAGCACCGAGCTCCTTGCCCCTAGTTAAGGAGCAGTTACATTCATACAGTCCTAAAATTATTTCGGCCCTTAGAAGTCAACCGTGAGGCTGATGTAGCCCCGGTGAAAATGAGTTTGACACCCCTGCTCTAGGGGCAGTGCCGCTCCACTGAGAGCTGGGGAGATGGAAGACTCAGCCCCAACTGTGGTCAGCACAGCGCCCTCGTGGCCCCCACAGGCTGCCCCCAGGATGTGGTGTTCTGTACTTACTTGGTGGATGTGAATGAATGATCAAACTTGGAATACTTGAAATAAATGGCAGGCATGCAAACAAAGTTTATGTGCATCCTTTCTTTTCTTCTAAACCAGAATTGACCTCTGCTCTTTGTCACATTGCAGAAACACCGAGGTACTTAAAACTACGTAAGGGCTTTGTTGCACATTGGGCTCTCTGGAAGCAGGTGCCAATGTGGGAGTTTGGGGTGCAAGAGGCCCCTGATGATAGGGGCCAACATCTGGGAAGGGAAGGGAGCTGGATTGGGCAGGGGAAGAGGTTGAAAAGGCTTCAGCCAGCCTGATGGGAAGGCCTAAAATGAGTATTTACACCAAAATTGCAGGGCCTCAGTCCCCAGGCTCATTGTCACAGGAACTGCAGGAAGGGTGTGTGCTCAAGGAGGCTGCTCTCTGCCGCTGAGGCAAACCCTGCCCAGCAGCTGGGCTTGTCCTTCCCCAAAGGAGGCTCTGGGCAGCTCCCCTCTGGTCCACCACAGGCTTTTGTGTGTACCTCACTTGTGCCCTCCAGTAACCTTAGGAGATAGGCACAGTTATCATTCCCATTTTATAGATGATGAAACTGAGATGTGAGAGCATTTTCACTAACTTCCCTGGTTTAGGTGCCTTACTAGAGTCTCAGTGAGGACTGGTTTCCAGGCCTTCCAAGTGTCAGGTCCCCTCCATGATGTCCATGTGGGCTTGATGATTATCGTTCATCGCTCACTCATTCATTCCCACTCACTTGGTTAGTGTGAAGCGCTGTGTCCTGTGCTCTAGTGGGACAACCGAGCTGCTAAAATTTGTCTCATTTATGCCAGTTCTTTGTGGTTGGCTGAGTAGCTTACAGGTAGATTAGCAGCGTGGTAGAAAATTTCCAGCTTTTATCACTTGATCAGATTAAGGAATTAATTTAAAAAATCCTTGACGTGCCTGAGAGCTGCTTGCTTTGTGATAAGATTTTCCTTATAGGTTGTTTCTGGCACAGATGAGGACATTTGATTCAGGGCCTCCTAAAAAGAGCACCTTGGGCCTTCAGGATATCACTTCCCAGCCAACTGGCATTTGTGGGTAAACCTGCGGCTGGCAGCAGCCTCAGGAATCTGACAGGCACACCAGGAAGCACGCACCCGCCTGGCGCACTGGCCTGGTTCCTTGGCCCCGAGCCCTCATCCTCTGTCTCTGCTGTGCAGCTTCACTGCGGCCTCTCTGTGGCCCCCTGGGAAGGCTTTCAGGTCATTTCCAGGTCCCCTAGGGGAACTACTGTCTTGAATCAAAGATAGGGCGTTTTTGCTACTGGCTGGTGGAAAAATTTTGGCTTAACCAGTCAAATGAAAAATGACTGCTGGGCTATGAGATGGGCCATAGGCAAGTTCAGTGAACCTTAGAATTGTGAACCTCATTAACTTTGACAGGTGAAATAAACATAACAGAAGCAGAGCTCTTAGTGTGATAGTTTAATATTTTTGAGGCCAGAATTCTTTTTAAATAGTTTAATTTTTAAAAACAACAAAGTGCATGTTCACGGTTCCAACGAAATCTCTTCCCTCCAAGGCTGCCGTAGCCTTCAGGTCATTAATGCTAATAGTTGCGTGTTTATTCAAATATGTACATGTTTATTATCCACTTTTTCCTTTCTTTTTCATAACAATATGATTCTAAATATTTTATAAGTTGCTTTATCCACAAAACAATGTATTATGGACATTTGCGCTCCCCCCGCAGGTCGGCGTATAGCTTTGTAGTATTTCATAGCGTGGATGTATCATGATTCATTCAGCTATTTCTCCTACAGACAGACACTCGGCTTGTTTCCAGTTTTGGGTAGTAAAACAATGCTGCAGTGAAGGCTCCCTGGAGCTGGGCACAAGGCGGTGAGCAAGACGGAGATGCTCACTGCTTTCTAGAAGTTTACACTGGAGTGGGGTGGTGGGCGGGTGAGAGCTGTGTATAAACAGGGAAAGCAACACATAAAGTGGGAAACAGCAGCTAGAGATAGGGGCTCTGAGAAAAATAAAGCAAGATGCTGTTTAGAGGAAAGGCCTCTTTCAGGGGTAAGTTTAAGCTGAGACCACGGGGCCGGGGAGGCAGCCCTCCAGCCGCCAGCACTCAGAGCCGTGCAGGGGAGGAGGTCGGGCTCTTGTTCTGGGTCTTTATTAACAGAGTCTTCCAGATACCCTTCTGCACAAGTTCTAGCGACTCACATTTCACCGTCTCAGAAGCTCTGTTTCCCACACCCTCCTCAGCTTTAGGCGTTACTAGTCTTTCCAAAGTTTGCCAATCCAGTAGGTGCAAAGTGGGTATTTCCCTGAGTGCTAATGAGGTTAGTTTTTTAAAAATGTGTTCATGACCTTTTCTCATCCCTCTGTTTTGAATATTGACTTTGTCATTTAAGAAATTGAGGTACCCAGCTTCTTTTGACCATTTCGTAGGAGCTCTTTGTCTGTTTTCTGTTCCTCTTTCTTCAGTCTGTCCTCTCCTGAGAGTCCTTTCCTTCAGTGCTGGAGGGAAGCAGCGCTTGTCAATCTTTAGGTATCCTGGTCCTGGGGCCTCGGGACCATGAGCTTTTCAAAGGCTCAAAAGCATGTCGGCAATCAGGAAAAAAAGTTTTTACTGCCTTCTTGAATACTAAAAGAAAACTGCAAAATCGGAGGCAGTGTATATTTAATCAAATGCCTGTAAAACATAACTTTATGTCAAGTACTCATTTGCACCCCAACTCAATATATAGTTACTGATAACTCAAGTGAAAGTAATGCATATTTAGTGTGGAAGGTGGGTATATGTTTTACATTTTTAATATGGCATTCCGTAAGGTTTCTCAGTGAAAAGAATTGTCAGTGGCCTCAGAGGATTTGAAGCCACCCTTGAATCTCCCAGAATTCTTGGAAAGAAAACATTTTCCTCATTCTGTGTCTCTCTCAGGTTCCTTGCTCTCTCCTTTTCTGTGCTCTGTTTGGATTTCTCTACTTTATTGCCAGCTGGTCACTTGGCAGGGTGTACTCAGGCCTCTGGTCCCCCCGTGCTCTGGACTGAGTCAGCTCCTTCTCCTACGGCCTCATGTTCCAGCCCTCACGTTAGCCTGGTGTTCTTTGGGGCTGTTGACTGTCCTCTTCTGGAAGCTCTTTGCTTCCTTCATTTTGCTCATTTTCTCTCAGTTTTCCTTCTATCATTACCCCCATTTTGCCTTAGTCTCCTACCTCCCAACTCACTGTTGTTTCTTCACCAATCCTTCCCTGACTCTCTTCTTCCCTTGGCTAATTTCAGTAATTCCTTTGTCCAATCTACCCTCTCAAGTTGCATATTCTGCCTTGAATCCTTTGTAGAGGAAAACAAAAGTTTTTATCGGCTTCTTGAAGAATCTACACACCCTTCCCACCACCACAAACAAGACAAACAACCCTTGACTTAACCCGAGAGAATTTTAAATCTGATTAGTGGGTTGTGAGTGTAATAAGCAGTGATTACATTTAAAAAATGAAATAGAAAAAAAATTTTAGATCACATGTAGTAAGGTAGATATATCCTTTCATGGAACTGTTGTCAAAATTCTGTGTTTGTGCATGTCAGGGCCGGCATCATAATTTACGGGATCCAGTCAGTGCAAAATGAAAGTGTGGGGTCCCTTGTTAAAAAGTCCTCGGGAATTTCAGGATGGTGACAGCAGAGCAGCTAAACTGGGAGTGGAGCCCTCTGAACACGGGGCCTGTGCAGCTGCACAGCTTCCCCGAAGCCAGCCCGGGTGTGTATGTGTGTGTATGACCTGGCTTGAGATGTAAAATTCTTTTCTTACTTTGGGTTATAGGTAAATACATTTCAAAGTCAAACAAAACGGTGGCTGTGGGCACCCAGCGAGAGTGACTGGTTGTGAACCGTCTGCATTCAGACACTCCCACTCTGGTCTGCTCACCTCCACCTCACCAGGCGGCTGCGTGTTCTCCCTTCCTGCCGGCCCGTGCCGGGTTGATTGTGCCGGGTTGGTTGTGCTGGCTCCAGTATCCCAGCTTCCTCATCTCCAGTTGGACCTCTCCCTGGCTCGTTTAATGAGTCCTGGTTGGGGACTGGCTTGGACACTGTTAAGGTTTTTCGTTTCCAACCCAGATGTCCCTCCTCAGCATTAGTCTATTTATTACTTCTTAGAAATTCCACCTGGATGTCCCTTGAGTGCTTCAGACTCATTTTCCACCTCATTTTTTTCATCCCTTCCAAACCTGCTCTTACTCCCATATTCATCGTGTTGCTTAGTGCCACTACTGTTTACTCAGTTGTCCAAGCTTAGAGCTGTGGGGGTTATTCTTTATTCTTCTATTCTTCCTTCTTCTCCACCTCCTCATATCCCATGTGTTGCCAAGTCTTGTCGACTTGGCCTCCCACGTAAGTGCTTAGAGCGTGCTCTGTCTTCTCCAAGTTCAGCAGGCAGTCTGACTCCCTGACGGGGCATGCAAGGCCCTTCACACTGGTCCCCACCTGCATTCTCATCCTCAACTCCCATGCCACCCCCACCAGCCCCTGTTTCAGCCACACATCTGTTCTCTTCAATTCTTGGGCTTTTCAATTGTGAGCCATAGTACCTCCTTCCTCCCTCCCCCTGATCCGGGGACATTTGGAAATGGTGTGGGGAGGGCGCATAACTCTAGTTATCATAATGTTTAGGAGTTGCTGCCAGCAATTAGTAGGTGGGGTCAGAGATGGTAACTATCTCGCAGTGTGTGGGACAGTCTCAAACAGGGAATGGTCCCACCCAGAACCGCAGGTAGCCACCCTGTTGAGAAACACAGTAATACTTTTCATGCCTCTGTCCTTTGTACCTGCCATTCCCTTGGCCTGAGATGCCCCTCCTCGACCTCTGCCTGGGGAACTTCTACATATTCTTTGAGCTCAGTTTAAAAACACCACTTTCTCTCTGAAGTGTCCCGCGCTCCTTTCACACTGAAGTTCATCGTTTCCCCCTCCTTGTTCCAGGCTGCCTGTACCTCCTGCGGAGCACTCCTTTGAGTGTGTCTTTCCTTGCAAAAGGGCTCGTCCTGTTCGGCTCTGTAGTCCTTGCACCTGGCACAGTGCCGGCAGGTCGTGGGTGCGCAGTAAGGTAAAGAGGGTGGAATAGTTGGAAGAAACGAACCACAGCCTTTCATCTGTGCAGTTCTTGGATTGGCTTTACTTGTCACACTTGAATTTTGTCTTCTTCTTCCACCCCCGCCTCTCTCTCTCTTTTCCTTTCTCAATTGCAGCCTTTCTAATTCTGGCATGCGCTTCTTCATTACTACAGATTGGCTATCTTCCATAGTTACAGTCATCTGCGGTTCCTCGAGGCATCTAGGAATTGAAATAGATCTTGGCCATCTTTGCTCCCGAGGTGTGATTGCAGTAGTTACAGCTCCTGTTTCCAAGGCAACAGCCTTCTGGTTAGAGTAGAGTGCTTCTCTTAGTGCATCTCCATTACCAGAGAGGCGTCATAGGACTCTTCTCTCCATATTCAAACTTCCCCTGCTTTATTGCTTATAAAAGACCAGTTTACATTAGAATAGGGCGGGATAAAATATTACCCTGCTCTGGTAGTCTTAGAATGTCTTATTGAAGCATCCTATATGTACAGAAGAGAGCACATACAAGTATATGTCTCCAACAACACACCTGTGTAAGAAGCACCCGGATCAGGAAACAGCACCCAAAGCTTAATGATTTTCCGTGGAACTGTTGGATTTTTTTCCTAATGTGCATTTCTTATTTTATCTAAGAATCACATTTCTTTGCCAAACCCCCCTTAATCTAAGATCCTGTGAGATGGGACCTGGTTTAAGAGCCCTGGACAACCAACCCACAGGTTAGACAGGGAGCTTTAGATCATTCCTGTTTGAAGTAACCAGTTAAAAATGCTAGCTGCCCAGCATTATGGGGGCTTCCTGTGGACCAGCCACCCCGGGCTGATGGACCCACCCTGTTGTTTGAAAGTAGCACATGTTGGGAAGACCTCAGTCCAGGCCAATTCCTGAAGCCCAGCAGAAACAGACGTGTGCAGATATACAGACCCCTCTACTCACCCCATCCCCCTGTCTGTCTGTCTGTCTGTCTCTCTGTCACAGCTCTTATGTGTCTGTTCATGCAAGAGGAATTTTAGGATCAGATCTCTTCAGAGTGAATCCCACCAGTCATTTGTGCTGTGTGACTATATACAATTTCTTCCACCTCTTTGGTCTCAGTTTCCTCATCTGTATAAGGGGAATAATATATTCCTCTTGCAGACTTAAAGTAAGAAATAAATGAGACAATGAATGTGAAAAATATTAGCATTGTGTTTGCTTCACAGGAGGTCACAATGAATGATAGATTCCTCTTTTTATTATTATTAATTTTTACTGAATTTATCAAGATAACATTGGTTAATAAAATTATATAGGTTTCAAGTGTACAGTTCTATAACACATCATCTGTATATTGTGTGTTCACTACCCCAAGTCAAGTCTCCTTCCATCACCATTTATCCCCCCTATACCCTCTCCCTGTCCCCCCACACCCTTTCCCTCTGGTAATCACAATATTGTTGTTTGTGTTATGAATGTTTTGTTTTTGCTTAATTTCTTCACCTTTTTCACCCAGCCTCCCAACTCCCCTTGGTTTCCTCTCTTTTATTGCCCAAGTTGAAACTAGTCAGAGCCTTGGTCGCGGTGTTCATGGGTAACCATTGTCACTGTGTGATCTCTCTGCCCCCTCCTTCCCCTGTTCCGGTTTATCTCTGGTGCTTGTTTGTTCGGACTTATCTTCCTCATCCACCACTTCTACCTTCACTATTTTCATCTCAAAAAGACCAATAGATTTTCATGGCATGTCTGCTGAAGTCTGGCAAAGAAGGACTTCGTAGGTTGGCTTTAGAACTTTTGGCTGAGAACTGTGTTACTTCAGGGAATAAATGTGTCAAATACACTGTAATGTATGTAGAGAAGCGTTTGAGACAAATTTAGGCATTTGAGAGATGTATGTGGCCTCTTCCAGGCTAACCAATTGCCTCTTCGGTACACTTAGCTTTTCCTGCCTCTGTGCTTACCCAGTGACAGTGCCCTCTTACTGGTGTGTCATCGTGGCATTTCAAACACAGAGACTATTTTGCCCTTGGGCCATGGAGAAGGGGGTAGTTGGCAGCTCTCTGGCCCCCCTTTTCCTTTCATAATCTGCTGGCTTCCTCAGCCTGGAGATCCTGTCCCATCTGACTTGGAGGATTTAAGGAGCTCCAGCTTTAACTCTGGGACTCTGGGTCAAGTCAAGTCTAGTCCTGCCTTTGTGTTTCATGTTGGAAAATTGAGCTTTAGTTTTGTTCTCAAATTTTAATTTTAAACTTGCACCTGATTATGATGACTTATCCCCAGCTCCTGTGGAATGGCTTTCTCCTTGGAACCCCAGGGTCTCCATTCCCTATAGACAGGCTTCCCTGCACTCCTGGTGTTTCATTTGAACACTCCTACTCCAGCCCTAGACCAGCTGCTTACTTAGATAACCAGGGTCCCCCATCTAATGGAACAATTGCCCCTTAGCCCCTGGAAATGTCATGATGAAAGTGCATTTAGTATACACTGTATTTGGAATGTGGCTGTCTGGCCGCTTACCTATCCAGAACAAGGTGGAGAATCAGGAAGCAGTCTGAGAAACAGAGCTTGTGATCAGCCAGACCTAGATATCTTACAAGGTCTAAGGATCGTATTCTTCACTCATAGGAGAAGGCCTCAGGCCTTGTACTCTTCCTTTAGACACATGCTCATAAATTGTGGCTAATTGGCTTTTAATGAAGGGCACAATAAATTAAAAAAAAAAAGCCCATTGCAATGGGGAGAAAAGACAACCTGACAGAAGAGGAAGGGTGGGGAAAGTGATAAAGGCATAAAAGAGCTGAAAAATTATATTAAAAATTCTGTAGTGATTTAGTATATTGAAACCTGCTGAGAGCATCTTTGAAATGCAGGCTGTGCACGATGGTGGCCCTTCACCATTGGCAAGGCGTGTGGTCACAGTCCTCACAGTCTTCCCGGGAAAGTAAGGAAGGGTGCTGCTGTGCAGCTTAAGAAAATTTCCACCTGAAACGGCTAATGTAAAAATAATTTTCACATTTATAAGGGCTAAATTTATATTCATTCATTTATTTAATAGTTAATGAGCATCTGTTACTTGCCAGACTCTGTTCCAGGTGCTGAAGATACACTAGAAAGCAAAACACAAAATCCTTGCCTCCCTGGAGATTAATCTAGAAGACTAGTTATCTACAGCAAGTAATTCTCCATGACCTGAGAAGATCAAACCTTTTAAAAGTATATATATTTTTAGTAGATTATATAGAAAGTTTTTCTATGTTGTGCACAGATTAAACGGAAAACATTATTCTAACACTTTCAAAACTGGCTCTATGAATGTCATATACCATGTTGAAAGTCTTTCAGAGCTTACCCTACATATTTCATTTTTCATCACAACAGGAAGTAGGAAGTGCGTTTTGTTTTTTGCAGGCGGGGAGATGGCAGAATGGAGAGGTGTGATGACTTGCCTGAGGTTTTACAGTGTGACACTTTTCTATGCCTGTACTGGAAGAGTTCCACTTCCAAGTTCAAGCCTCAGGGTTGGGATCGTCATTCAGTTTGTATAAAAAAAAAGGGAAAAAAGTTCAAGTTTTCTTTTCTTTCTTTCTTTTTTTTAAAAAGTCCAGCTTTTAAATGTAAAAAGTACAAAATACAGAGTGATTTAATGTTTGTGTATTCAGTTCTAAAGCAGATTCTTTACCCGTGGTTTTCTGGGTCAGATAGCAGGCTTCAGACCTGCTTGTACATTAGTGGCCTGACTGTCTTAAGGATATAATTTCAACTACGATTTTTCTTTCTCTGCCTCCCATCTCTCTGGCATGCTTTTAGAAAGCTCTTAACCGTTATTGGAGGCTTTCTAAATTATCAAAATGGAACAGCTACCATAGCTTTTATTTTGGTCCTTAATGAGAAAGGACTGAAATTGGTGGTGTTCAGTGGAGAATTCTGTAGATGGTCACCTCTGATTGGTTCCCTGAAAGGCTGGGGGTTAAGCCTGGCCAGGCAGCCACCACTCTCAGATAAGGTTCCACTTGCCTGAGCAATGAATTTGCCATTAAAACACAAAGCCTTCATGTGCAGCTCTCTCCTTGCCTACCTCCGGCTTGTGACTTTCTGCTTGGAGAGGGAGTGTTTGATTTATTATTTTTTACTGAAGGTCATTTTTATGTAGGGATATGTCATATGCTTTGCATTCTAGACAGATTTTTAATTACCTCAAACCAAAGATGTAGGCTTTAAATTTAAGCCCTGAGAGGATGTGATAAAATACTTTTACTCCTAGAGTTCAATTTGTGAAAACATAGGTGATATGTTATACTGCTAATAAAGCCAAAGGGTTGAAATATGATAAAAAATCTTTCTATTGTCTTTCTTTTTAATATCATGAAATTATGTGTTCCTTCAAATGTTAAAGGAATGTGATACCCATTGGTTTGTGGTAGTCTCCTGGCAAGATTTAATATGCTTCATTCATAAATGGTCTCAATTATAATATTCTCTGCATATGAGAAATCCTACAGTTAGGAGTTAAAGAAATCACAAAACAAAACACTCAGTCATTTTTATTAGACAAGGCAGAGGCAGAAGGAAAAAAAAAGGAGACAGCCCAAGCTTTCATTTTAAAAAAGCTTTTTCTTAAGGAAGTACATTAGCATTTCTGTGACTAAAATAAGAAAAAACTAGCTACCTAGCATGTGGAATGGGTTAATGATGTGTTTACTCTTACTTGGATTTTGGCGAGGATGAGATTAGGGGTTGAAATTGGGCAGGGTAATTCTAAGCAGACTCAATTCTGCAGGAAGCTTACTGGGTTTTCTCAGTGTTTTTGGCTGCTGATTTATACCATTCTTGTCATCCAGCCAAGTAAGTGGTAATGACTGTTAACATTTGAGAAAGTTTAGTGTCTTTTAAAGTAGGTTCTGTGTTCTTTTTTAAAAAAGATTTTCTTTTTTTAAGAGCAGTTTTAGGTTCACAGCAAAATTGAGAGGAAGGTACAGAGATTTCCTATACACCCCCTGTCCCACGCATGCCTCCCCTACTAACGAATCTCCCCACCACGTGGTATGTTTCTTACAACTGATGAATCTATATTGACCTGTTAAATCTGACCTGGTAATTGTATCCCAAGGATTTTGTTCCGTTATCTGGTGTCATGGGTTTTGATTTCCTGAACTATAAAAATGTGGTATTTTTCTCTTCACCCTCAGGGGGCTGGGAGAAGACAGGTTCCCATTTCATAAATGTGGTGAAGGACTCCAGTACCTAGGTGTGTCCCCCCTTCCTTGACAGAGGGATGGTGAGGACTGGATGAGGGCTCTGTTAGATGGATGAGATGGATGCCGGGGCAGAGGAAAAGACTTTCTCCTCCTGGAAGCATGCCCTGAGCCAAGGGTAGGAAAGCTACTTCTAGTTATGGGTTACTTATTATAGGTCTTGATTTCAGTGAAAATCAGTACTAACAACACAAAAAGATGGATGTTTTCAAACTAACAAACCCTGACAATGGATGCTAAAAACATGGTGAAAATTTTCTTTCAAAAAATGTAGGGTGCTTTCTACTTAAGGAACAGATATCAAACAAAAGATAGTTGTTGAATTCAAAATGCTTCAAGAGATGCATTGGTTAGGATACTGGTTTGGTCAAAATAACAACAAAGAAATCTGTTTTATTTGCATCTATACAGGTCTGAACACAAGAGCAGACCGGATCTGAGAAGATCGCTTCTTGATGCTGGGGATAAAGTTACTTTGTCTCTTACTACAACGCCATCTCTATCACACACCTCCCACCTCCCAGTTTCTATCACTATGGCAAAAGGGAGTGAGAAAGGAGAGGACCGCCCTGTTAAAACATTCCATTGCTCACACCCAGTCACATGACTACTTACCTACAAGGTGGGCCTAAGAACAGACTCTTTAGGTAGGAGCCCTGTGCCCAACTAAGTCTTCTGTTTCCATAGGGGAAAGGGAGAATGGGGGTTGGGGGTACTACTAGGAGCCTCTGCCGCACAAGAAGAGTAGCATATATTTTTCAGAGTTGCTGTACTTCCTGTGGCTTCTAGGCGAATCAGATTTGACACTACACCTTTTAAAGAGGCATACTTATTATTCACAAACAGCACCAGAACATATCCCGCAATGTTTACATCTTGCTTAATGTACTGCTCAGAGGACCATATTGGGAAAGTAAATTTTGAATGTGTATTGTCATTAAGTTAAAAGTGATCGTACTATTTTCTTCAAACATTTTTTTTGTGGGAAGAGCGGACTTGTTTTGGCAAGTTGCAGTTTTCACACAGAATTTTTGTTAGCACAAATCCATATGCATCAAAATGAGAAAAGGCTTCGGAAAGGGCAACCTCCAGGGAGTAGGTCAAAATATTTCATTCTGATGGGAATTTGATTCTGGAGTTGTCAGTGGTCGGTTATTAGGGTTGACTTTATGATGTTGATTCTAGGAATGGAGCCAAAACATTACAAACTCATTTATAACCCCCCCACCCCCCTGTGAGTAACCAAATTAATAAGTAATTTTAGGGTCTGGGTTCTAAAATAATCTTATTAAGAGAGAGTGATGTCTCTCATTTCTCTACGAGGAGATAGTGCCAGAAAGCTCTGCCATTTATTCCTTTTTGGCTACTTCCTGTCTGGATTTTGTTTATTGTTCTCTGCCCAGAGCACTCTATCAGAGGGAACTACTATAGGGCCAGGAAGGTTTGTTTGTATAAAGGTATGTGAATATTTTGTTCTTCTTGGTAGGAAGTGAGCTGTCGTTGACACTCAGATTCTTGTCGTAAAGCCTATCACATAGCATACCTTATAGATTTTTGGTTGGGATTTCTAGATTTGTGTGTTTTGCCCTCAGTTTTTCTCATATCCCATCAAACACAGCAAAGGTGATTTTGACATCTGAACTTTGTCAGATCCTGTTTTCCTTATGTAGGTGAATTAGACTTACAGGTCCTGACTCCTGGCCATCTATTAAGAGTTAGCAGGCCCCATCTCTGGTTTAATGTGGAGCAAATGTTCTTGTTGGCTGAGTATGTATTGCGTCTCCAGCATTGTTCTGGCCTTTTGTTTGGCAATGAAAAGTCTCGGAGTCTCTAGGACCCCTCACTTTCACTGTCTCTTTAACATTCTTCAGGAGACCTGTTGGTGATGGTGACAATGAGCACTACAGAAGAGACAGGTATCACGGTCATCAAAACTTCCTTTTTGGCAAAAAGACAGGGCAAATGTTTTAGAAAAGATGTCCCTGTCCATCCCCCCCCCCCTTTTTTTTTTGGTTAGCCGGAAAGACTTTGATGAATTACCCTTTAAAAGATTGTTTAGTTCAGGTCTCTGGTTCCAGGAAAGGTATTATTACCATTTTTCAGGGGAGAGCACTGACACAACTTATTTTGTTCAAGGTCATATAAGGCAGTACAGCCTCCCTCTTCACTGTGCCGCTTATTTTTTATTAAGTTATAGCAAGTGACTCTCTGTTTATAGATGAGCAAAATGTAGCTATCAGTCCCAGGAGACACTTCAGGATTTAGACAAAGTAAGAACTAGGCGGACTCCCTCCACGATGAATCCTTCCTGCTAGCGTTGTGGTGTCTCCAGCACCAAGCTCAGCCCCTGGGACACAGGGTCTGCAGCATATGCTTATTGCCTGTTGAATTAATGACTGTGAACTAAAGAGGAGTCTAACCATGAAAAAGGAGCAAAACAAGATTTGAAAGAGAAATTTTCTCAGGTAGCCTAAAGAAGGTTGGATCAGCTTTGGTGGAAAAGGGAAAGACATTATTCTTAGTAGGAGTTTGGAAAATCATGGTGGACTCGAAAAGCAGAACCTGGAGCTGTTTCAGAACTGGACTCAGCCCTGACTGGAGTGGCTCAGTCGGCTGGGTGATGTCTCACAAAGGGAGAGGTTGGTTTGATTCTCAGTCAGGGCACATGCCTTGGTAGCGTGTTTGATCCCCAGGCCCTGAGAAGCAACTGGTTTCTCTCTTACATCGATGTTTCTCTTCTTTTCTTTCTCTCTTTCTTCCCCGCTCTCTAAAGATAAGTAAATAAATACAATCTTTAAAAAAAACCTGGACTTTTAACTCCGAAATCTGTAAGTGCCTATGTTTGTCCTTGCTTGTTAGGTTTATTAAACTGTTTTTATAGTGAGAAGGTTAGTCTGTTGCTGTGTTCTCATTGTGCAGCTCTGGGAGGGTGCCAGAGAATGCAGGTGTGCACTTGTGGGCACACATGTGCACGTGTGAGCAGGAGCTGACCACCTAAGGCCTCAGGCAGGAAGGATGCCTGGCTCAGTGGACAAGCCTCACACATCCAGAGCCCTGGGACCGTTCTGCTTTCTACTCACAAGTTAATTTAGTTAAACTCCTTGGACAATGAACCCTCATACTATTGACTTTATAGGAGGATTGTGTCAAAGGCTGCTTTACCTAGTCTTTAAAAACTGGAAGGAAATTTTATAAATATCTTTAAAAAACTTTTTTTATTCTCATCTGAGGACTTTTTTTAAAAAATTGCTTTTAGAGAGAGAGGAAGGGAAAGAGAGAGAAACATTGATCCAAGAGAGAAGCATCAATTGGTTGCCTCTTGTATGCCCCGCCCCCAAGCGAGGATTGTATCTGCAACCTGGTATGCGCCCAGACCAGGAATTGAACCTGCAACCCTTTGGTTATGGGACTTTGCTCCAACTGACTGAGCCACACCAGCCAGGCCTAGAAGTATCTTTTCTGTCCTTGCCCCAAGGCTTTGGTGCCTGGTTGAGATCTAGATAAAGAAAACTTTGGCTTCTTAGTTTCCGTGTGGTGGAAGTCCTTCTTTGGAGCCCCCAAGACCTTTCGTGAGTGTCTCCTTAGAGCAACGATTACATTCCTATCATACAGAAAGGGATGCTGAAACAAAACAAGAAGACATATTTGGAAACATCATTTAAAAGAAAGTGGAACAATCACTAATCATTAGGAAAATGCGAGACAAAACTACATTGAGATATCACTTCATGCCCACTAGGATGGTTATTATTTGAAAACCAGACAATGGCTAGTGTTGGTTAGGGGTGGAGGCGTCGGAGCCCGTGTAGTGTTGGGGAGCCCGTGCAGTGTTGGGGAGCCCATGCAGTGTTGGTGGGGATCTAAGACGGTGCACCTGCTGTGGGAAGCAGTGCGGCAGTTCCTCAAAAAATTAAACAGAATTACCGTTTGACCCAACATTTCTACTTCTGAGTATTTACCCCCAAAATTGAAAGCAGAGACCTGAACTACTAGTTGTACACTAATGATCATAGCAGCATTATCACAGTAGCCAAAAGATGGAAACAACTCAAATGTCTATCAACGGAGGAATGGGTAAATGAAAGGTGGTATATCCATACACTGGAATATTTATTCAGTCTTAAAAAAGGAATTAAGTTCTGATACATGGCTACAACATGAATGAATCTTAAAAACATGCTAAGTGAAAAAAGCCAGACAGAAAAGGACAAATATAATAAGGTCCCACTTATATGGGGTACCTAGAGTAGTCAAATTCATAGAAACTGAAAGTAGGATAGTGGTAACCAGGAGCCGGGGGGGGGGGGGCAAAAGTGACTTATCATTCAGTAGGCACTGTGTTTCCATACAGGATGATGAAAAAGTTCTGGACATATTGGTGATGGTTGTATAACAATGGGAATGTTTTAATGCCCCTGAATTTTATACTTGAAAATGGTTAAAATGGTAAGTTTTATATCATGTATATTTTGACACAAAAAGATTTGTGTAAAACATTTGTCTTAAGACACTAAAAAATAAAAGAGAAGGAAAATGGAACTGAAAAAAGTCATGACTGTTTTTCCCCCAAGATTTATAATAATCAGTAAAATGCTGAGTAGTACTGTCGTGTTGATTCTCTGAGTTTTACCAAGTAAAAAAAATTCTCAGTCTGTACTTTGCATGTAAAAGAATACCTCTAACATATGCCTCTAGCATATATCTCTATCATACACCTCTACCTCTATCAAAAGAAAACTGCTATCATAGCACATTGAACTGACAGATATCCAGCTTTCCTCGGTGGGCCACATGGTACCTGCATTTGGCCGAGTGACTTCCTTTGCAAAATGACCTAAAAGAGAGTTGATCACCTTGAGTGAAGGAATCCCATGGGGTTATGCCAGCTGCCTCCAAGCGAGTCCCAGAATCTGCTCAAGCTCGAGCACCTGCGTTTTAAACATTAAGCCTGTGTAAGCAGTGTGCTTTCTTCTTAGGGGGTTGGATTAATGTTTTTACCTATTTTTCTGTTTTTGTGGAGACTGGACTGCTTTTAGAGGTTGAGAGCCACCTACTGACTTCTTTGTTTTCTGTACCTCGAGAAGTACCCGCAGCATGAATCCAGTTTTTCCCTCCTTCCTCCCATTGTTTAGACTTTGTCTTTAATCTGTGACCTCTGAGAAGACTGAAGCCCTTCTCAGCACGGTTCACTATATACTGGGAATTCGGGACGTCTTGGCCTAGGGCCGTGTGACTGGCTCAAATTCCATAGGAAGTAATTGGCTTAAAATATGAGCTTCTTGATGTCGGTTTGTGCACAGACCCTGGCAACCCTTGTTTTCCCGTGCCGTTTTCTGAAACACCTGGGCCTTTGTTTTACATGTATCCTATGGGAGATTGATGTATTTGTATACACATAATGTCTTCTTCAGAATGAATCTTAAAGTGTATTTTTTAAAAAAGTGTGAGCCTGAAAGTAAATACTTAAGGTTCATGGTTATCTATCTATCATCTATCTATCATCTTTCTCCTTTATCTTTCCCAGGTGGATTTATTTTGTAACGTAATGATTATATGTACTTTGGTTTTGTTATGTTGATGTATATACTTGTGTTCAAATTGTCATATCTTTTGTCACTGCTGTGCCTACATGTACCTTTTGTAAAGCTGTCAGTATATGGAGAATATCTAAATTTTGGAGCCTCAAGGTTAAAAGGTCTTTTAAAGACACACAGCCCAAGACACCTGCTAGAAAGTCAGGAATGTTTCTCTACTAATGATCCTGGCACTTAAAGGGCTCCTCCTCTTTTACATTCTCATACCTAATGATTTAGAAACCAGCCTCTTGGACATTTGCTAGAAACTCATCTTTTTCTTCATCTGAAATCTTTCCCCTTTTAATTTCTATTCCCATTTGTCTTAGTTTTCTGCTAACTAGAGCAATAAGGGAAAATGGTATGAATTGGGCACTCTATCTCAGCTTTGAAAATGTGCTCAAATTAGGTCATCCGTGCATTTTCTGTCAAGCCACATATATAAAAGACAACCCCCATTAAAAATATGAAGTCAGAGTATTATAAGAATCTCTTGCAATCATTTTTGTAGATTGAAACTAGGTAAAGATTCCTTATGTCCTTATTACCCTTATTATTCATAAACTGCCTGTAGTAATTACCCTTTTAAAAGGTCTCCTGAAATGTGCAGCACAGACATATGATTAAACATTTCCTTATCTGGCAGAAGTCCCTACGTTAAGCCCGGCATCCTGCTCTGGTTGTCGTTATGTGACTAGAGGTACGTTGTTACTCCTTGTCAGCTTTCTCTGGCCTTCTGTTCTGGTGATGTGTCGCCTGCTGTGGGGCAGCCCTGTGGGGGGAGTGCAGGGGGCTGCCTCTTTCTGCATGGGCAGTGGTGACAATAGCAAAGCATGGAACAACCTTGAAAAAAAGAAAGTCCCCGTACTACTAAAGACGGGACTGTGGTTCTTCTTGTTCTTTTTTCTCTTTTGCACCCATAACTCGTAATTCACAGATTCTTAGTTTTAAAGCTATGAGAGTTTCAGGTAAGGCAGGTTAGGTTGATTCCTGGTTGCTAGGTAAGAAGGAATGCCTAATTTGTATCCAGGTAGGAGCCTGCACAGTTCTTCATTTGGTTTTGCAGCCCTTGTGTTTTTCTTTTTTATTTTTCATCTCAAGGTTGTTGGGGCAAGGGTGTGCCCACAGCAAAGACGACTGACCTTGTGGTGCAGGAGGCCCTGGGTTGCGACATCATGCCTTTCTCATCACGTAGCTCACGTTTCTTGAGCTAGCATTCTTTGTGGTGTGCTGGGGTGACCTACTCAGCAGCCTAGGCATCCAGACTGGTAGGGCCCAGCCCAGGAAGGACAGCCCCGGGCTGGACATCTACAGGGACCTAGGCAGCTTTTCATGCTACTTCTCACCTCTGCTCCTCCTCAGAATGCATGAAGAACACCTTTGCTGACTCCCAGACCACGTAGTAGAACACTTGGCTGCCAGAGATCTGGCCAGCAAGAGAGACTACATCTCGTTGTCTCTTTATCTCTTTACATTCCCTGAATAGGAAATCTCCATGATGCCCCAGAGGCAGCCAGGGCCTTCCTGGTTCAGTCACCATGGTGGGGACCTGGGGTAGCACATTGCGCACAGGGCTCCAGGAACTTTGTGGATGTGTTTAGTAGTGAGGAAGGGGAGCATTCTGGGTAAGGCTACAATCTCATAGGTGTGCGCTCCTCTGGGTTCATGATGTGCTATAATACGCCTAGTACTGCCTCCTAGAGTATCCATTTCCCCTATAGTTTCAGAAGAAACATTAATTTTGATATCAAAACAAATACATGTATACAATAGGGACTTAGGTGGAACATATGCAAGAATTTTTAAGATAACCACGAGGGAAAGTAATATAATTTTGTGTTTGGGATATGTTCCTCTGGCGCTGGTAGGACAGTTCAGGAAGCACTGAATTTCTGGCCCGTTACAGACTGGAGTTGGAAGTTTACCATGAAACCTCGCAGTAAGTTATTGAGTGCTTTTGCTGTTTCAGTTCAATGAGGCCAGAAGATTTGCTGTCTGTGTATTATAAACCTGGGTATGGAATGCTCCCACTGGGGGTGGCAGAGCTAAGAAACATTCATGTAATCTTTCAGGGAACCTGGACTGACTATTAATGTTGTTTCTGGAATGAGAATGAGCGCTAAGATGAAGCCAGTCCAGGAGGCCACAGTGTTTTAAAGAGCAACACACTTGGTGGCTGTGGGACCAACCGCACAGAGGCACTTGCGTTTCTTCCTAGCCTGCTTTATTTACATGGTGTGATTATTTCCCCCTGGGCTACAAGAAGACAGTAAAACTCTAACCACAATGCCTTTCTCCACCCCACTGAGGCCACACTGAAGTGCTTTTCCATGACTTAAACACATACATGGACATTCTCTGGAGAGTTAGTAAAGAATTTACTTGAGGCTTCTACCTCCATAAATTAATATCCTCTGGTTTTCTAGCTTGTCAAGTTTTTCAGAAATATATATTTATTCCACATATGTGTGTGTATATATAATAATGCAGAAACTGACATTTCTGAGACATTATTAAACTGCCCACTGCCCACTGTTTATTGACATGTGTGGAATAAAGCAGGCACCTGAATAACATCGTTTTGTTCAATGCCATTTCTTTATAATGTTGATGAGATAGAACATAACTCTTGTTTATATCAATTAGCCTATGCTAAAATACGGTCCCTTATACATTGTTCACCTAGTTCCAGTAACCTATGGACAAGGATGAATAGGACTTTCTGTGTTTGTATGTGTGTGTGTGTGCATGTAGGTAATATACAGTGATAGAATATTGTGGATATTGATATTGTTGGATGTATCAATAAACTATCCACTGTGCTTATTGACATCTTAGAATAAGATTCTAATAATGCCAGACAGTGACAAGAATTCAAAAACAACCAGTAGATAAATTGGGGATGTCACCTGGGTTTTTTTTTTAATCCCCTTTCAATTTTACCTGAAGGATAAAAATAACTTCCTCAAAACATTAAGGAGACATTTGAAAAAATAAAATTAGTGATGGTTGTACCTCCCTCATACAAGAGCTGCTGGTCAGTTCTAGGCAAACAAACAGCAGTCACCACTTTGTAACGGGACTAAGGATTTGTGAGTGCTTTTTGTTGGGGAGCACCTGGAGGATAAACTAGGGATGGAGGTGTTGATCCTTGACCCCACGTGATCCATACCTTACTGTTGCAAAGAGCTAAAAGTAAAACATATTTGTCTGTGGCCTAAGCTCTTTTTTAGATAAAAGAGTAAGAGTAAATTGTGTTTTAAGAGCTCTTTTCAAAGCAGAACAGAAGTAAATACAGATCTTTTGCTCAGCAGGATTTTAAAAACAAATATAAATATTAGCCTCATGGTTCTTGTTAAGATTTGTTTAAAATGAGAATTTTTCAGATGAAATATTTGAAAACTTGGGGAATACTTTAAAAGTATAGATTATTAGACCATAACCCCAAACATTTTGATTTGTGAGACCTGGGGCAAGAAGCTATATTTTTAAAAGCCTCTTTTAGGGATTTTAGTTTGCAAATAGGTAAAAGAAGAAGATAAGAAGCAGAATCATGGAGTCAAAAAGTATGTAAACAATATCTTTTGCCTTTTGTTTTTTGCTATAAGATTGAAGAATTTATTATTTTATATGTGTCGTTTTGAGGAAGGTTTTTAGTACTTAAGCAAAATACAATCTGAAGATATTGTTTTTTTTTCACCTCTGATTTTGCACTTACCTAGCAATTTCAGGATAAAAACATAAATGAAATCTCATATTATCCCACAGTGAAAGAATAATCCTTAATCTGCAGAGTATAGTTGACTGTGAAAACAAAGACTGATGTATAAATGTCAAAACTTCTCTTAGAATCTTTGAGCATAGTGATCTTAATATTTATTTTGGGAAAATTAAGCAGTGGAAACATTCTTGTTCATATTTTTATAGCTAAGATTAACTTTTATGCCTCAGTTGTTGAAATTTAGGAGGTTTGGGAAATAAGCTGGAATTTGGGTCCACCCAAGTGTAAGTCTAGACGAACCAGTCATTTAGTCTGCATGGTTTGCAGAAATGAAAGGAAGCCAACTTTGTTTTGAAATATGTGAATCACAACAGCACTAAGACCCTGAAAGATTAATGGGCAAAGAATAGGAGCAGCTTTTTCATAGGAGGAAATACTTCACACATGCCTGTAGAGAAATATTCCACTCCAAATCAAAGGAATGACAGTTAAAAAAATTAATGAGAAACCATTAATGGCTGTTAAATTAATATAGATATAAATAAAACAAAGCCGATGTGATCTCAGAGAATGAGTAAATTCTTATTTTTCTGGCAGCAATGTTAATAACTCAGTTCTTTTGGAAGTCACACTGGCAAAAAGATATAAAAAATGATACAAGTGGTCAGACCTTTGACCCAGTCATCCCACTCCTTGGAGTTTATTCTGAAGAAAAACTCCTAAAGCAGAAAAAAAGCTGTAAGGAAAAAAAGACATTTATTGTACTGTTATTGCTGATGGCAGAAATTAGAAAAGCTGTAGATGGCTAACCATGAATCAACAAAATTAGAATCTTTTTTAGCTGTCCCAAATGATACTCAGGTAGATTGTAGAAACAAAGAAAAGCATTTGGAATAAAGCATTATAAAAAATGTATATACATATATTATAATGAAATGTAAAAAGATTGTCAAGAAATAAACACTTATTATGGTGTAGGCAATATTTGTGAACCTGAAAACACTGAAAAAATTTAGCATTAAATGAAAGACATTTAAAAAGGCACATTATGAAGTTTGCTATACCTGGAGTAATTTTTCGTCCTTCTCAGCAAAATGTAGTGAAGAAAAGTGGAATAAAATGTTTTTGTTTGAAATCTGAAGCACTTTACAGCTTTTCTCCTTTTACTCTCTTACCTCCCCAAATGAATATTCTAACTACTGCAATTGTCTTTTCTGCCAGAACATTTTTCTAGCCACCCAAGCCAAATCTTTGAAGGCTGTGGGGCCAGACATCTGGGTTTAAACCCCATCGCTATCATTTACCAGGTGTAGACCCTGGAGAAACTGTATGACTTTTCTGTGCCTCGGTTTCCTTATCTGTACAATGCAAATAGTAATGGCTTCTAACAGGTGAGAATTAAGTGATATAAGGCATGTGAAGGTACATAAGGTGGATAGTACTAAAAGTACTGAATTGTTAAAGCTATTATTCTATTGTCATATTTGGGAGGCACTCTTGATTGCTCACCCTACTTTTTTCCTCGGTGACAGAAACCCAGTTTTGTTCAGGCACCTGACTGTGACATACCCAGCCCTCAGGGGTGAGTGAAAACTTCTCAGCCAATGAAGAAGTTTTGGCTAAGTACGGATTGGCTTAGAATGGGCATGTGACTTTGTTCTGGTCTATGAGGTGTAATGGAAAGTCAGCTGGAGCTTCTGGGAAAGATATTCCTCCCTTGTGGAAAAAAAAGAGAGAGGTACAGGAGATATGTACTCTTCACCTCTTTCTGCCCCCCAGTTTTCCTGCGTAGGACATCCTTGTGTTGTCTGCAGCTGTCGCAGCCACTTTGCAATCACAAGGGGACGGTTGCCAACAACCCAGGGTGGTAAGCAGAAAGGCAGAAGGAGCCTGGGTCTCTGATAACATCGCTGAGCCACTGAACTAGTCAGCCTAGAGCTACCTTCCTCAAGAGATTTTGTTAAGTGAGACAAATGTCCAAATTACACAAGTAAATTTTAGTCATTTGTTCTCATATTTGCAGCTAAAAACATCCTAAATTATAGATAAGGTAAGTCCAATTGTTATTGACTCACGTAGTAATTTAAAAATTATGCCACTCATGCAAATGGTGTTTCATGAGTAGATTAAAATTCATGAAATAAGTCAGCACTCTTTTATTAGTTTTTCATTTTAGATGTACGATTCTCATTGTAGAAACAATGCTTTTAAAATTTAACCTTAGTTAACACCTGTCTTGCGTATTTTGAGCCCAGAAACTTCTTTGAAAGCTACTTTTATAATAAAAGTGAAATGTGGTTGGACTTGTGTGCTTTCCATTATCAACATGAAAAATAGTCTCAAAATAAACACTGTAATGATGTAACATTTCGGTGAGAGCGAATGTGAGCCTGCGACTCTACGATGATCCAGCTGCAGTCCTGATAGGGTTATGGCTTAAATATTTTGACTCTGTTTAAAAATAAACTTCAGTGCAGCTGATGAAGAGATTATGTGTTTTAATGGACATGTTTGCTGAAATTACATATCTAAAATAAGTAGGAAGTTGTATTTTTCCTTTGCTGTGTCATGAAGACTCTTCACTCCCCAGCGCACTCTTTGAGTGAGAGTGTGCTGGTGGCCACCAGACTCCCCTACAGGGGCAGCAAATTGGGAAGTTCTTTCTCTTCCATAATGTGAATCTTGCTGTGCTTTAAGGAGGTTAAATTGATAAAAATTACTTGTCAGCTGTGTTTTCTAGTGGGATTTTCATAACCAAAGTGAGCTTTATACCACATTTTTCTTACATACTATAGAATTGTCAAGATTCTGTAATATACTCCCTCTCCCTGTATAGCTAAAAAATGTTAGGTCTCCCTAAGCCAAATTTTCCACTCAAAATTAAGCACCCCACCATCATTTCTCAAAGTACATTTACTTCAGTGCTTCCCTCCATGTGGACAACACTTGCTACTCCTGCTTCGAGTCCCTCCTCAGCTCCCCAGAGGTCCTTCTTCATCTGTAGCGAATATCTGCTCCCACATTATCCCATTATTGTGAGTTGGTCCCTGCATTAGTCAGGGTTCTCCAGAGCAGAACCAATGGGATGTAGATGTAGAGGTGTACATAATAGGATATTGGTTCATCTGTTTGGAGAAACTGGGGAATCTAAAATCTGCAGTGTGGGTTGCAAGCGGGAGACCCAGGAGAGCTGATTCAGTTCTCACTGGAATGGGCACAGTTCCAGCCCTTGGGAAGTCTATTGGAGAAAGACTTCTTTTCTGACCCTTGCTCAGAAAGCTGGGTCTTGTTGTTCCATGTAGTCCTTCAACTGACTGGATGAGGCCCACCCATGTTCTGGAGGGCAGTCTGCTTTACCTAAAGTTCACCCATTTAATTGTTAAAGGGAAGGCGGGTGATGAGGCGGGAGAGGCCCTGTCCAGGACCATTACTTACTGTGCACAGTTGATGGAGTGGATGCCCTAGGCCCACAGAAACCTTGACCTAGGGCTCCATTGCCAGCCATTTCTCAGTTCTTGTTAGGCTTCTCCACTCCTGAGCCTGCACTCTTGGTCTGAATTGGGCTGGACTTGAAGAGGGGCTCCCGCCTTCACTCTGTTGTGTGGTTTTGGGTATGTTACTCATCATCTTTGCACATCAGTTTTCTCATCAGCCAGATGGGGATGATGATAAGGCCTCGGAACGTTGTCGTGGGGATTGATTGCATCAGAAGTTACGTGTAAGTGATTTGTATCCTTAAAGCACTATATGAATGAAGGTGTGTTTTTACTCTAATCCACTTGCTGCCCCCAGACAAAATCTAATTAATGTAAAGCAATTGATTTTACTGTAGGTACCGTGACTTCTGCTGATATGATTACCCTATGATAGATTTGCCCATTTTTCCCCCCAAGGAACAAAAGGGTATAATTGTAAGGCATTTATTCCCTGGATTGGGGAACCATATTTCAACAACCTATGCCTGGCAACTCACCCTGTCCCCCCACCTCCAGTGTGACTTATAACATGTGCGAGATGCTGATCTGTTAGTGCTGGCCTGCTTGGAAGCCTTTGCTGACAGTGAGGAGATGAATAATTAACCTAACAAGTTCTTGCCTGACTTCTTTGTTGCCTGCTGTCATGTTCAGAGATTAGACTTCCTAGGCAGAAGCTGAAACATTTTCCCCCCATGACATTGAAAATAAGGACTGTGCTTGAATGAAATTAGATCTGACTGTTCATTCATTAGTTTGGACATTCATTCAATCAACACCTATTTATGGCGAGGACTGCATTGTGGATGGTGCAGTGCCAGAGAGTAAAGAGGAATCAAAGTGGAAGAGAGGGCAAGAGACAGGAAAGATACAGAAATATTTGATTGCCAGACTGGAGAGTTTGGACTTTATTCTGTCGGTGTTAAAACCTGGGTGTTGTGAACATTGGGCTTGCAGTTGGACCGCCCCAATTCTGTCTCTGCTACTTCCAAGATGTGTAACCCAGGGTAAATTACTAAACTGCTCTGTGCCTCAGTTTCTTCATCTATGAAGAGGAAGGAATGGTAGTATTGTAGATGTTTCATCGTGTTGTAGTGAGGATGAAATGAGACAGTCCCTTAGAATAGTGCCCGGCCCTGGGGAACTGCGGCAGGTGTTTGAGCTGTAGGAACGTGTGTCGGGAAGCACATCTGGCAGCTGGGTGAGGGGGAGGCGGCTGCAGTGGGGAAGGCCTGGAAGGGTGGTGGCTGGGGACACTGTGGCAGTCTAAGCAGGATACGTGGCAGCACCAGGGCCCTGGGAATTCAAGCACCTTTTGTGGGAATAGCTGGTAGAATAATTGAGGAATGTAGGGATCTTGTATGTCAGGGCGTAGTCATTCACGGGAGGGTGGCCTGACTCTCATCGGTGGCCCCACTTCTTTCTTCCATTTCCTTCATCAATGCCTGGCCTTCATCAGGGCTCATGTGGCCATATTGTGCTAGCATCCCTGATGCCATTTTCTGGTCTGGGGACAGAATGGAATGGGATCAGAAATGGAACATTGGGAGAGAATCCAAAATGCTCACTTCTCCCTATTCACACTTTTTTCTATCAGTTTCCTACTTTCACTTCAATTGGATAGAAGAGGCTGCGTGGTATACGAGCACTGTGTTAGGGAATATATTTTATTTCACTTGCCTTCTTAGTTTTAAAGAGGTTTCTGGAAGAATTTAGGTACTGCTTTGATTTAATTCACTTTCCTGACATATTCATTTTACCTGAATGTAAAGATAGTTCAGTCTTTAGAGTCACAGCCAGGTGCAGGGGCTGGAGCAGCCTACTGACCCAGAGACAAGGAGCCGAGGCCTCACCGTGACCCTCCTGTGCCGGCCACTGTTAGGGGAAATGCCTCCCGCCACACTCTTGAAGCTTCACTTTCACCTGATAAAACTAAAAAGGCCTTTTATTTTGTAAGATAAATGAGCAACCTTGAGATTTGAATTGAAATGTTCTTAGTATATTTTCTTAAATAAGCAGCATACATATATGGTCAAGATTGGCTTCTCTTAGAGTCACTCACTTAACCGTGAGTTTTTACGATAAGTGGGGCGATACATCACCTTGATAGGGCAAGGGGACAGCTAGAGGGACAATCAGCGTCACTGCTGGAGATGTAGAGTTTAAAAAAGTTGTCAGACCCGAGCTCGGCATTAGTTGGATTTGTCCAGGGTAGAAAGGGTCTTTGTAGATGTCATTCCCCCCTTCTTCCATTTTTCTGTCTTCTCAGCAACGGTTTCAACTGACACACGAAACGTAGTGGTCTAACTCTATCCCGACACGTGCTTGCTGACAATGAAGAGAAATGATTATTAGCAAACAATATGAGAAACATTGTAATTGGGTTATCCTTCAGAAAGACAGGGGAGTAAATAGGAAAGATTGCCTGCTGCTTATATACTGACCAATCCAGAGGCTGATCCATTTTTCTTATTTGTTAAATAATTAAGAGAGTGGGAATTGATTTTCCTCTAATGCCACTGTATTTTGTGACGTGTAAATTTATCTCAATTTTCCCATTACAGCATGGGTAGTTGCTTGAGTCTTGTCCAAGCATTTAAAAAAATTGCTCTCCTCTTTGTGTTGCTGCCAGCATAAGATAATAAGAACATTGAACTTGAACACTGGTGTGTCCTCTGTCATTTGTAGCCCCCTAACCTGGTTTGAGGTATGGCTTTTGAGGTATGATTCCCAATGTATAAGGAGTATTTGGTTATTTTGATATTTTTGTTTTAGAATATGATGGTAATGAATGTTTGATAACTTTTATACATTAGTCACCAAGTGTCTATGTTTGTGGGTAACATAACACTTGTTCTATGTTTATTAGTAATGTTATTTTATTCTTAACTCCCTTGTTTTGGGCCCATGAATCTTTCCTATGTCCTTTTTATATATTTTCTTGGCATTTGTGTATGTTTTTATGTGTTGGTTTTAGGAAGGCCCAACCGACATGGACTAACACTGACTCAGTTACCACCACATTGAGAGTTCAGGCCCAGGTGTCTCTTACTGATGCAATAATTTTGGTCTTAAAATAAAGTTGTGCTTCTGCGGCACTGGACTCCTTGTTTCTTAGGCTCTGTATGAGTTCTTTTAAGCAACTCTTAAAGTCTTCCTTGCTGCTCCTGGCTGGAATAGTGGCATCTTAAGGCAAGTTCAGCAGGGAGAACTAGAGATACATTCCATACTGGTGAACATGCGTGTACAGTAAATACTGAGAAGCGGTAGACTTAGCTTATTTTTCCTGCTTTGGTTTGATTTGTGACAATTTCTTTCTCTAGATAAAGAGCATTTCTAATCTAGTTTCATGGGTCCACTTCAGTCATCAGAACTCTTGCTCAATGAGATGGGAGGAAATCTTAACACTTTCTGGAAATGCAGTTCTAGCAGACTGTAGTTAGGGCAGGACAATATGATTTCCCAACACAGAGAAATTCGCTGCTTACTTGGCTAGTCACTCTTAGTCCAGGTCTGGAAGCAAAAGAACTTGGCCTGCGTGTGGCCCTTATACCTGGCGTTGGCTGGCCTGGAGACTGGGAAGCCCAGTGCTAGGCCGTCAGCTGACACGGTTTCCCTGAGTTTCTCCCCTTCGAGTTGTGGCGAAACTATTGTGAGGTTTTCTGGTTTACCTTGTAATGATGGGGGGAATAGCACAATAATGCAAATATGTATTTTTGTGATTAGTATTATACAACTGTCTTTACTATGTTTGCAGGCTTTAGTTTATTGATTAGTAGTGGAAAAAAATCTTTAAAGGGTTTCTTTTCCTCTTTTAGGCCACAGGCAATATGTAGTAAATCATTAAAATAAAATCTTAAAAATTATTCATATTATTATTAGAACCTGACATGCTGCAGGCACAAAGTATTAAAGGACGATAAGCACCTCTGTTTCTTATAAGAAAGAAACATCTCTCCTTCAGTTACTTATAATGTTTCACAGTATTAAAACAATAGATTCAAATATTTTTTCTTTAATCACCTATAACATTGTTAAGATTATAAAAGCAACATAAAATCACTATGAAGAACATGGAAATACAGAGAATTAAAATCACCATAAACTTTGGTACTCAGAGATTGTTCCACTTAATTTTAATATATTTCTTTCAAGCCTAGCATTTTGCCACAGGTAGTTTACAGAGTATGTGCCATGTGGAATGCTTTGGTGAACATGAGTTCAAGTACAAAATCTGTCCACTCTGCCCCACTTGAAGATATGCATGTACATTGGCGATATGAAAGGCTCTGAGGAGGTCTGTAAGAAAGAGGCTTTTTCATCTTTTTCATCTTTTTAATCAGTGTTGCCCAAACGTGTCAGACTACCAAGCCCCTTGTGTGTGTGTGATGCAATTTAGCATTTTCCCACTGTGACAAATTTAATTATATTTTTCTTTCCTACCTTTGAGACATTATCTTTTTGGAGAGTCTGCTTTGGCTATGGGGAATTGTCCTTTAATATTTCTGGGTTGATCTCTTGATACACTTCAGAAAAAGGGTCAAGATTCAGAAACTGAAAATTTGCCTTGGAGAGAAGGAATAATCTTTGCGTGCTTGATCACCGTGGGCTGCATAACAAGATTGTGCATACCTTCAGTCCAAAAATCAAACTTATTCATGGTCAGTGCTTCTAAGTCATTGCCAGCTGTGGATTATATATTTGGGAAAGCCGATGGTGAGGCCTTTGATCACAGGCTGGCTTATTGTAGAATTCCCTGACCACAAAGAGCAATTACTTTCCAGAGAGGATGGGTAGGTGTCAGGGTGGTGATGGTAGAGAACAGGCCATAAAATTGTGAGATTTGGTTATTTTGCAGTATACCATGTCCTCAGATCTATCTTTCTGAGATGGCTTTTATCCACAGTAAAACATTACCACATGCTGCTGTGGTTAATAAAAAAAAATAACTTACTTCAAGACTGCTGCAGCCACTAAATCTGAACTGGGCACAAAGCTTTGTCACCCCCCAAGGGAAAGACTTGCTAGACACAAGTGAGGTAGCATCTCCAGCAATTCTGTGGAGGTTTCTTTTATGCTTCGAGCAACTGTCACTTCTGTCACTGCGTTGCTGTTTTTAGAATGGCTTTAGGGGTTCCCATCTTGCGTCTTGCCTAGCTCTTCCTCTTAACTTATGAAATGCTGGCAGCTTAATGGTTGAAGTCTGAACAACTCTTTTTTTTTTAAAGAAGATATCAATCTGGTTTGACTTCCTGAGTATATATTTCTATGTAAGTTTTCTTCTGTAACCAACAATTCAACCATTGGTATTTCAGGAAATGTAGAAATCACATGACCCAAATGTACCTGAGGGAGTGTGTCTGAGAGATTCGCAGAAAAATGAAAAGCCCTTTATCTGACTGAAAACCCACATTGAAAACATTTGAGAAGAATCAGATTGGTTGCATTTGGTTTTTATGTAAGTGTTCACCTGGTCACATTTTTACCTCCTGTTCAGGGTCTGAAACCCATCAAGAGACTGGACCTACCAAAGGTCGTTTCTAAAACAAGGAGGGTGTGCAGTAGAGCTGGCAGGAACATCAAACGTGACACTTTAAGTTGATTTTCTGGGGCAGTGTAAATGGTACAAAAGTTTTATGAAGGTAGAAAATAAAGTCAAAGCAAAACTGAAAACACATTTTAGAAGTCATGTGATGGTGACATGTTTATCTTGCATGGATTCTAACTTGTTTGTTCTTGTCAATGTTCACATTACTCTTCAGTGTTGAAAGCACAGGTGGTCTCCTCCCACTGGGTCAGCCGTACTTGCTTAGGTAGCGTCCACTTGAGGAGAGACCTGCTGTTAGCAGAAACAGCACACTAGGTCCCCCTCAAATATTTTTGCAATCTGTAGCAGAAACTGCTGATTGTTCCCCAAGTATTCAGCCTTCCTTTCTTCATAAGTAAGATAAACTCCTCCTGGAACAAAGACCGTATTTTCTAGCTTCCCTTGGCACTAGGTATGGCATGTGGCTACATTCTGTGTAAGGCGCTAACTTGTGAAATTTTCACAAAGGGGGAACATCGCCCTTCCTTACTCCCCCTGCCCCTTTTCCCCTGCTGCCTGGAATTGGATGGGATGGCTGGATTGAAGCGGCCACTGTGGGTCATGAAGTGGAAGCATGGAGTAGATGTTAGGGTGAGATGTGCAGCAAGATAGCTAAAACCAGGGTCTTTATCTCTGGAACACCATGCCAGTCCTGGGTAACTTCGTATTTAGACCTTGTTTACAATGAGGGAGAACATGCATGTATGTGTGGTGTGCCCTGTACTATGCTGTTGAACCTCCTCCTCCTATCATATTATGCTAACCTTAGGGCCAGTTCTTTGTTGGGGTCGAGATCATAGCACAGACCGAGATGAACCAAATTCACCGTGAAGAATCCACTTAAAAGCACTATGATGAGCCAGTTGAGTAGGCAGTTTTCAGAACAGACTCCTTCTCTTCACTGCTTCCTTATTTGGTCTTACCACTTACGGTCGCAGGGTGTCAGGACATGATAGAATTTGCTTATTAATTCATTCAGCAAAAAAACTGAGTGCCTACTATATGCCAGGCATTGTGTTGGGCTCTGAGAATCCAGTGAGAACAACAGCCACAGTCCATCTGTCCTAACAGGTCCTGCATCTGTCCTTACAGTCCGGTGCAGAAAATCGGTATTAGTCAAAGAGTGATGCATTTACGTTATTACTTTACACACTGTGGTGAGTGGTCTGCGGGGAAAGTGCAGGGCGCTGCAGGAACCCACACAGTGTGGGAACTGCACGTAGACTTGGCGGGTGGAAGGGGCAGTTAGGGAAGGCTGGATGGGGATTGGGATTTGAAAGGTGAATCAGATTTAACTAGGCGAGGAAGGGCATACAGAGCATTCTAGATGGAGAGAGTTGTCTATGCAGAAGCTGTGAGGTGGGACACGGTGGGTACATTTGAGGAGTGGAAAGGCAGCCACAGCACACAGCTGTGCCTCATGGGCACTCAGTAAACAAGGACAGTGGTGGAAATAAACTAAGCTTATGTGGCAAAGAGGGCACTTTATAAGGAATTAAGCATTATCTTTTAGAATAAGACCCCTTTAGGGAATTGGACAATTAAATTCTGAATCTATCACACAACAGGTAAAGCATTCAGACTTTTGGTAACTTTGAGATACCTCAGGACATGTGGTTAAACTCCAGGTTTTTCTGCGTGGTTCTGTTTTGTGGTGATTTACATATTGTATGCCAGTGTCACTTAAGTGTTTGTACAGGTGGACGGGGGCACAAAGGGAGCCAGCATTAAAGACATGACACAAATCGAAGCCTCTGGTGAGAATATTAATGCTATGAAGTATTTCTTTTTTTAAAAGATTTTATTTATTTATTTTTCGAGTGGAAGGGAGGGAGAGAAACATCAATGCGTGGTTGCCTCTCACTTGTCCCCTACTGGGGACCTGGCGCACAATCCAGGCATGCGCCCTGACTGGGAATCCAACCGGTGACCCCTTGCTTTGCAGGCCAGTGCTCAATCCCCTGATCCACACCAGCCAGGGCGATGCTATGAAATATTTCTAATGAATGCATGTTTTCTTGAGTAGAGAGGCCCCCTTCTTTTAAAAAAGGAGTTCCGCAGAGTACCTTGAACATGAGTTAGTGGGTCTCATTTTTTGAAAAATGTATTGTGGAAACTACCTCACAAATTGATGCTACTGAAAGTAAAAACAGTAGAGGCAGGAAAATATTTGTTTTGCAAACATGTTTTATTTATAGGTTAATGAGTTCTTTAAAAAGATGATTTAATAATTGATTCCTTCTTTGTTTTGAACAAATATAGTATTTTGTGCCTTTCTTTAAGCATAGTAACTAGTACTGAAACATTCAAGGGAACAGTACTATATGAGAACAGAGGTCTATTCTTAGGGGCAAAAATAATACAGGCAGCTATTATACGAGACCCACAACTGGTGGCAAGTGACTTAAAAGAGTAGCGCTCACTCTAAACCGAGTCTGTGCTGCCTCTCATGAGCTCCGTTCTATGCCATGGCCATCTCCGTCATGGCCCAGGCATCAAAGGACACTTTGTTTCGTCTATTTTCTTCTTTCCAGTGAGAGACAGGCAGCAGTGTCTTGCTTCTCTGTTTCTCTGTAGTACTTCTGAACACTGATTTGCCTTTGCTGCTTCTATACCGAAGACAGTAGTATTCAGACCACCCCCTCATTATGTTCTCTAAACAAACTTGGGACTGATGCGGTGCATGGTTCTC
The DNA here is from genome assembly GCF_004126475.2 of Phyllostomus discolor. Lineage (NCBI taxonomy): Eukaryota > Metazoa > Chordata > Mammalia > Chiroptera > Phyllostomidae > Phyllostomus > Phyllostomus discolor. The sequence continues at coordinate 31,772,415 of NC_040906.2, forward strand.
TTTTTGTCAGTAAAACTTCTCTTTTTCTTTTCTTTTCTTTTCTTTTCTTTTCTTTTCTTTTCTTTTCTTTTCTTTTCTTTTCTTTTCCTCTTCTCTTTTCTTCTTTCTTTCTCTCTGTCTGTCTCTGTCTGTCTCTCTCTCTCTCTCTCTCTCTTTCTCTCTCTCTTTCTTTTCTTGTCATTCACTGTGGGGAGATTTGAAGTTTGGGGCTTGGACTGAAACTTTCTGATACATGGAAAAAGAAAACTGAGGCTTATTTAAAGGTTCCATAATAAGGATAATGGGCAACACTTCCAGCCATAGAGTTGAAAGAAACTTCTAGGCCCTGTAGACCAAACCAAGCCCCAACATTATAGAAATAAGTTAAAACAAGAAACCTTTATAATATCATCTATTTTATTGGTCTACAGAAATATACTTTATATATTCTCCTGGCACTCCTTTTTAATTCATTTTTTTAAATGAGTTCAGGCTTCTGTTGACTAGGTGGGAAGATGGGCTCAGGACGCGGCTGAGCTGGAGTGGGCTCCGCACACACTTGTGAGTGCTTTCGAGGTGCGGACCATGCATCTTCTCAATCCGGTCCTTACAGGGGCACCATGGCTGCTCAGTGATGGTTTTTGAGTATCTTCACACACTGTCAGACTTTAGGAGAAAAAAGGTGCCATAAACTTAAGTCCTGATCCCTCCAAGAAGGCTGGGCAGAGAAGTCCTTTGCAGCATGTTTGGCCTGCACCAGGGGTGTGGGCTGGGGGGGCTCTGGACATATTGTGGGGTCTGTATTGAGAGGCCTCAATTTGGTTTTTACTATGACCCTATTTCCCCTGGTCCTATTTCTACCAAATGTAAAATTATACTTAGTTCATTGGCCCAGGTGTCTCTTACAGTCAGAATTGCTGTTTTATGGCCCTGTAATCAATAGCCCTCCTCAGCCGACTCCTGGTTTTAAGCTCTCACTGCTGTGCTGAGGGGCCCTGCTCAGAATGGCTTGCTTATTGGCTCTACCATTTTTTTGCTCATCTAACTGTGGACACTTTGCATTGTTAGTTAATTGCTTTATTCATATGAACCTCATCTCCCTGTTTTATAGCTTCTGGAAGGCAGAGGTTGGATCTTACACTTTTGAGCCTCTCTCAGCACATAGCAGGCAATCAACAAATACTTGGAAATTTGGGAATTCCAAGTAAAGATTGTTTGGTTTTGTAGAAGATTCTAAAGATGTAATTCTATTAAGTTTTTTTTTTGGTTTTGTTTTTTAAAGAGTCCAAGACAATGCTTAACTGGGTAGAGAATTTTTTATAGTGTGCCGAGCTTTTTCACATGCGTGTCATCTTTCTTTGGTCTCAGGTCTGTGTTTGTGTGTGTGTTGCAAGTAAAGTTTGTAATGTTGAACTTTGCATAGAAAGCCCATAGGTAGAGGCCCATTCTGCAGGTAAAACATAGCACTGGTTGAACAAGCATTGTTAGCAATGGATAAGGAACACAGTTTGAAAGATTTAACATTGAGTCTAGACTATTACCCCTCTCTTTAGCCTCTTCTTAAAAAGGCTCTATTGAATTTACATTATTTTCCAAAAAAGAGCCCCTACATCATATCACTGGGAGGAAGGTGATGTTAGAAAGAACTTTACTGGAAGTGGGTTTCAGGCGAAATTTGGAAAGAAGCAATCAAATGGAGTTCATTAGCAATTTAACTTTAGAAGTTTAGCAAGGCGTTGTAGTCTTGAAAATTGGCAACCTCCAAATTTCTATCAATGGGTTAAGTAAAGTTTGGGGTATTGACCTAATAGAAACACATATGCTATTAAAAAAAATGAGGTGGATAGGCATATATGACATGAGATAATCTACAAAAAGTAAAAAAATCAAGTTGTGGAACAACTCTTGAAATACGATCCCAATTATATAACAATACAAAATAAGGGATTCCTGTCTGTATGTGTACATGCAGCCAACCTGTAGAGAGGAGTCTGGCAGGATGCACATCAGACAGGTGGGTGGTTGATTACCTCTGGGGAGTGAAGACAGGTGGGGTTTTCTGGTTTACTCTGTATGTTTTTAAAATTGAGAATATGTTTAAATATTATTTGGTTATAAAAATACTGCCAACAATATATAGATATTCATTGTCCTTCCCGCTTTGTGGTGTCTTATGAGAGAAAACTGAAAGAGCAATTGAACAGTGTATAGTTTTGAATTGTTTAATTGCATTTTTTTTTGGCCAAAGGTGAGTGCAGTTCGACTTGAATTATTGTTAAACTGTGAGAAGCTATGGAATGAAATAGAATACAGTATAAGATGTTTCTGCTGCCCTGGCTGGCGTAGCTCAATGGATTGAGTGTGGGCTGCTAACCAAAGTGTCGCAGGTTCGATTCCCAGTCAGGGTACATGCCTGGGTTGCAGGCCATGACCCCCCCCCCCCCAGCAATCACACATTGATGTTTCTCTCTCTCTCTATCTCCCTCCCTTCCCTCTCTAAAAATAAATAAATAAAATCTTAAAAAAAAAAGATGTTTCTGCTTATTCCCTTCGTTAAGTCCATTTAGAAGCCATCAGATACTGGTAAAAAAAAATTGCAGCAGCTCATATGTTTAATAATATTTATGTAATCAAATTTGTCTTTTCTAGCAGTTTTACTCTGGTTAGAGACATTCAGTGTCTGGGAGGCATTTTGATCATTTCTGGGAAGAGCTGTGACACCACCTTGCACGAAGCCTTTGAGTGTTCTATCCTGTTGGACCCTTCTAGGAGCAGTGGGTGGAGGAGGTCAGGCAGCACTGGTCTGCTCAGCACAGGAGGAAGTGGTCCCAGAGAAAATCAGTGACATAAGTCAAGTCACAGAGCTAGTAAGTGACAGGTCAGGAATCGGATGGAGCCGAGTCTGTCTGATTTCACATTTTGTTCTCTTTCTCACCAGCATGAGGACGGTACCAGAGCAGGGCTGCCCAGGGAGAGGGCCCTGGGACCATGTTTTGTACTGATAAAGCCTCAAACCATTGAAAGGTGTTGTGAGGGAATATTAGGCTTGAAGGAAGAAGATGAGGGTCAAAGAAGAAAACAAACATGAAAGAACTTTCTTGAAAGACATTTTACAAATGTGAGGTAGTGTTTTGGCTATTGTTGGTATAACAACACATTTATTCTCTTCTTGGCATGCTTGTGAGAAATGCCTGAGAGCTCTACTCTCTCTACTTCCTTTTAGATTGGAAAGCCGATGCAGAGGAAGAGGAGAGGTGAGGCAGGGAGAGAGCCAGGAAAGGAACCTCATGAATTAACTTCCATTTGGATCAAATGGACTCACTGCTATTAAGAGAAGCTCTGTTCTAGGAGGAAGTGGGCCCTCTATAGGAAGGGGCTCCTCCTTTCAGGTGGACAGATTTTTTTTAAACAAGATTTTATTTATTTATTTTTAAGAGAGAGGAGGGATAAAGAGAGGGAGAGAAACATTGATCAGTTGTCTCTTGTACATGCTCCAACTGGGGACCGAATCCACAACCCAGGGATGTGCTCTGGCTGGGAATCAAACCTGTGACCTTTTGGTTTGCAGGCCAGTGCTCAACCTACTGAGCTACACCAGCCAGGACTCTTGTGTGGACAAATCTTGAATGAAAAGTGTTTATGGATTTGTGCCCATTCCCATGTGTTCTCTTACTGGAGTTGGGATGGTGGATGTACATACAGGGGCTCAGATCAAGTGAAATTCACCTTGTAGCTGCCCTATGGCTACAACTCTCTATATCTGCAGGGTCTGGATGAGGTTTTGTGAAAAGCTGACTGGTAAAGGGGAGGCTTTGTGTTTCACTACCAGCCTTTCAGGTCATGTGCTCCTTGGAGCCCTGGGTTTCTTAAGGACAGACTGGAATATCACCTCCTTGTTGTTGTTTTATTAGGTTTTCAGAATGGGCAATCTTGGAAACCACATGTCTTCCTTTATTCAGAAGGTCAGCATGTGGGACACAGGGGCTCAGGGACAAAGTCATCCATCCATCCACTCATTCAGCATGTATTGTGTGCCTGATACCAGTGGACACTAAAGGGTCGTGTTGTAGCCACGGTGGAAACCAAGACCAATTCTGTTCTTGCCTTGTAACGCATGATCTGGTGGGGAAGGGGAAAAAGAAATGTAGAGATAAGTATTCTGTCACAATGTGCTAGGTGAAGCACTGGGCACATAGTGAATACTCCAACGGCTCATGAGCGGAAGTGTTAGAATATATGTATAAACAAGGCCCTAGATTCAAGGCCTAGGGCAGAGTTTCTGAACCTCAGTGCTATTGATATTTTGAGTAGATAATTCTCTGTTGTGAGAAGTATCCTGTACACAGTATGATGTTCAGCGGCATTCCTGGTTTCTGTCTGTGGCACCCTTCACCCAGCTATGACGATCAAAAATGTCTCCAGATGTTGTCAGATCTTCATGGAGCAAAAATCTCTGTTGGTTGAGAACCACTGACCTAGAGGAAGGTGGGACTGTTGTGTTGGGCAGGGCTAAGGAAGGGTGTGCAGGGTAGGACATTCTTAATCGATGATTCAGACTCAGGTCAGTTTAGCCTCGAAGAGCATGGCCCCTGACAACGACTCAGGTAGAGGTACGTCTGTGTGTATTTTTGCCAAAACCTGGGTTGATTTTGTTTCCCCTCCCCATTGCAGAGATGATGCTCTATTTCATCAAACCTTATATTCTTCTCCTTCTGTGGTTATTTTCCAGCCTTCCTCTCAGTTGGGTGGGGACAAATGGCTGAGTTCTGGCCCAGGGAATGTGGCTATTTTCTCTCCTTATCCCTGTAAAATTTCCCCCGTGATCCCTTACTCTGCCTCCTGGTGTGTTGACTGTAAGCACAGGATCCAGAAGAGGCCCTGAGGCCCTGGGAAATGATGGAGGCCCTGGAGAAAGAGGCCTAAGAGACCCCGAATGGCTAGGTGGAGCCCAGTGCTCTTCTGATCTGCACTGGACTGTAACATAAGAAAGAAGTAAATTCTTACTCTGCTGCACCAAGAGTTAGGGAATGTTTGGTATAGCAGTTAGCTTTCCTGATTAATATAGTCTCTCCTGTTCCCTCTCTTCGGTTGGGTACCCCTCGTATGTCATAAAAATACTACTTAATGTTACTTCTCTTCATCACTCTGGGGACCTGCACATGTTATAACCTAGGACGTACCCCTTTTTTAGCAGTTCCTACAATGCAGTTAATTATTATGTCCACCTTCCTAGCTCACGTGGTTTTCCTTTCCAAAGTCTGCCTTGGAGATGGTGAGTGTTTGGATCTGTCTTTAGACAGCTAGGACCAGGTCATGGAATAAGTTCTGGTTACAATCCAAGCAGAAAATTCTTCCTGAATGCTGAGTTCATAGCAGCTTTATTCCCTGCACAGTTCAAATGGTGGCTTCCTTAAGGCAGAGGAAGAAAGAGGACAGTCAATCCTTTTATTTAATTTTGGCAAGCCTGCGGGTTATGGTGCTCTGGGGAAACACAGCCACAGATGTATCAGTGTCTTAAAAAATTCTTGGCAGTCTAACCTTTAAATCATAAACGTAAACACAGGCAGCACATCCTTGAAGAAAGCTTGTGTTGTCTGCATTTGACACTGATATCCCTCCCACCTTCCAAGATCATCTTTCATCTTTGCTTGTGAAGTGCAAGTTTTGTTTGTTTATTTTAATCAGCATTCGCTTCCTGTATTATCTGGGTGTGTTGTCACTTTCAGCACGTTAGGCAGTTTTATGATTAGCTCAGCAATCACTGTATATCATTTGCTGCTGAGTTATGGATAAGCATAAAGGAGTTTTTCTTTTCTGACTGTACAGTGATAATATTACACCTCTGTTTAAAAGGCAGCATAGCAAGGTTGTTAAGAACATGGACTCTGGAGCCCTACTACTGCCTGGGTTCTAATCCCAGTTTAGCACTGTATTTATTGTGTGACCTTGGAGCACATTGCTTAACTTCGCTGTGCCTTGCTTTCAGCAGTAATAACTGCACCCACTTCATAGAGCCATTGTGAGAACCAAAGTGTTATTTTCTATAAGGACTTGAGGTGTGTGCCTGGGAGTATAAGTGCTTTATAAGTATTACCTATTAATATTACTAAGTGCCAAGCTCTTGTTTTTACATATTTTAATTACATAGTAATGAAAAGGAGAAGCTAGTTATTATTATTTAATTCATTAGTTCTTTAAACCTTCTGTGTTTTTTTTTTGTTTTTTTTTTTTTAAGATTTTATTCATCCATTTTTAGGGAGGAAAGGGAGGGAGGAGAGAGAGAGAGAGAGAGAGAGAGAGAGAGAGAGAGAGAGGGAAACATCAATGTGCGGTTGCTGGGGGTTATGGCCTGCAACCCAGGAATGTACCCTGGCTGGGAATTGAACCTGGGACACTTTAGTTCCCAGCCCGCGCTCAATCCACTGAGCTACGCCAGCCAGGGCCTCTTCTCTGTGTTTTTTAAGGACTTAATTAGCTAGAGTTATTCCCTCATTTGGGGGAAATTATTTTTTTATTTATACATGGACAGGAAAAAATATGAAAGACTAGATACTAAAATGATAATAGCATCATCTCTGGAAGGTTTGACTAGGGATGATCTTAATTCACTTAAAATTTTCTTACTTGCAGTTTCTAAGTCTCTACATGTGAGTCTATATTACTTTAAAGAATTTTGTTTTAACAGAACCAAAAACTCAAGTAATATTTTTAGACATTTCCAAAGAAAATGTTATTTTTATTGTTTTACATATGAATATATATTTCATATATTATATGAAATTTCACATTAAGTGATTTTTTTTGCCTTAACTTTTTGTACTTTCCTGTTTTTCTTCATTCAAACAAAAATGTTGGTAGGGTCAGCAACACAAATTGCCAATTACAGAGACTTCTGCACATAGCTGCACATTTCATGGAACTTCTCTTCCAGTAGCTTTTGTTCTTTTGTTTATTTTCTTTGCCTATTATGTCTGATGATTCTGGTAACAGGCTGGACTCCTGCCAGATACCCCGATTCAGGTATAGGATCCAGTAGCTGTAGAACATGGACCTAATACTACCGGGGCACTTCCTGCTGTTACCTTAAAAGCACACACTTAACATCTGAGGCCCTAGCAGATGGTGATACAACTGTGACTGAAATGTGAGGGTCATTGTCTAGAACCTTCACAGTCTGCTTGATATTACTTAAAGCCTCTAAAGAATTGGACCAGGTCAAAAAGAAATATTTTGGTGAGGAAGTACACAGTTTGCAAATGTGGCCTTCGGCAATATTTCTGATTGTCAAAAGGGAGAGCTGGTGACTGAAGCAGAGTAAGTGATGACCATCTATCATTGAAAGCCATCACTTGACACATCCGGTCCCTAGTATTCACTTCAACCTTGTGACACAGAGGAGGTATGACAATAATCGTAATTACGATTTCAGTAGTAGCTAACAGCTAACACTTTTTTTTTTGAGCACTTACCATGTGCCAGCTCCTGAGCTAAGCTCTTTATAAGATCATCTCATGCCATCCCGGTAAAACCTCCAGGAGGACACGCTCTCCTGACCCTCCTGGTACAGGCGGGGACACTGAGGCTCTGAGAGGCAGCCTGACGGAGTCAAGATTTGACTCCAAGCCTGTCTGACTCTGCAGTCGTGGTGGTTCATGAACCTGCACTGCTCATCATACTATAGTCAAGTGTTTTTTAAAGGAATTTTGTACCCAAATGTGTTAACTTTTTATCTGGTGACATCAATTTGTTTGCATCTCTTTTGGTCTTTTTAGTAATGCCTCCATTTATGTGCAGTTTTATAAGGATGTAGTTATATAAGTTATCTGTCTGGTTTTTAAAAACCAGCCCATGGGGCAGTCAGGACAGGTGTTACCCCAGGTTTTTCTGTGAAAAATGGAGCCCTGAGAAATGGACTTATCCTAAGAGCAATGGACCAGTCCCAACATATGTGACTCGAAAATGTCAGGAGCTGGCCTGGAAGGAGGTCCTGAGACTCCTGGTCCAGTTCTTGTTCAACTCTGCTGTCTTTTTGATACTTCTTTCCCACAGGTCATCCATCTTTTTCTTCCTGCCCCAGAGGACTACTTTTCATTAACACAAGAACATCTTCTTGGTTATATTTAACAGGTTAGCAGGACTGGGACACACACATGGGGTAGGTCAGGATGGGCCGAGGACCAGGCCTTCCAGGAGTTCTCACACTTTACCTTGTGTGTGTCAGGAGGTGTTCACTGAACCCTGGGTGGGTTATTGTCCTTATTCCTTCCCAGAGTCTTGGAAAGGGGCCAGCAGTGCAACACGACACCCAGTGCTGGAGGAGCCTGGCTCCGTTCCAGCTCCCTGCGCCGTTTCGGCAGCCCGTGTGCAGCTCGCCCTGCAAGCATAGCTGCAGACCACCCGTCAGCAAATGATTCCTTTCTGAAGAAGTTGCCCTGAAGCCATTTCTTTATATGAAAGCTTTTAGTTCATCCCTGCACTAGAAATTCAATTTACCACCGAATGAAGTTTTTAAAAGGAGGTTGTTATTATTTCTCTTAAAGAGAAGTATCAGAGGGCAGGGTTTGGTGGAAGCAATAAAGAAAACCATTAATAGAGATTGAGAATTAGGCCGCTGTTTCCTGGTGAAGATGGCAGGAGGGGGTGTTTTCCATCTCACAGGCAGCGCCAGTTGTCATAACAGCGGCAAACTGCTGGGCACAAAGGCAGCAGTGAGACTGGCCGGTGTAGAGTTGGTCTCTGGTCGCTCTCAGAGAACTGGGTCCAAATTGTGGTCCCTCCTTGGAATTGGATTCTGACATCTAATTTCACAAGGAGAAATGGTGTTATGAAAGAAGGTAATGTAATGGAGAAGAAAGAATCCGACGATGGGGGACTCTAGCCCCAGCTATGTGACTAATTATCTATGTGACTTTATTTGTATTTCTCATTTGTTTTAATTGAATTTATTGGGGTGACGTTGGTCAGTAAAATTATGCAGGTTTCAGGTGTACAACTCTACAATACATCATCTGTATATTGTATTATGTGTTTACCATCCAAGTCAAGCTTCCTGCTGTCTCCATTTCCCCCTTCCCCTTTCCCTTCTTCTGCCTCCCCCCCTTCCCTCAGGCAATCCCCATACCATTGTATCTGTATGACTTCAGAAATGCCACGTAACAGCTCTGGGCCTCAGCTTCCTTACCTATAGAATGAGGTGGTTGGACCAGATGTGGGGTGTCCAACCCTCGCTGTGCATTCAATCAGCAGGTGAACTTCTAAAAATACAGATGCCTAGGCCCCACCTGCAGAAGTTCTGATTTAGTTGGTGTGGGGTTTGACCTGACCTCAGTATTTTTAAAGGCTTTCCAGTGGATTCAGATGTGTAGCCCCATGAGATCGACTCTAAAGTCCCCTCTAGCTCTGATAGTCTGTTTTAAGATATCATACTCGGTTTCTTACCAAGGGATTTATAAACCACACAGCAGCTTGTAAATGGGTTTACTGTAATGAAGAACACTGATCATTTTTGTCTTGGAAAACCATAGAAAAGTTATTGAAGAGTTATTGGAGCTATGCTGTTGATTTGTAAGATGATTCTTCAGGGGAAGCCATAAAAGTTTTCTTCCATGAGATACTGAGGATGGAAGAAAGTTAGAGGCTTTAATATAGCCGTAGAGGAAAAATTGTTCATTTTTAGGTAAATGGAAGTGTTTTTCCTTAGAAGTTTATGCTAGGAGAATTTGTTCATAGTCTTAGAAGAGAATGTTTGGGTTGCAAACTATTTTTAAGGTAAGTACAGTAATTTCTAAACCACACTACCTTTTAAGTTCAAACCAAGAAAATCATATTTTTATAAATGCCAAATTACTAGGTTTGTTTTGGGGTCAAAATTTCTGTCCTTACTAATGAGAAGTTCCCTTTCTTGGGAATCAAATTCCCCTAAACCAGTTTTATTTTTCAATGTAATGCACTGGAAAACATAAGATTAATGGAATATTCTTTTTATTGACTTAATTTCAAATGATTGACCCTATAGGAATGGGGCTGAATTATTTTATAGTTTATACTTGGGCTTCAAAAGAAAATTTAATATGTGTGGCATAAAATTTGATACCAAAGGTTTTCCCACAAGTATTTTCTGTGCAAATCTGTCCCTCAGATCCCCAGAGGCAGCTGTCATCAACACATAAATGGGTCATAGTAAATCCAAGCCCAAGGTCACCTTTCTTCCCTTCCCTCTCTCCCTCCCCACCACACATGTAAAAAGCCTAGGCTCTGTAATCCTCTTTTGTGTTGGAAGAATCTAGGCAAGATTCTGAACTGTTTCTTCTGAGCAGGAAGTCACCAGCTGTATCCATGATAAAGTTCACATTCGTTTTGAATTTAGAAACTGTGATCTATAACAATTCTATATAAGAAAGTGGAGAGTAAATGACCTCATGTGGCATCAGGTAGGAGCAGATATAATTAGATAAGAGGTGCTTTTAAAACAATCAATATGGACACACTCTTCACTAGCCCTTGAATCTTTTTCCTGAATAGGGAAAGAATATTGAGCTTGTATTTAAAAATCCTATTGGACTTTAAAAAGAAATGTTGGGTATTAGATATTTATGTACAGAAAAGCATAATGAAGAAAACAAATGACCCCCAATTCGTCACCTAGGTAACCTTGTAATTATTAGAAACTCAAATATCTGAAAATGGCACAAAGACTGCTCCCAAATATCCACTTTAAATAGAGGACTTGATTATTTCTGTAATTTCGAAAATGAGGCTAGAATGTAATAACAACTAATATTTTTGACCACTTGTTTTATGTCAGTTTCTGGTCTAACTGCTAATTCTCCAACAACTGTTATAATGTAGGTGCTATTTTTATCCTCACTTTAAAGATTAGAAAAGATGCTAAGTAATTTGCCCAAGGTCACAGTTAATACGCAGAAGAGCTGGGATTTGAAGCTAGACAGCCTGGCTTCCAAGGCCCAGATCATAAACCATTTCTTTATGCTGCTTATCATAGAATGTTTGGGGCTTAAATTGTAGCAAGTTATAACTACTTTTGCCAAATAACTATACTGCTATGAAAACAGAAAAGTATCTTAGGTTTTTTGAAGACTACAAGTTAAGAACATATCTTTCTATTCTTTATTCAGGCCTACTCTTTGGAATCATCTCAGAAAAGCAGAATTTGGTTTTAACAATGATACCTGAACAATTATGAAGTTTTAGTTATGTTTACAAGGAGGAAAATGCCAGTTATGAATACAGTTTTGCCCTCCTTCCGTTTTCATTTATTTAACTTTTTTCTCTCCTTCTTCCTTTTTAATTTGTTTAATTTTTTTTCTTTCTAAATATCTTCAGACTATGGCCGAGTGAAGGCGTGGAGAGCCGCTCCGGTGTTTTCCTGCGCCCTGTCTGAGGAAGCCTGGGGCTTGGTTTGCCTCTAGAATATGCCCTCAGGGAACATGCTGGGGACGCAGATCCTTTTTTTATCCTTGAAACCAACCCCTGAGAAGCCCACATTTCATGAATGCAGACAGGAAATTCTTTTTCTAAATGCATTTCACTACACGTGTGGAAGCACATCTACCACTTTTGGGGGCTTGCTTACGCATTTGTGGACTCATGTATTTATTCATTTATCAAACTTTCTTCTTCAAAAATTTCTTGGCATTTAAAAACATTTATTGTATAAGTAGTAAGCAGAAGCACAAAACTCGTAGATATAAATATCAGATTTGGAAGAATTAAAATCTGAAAATAACAAATGGAAGCAAAGATGGCGCTCAGGGAGAGGGGGACGGTGCGTCTCTCCGGAGCCCCTCATTCTGCTGCTCCCCCTCCTGAGGGAGCCTTTCCCGGGAGGAGACGAGCGGGTGAGGCAATGAGTTGTGTCTTCTCGTCAGCAGTGACTTTTCTCTGTCCTAGAGGCTAATGCAGGAGTTTGAGACAAGCCTGCTAATCGAAGAATAACCAAACCTATTATGTTAAAAAAGTTTTTTTATCTGGGAATTTTATTTTACAATAATTCAAATCATGTAAATTTAGGAGAAGGATATGTTCTCCTACATGTTTTTGTAAAAATAACTTTTACATCACACACTGTGTCTCAGAGGAAATGATCAGTCCTGAGTCTACCTATGAGTCCAAATAAAGTGAACTCCTGGATGCCCATTTAATAAACACCATTAAATGTCTCAGAGGTTTTAGCAGTGATTTATATTAATAAGTAAATTTCTAAGGCAAGATTTTTCTGAGACTGATTGCTGTGGGCAAACTAAATGCATTAGCTGGGAGCTGTGCTTGTAATATACCCCAGCACTCCCCCCTCCCCTACCTAGAAATATAATCAGCTTGACACAGCAATTAATTGAAGCATCCGTTTCTGGCTGTGGAGCCTCCCAGCCAAAGTGCAGGGTGTTTGCGATTGAGTCTGGCCGCCAGGTAGATTGCCCGTGCCTACCTCTAATAACTCGCCGTTGCATTTCTTTCTCGAGGGCATATTTCTAGTCTCAAAATACAAACCGGAAATACTTTGAAGAGTGGACAGAAGGCAGAGAAATAAGAAAAAACCATTATACAGAGAACCCATTTTCTAGGCTAAGAACATGATACCGAGAACATAGTAGTAACTAATCCAACTTTTTGTAGGATCATAACACCATAGGATATATAATCAAATAGGTAGGCATATTAATGGCAGAAATTTATTGCTGGAAAAGACAGAAATATGGTGGTATCCACATTTAAATATACCCTAAAGGAGAAGAAATAAAAGCTGCGAGGGCATGAGGCCTGCTATAAAAAAAGATTACATTGTGACTACTTTTTTCTTTTTTTTTTCTACGTTTAAATATATTGTATTCTTCCATTGTTATGTACGTTTTTTGGATTGACCTCAAAATAATTTATGTTGTGCAGACTTTTCTAGTGACATGAAAAAAATAACGACCCTAGAATATTCCTTTGTTACATTTTTAATAAATTATCTCTCTATGTAATGATAATATGAAGAGTACCTCCCGAAAACGTGTTAAAATGAAGGGAACCTTTCCTGCCGGGGCTTTCACTCCCCTGCGTTACTTCCTCCCATATTCTCTAAGGCTTCTTCCAGCCTTGGGAGAGTTGTCTGTTTGGCCTGATTCTAATTTCTTCTGTGGGACGTCTTCTTCCCTTGAGGGATGCGAAGCGAGCTTCCTTTGTGCCTTGGTGTTTTCTCCTATTACAAATACGAGCAGACTCCTTTCTCAGTGAGTTACTCTACGCGACCCGTTTGGTTAATTATCCTCTGGCCTCCCCAGACCCTGATTATTCTCAAGGACCTTAATCAGGATCCCGTTTGCTTTCACAGTGCCAGAATTTTTTTCTTTATTCACTGTTTTTAAAACGCCCGTCAGATCTTTTATGGATTTTTTGGATTTATCAGTCTGTACTCTGCATGTATGTGCTATCAGGATTTTGTGAGCTGCAATGACAGAAATCCCAGTCAACTAGAGTGTGAGCAAAAATGACGTCGTACTGTGGAGACAGATGGCGGTGATGGTTTCACAGCAGTGTGGATGTACTTAATGCCACAGAATCCTTCTCTGCCTCTTGGCAATGCAGCATTTAACTTTTCGTTATTCCTTCTAAAGCTCTAGAAGCGCTCAGAGGTATGTGGTGGACGGGGAGTGGGCTATGGGATGGGTCCCGGATAGCTTCATGGCGACATTGGCTATTGAACTGCGGTTATGGGCTTGGGAGCAATCAATAGAAAAGTTCTCAAAGTAAAGTGATTGGTTTGAGCGATGGTGTGAAGATGGAAAGACCTAACTTAATAGTTCACGTTGGCTCTAGAATGCCCTGTACATTGTGTGCAAAATGAAGGCAAAAGATATAGCTAAGTTTGAGAAAGGTGGCTGGAAAGAGCAGTGTGTCCGGCTGGAATGTTAGACGTTCCTAGAAGACGAAGGGAGGGAAAGGTGGTGGCACCTGAGGCAGGGGCAGAGGCTCCAGTCCTGGGGAGTTGGAAGGGGAAGGTGTGTTGGAGAACAGTCATCTCAGTAAACATTTTTCATTCCTTCTGTTCCAATGTCTTTCTTTCTTCTTTGTTAAAATTCACAATGATCTTTCCATCTCTCTGCCATCTTACAGGACCTCTTCTAAAGTATCTCCAGCAAATAATCCATCCTGTCTGGTGTCCTGATCTCAAGAATTATTCTCTCCTTCTGTCTCATTCTAGCATGTCACCTGTGCTGTACATTTTCTTGTCTCTAACCTAAGCCCTCACGCTCTTGACAGTCTTCTTCTATCCATCAGTAGGAAGATGAGGGAACATTTCAGTCCCGAGAGTGAAGGGCTTTGTTGACGAACACCCTTTCCCCTGGGGCCAATTACTCAAATGTTTTCCTGGAAACTCTGTGAGAATTGTGTATTCTGAGCTGAACTACAGACTTTTTAGATCTGGAAAGGACCTAAAAAACAAACAAACAAACAAACAAACACAAAAACCCCATAATAAAAAACATGCCCTTCAACCCACTCATTTAACAGATGAGAAAACTGGACCCCACGGTTGTTTAAATAACTGTCATACTTTTATTACCTGAAAGGATAAAAATCTCAAAGGTGCATCCCAAGGAAGGCTGTGTGCGTGATTTAGAGCCATTATTGCTGTGCCCCAAAGTGGAAAATAACCTCTTCTGGACTTGCTACCTAGCTTTTTTTCTGTTGTTTAATTTCTTGATGGTTTGGCACAACAATTTCAAGTATCTTTCAGATACAGAGTAGAGTGTGCTGTTTTGGCTGCCTCCTTCCAGGAGATTCTATTATGTCATCCAAGCAAATAATAATCTTTTTCTAGTGGAATCACTTGAATTTTGGTGGGCTGTCACGGCACCAGCACTTTCTATATTAAAGAACACTAATATATTCCCCCATCCTGTGCATTTCAGGACCCATATCACCTTAGTGACAGTCTGAGTCTCTGGATGGCTCTGGATCCTTTGATGAAGTCCTGGTGGTGTTTACATCATAGCTGACACCCAGGATCTTTCTTTGCTTCTTTATGGGTTTTGACTGACTGAAAAACACATGAATGAGCGAGGAAACAGGAGGTAATTGTGATTATTTAGATAACCTAGTAATGTGGAAGGTAATTGGACCGTGAGGAAGGAGGAGAGTAAATGAAATATCTCAATTCCTTGGAAAATCCAGGCTCACTTGGCAAACAGTGATGAGAAAAATAGTCCAAACTCCTCCTCCTTTGTCTTCACAGGCCTCTTATGTGCTGGTGATGTGTTGGGGAGGTTTTATGATCAGCCAGCTCCGCCTTTTTATCTGTGATGGTGATGCTGTCTTTTTTTTTTCAGGCGGGGGGGAGCATCAAAGGAGTGATTTTGGTTTTATTTCTATCATTGTGCTTGCTTACAAGCCAGCTACTGGCTGCTTTAGTTTTCATGCTGTTTCTGGGTGGTAAGGTAGTGTTGCCCAGATGTTGACAGTGGTGAGGGCAGAAATGTTTTTCTGCAGGAGAAAGGCCACCAAAGGTAGTTATGTGTGGGATGACGTTAGTGCAGAATGGAAAGTCTACCCTCTGCTAGTTATGGAAGGGGAGGAGGGACATGGTGAAGTGCACCTTTACTCCGAGTCACGAGGAGAGGTCAAGATCCAAGTCAATTCCTGAGAAAGAACTCTGGTCAGCCCGGGTCATGTGCCTGCCTTGGTGGTGAGGACAGCTGAGGGAAGCGCCTTACCAGCTTGACCTGAATCACAAGGGTTTGGGAGGGACACTTCCTCAAGGCGGGAGGTGGGACAGACGAAGAAGTCACAGATTTGCCTCACAGCAACGTTGATCGTTGAAGAGCATTGATTAGTCCATAGTGGGATACTCAAAAGATATCTGTTGGATCATGGATAGGATGAACCAAGGAGGAAATACTGTTGGACTGAAATGAGAGACTTTTAGGGTGACTACCTAAACAACTCATCTTCTCCTTTGAACAGAGGTCCCATTCTTGTATATTACTTCCAGGTTAGGACAGTAGTTTTTGAAAACTCCACCAGGTACACTATAGATGGAGTGATGATTTTGTACTCCGTGCCTCCACATGAGTTGCTCCTCCGAGTCTTCACAGCAGCCAGGAGAGGTAGGAGACTTCCTCTTGGCTTTATGGATCAGGTGACAGGTACTAAGGGGTGACACTTCAGAGCCAGCAAGGGTCAGCGCAGATCCTTGAACCCAGGCCCATGTGACTTTTTGTGTTCTTTCCTCTATACTCCAGCTGCCTGGGACAGAGCTGGCAGATGCTGCTGTTAATCAAGGTTGTGAATGTGAATACAAATTGAGAAGGAAATCTGGAGGAAGGAGCATCATTGATTTTGACACAGAAGTTTAAGGCTTTGAAAGACCTTTAACATGTCATGGCTCTCAGGATCTCTCAGTTTGTTTGACACGGTCAGGCCCAGAGTCTTACCTGCAGGTTGAGTTCTACAATGGCCCTGCCCCTGTGCTGGCAGGATTTATGTCGAGACACGTACTTTAATTAAATGGCGACTTAATGATAGTCATTGGCCTTCATGTCTTTTAAAGTACCAGATATTTTTTTCAGGTACTTGATCAACCAAGAATGCATTCTTCCTCATTAACAATATATAGAAATGTTTATTTCAGTTAATTGAAGCCACTGGAGGCCTACAAACATTGGAGAAACTTTCCCTGATCCATGGTTTTAGGGATGGGTTGAGTTGGAAACTATGGGTTCACTGCCTCACACTTTCCCATTTTCGTGTGAAACTGAGATATCAGTACCAGCTGACCGCTGCACCCAGAGAACCTCATGCTGCTGCAACCTTGGGTTTCTCTGGCTCAGCCAATGCCACACAAAATAGCCCTTTCTGTACCACAAGCCAACAAAAATCTTTGGTTGAAAAATTGGGACTGGCTGTTTACTTCTTAATGTTTTCTAGTAAACAGAGTAAAATAAACTAGGACATTTTTGTTTAGATTTCATAAATCAGCCCAGCGTAGGAAATTCTGATGCACAACTAAAGATGAGCTATAAACTTGCTTTTTAAATACAGCTGGTGGTTCATCCAGTCCTTGAATTTGGGTTTGGCCTAACTTGGAGCATCCATCCAGAAGAAGCGTCCGTGACCTTCTGGCTCAAAGCTTTGCTTCTGCTGTGGCTATCGTTGAGCTTTTGTGTTCTAGTTACTTTTAAAAAGTCCATTCTAAATGCAATTTCATTTACACATCTGTTTTTGCATCTAGCTTTTATCATGTTTCTTTTCTTTCCCAACTATATCAGTGATGGATATTAACTGCAAAATTTGAAATATACGCATGAGAAAAAGGAAAAAAAGGAGAAAACAACTCATCTACAACATAATCACTAAGAGATAAATACTGGTGACATGTTGATATTTTTCTTCTTACTCTTCTCTTTATGCTTACTTACTTATGTATGTGTATACAAACTCAAAATATAGACTTCCTATCTGTTTTATATGTTACTTAATGCAACAAAGTTCCTTTTTGCATGTCTGCTGTGTACCAGGCCTTGGATATTTTTTTTTATTTTTTCCCATTCAATATTATATGGAAAATATTTCTTCAAGTCTTTAAAAATACTTTGAAATGTCACTTTTAATAGCTGCATAACATTCTACCCTTTGAATATTCCATGTTTTACTTCATTATAGCCCTAAGACTGGATAGTTAAGAAGCTTCTGATTGTTTTCTATAATAAACAACACCCCAATAAACACCTTGAGCATAGCTCTTTGAACTCATCCCTGATTGCTCCCATAAGGTAATTTCTCACAAGGATCATGGGGATAAAGAATGTGAAGAGAAACCCTGACTGCATAGCTTGGTTGGTCAGAGCATCATCCTGATACACTAAGGTCATGGGTTTGATCTCTAGCCAGGGCACATACAAGAAGCAACCAATGAATACATAAATAAATGGAACAACAATATTTATGTTTCTCTCTTTAAAAAGTCAATTAAAAAAGAATGCGAAAGTAGGTATAACTTATTTGAATGTATCTTTCAACTACAAACTCTACCTTATTCTTTCATTCTTTGTCCCCTGAAATGACTTGATTGACTAAAATTCACGTAGCATTAAAGAAACTTAAAATATATTTTAGGAAAGATCCTATACTTCCAGATACAAATATTTAATCTATTCATAAAAAAAGGTTTATGTATTATCAGAGACAGGAAGAGGGCTGGAGGAAGAGAGGGGGAGAGAAACACTGATGTGTGGGAGAAACATTGTTCAGTTACCTCTTGCACGTGCCCCCAGCTGGGGAACCAGGCCCACAACCAGGCATGTGCCCTGACAAGGAATTGAACTGGTGACCTTTTGCTTTGCGGGCTGACGCTCAACCAACTGAGCTGTGCTGGTCAGGGCACAGATATTTAATCTCTTCAAGTGACTGTGGTTAAGATATGAATCTTTCTAACGAGGAACGAGGAGTTCTAAGCTTGTTTACGCAGAAAGTCTAATAAACGAGCTCATTAAAAGTGTTAGAATTGTCTTGTTTATGAAAACTTGCAGTTGGTTTAAATTGGCTATTTAAAGATTGTGTGAACCATTTGCCAAGAGCTTAGCAATGTACAGGCCCAATTCCATTATTTGCTCAATAGCAGTTTTATGCTTAGACTTAGCATGTGAGGCTGATAATTGTGGCATGATAAGACCACACAGCGCTCAAGTGTGTGATAAGCCTGGCTTAGTTGGAATAGAGAAATATTTATCAGTGCTCTGCTAATGAGCTGTTTTTTGTATCATTAGCTGGATTTATTGTAGCTAAGGTTAAACGCGTTTAATATATTTGATAGAAGTCTTGAAATGTGTGCTAAAGTCAATCAGAAGAAATAGAAAAGAATTCTAAGCAGACTTTCTGTGGAATAAGCACCATGTGGATATTATTTTGGTTCATCTTAGAAACCCAGAAAGCTGGTCGGAAGATATCCTGAATCCTGATCCATGCCAGAAATAATAGTGTCTATATCACAGACCCTTCTGTGAGGGACACTTAGGTGAGCGGGTGTGCGATCCTGTCCTCTGGAAGGTGCCCCCATCCAACCCAATCTTGTTTTGGGTGATGTTCCAGACTGTGATCCAGGGGGTGCAGCTCCCTGAGTGTCTATTTTTAAGTCTGTGTATGAGACAGAGGTCATGTAGATTCAAGGTAACCCTTGAGAGTCCCTTTGGAAGACTCTGCTGAGGGGGCCTACACCCCCGTCTCTCTTTGGGCCAACACAGCCCAGTGTTGCCTGCAGAGTTGGAGCTGATTGCTGTCTCTCTGAGCACCAGACAAGCAGTTGGCTTGTGTTTAGGGCCCAACTTGTATGTAAGAGATGTTTCTTTAAGCACTAGACTCCCACTCAGCTCTGTGAGGTGCTCACACTGTGAGAAGCTCACCAGGATGAGACTGACTGAAGGAGCTACAGGATTGTGTTCCCTTCTCTCCCGCACCCTGGAGCATGAGGTCACCGAGTGGGGTGGCTGGCGTGGTACACAAGAGTGTGGTGTCTCTGCCCCCCTCCCCTCTCGTGGGTGTTACTGAATTCTTTTGAGTGGAAGCATGTGTGATGTGACACCACAGCAGTTGCTGTGATGTGGGATTTTTTTTACCCGTGTGGATGTTCTTCTGTGAGACCCTACAGTGACCCTACTGGTTAACACATACCATAAAAGTGAAGTAGAGAGGCACGGCAAATGAACATGCCACTTTGAAACTATCTTATAATAATACTATAATGTTCCTTTCCCTACATTCAATGAGCATAGGTTTATTGAGGGCCTACTATGCACTAGGAGTTAGGGACACAATGGTGACCACAGTAGATCCAATTTCTGCCTTTTTGCAACTTATGGTCTGGTAGGTCTGTGAGAATTCACCTTTGCCTAGGCAGCAGTGGACTGACTAGACAGTCATTACATCTATAGGAAACCAAATATTTGGTGCATGAGATGCTTGTTTTTGGCTCTTGACTTGGGACTGCATGATGAAAATGGCTTCATCAAGAACTTTCCATTATCTAAGCTGACACACCTGCCGGCTTATAAAAACTAGCCTCAGAGGTCAGTTGACCTTGGTCTCTGATGTCAGCATGCTCTCACCAGATCACTATCTACCTGGTTTGAAATCTTGGCTTTGTACTGTCTGATCTCTGGCGTCTTCTGTATCCACCAGCACCAGCACCTCCTTGCTGCAATTCCTCATTCTTTGGATCTGTATGCCTTCCGTATCTCCTCTCCTTCCTCCAAAGTAGTGGTGGTGGGATATGCGTGTATGTGTGTGACATGCAGAGAGAGAGAAAGAGAGAGAGAGAAAGAGAGAGAGAGAGAGAGAGAGAGAGAGAGAGAGAGAGAGAGAGAGAGAGGGAGGGAGAGAGAGGGAGGTTGATTCAATGAAATAAGTTCCTGCACACGAGAGTTTACTTTTGATTACTAATCCTTCATTACTGGCATTGGTCACACACCTGGAGAAGAGGGCCAAGTGACTAGACCCTCAGTTGTGTGTGTTCCTTTGGGTCTTTTTTTGGTCTTGATCTGCTGACCATTCATGGGGCTTCCCATGTTGTGCCCTCTCCGGCTCGCTGTCTGTCACTAGCCCTTTTATCTGAGGTATGCTTTATAAGTTGCTGCCTGTCTTCATGAACACCTGGGACATCCAACTCTGGTAGGAGAAAGACAGCATCATAGTGGGGTGGCCAGCAGGCCTGTCTGACCCCGATGTGGTCAGAGATACTTGTGCTCCTCAGGACGGCACACCGAGGGATGCCAGGGGCTGCATAATTCACGGCGTTAGCGTGCCTTATCTTCCCAGACAGTCCATATGTTCGTCAGTCAGTAAAAACCATTCTTTCTGAATCCTCACCCAAGGATAAGTTTATTGACTTTAGAGAGAGAGGAAGGGAGAGAGAGAAACTTCGATGTGAGAAAGAAACATCAATTGGTTGCCTCCTGTATAAATCTGACTGGGGACCACACTGGCAACCTAGGCATGTGCCCTGACCAGCAATCAAACCCTTTTGGTGTATGGCACGATGCTCTGACCAACTGAACCGCTTGGTCAGGACAACGAAAAACATTATTTTTACATTGAAAAAAACGTGAATATCTTAAGGCATAGGCTGCAACATTATATAAATTTTAAGTAAAGAAAATAATTTTTGAAGCAGACAGGGGACTACATTCACTCTTGTCTTCTGTGACAAGTCCTTGGTAGGAAGAGATTAAACGAGGCTCGTGGAATCCCGGCCCCTTAGTTAAGTTATTTGAGATATGTGAGAAGCACACATCGCATGCTGGTTGCCTAACCTCCTTGCTCCCCGTGCCCCTCCCTGAGTTACCTACCTCCTGTGTTCTCTCTCCCACTGCGGGTGCTCTGCTCTGAATGTCGCCCCTTCTGCATGCCTGCCTGTTCTGCAAATGCTGCTGGCATTGCCCCTGGGTTTCCTCGGACCTGCTTGAAGACCAGACCCTCAGAATATTGAGGGTGAATAGTACAGGACTCAGGAGTGTGTGGAGGGTGGCCGTGGCCTGGCTCATGGGATCAGAGGGAAGCATGTGCTCAGAGAAGGGGCGTGGGGTTCGTCTGTCTTGTTACTCTCTCCCGGCACATATGGTGTCTACGGAACATGAGAGGGAGTCTGTAGTCCCAGGTAAGCCTCACCAATGGAGCAGGACAGGATGCGCTGGCTACAGCACCGACCAGAGCAGATTCTGCCCTGGATGCTTTCAGTTCCATCAAAGCCTCCGTCAAAGGCTGCAGGAGGACATTTGTCCCTCCAGCCTCTCACTCTCCCCTGCATGGAGTGGAGGCTGTGCTCAGCTTCTGTTTCTGGCCTCCTTGGAAGCTGCTTCTCTCCATGAGGGAGTAATGACATCTGAGCCGAAGGAAGCTGGTGCATGCCATTCTAGTCCATGGCTCCGGCCCCCTAATCTCTCCAAGACAAGATGTTCCAACAGGTGTGGTGAGCCTGCTCTCTTCAAGCCTGTCTTGTAAGAGGAGAATTTGTTTCCTTCCTAATCCCTGAAAGAAGGTGATGGAATAAGATAGGCATAGGCCTTAAGGAAAAGTTCTGAGTGTGCCAACCATGACTTGATGCCTTCCCAAAGGAGCCAGCCCAGTGGAGTGGGAAAGGCACACACTTTGGAACCAGAGGGATCTTCATCTGGATCCAGCTTCAGTCCCTCACTGGCTTTACAACTTTGGTCGGGTTATTTACATGACTGTCATTTTCCTCATCTATGAAAGGGTGATGTTAATAATGACTCACTACTAGTGGTGAGGAGAAAGCAAGGTAATGTGTGGGAAGTGCTTGGCATGTAGTAGTAATTCAGTAATGCTCCTCACGGCTGCTGTACCCTACGTTCCAAGCCCAGTGTTGGAACCAGGGCAGCCTTTCTTAGGAGGTTCTTTTTTTTTTTTAAGATTTTATTTATTTTAGACAGAGGGAAAGGGAGGAAGAAAGAGAGGGAGAGAAACATCAATGTCTGGTTGCCTCTTGCATGCTTCCTACTGGGGACCTGACCTGGACCACAACCTAGGCATGTGCCCTGACTGGGAATTGAACTGGCGACCCTTTGGTTCGCAGGCTGGCACTCAGTCCACTGAGCCATACCAGCCAGGGCTCTTAGGAGGTTCTAAATCACATTATTTTCTTTCCCTGTCTCTGTTAAAAAACACCTATCTCCCCACCTGCCTTGCTACTGACCTTTTCTAGGAGTCAAGAAGAAAAAAAAGCACCTATATAAAAGAATTCTCCATAAGGTGTGACTGAAGGGTGATCTAACTTGCTTAGAGGTCATCTCAGCCTAAAGGGGAGACTAACTCAAGGGAGTACATGTTTCTTTGGGTAGCAGGACTGTGGGTTGCCACAGTTTCTGAGACATTGCATGCTTTGCCCATGTTCCTCCAAGTGAGGTCCCCAGGTGTTGTCCCTCTGATGAGCCCTCACCTTCTCACTGCAGTCCCATTTTCACTCCCTCATACCTTGAACCCTCGTGCTGATTCTTTGTTCTGATTCATAAGGCAACCTTGTGCTGTGTGCTGAGGCAGTGTGTGTATCTCTCCGCCTTAGAGAAATCAGAAGCAACTGTTTTAGCACTTAACCCTTTCTAGCTTTTCGCAGCAATTTCCATAAACTATCTCAGTTCTTAGAGGAAAATAAAATAAATTAAAAACGAATTGCCCTGACTGGTGTAGCTCAGTGGATTGAGTGCAGGCCTAGGAACCAAAGGGTAGACAGTTCCATTCTCGGTCAGGGCACAAGCCTGGGTTGTGGGCCAGGTCCTCAGTAGCCAGTGTGTGAGAGGCAACCACACATTGATGTTTCTCTCCCTCTCTTTCTCCTTCCTTTCCTCTCTCTCTCTAAATAAATAAATAAATAAACTGATCAAATTTAATCTTTGTATGTAACTGATGGATCACCTACATTTCTCTCAAAGTACAGTGTCAAATAGGCCAACTATTATTGATTGGAAATCGTTGCCTGAAGTAGCTGAGTGTTGAAAAATATTCTGAGGATGTGCCAACATGAGATTGAAAAGAGTATTTTGCTTGATTAGTGATGTCTGCTGGTGGCACAGGGAGCGAAGTGGCAGTGCGTGACTATGTATTTGTCGTGACTTTCTCCAGCCCTCCAGCCACTAGTCATTCCATCATTTCGCTCTTCATTTGCTCTCCCACTTGAGAGCCATTGGGGAACCAGAGGTGCTTTCCAGCTACGTTTACTTGGGTAGATGATTTAGCAGGGCTGAAGCATGACTCAAACGAAAACTTTTCTTTGGTTTTCTGTAGATTTCATATCTATCCTATTTTTGATGCCCATTGATATAAATCCTCAAGAGTTATTATGAAGTTAGAGTTTTAGACCTGAGGTCTACAAATAGCATCAGGATTTCGCCCATTTGCAGAAACTACCCAGAACATCTTGCCTTTTCATCTCTGAAGAGCCGTGAGCGTGTGAACTGGAAGCAAAGAGATGAATTGCATTCATGAATCCCTTGAGCAGCACAAAGCAAAGAGCTGCCGCTAACAGTATTGGCTGTTGTACCTCTTTGCCTTTATTCTACATGCCTGCTTTTCAGACAGCCTAATGGATGAATCACAGTATGTTCTGAGAGAGGCAGACAAACAGCTTGGAGAAAGTGGGTCACTGACACGGGGTTTGGGGTTATTGTTTTCCAAGGTTACCTTAAAACCCATTTGAAAGCATTAAGAAGAAAACTCTTAATAAATAGATGCTTGGTGTGTGGCATGGCTTAGCTTTGCCCACTCAATTTTCCCAGTGGGAAATTGAACTCATCTTCGGATAATGAAAGTGAAAGGGCTAACAGCTCTTTGGGAAAGTTTTGTTTATCCCTCATTCTCTCCCCCTAACCCTGGTGTGGGGAGAATTGTGTGGATAATCAGATACGTTTTTTTCTGAGAACTCAGGAGAAATTGGCCAGCTCTTCTCTCTGACCTCCACTTGGTTCTGGCACTGTTGGCACGTGCGTGGGTTGTTATTTGCACCCAGTGTCACGAGGGCACCTGTAGGGAGGTTTAGATCACACTTTGGTTTTGAAAGCCTTCTGTGGAGTTACTTAGAAAGAAAATATCTAAAATACTTAACAAATCTTGAGCATCTCTTTGACTGTCCAGAGTAAAATATATATTTAGAAGTGTGAAGAAAATAGTTTTTAACAGTTTACCAGTACTATCCAAGACTACTGTAAAACCATTACCCAATGACAGCCACAAAAGCCCCATCACTATTCCATACCTCCTCTATTTTTTTTTGCTTTTTTAAAGTATATTTTATTGATTATGCTATTACAGTTGTCCCACTTTTTCTCCCCTTTATTCCCCTCCACCCTGTATCCTCCCTGCCTCCAGCATTCCGCGCCCCCCCCCCCCAAGTTCACCTCCATGGGTTGTACATGTAAGTTCTCTGGCTTCTCCACTTCCTATACTGTTCTTAACCTCCCCCTGTCTATTTTGTACCTACCAATTATGCTTTTTATTCCCTGTATCTTTGCCCCAGTTCTCCTCCCCTGCCCCTGCTGATAACTCTCCATGTGATCTCTATTTCTGTGATTCTGTCCCTGTTCCAGTTGTTCGCTTAGTTTGTTTTTGTTATTTTTTTCAGTTATTGATAGTTGTGAGTTTGTTGTCATTTTATCCATATTTTTTATCTTCTTTTTCTTAGATAAGTCCCTTTAACATTTCATATAATAATGGCCTGGTGATGATGAACTCCTTTAACTTGACTTTCTCTGGGAAGCACTTTATCTGCCCTTCCATTCTAAATGAAAGCTTTGCTGGATAGAGTAATCTTGAATGTAGGTCCTTGTCTTTCATGCCTTCAAATATTTCTTCCCAGCCCCTTCTTGCCTGCAGAGTTTCTTTTGAGAAATTACCTGTTAGTCCTATGGAAGCTTCTTTGTAGGTAACTGTCTCCTTTTCTCTTGCTGCTTTTAAGATTCTCTCCTTATTTTAATCTTGGATAATTTAATTATGTTGTGTCATGGCGTGTTCCTCTTTGGGTCCAACTTCTGTGGGATTGTCTGAGCTTCCTGGACTTGTATGCCTATTTCCTTCACCCCATTGGGGAAGTTTTCCTTCATTATTTTTCCAAATAAGTTTTCAATTTCTTATTCTTCCTCTACTGCTTCTGGCACCCCTATGATTTGGATATGGGAATGTTCCTAAGCTTCTCCTCATTCATTTGAATTCTTTTTTTGTTGTTCTGTTCTAGTTTAATGTTTGTTTCTTTCTTCTGTTCCAAATCTTTGATTTGAGTTCCTGTTCCTTCCCTTCACTATTGGTTCCCTGTATATTTTCCTTTATTTCACTTTGTATAGCCTTTACTTCTTCCTTCATTTTACAACCATACTCAATCATTTCTGTGAGCATCCTAATTACCAGTGTTTTGAACTTTACGTCCAATAAGTTGACTATCTCTTCCTTGCTTAGCTTTTTTTCTGGAGCTTTAATTTGTTCTTTCATTTGGGCCTTATATATTTTTTGGTCTCAGCACACCTGTTATGTTGTAAGGGGTGGAGCCTTAGTTATTCACCAGGGTGGCAACCCCCATTGTTGCATTGTGGTGCTGTATGTGGGAGAGGGGTCAGAGACGGGCCAATGCCACTTGCTCAGCTCTCACCTGGGTTTTAGTTACTTTCCCTGCTTCCCACAAGTGAATGGAGCCCTTTGAGATGCTGCCCTGTGCTGATTCCTGGGTGGGTGGGCTTATATACATTCTAGGACCCTGTGGGCCCCTCCAACAGACCCTCTTGTGAGATCGGCAGTCTCTCACACTGCTGCAACCCCCACAGGTTTTCACAGTCAGAGGTTTTGAGGCTTTCTTTTCACCTGCTGGAACCCTGGGTTGCATGGTCTGTCTTGCTCCCCAGTTGTTCCTCCTGGCTTATTTGCATATGAATGTGAGACTACCCAGTCCAGCTGTCACCGCCTTGCCTGCCCAGTCCATCAGATGCCAGCTTGCCATGTGTCCTCTCTGCTCCGGCTGCCCGTCTTCGTCCATCCGACCAGTCTGGGTGACTGTTTCTTCAACTTCTTGGTTGTCGGACTTCCAAACAATTCAATTTTCTGGAAGTTCTCATTGTTTTTTGTTTTTAAATTGGTTGTTATCATTCTTTTGGTTGTGTGAGGAAATGCAGCATATCTACCTTCACCTCCATCTTGGCTGGAAGCCCCTCCCTCCTCTTCTTGCTGCAAAATTTATAAAAGGAGGGGCACTTTAAATTTTTACTTTTAGAAATTCAATACACTTTTTTAGATAAGCTGATCCTGTTTGAAGGCTGACCCATAAGTACCCAGGGGATATGTGCCTCTTCTCCTTTTCTGTTTTTCTCTGATTTGCCAAATCTAAAGGTTAGGATTATTCAGTCACATAGGACAGGATTTCTTTCTTTCAATGACATTTTGGGAATGCAGATCTTGACTCAGTCCCGCCAGGCCATGGGCTGTGCTGGCCTTTGCTGGCGGGCCAGGGAGAGGCGTATCGCACACACATGAAAGAGTCCTGTGGCGAAGGAAGAAACTAGGAGGGGGTCCTTCTCTGCGACCTGAGATTGATGGTAATGACCTGAGCTGGGATTGTAAGAGCTGTATTTCAAGTGAAAAATGGAAAAGGGAGGGAAAAATTTCATTTTCTAGTGTCCTTTTTTATTTCTGGCTAGCCGTGGAGATGCTAGAATGGCAAAAGATCAGAGGAGTCATCTGAGAGGTCACAAAACTAAAATCTATAAAAAGGAAGCCACTGAATGTGCTATCCACAGGCCAGCTGTTTAATTAAGGGTGATTCTTATACTGGGATCAAGGAAAGGAATGGAAGGAATGTTGTGACCGTGACTCAAACTCTAAGAGCTCTGGTAAGAATGTCCTGGTGACCTAGGACTGAGACCTGAACGGGAGTTGTTCAGGAAATGGAGTAGTACAGGCTTCTGGAGACCACGGGTAAGCATGCGGGGAGCCCCTCCAGACCCTGTGCAAATCCCTGAGCAGGAAAACCCTTCAGATACCTGCCTCCAAGCTGCTTATTCTCTGGTCAGTTTTTGAGTAAATCCAAATTTGTTCCCAAAGCACCTACAACTGTCCCAAATACACCAAGAGGAGTTTTCATTTAATTTAGTGTGGGGCCACATTTAGTAAGTTCTTTAAATAAAATCCTTACCTAAGGACATGTTTGTTGATTTGAGAGAGAGAGAAAGAGAGAGAAAAAAACATCAATGTGAAAGAAAAACATTGATTGGTTGCCTCCCATGTGCATCCCGACCAGGGATGGAACTCTCAACCTAAGTATGTGCCCTGACCAGGAATTGAACCTACAGCCTTTTGGTGCAGGAGATGACACTCCAACCAGCTGGCCTCCCTGACTATGGCTAGTAAGTTTTTAATAATTCTTCTAATTTATTAATTTAATATCCCATCTCCATTTTTAAAATCAGTCATTTCTGTTTGAGGAATGATGGATTAAAAAGCAGGTAAATCCAGCTTACTTTCCACAAATGAAATACATCTAAAGCAGGTCTGCTTGACTGTCTCATGTGTGAATATTAGGAATGTCATTCTGAGGATTGCTGGCCTTGTTAGGATATACCTTTATAGATTTAGATGTGGGGCTCTTATGCTAATGACTCTTTCAGAATCGATGACGGACGAGGGAGGAGTCAGCCACTTATGTCCTTTACCTCCTGTATCGTTATTGATAACAATCAACCAATGTGCTTTTTGTATTTCATTACAGACTTTTGAAAGCACTTCCATAAACATCTGTTGTCTGGCAGAGGGTGAGCTCCATGACAGCAAGGACTGTGTTTGCTTTTGCCCAAGCTTGTAGGTCTAGCCCTACACAGTGGCCAGTGCATGTCCAGGGCTTTGTGATGTTATTTACTAAAGGGAAGCAGGGAAGAAGACAGGGAAAGAGGAAGGAAGGAAGGGAGGGAGGGAGGGAGGGAGGGAGGGAGGGAGGAAGAGGGAGGGAGGCTGGGGGGTGGGGGGCATCACCTTTCTGCTTCACAGCGTCTGCCCTGCCACTGCTTTTATGGGTGACCATCACCTCTTAGCTGAAGTTGCTGCCACAGCCTTGCATGGGGTCTCCCTGCCTTTGGTTGATCCTGCCCTGCCAGTCATTTCCACACCACAGCCAGTTTGATCTTTGTAAAATGTTTCTGAATACCTCACTGCCTTGTGTTACACTCCAACTGCTTCCAGTTCCCTTGAGGATAAATGAAAGTCTTGTGCCCTCCCTTGGCAGCCCACGCCCTGCCACTCTCTCCTTGCAGACCACGCTCCAGCCACCCTGAACTGCTCCCCTTTCCTCACACTTGCCAGATTTCTTCTGGCCTCTGTACTTCCGTACATGCTGCACCCTCAGCTTGAAGTCCCCCTCTACCGTTAGGGCTCCAGCTTTGATGCTATCTCCTCCCAGAAGTCTTCCCTGATAACCAAGGCTGGGTTGGGGGCCCCTCCTCTGTGACCCCCAGTTTTCACTGTGATGTAATTGCTTACCTTTCTGCTTTCCACTGGATTCCAGAGCTCCTTGAGGCTGGGGGCTGTGTCTTAATCATTGAGGAATCCACCAAGTGCACTGCCTGGCTCATCAAGGGTACTTGGGAGAAGTTTGTTGAGCGGGTGAGAAGAGGGCGTTGTAGGGTTGTTGAACTAGCATGTGATGTGGAGCCCGAAAGAGCTTCTTAATGACTGGCAGTAAGCTTGGGCCATTTTCTAACTACCCAAACCTCAGCTTCTCTGTCTGGGAGACAGGACAGAACATTGTTTCTGACCTCATGGGTTTTTGTGGAAATTCAGTGAGATGGCACAAGGAGAGCATCTAGCACAGGCTCTCCTCCGTAGTGAGCTCCAGTTGATTTTTCTTCTTTTCTTCAGCCTCTCCTTCCCTTGCCTGCCAGCTGGGTCACACCATGGATTCAAATACTGGAGTTCGGGCCTCAGAGTTGGAGGTTCAGTGAGGTGATTCTACATCATCTGCCAGGCAACAGAGACACATTTTAAAAGTACACACTCCTGGGCCTCACCCTCTGATTTTGTGATGGGCCCAGAAATCTGTATTTTTTTTCAAGTTTCTGATGCTCAGTCATGATTGGGAGCCTTTGACCTGGTCAAACTGACCCAAAGCAGGAATCCTACTTATTATGGAGCCTTTTCTGGAACATCTCAGGGATCGCGCAGCTCTCTGCATTTCGAAGTCCCCTGTTTATTGGTAGACAGCCGCTCTAGTAGTTAGACACCCTCCTCATCTATTGGGCCCAACCCTGCTTCTTGACAGTGCCCAGGCTTTACTTCAGCTTCTGCCTTCTAGAGACACCTGGATTGAGTCCACACCGTCTTCCACATAGCCGTAGCCATGCAAAGTTACAATTACATCCCTTCAAAGATTTTTCTTTCCCAGGCTAAATATTCCTGTTCCTATAAATTAGAGTTTGCTCACTGGCGCCTGTGGGCTGCATCCGGTCCACAGATGTGTTTCGTTTGGCCTGTGATGTTTGAAAAATATTGAATAAGTTACCAAAGTTTAAAAATTATGGCATTTCCTTCAAAAGTCTGGAGCTCTGGTGTCTCTTGAAAACTCAAAAGATCTGGGTTCACAATTCCAGCTTTGGACAAGACATAAATTCTCCAGACTGTTATACAAATCTGTGGATTGTTGACTTGTCTGCTCCATTATATTGTCTAGCCCCTACCACTTAAGTCATTATATCACTTGTTTTAAAAAAGAAGTGGTCTTTCATTATTCTTATCTTTTCCTATCTGTGCTCCAAAGTGTCAAGTGGTTTCGTCATTTAAAAAAGTTATTTTTGCCCTGGCTGGTGTGGTTCAGTGGACTGAGTGCTGGCCTGTGATCCAAGGGGTCACTGGTTCAATTCCCAGTCAGGGCATATGCCTGGGTTGTGGGCCAGGTCCCTGGTGGGGGCATGTGAGAGGCAACCACACATTGATGTTTCTCTCCCTCTCCTTCTCCCTCCCTTCCTCTCTCTCTAAAAATCAATCAATCAAAATCTTTTAAAAATCTCTTTAAAAAGAGTTATTGTATGATTATAAAAATACTATTTAACAATGAAAATACTATAGAAATTATGGGAAACTGCAGGAAAATATAACAGAAATTGTATGTGCCAAGAACCCTGTTTAGCATTTTTATAAATTTCCTTCTTTGTTTTTCTGTGCATATTCATATATTGTGAAGCTGGGATCACACTGGAAATAGTTTCATAGACTGCTTTTTCTACATTTTCCATATCTCATTAAATGCCTTTGAAAGATCAGTTTTAATGACTAAAGTATTCCGTTTTTGTATCATAACTTTTTATTGGTAAAATATACATAACATGAAAATTACTGTTTGAACCACTTTGCAGTGCACAGTTCAGCGGCGGTCGGAGCAGTTACAGTGTGGTGCGGCTGCACGACCACCTCGGTCCAGAACATTCCTGACCCCAAGGGAACCCCACAGCCGTTCAGAGTCACTGCCCGTGTCCTTTTCCTTCCGGTCCCTGGCAACCGCCAGTCTGCTTACTATCTTGATAAATTTGCTTAATCTGGACATTTCCTATAAATGGAATCATTCGTGTGGCCTTTTTGTAAATTTTGTGGCTCCTTTCACTCAGCATGTTCTCTAGGTTCATCCTTGTTGCAGAATCTGCCGCTATATGTTATTCCTTTTATGGCCGAATAATATTCCACGGTGTGGCTATGCCACATTTTATTGGTTTCTTCATCAGTTGATGGACATATAGGTTGTTGCCATCTTTCAACTATTGGGATAGTGCTGCTATGAACACTTGTGTGCAAATTTTTGTTTGGACACCCATCTTCAATTCTTTTGCATATATACCCAGGAGTGGAATTTCTGGGTTGCATGGTAAGTCTGTGTTCAACTCTTTGAGGAACTACCCAACTGTTTTCCATCATAGCTGTACCTTTTATGCTCCCATGAACAGCATTCCAGTTTCTCCCCATGCTCACCAGCACTTACTTTTTTGTGTTGTTTCGTTTTTAGCCATCCTAGTGTGTCTGAAGTGATACCTCATTGTAGTTTTGATTTGTGTTTCTCTAATAACTACTAATGTTGAGCATCTTTCCATGTGCCTGCTGGCCACTTGTAATCTTTTTGGGCTTTATGTATTACAGCATTTAATCATTTCTCTAGCTTTGAAATTGGTTCCTTTCTAAGTTTTCTGTCGTGAATGTTGTTATGAACATCTCTACACAATAGTTGCCTGAATTTCTAGTTATTTCAGTGGGATAGCTTCCTTGAAGTGGGGTTAAAGTGGGGGTCAAAGGAGTTATATTTCTAAGGCGCTGATACGAAGGACTGGATTCAGCACTGCATATTTGCGGAGCACGTGTGAGCTGTTTGGAAGGCCTTCTCAAGCACCTGTGCTGGGATTTCTGTCTCAGACTTCCTGCATGAGGCTCATTGAAAGAGGACCCAGTTTCCCAGGAGATTCTGATAATGCAACTCAGCTATGGACCATTCATCAAATTTCCTCTGCAGCCACATAGATCTTCCAAAAAGGCATGGAACACTGTTGCCTGTCCCGATACTCTGAGCTGTTCTGACCAATCGGTCCTGGTCTTTCTTCAGCTGTGGGTAGCATGCTTGGCAGCCCTGCTGTCCTCCCAGAGTGAGCTTACCCTTCCCCAGACTCCTCAGTGGGTTTCCCCTCATAAAATTGGGTCCTCCCCTTCTTGTTCTTGGGGAGTTGATTATTCTGAACCTGTCTTTTCTGGTGAGAAAACAGGTTTCTGCTAGCTTTGTGACTCGCTCTAGTTACGTAACACCTACTTACCCAGGCTAGAGCAAACCCAGGTCTCCTGGCTCCCCAGGTAATTTCTTTCCTCTTCCCCCAGTGGCCTTATTTTGACATTTTTGGTGAGGCATGATTCAGGAGGCGAAATGTAGTTGCACATGCCAAATGCACTTGGAGTGCTCTAAAAGAGAGAACAGGCCCCAACATGTCTGGGCAGGCTGTGGCTGTCACACAAGACCTCAATTTTACTGCCTTTGGCCAAGCCCAGTTCTAACCTGGGGAGGAGGAAGGGCAGCCAGAAGTCCCCTTAGTTGGGAAAATGTGACCACGATCTCAAAGGAGCCATGATCAGATTGCGCCTTTTAGACCGCTGGAATGCTGTGTAGTGACTGGGTGACAGTTGCTAAGGGTTTGGATGTTAGGTGTGTAGTGTAGATTCTCAAACCTGGATGTCACTTGCAAAGGTACTAAGGGGATCTCCAAACCATTTAGAGCTGATTCAGGGAGAGGTTGGAGAGGAAAAGGGACTGCGGAGCCACCAAGAAAGGAGTCCTCACAGTTGAGGTCAGTGGGTCAAAGGTGGCATCAGGACCCCAGCTGCCCCCCTCACACCCAGTCTCAGACCGTAATTGCCTTTGTGGTTGGGTTGGTGCATCGGAGGTCAAAGGCTCTTCTTCTCCCACCCCCTGCTAAATAGAAACACACAGCAAATGTATTTAAACTCAGTAATTCCCTCTCTTTACTAAAAGTTCCTATTTTCTGCAATATGACAGTCAAGATTATGTTTTTCAACTTGGCATTCAAATTCACATCCTCTGAGTAAATCTTGTTTTCGTAAAGTTTAAAAAATATGTTGAAAGCTAATTTTAGACTGGGAAGGGCAATGAAAAAAAGAGAGAGAGAATCACAGACTTCTCTGTGGTGCCACCCCAGTTAAAAATTACATGCAACTTTTCAATAGCAAGTCTTTGAGATAAAAGGTACATTTATTTACTTATGCCTAATTCATTTTCAGAGCTTTCTTATAGAGTTACTTTTATTCAGAATCAAAGTATAATACATATCCGGCTCTCAAATCTTTTTTTACCAATATGATCAAGTTTAAGACATGTTACTAAATATATTTTATATTTAAATGGACTTGGTAAGTTGCAAACACAGCATTGGCACTGAGTGAAAGACCAATACTGTAGTTGCTAGATTATCAATACCAGCCTTTTTAAAAGTTTTTGATTCTAGCCCTGGCTGGCATAGCTCAGTGGATTGAGCGTGGGCTTCGAACCAAAGTGTTGCAGGTTCAATTGCCAATCAGGGTACATGCCTGGGTTGCAGGCCATGACCCCCCAGCAACAGCACATTGATGATTCTCTCTCTCTCTCTCTATCTCCCTCCCTTCCCTCTCTAAAAATAAATAAATAAATAAATAAATAAATAAATAAATAAAAGTTTTTGATTCTTAAAAGAGCTCAATTTTTAAAAATATTTTATTTATTTATTTTTGGATGGAGGAGAAAGCAGGGAGGAAGAGAGGGACAGAAACATCAATGTGTGGTTGCCTCTTGTACACCCCCCACCAGGGACCTGGCTCACAACCCAGGCATGTGCCCTGACTGGGAATCGAACTGGTGACTCTTTGGTTTGTGGGCTGGTGCTCAATCCACTGAGCTATACCAGCCAGGGCAGAACTCAGGTTGTTTTGGGTTTTTTTGGCTTTAAATTGCAATCACTTAAACATCATTATTACTTTCTTCTATGTTATTCATGTAATTTTCCAGGCGGACAGGAACAGTTTAAATGACTGCTGTAGTTTAATGGGCACAGAACAGGTGATGTGTGTGTGTGGAGGGGGCCATGGGAAAGAGAGGGAGAGAAGAGATTGGGAAGTATTTTAGAGCTTATGCTGGCTGGAAGTAGTGCATTTCATTATTATTATTTTTTAAAATTAGAGTGTAGTTGACATGTAATGTTAATTTTAGGTATACAGCATAGTGATTCGACATTTATACATGTGTATTTTACAAAGTGATCACCACAATAAGTCTAGTAACCATCTGTCACCATACAAAGTCATTACAATATTATTGACTATGTTGCCTGTGCTGTACGTTATTACATCCCCATCACTTTAGAAAGTAGTGTGTTTTCAGTCCGTGTTAGAGTAATGCTCTATGGCAGCTAGGCTTAGGATTCGTTTGTATCTTGAAGCAAGAGGCTGTGTGGGGGCAGGAGAATGTGAGAGGGGCTGTTTAGAAATGCAGTGATTTGGAGAAGGGGGTGCTTATTGTCCTTCCTGAGCATGTACATGTCTAAAGTCACTGCTGTGACCTGGCTCGTTCATCCTATCAAAATGCAACTTTTTCCTCTATCGATCTAATCTATTCCCAGGCCTTGTTCAAGTCCTGCCTTCCTGGTAGACACCACTGACTTTTCGGCCCTTCTTGTCCCCCCTTTTCTGAATCAGAGCAGACCCCTGACATGTTAGAGCTTAAAGGACCTCCAGGCTATCTCTCCGATCTGTCATTCATTGTGTTTGCAGGAAAACTTGGCGTCCATTGCGTGAAGTCTGTAGAACATGGTTTAGTCCTGTCTCACGGTTTAATTGTTTTGTGTGGGTTAGGCGTATTTCCCAGCTGTGCTTGGCTCTCCCTGAGGAAGGGACTATGTCACACTTTTCTTTTGTATATTTCATAAAAATAGCATGTGGTAGGTATTCAGAAAGTGCCTTCAACTCTGGGAGCTCTGCCTGTGAAATGCTCTGCCTGGGATAGATACTGATGGAGGTGGGTGTGTTTCCGCATAAGCTAGAAACAGCCTGAATGTTCACCCCAAGGGGGATAATTGAATATGTTGTGATATTTTCATATTACGGAACATTATATAGCTATTAAGAGAAATGAGTTAATCTTATAGCTACTGACCTGAGGGATATAACTTCTTGTATCTGTATCTATATTTCTATATGTCAGCAGCAACATGGGGAGAGATGTGGAAGGATACACATTAGCCTGTTAACAGTGGTGGTGGGAAAGGTTATTAAGTTTTTCCTTAACCTTGTCTCTGTATTGTTGGATCAGGGAAAGATTAAAAGCCAGCAAGAGGAAAGAGAAAGCGCAAAGAGGTTTCATGCACTGGAAAGTCCCTTCCCCATAATACTTCTTCCTAGTTTTCAAACTTTGTGTGCTTAGAAAAAATGAGTGCCCTTTGATTAAAATTTAGAATTAGGAAATGAAGATAACAATATATTCGGGTTAGGTTTTTTTTTTTGTTTGTTTCAGCTTGGGACATGAAGATAATTTTTTTTCTTTCTCATGACATAAAGATAAGTTTTCTGTCAGAACCTAAACTGTGAAGGTAGCGCCCAAACCGAAAGCCTTGGCGCCCTGGTTTCTGTGGTGAAGTGGGGAGAGAAGCAGCAGGTTCTGCAGAGGCAGGATGCTCACTGACTTCAGAGCCTTAGGAACTTCCTGTCCCCAAGCTGCACGGAACAGGGTGCAACTGGAGGGCCTTGCTCAAGTGGAAAAGTAAAGAAAGCAAATGCTGCAGGACTTCCGGTGCTCCTCTGCCCCTGGCCGGGTGCCTCTGCTCCAGAGGGCTGTGCATCCCACAGAGGAAGTTGGTGAGGGTCTTTCTGAATGCAGGCAGCAACAGGCCTGAGCAGGCTGGCTCTCGCTGCATGAGGGTGGATACAGTTCACTTACCTTTTAGATCCACTTGGCCACCAGCAGGAAGTGCTTCCTCATCACTGATCGACACTCCATTCCCAGGACCTCGTCTCCCCCAGGCTGTTGTTGCAGTCTCCTGACTTGTATTGCTCTAGTCTCTTCCTCCAGTTCATCACACAATCCATTTCCAGAGTGATTGTTTTAAAGGGGGGCACAACTCTTGCCCTGGCAGGGTGGCTCAGTGGGCTGGAGTGTTATCCAATAAACCAAAAAGGTTGTGGGTTCAATTCCTGGTCAGGGCACATACCTAGGTTACAGATTCAATCCCTGGTTGGGGTGCATACGGGAGGCAGCTGATCAGTGTTTCTCTCTCACATTGATGCTTCTCTCTCCCTTTCCATCCCTCTCTAAAATCAGTGGCTGTATATGCTCAGGTGATGATAAACACACACATGCACACACACAACTCTTGGGTCACTTCCCTGCTCAGAAACCTTGCATGGCTCCCAAGTTCTGTAGAAGAGAGCCTGGCATTCAAAGCCTTCTGTCGTAGGGTCCCTGTGTCCTCAACTGACCCCACTTCTCTCGGTCTCCAGCGAAAGGAAATGGGTTCCTGTGCTCGCTCAGTCTCCCATCTTCTGCTTGTACTCTACTCAGGGAGGGTGCTCCCTTCCCGTTTTGTCTGTCTCTACCTAGTTAAATTCTCTCCACTCTTCAGCATTTGGATCAAAGGCTGCTTCTCTCAGGAGGGCACATGCAGCTTCGCTTCCTTCTCTGTGTACTCCTCCTGTGGTATCTACTTTGTACTCAGGTTACATCCACCTCTATACGGCCTCTTCCACCTCAAGGACTCCATCGAGGGAGTGACCGACTGTGACATTCTTATGCTTAGTAAATTTCTTACATTTTAAATCAGTCTTTGTTGGATTGTATCAAATATGGTTATGTGAAATTTACCAGATTGGTTTTTTAAAAACATGTTTTTCATCTGTTGTTGGGAGGGGTTCCTGGCAGAGAAAAAGGAAATATGAACTGAGGTGGTGTCTCTGTAAGGAAATACCATGTGACCATTCTTTTTTGCAAATTTTGCCATTTTATGTTATCTAATGTTTTTCAGTCTTTTGGACTCCTCTTTTCCTGCTGTCTTATCATTTCCTTTTGGCATCTGTCCCCGATCACCCCTGCCATGACATTGAGTGGGGAAGTTGAGAAGGTTCTTCCTGGAAGACCGCACCAAGGGAACCTCTGATATATTTGCATTCCCACGACTCCCCTGGTGTAGTGGGCAGCAGGGGGCCCTCCAGGCCTCTCAGGCGGGGGGACCCACGGAGGTCCCGGTCAGCCCCACACCTTCAGTGGATTGACCGGAGAGTGACTGAGCAGCCAGAGCAGGGAGCAGACTCGGTTTTGCACACCTCCTGCTCGCCCACCTGGCTCCATGTGGAGGGGCGGTACGCGTCTGACTGCCGTTTTCTTTTCCAAGGAGCATATATGGAATTCAAAGAAAAAGAGCTACGGAAACAAAGGAGGAGGGTTCAAAGAAAAGTATCGTGGTCTTTGAAAAGTCTTGGTTGGGCAGAAAGTGGCTTCCTGGTGTTTTGAAAGAATCCGGGTTCTAACACGTTTCAGGCACAGCCCGTTTGGAGTTTGCCCGGATCACAAAGGACTGTACGTGACTGGGTTAATGCGCACAGGGCCTGCCTGGCCCTTCCATTCTCCTGAAATGCAGCAGGGAGCTGCCACCGCCCTGGTGGACGCCTCCCTGTCTCTGGGCGCTGGTTTCGTTGTTGTTAAAGGACACTGGAATTGCTTTATTTAGCTTCCAGTTTCTGAGATTCTCAAAAATTACAGTTACTATCAACTATGAGAAAATATTACTGTAGTTATAGATCATGTCTGATTATGTTTGTAAAGAATACTGATTTAGTTTTGTCCTTCTTATGGTAAGGGATGTACATACCAGGCATTAATAAAAAGATGTTTGTACAATACACCCTGAAGCTGGGAACCACCTTCTGCATTCAAACAGATAAAAAAATTACTCTGAATACTCTTATTACTCTGAAAATCATCTTCTGAATGTGTGATTTTTTTTCCCACAAAGATCACTGGAGTGCCTTATATTGATTAACATTATTAAGTCACCTTTCATATTTGAAACCACATGAATTCATTGTGGTACAAGATACAGTTATACACAGAATGTAAGCAAAACTAAGATAGGAAATAAAACCTCTACAACTATTTTTAAGAGATTGTATTTATTTATTTTTTTAGAGAGGGGAAGGGAGGGAGAAAGAGAGGGAGAGAAACATCATTGTGTGGTTGTCTCTCATGTGCACCCCCTACTGGGGATCTGGCCAGCAACCCAGGCGTGTGTCCTGACTGGGAATCGAACTGGCAACCCTTTGATTTGCAGGCCCGCACTCAACCACTGAGCCACACTAACCAGGGTTACAATAATTTTTTTAAAACAAAAACCTGTCATAGAAGTATTTTGTTCTTTTTGTTTTACTAAGATTATACCAATTTAAATATTCTGTATGAGTTTACCTTTTGGATTCATTGTGTTCTTATTTCAATTAACTTCCTTTAAAAGTTAACTCCAGAATGGTATTTAATTAACTCAGCTAACGTTTAGATCTGATCTCAAACCATTTGCAACGAGACAGAGTGAAAAAAGATGTGGAGAGCTGGCAGCAGATCCCAGTCAAAATATGGCACTTGGCAAAGTGTGCCTGCCTTGTTTTGCTTTGCTTTTCTCTTTATGGATGTGGCTTACTTTTGAAAAGCTATGGTTTAAATTCAGTGATCAAGTGACAAGTCTGACAAAACAGAGCTCACTTCCGCAGAGGTCCTGTAGGGGAAAAATGGAAGTGTTCCAGGAACTAAAGGAAGTAACCTCAATTTCACCTGGAAACATTAGTGTCTCCAGGCAGGAGATTTGGGCTCTATTTACAGAGTGTCGGAAAGCGGCCAAGATGCTGAGCCAAACTCGCATCCAGGAATGGAGCAACATCAAAGAACTGAAAACAGTATCTGTTGTTTCCACTACACATATCCCTGTAAGTAGCAATCGGGGAACGTGAGATAAAGGAAGACCAGAAAGTTCTTTCCCATGGTGCCTTGGATGATGGCAATAGTCTTCTGACTGTGTGGGTTCGCTAGCTCCATTCTCAGCTTCTCTGATGTTCAACGCACACCGTGGACAGCTTAAATGTTTGCGTAAACTCTTGCTCAAGACTCCAGTTCCTGTTTGCCCACACGACTGGGTTAAAATTCCTTCTGCTGACTTAGTGCTCTCCCCAGTCGGTTCTTTACTTTTACAGCATCTGCATTTATTATTCTCCAACAGGAACGATTTATTCCAGTCTCATTCTTCAAAATCCAGTGTAACACCCACCTTCTTCATCTTTCTGGTAACTCCAATCCACATTGAGCTCCTTACTTTGAAAGATTGTAGCTGCTTGTTTTCTAACTTTTGGCAAGATTGTTTTATTGTTAGTTACTTTGTTGAGACTAACTATATCTAAAAATAGGTACCCATATATTTTCACTATGTGGCATATATATACCTACATCTAGAGAGAATATATGTGGTGACATTTGTCCTTAGTGAGTCATATAATGTATAATATTTCTCTAGAGAAAATACATTGAAATTGAGGCTGAATTCATAACCATAAATTATATAAAATATACTATATTCATTGCATTGTATTGACATGACATGTGAGAGAGAACTGAACTTCAAGAAGCAAGAAAACTAAGTCTAGTCTCAACTTTTGCTCTAACAGGCAAATCATTTGACCCCTTTACAACTGGAATGAATCTCCTTTATGACTACCAGAGGATTGTAAAGGAACAGTATAACTGTATACACATTTATGATAACTTTCAATAGTAAAATTATGATTTCACACCCCATCCAGTAGACATGAGTAGGAAGCACACTTTGATTAGTCAAAGAAAGATGCTGTATTATTCAGGTGAGCTGCTTTGGTTTTGGTTTTATAAATTAGGTCCCTAAGTACAGAGAGGCTGTGGGGCATTTTCGAGTTTGCCCAGTGTAGTAACAAAGGACAAGTAAGGCTTGGTTTGGGTTTTGCTCCTCTGATCATAAAAACTTCTCACCTATCAGGATGGGTCCCTCTGCTTTACAGGTGGTGTTGAGTGGGTTCTAATTCTAACTCAATTTATTTGCTCTGTAGTTCTTAAGGAAATCTCCCTAGACCCCCCATTTTTCCTATTGTAACATAGATGGACATAAGTACACTGGACCGCCAAAGTTTGTAAACTTCTTAACTCAGAGTCAACACTAATCACTCTTTATTGAGGGCACATTAGGCATCCAGCCCCATACAAGGGATGCTACATATATTGTGTGATTTCACAAACATGTCTTATAAAATGGCTGTGATAACCCCACTGTGCAGATAAGGAGACTCTGGCTAGAAAGTCATCTCAGATCACTCTGAAACTATACGTGGAGTCCCTAGTGTGAAAAAAAAAGTGATCCCAGGCCTGCAAAAATCAACATTGCCTCCAGATTTCAACTTAACTGATACTGTTGTTTCATCACTTCCTTTTACCCAACCTTTTCTGAGTGCCTGGGTTTCACTTTTCCTCAGGTTTGCTGTCTGCTGGCGAGAGCGGCAGTGAGTGGTCTTGTATTCAAGAGCAGAAAAATAGCCCAGGAGGGTCTCAGAAAAGGAAGATGCAACAGAGGATGTGCATGTTCCAAAAACTGGATAACTGGTCCTTAAATAACTATAATTGATGCCTCTGTTATTTTCATTTTGAGAAAGGTTAGATAATATATTATTTTTTACATTTTCTGACTAAAGATAGTTATTTTTCCATAGTTTAAAGAGTTAATGAATAGCTACATATAGAGAGGATGTTACCGATACTTGGGATTTTATGGTTTTTCTGTTAATAATAATTGGAAATGTTATAGACATTTGCTTTGCAGCATAGTTTGTAGGAGACATTTTCAGATATGTATCCCTGCATTAAAAAGTATTTATGAGGCCTGGCTGGTGTGGCTCAGTGGATTGAGCATTGGACTATGAAGCAAAGGGTTGCTGGTTCAATTCCCAGTCAGGGCACATGCCTGGGTTGCAGGCTAGGTCCCCAGTACGAGGTGAATGAGAGGCAACCATACATTGATGTTTTTCTTGCCTTCTCTTTCTCCCTCTCTTTCCCTCTCTCTAAAAATAAATAAATAAAATCTTTAAAAAATGTTTATGAGGATTCAGTATATTTTGTACAGTTCTTAAGGGAAACAGATTTTGACTTTATGATCATCATCATCTTTCTGAGATGGCATGAACCTCTCCCCAAGTACAGAGTGATCTGTATTCAGGAAGCATGTAATGGCATG
The DNA here is from genome assembly GCF_004126475.2 of Phyllostomus discolor. Lineage (NCBI taxonomy): Eukaryota > Metazoa > Chordata > Mammalia > Chiroptera > Phyllostomidae > Phyllostomus > Phyllostomus discolor. Next base: position 31,813,715 of record NC_040906.2, read on the forward strand.
CTTTCAGCAGATCACACAGCAGGGCCCATATGAATGGAGCTAACAAGTTTTGTCCATTAAATTTAGTGACTCGAACAAATTTTTATTATCCTTTTGTAAAAATGCAAACACTGCCTCATACAAAAACCAGTTCTTATTTAATGAAGTGTTTCAGCATGTTCATATAAGTTGACGGTTTCATATGGCCAGATTATTGCTGCATCAGCTATTAGCTACTAAAACAAGCTCCCAGCTTGCTGTAATGACGTCCTGGACTCAGAATACTCAAGTGTGGACAGATGTTTCGGAATATAATTTTTTTCCCTCTTGGCTATTGATTGATTCCCAACACCCACTCCTGATTAGAATTCAAGATGTTTTCTTTGATACTTGGAGTCTCTGATTGCCCAATCAAAATGAGAAAAAGACATGCAACACACCAGGAATTTGGAACGAATGGCTGGAGCATCTTCTTGGACTACTTACCATTGACTGTAGTTACAGATGCTCCGTGACAGCCTCTGTCACTCTGTTTATCTTCCAAAGCCAATTCATTAGTAAAGAACATGCAGCTCTGACACAGGGAGTGTGAAGTGCACCATGCAAGGTTTTAGCAAAAAATCAGATTGGTGGTTTTCATCAGGGGATTTTGGCGGAGGGACCTATGACCTAATTGCGGGTTGGAGTTCATACTCTACACTGGCCACACACTCTCCATAGAAGCCAGGAAGGGCTTTACTCTTAAGCTGTCAGAGGCACTTTTTAAAAGTGGAGTTGAGGGAATAATTGAATTGGGTTTAGCAATGATGAAAATGGTACTTTCAAATGATACTTTCCCCTAGCAACCTAGACTCTCAGGGATCAATAGGAAAGTTTCTGTTTTTTTCCTTTTGGTATGTAAAGGGTGTGTGTGTTTACTAAGAACTCTCTCAGATGCTTGAGTTCTTTTATGTCTTGAATAAAGTGCTTTTCTTAATTACACAACCTGAACATTTATCTCCCAGGTAACAAATTACCATCTTGCTCCCCCTAGTGGAATTGTAACTCTATTGCAACATTTGAGAATACCGTATCAGTATGTGCATAGCATTTTATTTGTGGCAATCAGGTATTTTATCAATTTGTTTTCAAAGACTGAGGATAAAACTGAGAAATATTGCATCATATGGGCTGATAGGGGATGTGCATAGAGAAACTAGCATTTTACTGATCAATTTTCAGTTTCTAGTGTTAGCAATGTTAGCTACATAATTTATAATGGCTGCCAAATTCAAGGGGCCTCTCTGCTCTGCTCTGCACGTCTCAGCCTTGCAGACAGTTGTTACCTTTAAAAGACAGCAGTCAGCACTCCTAGCACAGATGGTAGGGTGTGGATAGTTGGTGATGTTAAAACAGGACAGGTCTCATCTGAATATTGAACCTCACTTGTACCCTTAGTACAGGAGCCCAGGAAGTATTCTTGCGCCTTCTGAACCTATGTGAGGGACTGTGACAATATCCACAGCACATAGCAGTCATTTCCACTTTACAGCTGCTAAGCATGCTAAGAAAATTCTGGTGATTGAAGCTGAAATGGCTGTATACCTCTCTTAAGAGTTCAGATTTCTTTAGGGAATGATAATCAAAGTTTTCATGGTGCCAGAATTTCTCTCTTTTTTTTTCCTGCCACTATTTGCTTTTCATAACTTTGACTCTTGTTATGAGTTTTTATTTATCAACTTTGTACTCTGTTGCACACAAAGTACTCCTATTTTGTACACACTAGTATTTTATGTGTGAAACTTCAGAACGAAAAACTCATCAACACCAAGGCTTAGGACTCTGCATTTTCCAGGTAAGATTTTGCTTCTAAGCTTTATTAAGGTCAAGGCAAAAGTTAAAAAGATACAAGTTAACAATTAGTACTTAATACAGTATAAGTACTTTATACTTATGAGCAAGAATATTGTCATTAGGATAGTTACCTTTTCTTAACATTATGTAATTGAGACAGTATTTAGATATATCTTTTTCCAAATATTTATTCTCAGAGTCAGTGTTTATACCTAGGGAAAAATAAAGCTGCAGGGTTAGATTAGAATCCCAACAAAAGGGAATGCCAAAGCGCTCTCTGGGCATGTTTTTTTGGCGGGGGTAGGGGGGGATTATAGAGAAAAAAAGGAAACACTCATAATAATGGTTTTAAAAAAATACTAACTTGCTCAAGAATCACAGTAATTTAGTTCAAGAATTAACATCCATGCAAACACACAGCTTCTGTTCAGACAAAGCATGTGTCTGTGAAGTTCTGGTTTGGAATCCCATGATGCCCGGACTCACAGCTGTGAGGACGGTGATGCCACAGTGGCTAAACGGCCGAGCTGGGGCTTGGAGATCTAGCTGGACTTTGGAGAACAGACACTTTTCTTTTCCATAGGAGTGTGAGGGATTTGTATGTGAATCAACACACATCTCTGTGTACACACACACAAATGCAGGGACTTGTACAAATGTAGGCATGTAATGTGGGTATATCTATGAATATATGTGACTGAAATATTGGAAAAGTTACAACAGAAGCTCATTTTCTACTTCCCAGTGGGTGCTGGGAATTCTGTGCGTTGACAGTACTCTCCAAAGCAGATTTAGCAGAGTGAGGAGGTGTTGGGCAAGTGTGCACGCCACCCTCTGTTGGGGATTCTGTGCATTGATGAGGCCCTTCAAAACAGTCTCAGGGAGTGTGCCAAGAGGTGTCTGGGAAGCTCTCCACACCCCTCCCTGCTGAAGGGCTGTGCTGGCGTCCTTTCCTGGCAGCTTTGCTGGGGTGGCTCTCCCTGGCAACATTCCAGCCCTTGCTTGGAACCCTTGTCTTTCTTGAGAAGTGTGAGGACTGAATGCAACAGGATGTCTGTACACATTCCTTGTACTCATGAGTGATGAGAGGCTTTTCTTACCTAGCTGTGTTTCCTTCAAGTGCCTGACTAGTGGCACATTAATTATGGGGATGGGATTGTTTCTCAGCACCTCGACTTCTCAGATGTTGATTGATCACTGTCGATTGAGTGCTGAAATCTGGTTGGACCCTGCCTCTGCTTGTCATCCTATGGTTATTGGGGTTGGTTATTTGTTTTGGAGTTCACAAAGGAAAAAAGGTGCGCACAAGCACTTGGCCAGGAGCGCAGCAGATAGAGCATTATGAAACAGATAAACAAGATTCAACATTTTGCTGCGATACTGACTTTGTGTCCGACTCTGTTTCACATGAAGCACAGCCCCCGCCCTGCGGCAGACACCCCAGAGACCAGGTGAGCAGGCAGTCTTGCAGGCACGTGGCAGGGTCTGTCTTCTCATTCAGGTAGAGCAGCCAACTGACATGGAGCTAGTAGAAGACTTGCATCATTCTTTTCAAGACTTCTTTCCTGCAGCTTAATTGTTGGCAATTTGAGAACATATCTCTGAATCATACACCTCGACTGAAAGGTAGAACTGAGAGAATATTCTGGGCAAAAAAAGAGACACATCTGTTCACTTGCTAGAAACTTTTATAGCAGAGGGGAAAACTGGACAAGTTCCTGGCATATTGAAATATTTGTCTACAATTTAACATTTTTAAATATAGCATTTGCTCAAGTACTTTTACTATATACAAGATCTGTTCAGAGAAATTCCAGCCATTGTTAATGTAATGAGAACAGTGTGTGCTACATCAATGTAACCTGACAGCCAAGGAGAGTGGACTGGAATGCTCAAGTGTGAACAATGACAACTTCATACTAGTCAGTGTGGACAGTAGACTCCATTGAGTGAGCATGTGTACTGTGTGGCCATTGAATTCAAAAGGACTCAGTGAGTAGAGCAATGAATCTGCATCAAATTTTGCACTAAGTTTGAACATTCCTCTGTGGAAACTATTTGGATGATTCAGAAGGCCTCAGCTCTGGGCAACGGGTGATTGGCAGCTTTATCACAACAATGCACCTGCTCACGCATCACATCTCTGCAGAGTTTTTTGGCAAAACATCAAATCCCAGGTGACTTGTCCCCTCTGCAGCCCAGGTTTGGGGCCCTGTGACTTCTGGCTTTTCCCAGAACTAAAACCACTTTTGAAAGTGAAGAGATTGTTAATGAGATTGAAGAAATTATGATGGGGCAGCTGATGGTGATTGGGAGAACTGTGTGAGGTCCCAAGGTGCCTACTTTGAAGGAAGTTGAAGTATCATTGTCCTATGTACAATGTTTCTTGTATCTTGTGTCTTACTCAATAGATGTCTCTACTTTTCATATTACATGGCTGGTACCTTCTGGACAGACCTTGTATATCCCACTGATAACACTTATATTGGTTCCCCCCCCCCCCCCCGGTTAGCAAGAAACACCGTTAAAACCTGTAAGAAAGGCAACTGGATGGTAAAAAAGAGAAAAGAAAATTTGTAGGAAAAATGAGGACTGGGATTCTCACATAGATAGCATGGTAGGAGGTTGAGGCCGTCAATGCTAAGGATTTTACTTTGACCCGGTGTTTGCCACTTCTAAGAATTCAGTGGGTGTTTATTAAAAACCTAAATGCACAGGCTCTCTCCCTAGACATACTAAATCAGAATCTCCAGGAAAGGGATGTGGGGATATTTTCTTAATAAGGATCTCAGGTGATTCTTGTGGTCACACAAGTTTGGGAAACTATCATCTAATTGCCCACTAGGACTAAAGTTTTAACAAAAGTTTTCAGTGAATGAATGAGTGAGTGTGTGTGTGTGTGTGTGTGTGTGTAACTGCTGAGGTTTTGAAAGTTTGAAAAAATGGTCAAATATTCCATATTCACATTGTTAAACATTTCTTGATGAAAACATGCCATTGTGTAGAGTTGTATGGCTACAAAGGGTTTTCCCATCCAGTATCTCATTTGTTCCTAATAACAGCCCTGTGAGGGGCTGGGCAGCAAAGGTCACACATGGGAAACGCACTCAGCATGTAGCTGGCAGGTGGTGGAGCTGGCTTCGAACAGGGTTCTCTGCAACATGGGGCAAGCCCAGCGCCAACCCCAGAGCCCACCACTTGCTCCCTTTTACCCCGCCCTCTGGTCACCACTTCTTGGCGGCACTTCCAACATTCCTGGTCCTCTGCGTGTTCACACCTGTGCATACCCTCATTTCTCTGCCTGGGATGCCCTTCCTTGCCTGTGTGCAAACTCATAGTCAGTGAGCTACCTCCCATGATGCTTTTCTGGGTGCACTCTTTTCCTTCCCTACCCACTCCCCACCCCCAGCAGAGCTAGTTTCTCTTTCAGCTGTGTTTCCATCACACTGTATAATTCTGTCTGCTGTGTGTTGGATCCCGTTTAATGTAGGTGCTTCAGTAATAAGCACTCAGTAATGCCACTTCTTCCTTTAACCCGCCATTATGCCACATACTTTGAACAGGCAGTGGATCGTGATCGTGTGTAAAATGCTCAGTGCTTGCTGGCTAAAGCTGTGGGAAATGTTTGGGAATGACTGCAAAGTTTTCTGAACATTGACAAGGCAGTGTTCGATGGCCAAAGCAAGAACATGGCCATGAATCCTCTGGGAATGGAGTTGTTGGAGGGTTCCATGGAACACTGTGTAATGAGAGGGGGCGGGGCAGCAGGAGGACTGCATGCAAACCCCACAGATTTGGTGGTCTCCTTGATGGGGAGTTTGAGGGCCTTTCAAGGACAATTTCAACTACGGGTGATTTTCATGTTACACTCGTAGCCCCGGGTTAGCTGCGACTGTCTGTCACGGATTTGAATTTGTGTGACAGTGATTTCCTTGTGCAGATGTCTTCCCCACGAGACTTCTAGTGAGTGTGGGTCTGAGCCATATTCGTCCCTGTTTGCCAATTGACGATTGTTGGATCAACTTTTGGGGATGAAATTTTCTAGCCATCTGCCTCTGAATATGATCAAATGTGTCTAATTATAGTTGTAATTCCAATTCTCCTGTGCTTCCAGCCACCCCTGGTCCAGGCCATCTTCAGCGGCGACCCAGAGGAGATACGGATGCTCATCCACAAAACGGAGGATGTGAATGCTCTGGTAGGCGATGCTGTGGTTTTGCCCGCACAGCCCTCTGAACCTTTTCTGTCTGATGAACCTCGTTGGTATTTGGTGAAAGCTCAGGACTGCTTCTTGGAATCCTGTTTTTAAATCCAGAAAATGAAATCTATAGGGTTAGAAGGGAAATCAATGATACTGAAATACAGTTATCAAAATATTAAAATCATACCTGTGATATAATAACATACGTGCTTCTTTAGCAGTACACTTAAATAGCCAAATACAGCAGAAGGTCTAACAATGACCATAATTTAAGAATAGTGATGAGCACGATCAATATTCTGTGTTGTTTGGAACGACTCCCATGTGGTATGAACATACGTGTGATTTCTGCTGGTGGCCAAGTCAGTTACTGCTGATGCTCCTGAGATTTGCTACCTTCACTCACAATGGAAGAAAATGTGGAATTCCCATTAGAAGTTAGCGAAAACAAAGATGTAATACTTTTGTATCTAGAACCCATGCCCTAGAGTGGAGGGGTGACCAGCTACGGTCACGTGTGTTACCTGTTTTTGTTCAGACTACCAATGAGGAATGGTTTTTAGCTTTTAAATGGCTGGAAAATGCAAAGAAAAATCATATTTAGGGACACATGGAAATTATATGGAACTCACAGTTCAGTCTCTGTAAATAAAGTTTTGTTGGAGCACAGCCACGACACTTTTGCGCAGCAACAGAGGAGTCGAGCAATCATGACCGAGACTGTATGTGGCCCAATAGCCAAACATATTTCCTTTCTGGCCCTTTTGAAGAAAAGTTGCTGACCTCTGCCCTGAAGTGTTCATGAACTGGACATCCTGTGCATACGTGAAATCGCATGTGATATATGTGTACACTTGTGGACATTTATATTTTTCTGTGAAAGGGTCAAGACATTTCACCAAATTATTAAAAGGGCCTGTGACCCCTAAAAGATTAAGAACCATTGTATTGGGAAACTCTCAAAACAAACAAACCTGCAGTGAAAAAAAAAAGAGTTAGTCAATAATTTACACTTTTAATAGTTTCTTAGACCCGAGTTGAACAAGCAATTATATGCAGTACGTGCTACTAATTCTCTTAATGGAACTCAATTACCTAAATGCCCCAGTCCATTGGGGAGAGGAGTTCTCTTTGAAGTCTCTAGTGTTAACCAGAGACAACAGCAAGAGGCAAACACATCTGCAGTGTGAAAAGAGCTTCGCCACGGGGAATGAATTCTGTCTGAGGTTGTATCTCTTTCGGATCGGCTGAAGGCTTTATGCAGAAGGCGAGCTACTTGGTGCCGTTGTTTTGTGGCAGTGCATGTTGCTGTGGCTTTCGGAAAAAGCTTTTGGCAGCTTCTCCCCTGAGAACAATGGGGCAGTGTTTCGTGGCATTTTTGCAAAGTAAGCACAGATGAGGCCAGGGCCAGACTACTGGAGAAGGCAGTTGGGCGTTTGGCCAAAATCTGGGGGGCGTGACTTGTACTTCTGAGTGGGTCAAGGCAAGCAGTGTTCTGGCATCACCGGAGCTGGCCCAGCCTACTTTGTGGCTGTGGCCCAAGCCCAGGCAGGCCTAAGGCAAGGTCACTATCTTTTCCTGATGATCACGAGCGAAAAGAACTTTCGTTCAGTCACACATACCAAGGAAGATTGTACTTGTTCCTGGAGGGCCTCCATTTCTCCTTACAAAAGTGACGGCTGCTGGCTGACGAAGGTTGGGAGAGCCCAGTTTTAGCTGTCACTCAGTGGGTTAGTTAGACTAGGTTAACTACTCTAACACATCAACTTCTAAGTGTGTGATGGCTCAAATATTTAACAGAAGTTTAGTCCTTTTATGAACGGATTAGAGGGTGGCTCTTTTCCCCATAGGGTCCCAGGGAGTAGCACGTGGCTTTCTTGGGTGGCCCAAGGGTTCGTCTCCAGTCCAGCCAGAGGGGAAGAAGGGCATGGAAGCAAAGCACGGGAGGATTTTAATGGGTCAACGGGAAAGTGGCATAGTCACTTGCACTTACATCACGTTGACCAGAGCTCGGTGTATCTGTCCCTAACTACAAGGGAGGTTAGAAAAGGAGTGTAGCTATGTCCCAGAGGAGTTGGAGCAAATAAACTCCGGTGAATAGTTAGCAACCCTGGCCATACCAATCTTGGGTCTTATAGAATCCTAGGGAATTGAAGTGATACCACTTTCTGTGCAGTGTCTTCTTTATTCATTGACCAGCTATTTACTGAGTTGAGACTGCTTGGTCCGAGAGACACAGCAGTAGGAAGACAGCTCTTTCCATCACAGAGGGTGCGCTGTGGCAGAGATGTCACCAGATGAGAAGTCACACTGTGATGCATTTTTGAAAGGGGCTCCGTATGGGCCTAGGTCAATCACAAGGGGCTGATGAAGTGATGTGGAAGCTGAGGCCTAAGGGGCACTGCTGTGGATTTGGATTTATGGGCCATTGGATGTATGGCAGCAGGGAAGGGAGGGATGCAAGGAGGGACAGGAATAAATGAATGAATGAGTGTTTGAATGAATGTATGAACAAACACAGGAGGGCTGAGTTCCTTGGGTTGATCGTATGGCTCTCCAGAGTCCACGGTCCCTTTCCTCTGTTCATGCCTCTTTTTGGGGGGGAGGAGGGGGTATTAAATTTTTTTTTCAATTGCAGCTTCCATTCAGTATTATTCTGTATTAGTTTCAGGCATATAGCACAGTGGTCCGGCGTGTCCACCCTGCAGCCCACGGGCCACATGCAGCCCAGGATGGCTGTGAATGCAACCCAACACAAAATCGTAAAGTTACTTAAAACATTATGAGATATTTTTGTGATTATGTGTTGCAGTGTATTTAATGTGTGGCCCAAGACAACTTTTTTCCTTCCAATGTGGTGCAGAGACGCCAAAAGGTTGGACACCCCGGGACAATCATGTACTTTGCAGGGTGGGCCCCCAATGTTTCAAGTGCCCGCCTGGCCCCACACACAGTTGTTGACTGTGGTCCCCATGCTGTACTTCCACTCACCCCTCTGTAGGCTCCCTCGTCACAGCCCCTTTCCCCTCCCTCAGGTGAACACAAAGAAGATGATTCGATCCCCGACTCTGTTATTAGGTATGATGTAGACATTGAGCTGTTGCCTGAACATCATGCTTTTCTTTTGCCAACACCCCTTAGGGATCTGTCACATGGACTCTTTTGCTGGGGGTAGATTAGGTAGTTTAGGGGAAGTGGTAGTTACCAAGGGGAACAGGGAGATGGAAGACAAATGAGGATTAGAAACCTCAGCCTGGAGATTCATTGCAGAAAGGAAGAGAGGCTGCAAACCAGTACATTTAAATGTCAAGAAAGGGAAATAAATAGTGGAAGAGCCTCCTGTTAGTGGGACATAAAACTTTATTTCCCATTAATAGTATTTGTGAACCCTATGCTTCAGCTGAATCAAATTACTCAGCCCACTGGTGTTTATTCTTTTCTCACGTCTCCTCTCTTCCAGTCCCACCTACTTTTGTCTCCTCTGTGAAGTTGCACTAATATTGCTTCCTTTCTGCTGTCTTCACCACCATCTCCTCAACCGAACCAAAGAAACCCACCTCTTCTTTCAACTCCCTTAGCTCCTTGTAGCTCACTGATCACTTTACTTGAGTTACTTATGTGTTTTACTTTTGAGATACTATATACTTGTTGACATGGCCACTATGTCATTCCTTCTCATTTCCTCAGTCGCCCAGTCCAGCCCTTGCAACACGTGTTGAGTGAATGACGAAAGCTTCCTTTGGTACTTCCGTTGAGCCAATCCATGGCAGGCCCATTTTTCATTCTGCCAATGAGGACAAGCTGTCTCAGGGTGTGTGGCCTAGTGCCCCTCAGGGCTCAGATGTAAGATTGGAAGTTCTTTTGGTAAGATTGAAAGCCTGTCGATGGATTGGAGAAGCTTCTGAGGCATCCAGAAGGGTCCTCTGAGTCTTTTTTTGTACACTGTTTTCTCTGGCTAGCAGCATACCAGGACCAGCAAACGTGGGAAGACAGTGGTATGCTCTGGAAAATCCATTTATTTATTAAAAAATTTTTTAATAGTTCATTTTTTAAAAGATTTTACTTATTTATTTTTAGAGAGAGGAGATAGGGAGGGAGAAAGAGGAAGTGAAACATCAGCGTGAGAGAGAAACGTCGATTGGTTGCCCCTTGTGTGCGCCTCACTGGGGGTCCCACTGAACCCACAACCCAGGCATGTGCCCTGACCGGGAATTGAACAGGTGACCTTTCGCTTCGTGGGATATCACCCAACGGAGCTGTACTGGTCAGGGCAATAGTTCATTTTTTATTGTATTTTTTCCATTACCATTTATTCCCCCATACCCTCTTCTACCTTCACCCACCCGACTACCCACCCCTGCAGTCACCATACTGTCGTCCATGTCCATGAGTTCTTTCTCTTTTCAGTTGACCCAGATGGGGCTGATAACTAGAAAGATTTTAGAAGTTTTCAACAGACTAACCCAATTGAGCTTAAGATCAAGTATCCGAATTAAAAATGAATGCAGAGACTCTGAAAACCGAAGACTGAACCCAGTAGAGGCATTTCCAGAGTGACGCTTTGGCAGCATGACCCTGGCAGACAGTTTTACTGCGCCACAGGGCAGCAGGGTCGGAGACAGATCGGTGCCTGTCCAGGGTGGCGAGTGGTGAGGACACGGGGTGGAGACCATGCCCCGTGAGGAGTTGATGAAGAGCCGGTGATGTTTTAGACGTGGGTAGGACAGGAGAATGTTCCCGAATAGTTCAAACACTGCCGAGTTAAAATGGAACTAAACTTAATCATTATGTCATGTGGTTTTAAGCTACAGGAAATAAGATTTCAGCTCAAAATATAAAAAATAACTTAACAGACAGAGCTGTCTAAAGAAGTAATGAGTTAACTTGACAAATAATAAGCTCCCGGAAAGACCACTAGCCTGGGAGTTCTCACGGTGACTAATAATAGCACATGTGGCCCCACTCTGCTAACTCGGGTCCTTGGCCGACATCGCTAATGGATTGTGGCTTTTTTTTCCTTTGCCTCGGAAAGGCCAAAATTTCTTCTCAGCACAGTGCTATTAACTTGGGGTTGGCCTGTAAAATCGAAATGCTTTTTCCATGCCTGGACTAGATGACATTTAAAGTCTGTTACAACTGTGAAAGATTTGTCAGTCCCCTGTGATAGCAAACCCATGGTGTTTATTTCTTTTTTAAAGTGTCAGCAAGAGATGTGAGTATACACACATGCACACTATCCTACCAAATAATATGAACAATTCCTCAATATCATCTAATACCCAGTGTATATTCAATTTTATTTTGTTCTAATAGTCTGAAGAATATCTTTTTACACTTGGGTTGTACCAAGTTGATTTTTGAAATCCATGTGTTGTGTCAGGCTGTTAACATTGACGGTACAACAATAGGGTTTGGCCCAAGTATGTCGGTGCATTTTGCTATTCTGTCCAGTTCCAGAATGGAACTGGGATGGAAGGGATGATATGTGACCCTAAGAGAACACACCTCAAAGTGAGCACTGTGTGCATTTTTTATTTATGTTAGTTCTTGTTTATTTTATAACTAGAAATTGGCACCATTTCTCTTAAAAATAAAATATATTTTTTGAATCCACCCAGAAGGGTACAATATGAATTTCATGAAAGAACTTTAAGTGATAAATGTAATACCTTCTCTAAATTTTTCTCAGCTTCATTGTGCCATGTCAAATTCTCCAACTATTAGAAATACAAACTAGATAGCACAGCCTTTTAAGTTTAGATTTTTTGTGTGTATTTTCCTCCCCCGTATACATTTGCCTTTGTTCCTTTGTTTTTTCCTTTTCAAATGAAGAACTGGACAGGGGAATGAAGACCTGAGATGCTCTGTTAGCGGAGGGACCTGGGCACCCCCTAGGTCAGATGGTGGGTGGGAGTGGTCCCTGCTAAACTCTCACCGAGTGCTGCTGCACAGGAGTGCAGGCGCGGTGTGGCCCAGACTTTTTAAGTTTTAAAGAGAAAATACAGGAAATCTCTAAATTGTTAAATGTTGGTTCCAAAAAAATGGTCCAACAGTGTGCAGGCCAAAGAAAACACATCTGCGGCCAAACCCGGCCTGCGGGCCGCCGTTTCGCTAACCGTGGGTGAGATCAGCCGGGTACTTGACAGTCAGAGTTTCTCTGGCTACCTGCACCTGGAATCCTAGAGCGTGATCCTGAATCGAGGGCGCCGCTCCTCAAGTGTTGACAGCACTTCTGCCTCCCTGGCCCTGGGGGGCAGGTTAGTGGTCCCTTCACTGCTCTTAGAGGGGCGCTTTTTATCCTGAGGGTAGGTGCCCCATGTCTCCGCACGTGCCTGGCATGCTGTCACAGCCCCTGCTCCTCGTTGGACCCCTGCCCAGGATGTGGGGCCCTGCTTTGGAAGCCACGACTTGTGTCCCCGTAGATAATGATTCATGAACTCCAGACGGCATCGAGCAGGCTGTAGTAATGCGGCTTCATGACCGGCTGCATGTGCAAAGGCAGGTCTGGTTAGCCTCACTCCTAATTACCCTCCGGATGTGCTCAGCAGCTTGAGGTCGCATTTCTCTTACACTGGCCTTGGAGGCTGGAGGAGCAATCATACGATGATATACAATTCGCACCCTCCAGGCAACGGAGATGAGTGCTTTGGAACTATGGAAACATTCCAAATGTAAAGGCATTGTTATAACTTTGCAATTGTTAGGCCTTTTTGACAGCACAAAGAAAAATCTCACAATTAAAAGGTATACTTTGTAAGGGGCTTGAGGGTGTAAACATCTTTAGGATAAAAGATATGAATGGTCCTTTTTTCATATTAGATATAAATTGGGAGGAGGCTGTAAATGTGAATAAAAGAGCTATATTATCCCTAGATGGGAAGAAAACCCAATTGCTTGAAATTAACATTGGAATTCAGTGCAACTGAATTGAGTGATAGGACTTATTGGGGAAGTTTGTCAAGATCATTCTAAACTTAATCTAGAGGAATAATCATGTGAGACTAGCTAGGAAACTCTTGAAAGTCAATGAGGAGAGTTTCACAACCTATATTAAGGCAAATTGCAAAGCTATAGCCATTAAAACAGTGTGTTCCTGGTACAGGAGTAGGCAATCAAATTCATGGAATAGCTTAGAGAGCCCGGAACTAGACTCATGTGCATATGGACGTTTGATCTAAACAAAAGGAAGCATTTGAAACCACTGGGGTGAGATAGATTATTTAATAAATGGTGATGAGACAACGCTGGTAAAAGTATAAAGCCGAACTCTTACTGAATTTCTTATACCAATATAAATTCTAGAGCTAGAAAACACAAATATGAAAGTAGTGTAATACAACAAAGTGGATGTGTTTTTGCAATCTTGGTGTGGAGCAGGACTTCTTAGCATACTAGCCAAGATAAAGATCATGATGGAAAAGGTGGCTACCTTTGATATATAAAAACAACAGACTTTTATATATTAAATGGCCATAAACAAGGTTAAAAGGTAAGCTGTAGGCGCAAGGTCTGCCCAGAAAGTATCCAGCCACGTAAAATGAAAAAATAGAGACATTTGAAGAAGATACAAGAAACATTGTACAAAGGACAATGATGCCTCTGTCCCTCCAAAGTAAGCACCTTGGGACCTTACACAGTTCTCCCAGTCACCATGAGCTGTCCCATTGTATTTTCCTGAAGCTCATTGATGGTCTGAAATCTCTTCCCTTCAAAGGTGATTTTAGTTTTGGGAAAAGCCAGAAATCACAGGACACCAAATCTGGGCTATAGCAGGGCTGAGTCACCTGGGTGATTTGATGTTTTACAAAAAAAAACTCTTCAGGAAATGTGGTGCATGAGTGGGTGTGTTGTCATGCTGAAGCTGCCAATCACCAGTTGTCATAGCTACAAAATTCGATGCAGACTCATTGCTCTATTGGCTCAGTCATTTGGAATGCCATGGCCACACAGTACACATGGTCACTCAATGGCATCTAACGTCCCCACTGACTAGTACAGTTTAGTCGTCAGTGTTCACACATGTGCATTTCAGTCCACTCTCCTTAGCTGCCAGGTTACATTGATGATGTGAAAACTGTTCTCGTTATGTTAACAATGGTTGGACTTTTTCCAGACAGATCTTATATGTACAATATATGGGAAAAGTGTTAATATTCCAAAGATAATAAAGAACTCTTGCAAATTATTTAGAAGAAGATAAACACTCGAATAGAGAAATGGGCAAAGGACATGCAGAGGCCACTCACCAAAGGAAAAATGTAAATAGCTAAAACATATGAAAATATGTCTTGTCTCTCCCTCATCTGACATCTAAGAATTCATATAACACAGCCACATAGTGTCATTCTTTACCTCTCAGACCAACAGAGATGAAAGTAAAATCTCCAGGAGGATGTAGATGAAGGGACATTTCAGTCCCTTTTTGGGGAGAGTGTAGTTTGGACTGTCCTTTGGAGGGTGGTTTAGCAGGCTCTGTCACATTTAACTGTGTGCACCCTTCAACACAACAGCAAAAAGACTCCTGGGAATTTACTCTAAGGGAAATCATTGTATATGTCTCCATCTCTGTCTCTAACTCTATATCTCTATCATCTATCATCTATATCTATATCTATATCTAATGTTTTGGGGGATATAGTTTATAATAGTAGGAAATTGGAAATTACTATAGTTTGTTTTTTTTTAGATATATTGCAGTACATCCATATGTGATATTATCATACTATCTTTAAAAAGGGTGATTTGCCTCAGTTTTTACTTATTGCATATTTATTAATAGGTATATCTTCAAGAGATATTATTGAGTGGAACAGCCAGTTGTTAAACAGCACATATCGTGTATATATAAATATGAGAAGAGATTTCCAAGAATGTTCTCCAAGAAGTTAAAGATGATTGAATCTGGGTAGTGGGATTTTTGCTTCTTTCTTGAATCTTTTATGTATTATTGATATTTTTTACAGTGATCACATAGTATGTTAATAAGTAGTAAAAACAAAGGCATTTATATAAAATACACATGCAAGAAAGTCAACAAGCCGGCTTCCAGACTTGCTCACATTTAATTTAAGGACATGACTTTTAAAATGCACTTACTGTGTTTGTCTAACTGTAAGCATAGTTCAGTGGCATAGTACTTATTACTCATAGTAACAAGAAGAGAGGTGTTCCCATTTTTTATTGCATCCCTGGGGTCCTTCTCCCGGTATTAGCCAGAGCCCGAGAAAGTGGTGGTAGGAGCTGTTGCCATCTCGGTGGAGTTCTTATCTCCTACATCATGCTTCCCCCTTTTGGAGGAATTTGTGGGGGGGCTCCCTTCTTTGATATTGAAGACTGAAAATGTGTATGGATGAGATTCTAGATGGCAATATCATAAAATTTCGTGTCATTTTACTTAGTATGTGAACCACATTTCATATAATTAATTATGGGAAAATAACAACATCTGTCACTATGCATAGTCACAAATATTTTTCCCCTGTGATAAGGGCTTTTAAGATTTATTCCCTTAACAACTTTCAAATATGCAATACAGTGTTGTTAACTATAGTTACCATCTTCTATATTAAATCTCCATGACATTTATTTTATACATGGAAGTTTGTACTGTTTGACCCCCTTTACCCGGTTTGGCCACCTTCTACCCACCACCACCAGTCTGCTCCGTATCTGTGAGTTTTTTTTTAAAGATTCCACATATAACTGAAATTATTTATTATATTCAGATCTTACATTCTGAATGAGAATGGTCTTACATTCAGATCTTTATCATTTTGAGTTAATATTCATTTATGGTGTATGATAGTGGTCCAGTTTCATTCTTTTGCATGTTGCATGCCCAATTTTCCCAACACCATTTATTGAAGAGACTGTCCTCTCCCCATTATATATTCTTGGCTCCTCTGTCATAATTTAATTGAGCATATGTGTGGGTGTTTATTTTCAAGCTATTTTGTTGCCCTGATGTATGTCTCTTTATATGCAATAGGATACTGTTTTGATTACTATAGCTTGATAATATAATTTGAAAGCAGGAAGTGTGATTCTTCAAGCTTTGTTCTATTTTCTCAAGATTGTTTTAGCTATTTGGGGTCCAAAAAATAATTTTTGATTGTTAGTTTCAATAAGGTTGAAAATCAACTAAAATCTTCCAGAAAAGTTTTCGCTTTTTGGTTTTCTTTGTTTCCTTTTACAATCAGAATATACTTGTAATCAGAAACATTTCTTAAAACTTTGTAGAAAATAGATGACTCATATTTTAAAAACGAATTGGGCAGAGAGAAATACCCAGATTATTCTTAAAAGGCATGTTTAAATTAAAAGGATATAAAGTATATTTTAGATAAATTAGCTGTGCAGGGACTGATTTTTACCAAGGATATGTTGCTTTTGGTTTCAGATATTAAGTAACTGTATAATTATGACAGCCAGAGGACTTTCCAACTCTAGTTTTATAGATAAATTATTACTATAACTGACTCAAAAAGAAAAGAAATGCAAAGAGCTTAAATATGTATGTTATTCAATTAGGGTAGAAGCCTGGGGGGTGGGGAGGATTTTTCCCCAAGGGTTTGCATAGCTGGTTATAGTCATGCCCCTTTCCAACTCCCTGCTTAAGAGGATGTTGCTGGCAGAGAGTCTAAGACAGTTATGGGCTTCTCGCTGTGTACTTTCTGAAGTTACCCTGAGTGTAACACAGGCCACCTTCTCCTTCTTTGGTTCCCCTTTCTCAGCTCCTTTCTGGCTTTCCCTACTTCCACTTGCACATACTCAGTTTCCAATATTATTCCTTCCCAACCAAATCTTTGATGTCCCTGCTTCATATACAGCGTACGGCAGAAGTAACACCTGCTTGGGTGTGGTTGGTAGGGTAATAATATGGGTGTAATAATTTATAGTTTTAATTTGAACATTTCACCTAAAATGTCATGGTATGCTTGAGTGTGATATTGTTATGTTACAGAATTACATTATTATGATTTTGTAATAAAAGATTTTGTAATAAAAAAGGGCATTATTTGTGCCAGATCCTGTATTTTATTTGTACATATCCATCAGTCACACCAAAACACAACTGTGGTGTAGGGAAAAGAGCTCTGGACTTAGCTCAGAGGCCAAAGCCTTGCATTCTGCGTGTCCTTGAGTAAACCAGGGACCTCATTTCACTGTCTGTAAAATGGGCATGACAACCAACTTTTGATAAGGTTACGGTTGGGGGATGAACTAATGTGTGCATGTCTGTTAGGATTAGATTTAACTGCACTATACAGAAAAATCAGTAACAGTAAAATTGTGAAATAGAAATTTTAGTAGAATAGAAATTTATTTCACTAAAATTCAGTGGTTTTGAGTAAAATAAAAGTTTATTTCCCTTGTACAGCAAGTCCAGAGACAGGCTGTCGAGGGCGAGCACAGTGCTCCACGGTGGTGGGAGCCAGTCTTGTCTCCTTCTGTGCTGCCGTCCTTGGCAGGGGGCTGCCATCCCATTGCCTCAAATGACCACTTGAACTCAGCCATCCCATGCAAATTCCAGCTAGCAAGAAGGAGGAAGGTGGAAGAAGGGCATAAGCCCTCTTTTTAAGGACATTTCCACTAAGAACAGATTGCTTCATGCACTCTGCTAAAAATATGTATTTGTTATGACAGAAAGAGAAATGTTGGGGCAAAGCAGCCATCCCTGACACAGTATGTGAGACTTCTGTGACCTAGGGAATGCTCTGAGAACAAAACAGTATATTTATGTAACATTGCTATGAGGCAACCTCATGTATTTATTTATTCCTTCATTTATTCACCAAAGGCTTATTAAATACTTGATGGAGGCACAGTGCTAGAGCCGATGCCCCATGTGCTCCCTCATACATTTTCTTAGTCAGTTTATGTTTTCCCCCAGAAAGGGTCTGAGGGATTCTGGTAGCTGCGACCCACCCCCATCCCCCCTTTACCAACCTTGTGGGAAAAGGACAACACTGAGACACTATCGCCCTTTCTCCCGGAGGAGGGAGGGGAAGGGCTGAAGTTGGAGCTTGCAGTAAAGGGCAGCTCCCTAGCTCGCCAGCACAGACACCGTGCTTTCCCTCCAGCTCACACAGGTGCTGCTTGTCCTCAGTGCTTCATGTAGATTTACATCTCGTGTCCTCCCTTGCTTTGTGTGCATGCCGTTCCCCGTATTTAACACACATGTGCCGGATTGGCTCTTCGTCTCCTGCCCCCTCTCCCTTTCAAAGTGGGAACACTCCATGTTATTCAGGAAGCCAAGATAGATACATACACACAGATAACCAAGCAGGCATGCATAACCTAATGGTTAGGCAGCTTTGCCTATTACTGGCTATTTTTCAGGGGGCCCCGATATGCAGGACCCCCTAAGGAAATAGGATCTGCAGTCACAGGCTCAAGATTCTCCACTTGGGAGAATCTAGAGATGTCTGATATCCTTCCTCCCAACCTTTCAGAAATCAATGGGACTGGGCTTTCTTTTCAAAAATTGTGTTTTATTACAAAAAATATTTGAACAGAGAACAACCATGAGCCCAGCACTGAGATGGAACACATGTTAACATTTTGCAATATTGATTTAAAATAAAAACAAAGTAAAATTTTATAGATGTAGAGCCTCTCTCCAATAAAAACACACGGGCCCGTGTCATTCATTGTTTGCACAAACACCACAGTATTTGGGGCACCCTCCCCAATCTTCTTGTGCGAAGATAGCTGCCTTCGCAGCCTCTAACCTCTTCTTGCTACCACTTTTCGCCACCTGACATATACAGTGTGTTTATGTGTCTGTCTTCCATCGGCCTCCCTCCACTAGCATGTCAGCTGTGTTCTCACAGCTGGGACTCGGCTTTGTTCCCGCCGAACCTCCCTCCTCTGCAGCGGGGCTGGTGCAAACCAGGGGCCGGTGAACAGGGCTGAAGCCCCTGGAGGCTCCCGACCCACTGCCTCCCTCCCTGCCTCTCTCCCCAGAGGGAACCACTGCCTGGGGTTCTGTATAGTCTTCTCATCCTCGTCTTTAAGTGTGCTAATTTTATGTATACCTTTAAATCTGTGTGTGTGCATTATGTACATGTATGCCAGAATAATAGATGGTGTTGTGTAGCTTAAAAAACATTACATATGTAAACTGTTTATATCCTCAGTAACTTGCTGTTTCTCATTCAACAGTACGTGTTTGAGATTTATCTGTATGAATACATGAACATTTACTTCACATATTTCATGTTTCTAGAATAATCCTTCTAGGATTTTACCACAGTAGGTCTATTCCTGGCCTCTGAGAGCCCTTTAATAATGGCTATACCACCCTTCTTTCAAAAGGGGCTCTCTGAGTCTGACCTATGGTAACAATTGTACCAATTCTAGAAATGAGTTAGAAAAGTGATTAAGATGGTAAATTTTATGTTATGTGTATTTTGCCAGAATTAAAGAATGTAAAAACTTACCGAATTGTATACTTTGAAAAAAATTAAGTTAGAAGGGGAACCAAGTTGGAAAGTTCAATAAGGATTGCACTCTTTGTGAAAAATAAACTCATGGTAAGTGGTATTTTTAGAAAGTGAATTTTCTCAACACCATTGAATACATTTATTTATAAAATTCTTATTTTTCAAGAATTTCAATGTATAGTTCACCCATATTACCGAACCTTCAATGGCTTTTTTCTTAAAGGAGGAAACCTAGAGAACTAGTATGCTGAGTTGCCCTAAAGAAATATTCAGAATCCCTGGGTTTTGGCATGATTCTAAATGTCAGAGGGGTCTGATGTTGTAGTGACATGGTGGTTTGACTTCAGACAGGTACAGAATAGCTACAGTGCCTGGGTTTTCTTTGGGACACATTTAAGTATCTTCTTTCTGAGCTTCCTAGTAAAAGGGTACTTGCTAGAGGACACAGCTTTATCTATAAAGCATTTTGTAGATTTTATAGATATCATTGTAGTTATAACTGAAAAAGTTAAGGAAGATTTTACACCCCATAATTTTGAATAATGACTCGATAGTCCTTGGCTAAATGTGAAACTGTTCTAGAACGATCACGTGATTGACCCTGTTTTGCATTTTGCTTATACAAATCCATCGGGGCTGTACAATGAGCATCTTGTTTCTGTAGATGTAGTCAGACTTTAGTTAGCTGTTTCACCATTTCAAAACAGGCCATGTTGCACATTTCCTAAATTTAGTTGATATGTTTCCTCAAACCCTGTTACACGGGAATATTTAAAGACCATATTTAAAACACATGTGGCTGTTAAAGTAAGTATCTAACTATTGCTCTTTCACTTCTTCTATTCAATCAGCGGACATTTATTGGGCTTCTACCACATTCCCAGTAGTGTGCCAGGGGCTGGGATGATAAGTTGAACAGGACAAGGTTCCCATCTTCCCGGATCATATCATCAGGTGGCTGAGACAGAAATTTAATCAGATTACCAAAGGAAATGGTCAGTGCTACAGTAGAAATAGAAAGGTCTGTCATTGCACACTCCCAGTGTGGCCGGGACTCTTAGAGCAATAGATCATTGCCCTCCGCCACAGTGTCAGGAGTGCGTGGGTGGTGGTGGGGTGGGAGAGGGTTTAAGCCCGTGTACTATCTTTATCAACCTCCTTCTCCAAGGTTCTACTATGACTATTATTACTAATGGTAATGATGATAATAGTATTTTTTTATTTGGGCAATTGATGTGTTCTCAATCTTATATAAAGTATGACTAAAAAGATCTTTAGACACTTAATTTTATTGAACATTTAAAAAATAAACTTATTTTTTAGAACAGTTTTAGATTCACAGCAAAATTGAGAGGAAGAGATTTCCCAAGTACTCCTTGCCCGCCCGCTCACAGGCACAGCCTCGCCTCTATCCACACCCCCTGCAAAGCCCACAAACCTTCATGGACGCATCATTTCACCCAAAGTCCGTAGTTTGTCTGAGGATTAACTCTTGGTGTTGTACATTCTATGGGTTTTGACAAATGCAATGACATGTACCCACCATTCTAGTATCAAACAGAATAGTTTCACTGCCCTAAGAATCCTCTGTGATCTTCCTGGTTATTCCCCCTCTCCTGTTTTACTGAATTTTACATGTAACCTAAGTAGGAACAGTTTGCCTGACATGCAAATGCAGCTCCAGCTAGATTGCCACACCAAAGCTGTCCCAAACCCTTTCTGGAATCACCGCTGACTGTGCTCACTCCTTTGGTCATCCGTGAGGGCTACTGTGCTTCGCACAAACACATGAAGTTTATGTCAGGGTCAGTGGCATTAAATTCTGCAGTTTCAAAACCAATGAATGGGGAGGATGTGTTCACGACCCACTTGTTGGCCCTGCCCTCCCTCTCCCATCACACTGGACCGCCCTCTTCTTTACAGAGAGGTTGGAAGTCCCCAAGCAGAACCGCCTCTGCACTCCCGAGGGTTGGGGGGCGTGTACGCCCCAGATGTCTGATTACAGTACAAACAGACCTACTTGCTTTTAGAGAAGCAAATGTTTTCTGTGTTCAACTGAGCTTGTAAAATTTCATTAAGAAACTAATCATTAGCCCTGATTAAGTAAACACTGAATGTTTGGCATGAATATTTTAACTTCCTATTTCCAAGCTGGCTCAGCCTTCTCAAGGTTACTGGTTGTCAGCTGGGGCCAATAATTTTTCAGTCACCTGGGCAGTTTTCCATCATCAGAAAATCTCCTCTCCTCCCTTCGCGCTACCAGGGAAGAAAACTGAGGCCCACCCAGAGGCCCAGGCATGAAGCTGGTTCTCTGATGCTCATTAGAGGGGTTTTCTCTCGCAGGTTAAATGGGCAGTGTCGTTGCTGCCTGCTCCAGTCCAGGACCAGACAAAACTCTGCTTCTCTTTCTCATTCACCTTGAACTTGCCACCATTTTCTATTCTTCCATAGTTGCCTTTGAAAACATGGCCAGTTTTAGCAGAGATCAGACCTCTTTTTACTAATATTAAACAATTATGAAAATGTGCTTAATCTTCAAATATATAACCTTTTACCTTCAAATATAGGAAAGGACGAAAGAGATAGAGATGGACAAAGCTTCAAGCAGTAACGGTCAGGGGCTGAGACATTAACATTGCCATAGGCACAGTGACTTGGGGTGGTATTAGAAAGATTTCTTCTGAGGAAGAATACATTATGACATTTTCCAAAGTATGTTTCTGAGAGTCCAGAACAGATCTGATAACCATGTAAGAGAGAAAGAAAAAAAAAGGTTTTGTGGCTAAATAAAATTGGGAAGTAGTTCTGTCAATCTCCTTGTGTTTTAATGATTTACAATGCATATTGCCATCTTAATGGTTCTGAGAATTCCTGCCATAAGGAAATATGCTTAACCTCTTTGAACCCTGTGTTTTCCAAAGCCATTTGGCTTTGAATGCCTACCATTTTATTTTATTTTATTTTGTTTTATCCTAATACCTAGTACTGTCCCTCAAAACCAGTGAAATATACTTACACTTGGGATGCACTGTTGTAGAAGAGAGCCTCTGGAATAGTCTATGGCAGTAGTTCTTGAACTTGAGCGTGCCTCACAGCCCTGGAGGTTGTCACAATACGGGTTGCTGGGCCTCACCCTCACAATTTCTGTTTTGGGAGGTCCAGAGTGGCCCCAAGAACCTGTATTTATTTCTTTTTTTTTCCATGTGGGATATTATGTTTATTCTTCCTTCACATACAACCTTTTGTGTTTACTGGAGTTAAAAAGCGCCTGTTTATTTGCTTAGTTTCCTCTGCATTTATTAGGAATTCATCCCTGTAACCTCCCCAGTATCTAAGTCTCCTCTCAGCATTTCCGTCATTCCCGGGTCATCTTTGCAGGGCGCCAGTCCTGCCTCCCTCCACACTGGAGCCCGGTGTCCCGGGACTACCCGTCTCACCTGGGTCCCGCGTCTCCCCCTCTTGGTTTATTCCTTTTTTGCTTCCCAGAAGGGTGCATGGAAGGTAGTTTCTGAGATTTTGTGTGTCTGAACTGCCTTCCCTCTGCCCTCCCTCTTCCCTGAGTTCGGATGGGCACACAAGTGAAGCAGGAAATGGTTTTCCCTCAGAAACATGCCAGTATTGTTTCATCAAGGTCTGCCTTGTTCCTGTTGAGAGGTCGGATGTCAAACTGATTCTTGATCCTTTGAACACAATCTGGTTTTTCCTCTTGGAAGGCATGAGTGGAGCGGTTTGGCAAGAAGGAACAAGAGAGAGCAGCTTGAATGTCAGGCACCTGGATCTCACCATGCCTGACACTGGCCTGCCCCTGGCCTGCCCCCAGCTTGCCAGCTACGTGAGGCAATAAACTCTCTGCTTCACCACTTTGACTGAGGACCTGTATTTCTAATATGTTCCCAGGAGCTGCTGCTGCTGCTGCTGCTGCTGCTTGGGGACCATGCTTTGAGAACTACTAGTCCATGGTCAAACTGAAAGGAAAATGAAAGTTCTGGGGTGGGGGTGGAGGTGGTACTAAAGATGTGCTGTATATAGTGTGCAAGTTAACATACTCACTCAGCATACAGGGATTGAACCTGCTGTGTGCCCGGTGCTGGAGATGTGTCAGCGGTGGACACAGGCCTGGTCTCTGCCTTGAGGAGCTTACAGTGTGGTGAAAAGGCAGTTAGTAGACAGGTAACAGAAATGAGTCAGTAGGTGCACATAAACTGAGAAGACTGCTGTAAAGGAAGACAACAGTGTGCTGTGATACTGAACAAAAGGTGGTCGGGAAAGATCTACTTGGAGGGATGGAGGCAGCATTTGAGCTGAGACTGGCCATGAGAAAGTGGGGGTATGAGAAAATGGGGTTAATGTTTCAGTTTAGATAGACATGAGCAAAGGCCCTAAGGGGCTGGCGGGGAGAGTCACAAGTTCTGGGAATTGAAAGAAGGCCAGTGTGGCTGGGGGATGGTGAGTGAGAGAGAGAAAGTGGAAGAAAAGGGAGATAAGGAAGGACCAGGTCATCAGAGCTGAGAGAAGAGTTCAGGTTCAACTTAATGCAAAAGGTTCTGGTGAATATTTTAAAAAGTCAGTCTGGGGGTTGGGGAGGAAGTGTTGCGAGGGGAAGAATAGAAGCTGTGAAAACAGCAGAAGACCATGCCTGCAGTGGGGGTTTGAAATGATGTACCTGGAGTTGGGCTGTTAGCTGTGAATCAGGGCTGCTGTGCACTTGTGAGCTCTAGGGGGCGCCACTCACAGCTGCTGGAGGTGGAGAGACTTGGTAGATCACCCAGGATTTGAGGAGGGATTAAATGTGAAGGGTAAGGAAGAGGTGGGATGCTAAGAGTGACTTCTGGGCTCCTGGCTTGAGCAATAGAGAAGGGGAAGAGATGTAGGGAAAGGAGGAGGGGGAGACAATTCATTTCTGGGAGAGGAACAGAACTAAAGATTACTTTTCTGGGAACAGTGAAGTCACTGTAGCCACCATTATCCTGCAATGTAGTAATTGACTGTTTGCTAGTACACAAAAGAAATGGTGTTGGGGTTTAATAAATACTCCTATTAGAGAGTTGCCCCATGTATCGTATATCCATGACTGTCTGGTTGCCCTGAATTAGAAAAACAATAAGGCCATTTAACACTAAACATAATGTTGTCTTTCTCTAATAATTCAGAGAGCACTTCAGAATCACACAGAGACTGTTACTATTGCTGTGTAACAAGCCCCACAATTTAGTGGCGTAAAAGAGCCATTTGACAATGCTCATGAGTTTTGTGGGTTAGGAATTCAGATAGGGCACAGCGGCATAACTTTTCTCTGTTCCATGATGTTTGGGCTCAACTGGAAAGACTTGTCAGCCGGGAGGATGTATGGATGGGGGCTGGCATCTTCTGGAGGTGTCTTCATTCATGTGTCTGGCAGTTGATGCTGGCTGTTGGCTAGAGCATCTACACAGGGCCTCTCCACGTGGCCCTGGCCTGGGATCCTCAGAGCAGATGCCCATAGGGTAGCTGAACTTCTGAAATGACAGTTCAGGGCTCCAAAGGTGAATCATCATTGCAAAGATCTTGAATCTCTAAATTACATGGGACAGGTAGCTAAATGCATGTTCTGCTTAATAGAATGCTAGATAAGAAAGATCACTGTTCTCAGCATGCTGCTGTGAGGATAATTTGACTCGCAGGGAGGAAGAGCCCTGTGAAGGGAAAGAGCTGACTGTTTTGCATTAAACCATATGACAAGGATATTCTGGCTTTGACTGTGAGCCAGTCGTGTAGTAAACAAGTATTTTGCCAGTCTCTTCCACTGGCCCAGCCCTGAGAAGTGAAGCAGCTGAGGACAGTTCATGTTTATCAGATAATATGAGGGTGTTCATAAACTAGAACATATATAAGAACAGGTTTGAATTATTAAAAAACCTTACCTGAACACAGATTTCCCAAGACCCGTTCTGGTGGGCTTCATGAAGAGTGATGCACAGTGCTTCCTTCAACTGTAGAAATTCTTCTTTTTATTAAATTTATTGGGATGACATTGGTTAATAAGATTGTATAGGTTTCAAGTGTACATTTCTATGATACATGATCTTCATATTACATTGTGTGTCCACCACCCAAAGTCAAATCATCTTCTGTCACCATGTTTGACCCCCTTTACCCTGACTACCCCCCAACCCCCTTCCCTCTGGTGACCACCATACTGTTGTCTATGACTATGAGTTTTTGTTTGTTTTTCTTGTTGTTCATTTGTTGCTTTCAGTTTTATATCCCACATATGAATGAAATCATATGGTTCTTATAGAAATTATTCTTGATGTGGATTTTGGGTAGGCTTTGATGATTGGAAGACACCAGTCAGAGTTGGATAGTCCAGCCCTAAGATAAGATCTGTGATCTAAGGAAGTAGAGTCCCAAAAAGGGGAGTATGGGCATCCCAGGAAATGTGCAAGATGGTCTACTGGGGGGCAATGGATTACTTACTTCTATTTCTTGAAAACATTTCAGTGTATATTTTTGTATGCATCTTATGCATGTTAAATATGATAACACAGTAGTGAGTGTATAAAATTTATGACTAGTTAAATAAATAATTTTGTTTGTGCTTAAAAAGTTTTTTTGTTGATAGGGCACTGTTGCACACATGTCTTATCACATTTATTCCTTGTAGCTAATGCTTTTCAAGCTTTATTATACATATGAATCACCTAGAGAAACTTGATTTTTCTCAGCTCAATGCAAGAAAGAGTAGAATTTGGGGAATTGGCTCACACTATTTAAAACGAGAAGAGTGATTTATAAACGAAAATGCCATATTTATTCTTTTCTAGTAGCTTGAAAACCAGTCCTATCATTTATACATGTTATGCTTTTATCCTTGGACAAAGTAGTTTCTCTCAGGATACAAAATATCCTAAAAGAGTTGACTTAATGAATTTAAATTGAAAAGATAATTAATGTTGGAGAAATCACAATACCTGATATCAAACTATGCTACAACTCCATAATAATCAAAACAGCATGGTACTGGTATAAAAACAGATATGTAGATCAATGGAACAGAATAGAGAGTCCAGAAATAAACCCATGCTTTTATGGTCAATTAATAATTGACAAAGGAGGAAAGAACATACAATAGTGTAAAGACAGTCTATTCAATAAATGGTGTTGGGAAAATTGCAAAAAAATGAAACTAGACCACCTTCTTACACTATATACAAGTACAAGAATAAATTCAAAATGGATTGAAGACGTACATGTAAGACTCAAAACCATAAAAATCCTGGAAGAAAACATTGACAATAAAACATTAACAGTAAAATCTATGGCTACACTTCTTGTAGCCATATTTTTTTCTCATATAATGCCTTGGGCAAGGGAAACAAAAGAAAAAATAAGCAAATGGTACTACATCAAACTAAAAAGTTTTTGTACAACAGAAGAAACCATTAACAAAATGAAAAGACAACTCACTGAATGGGAGAACATATTCACCAATGATAACATCTGGTAAGGGGTTAATATTCAAAATTTATAAAGAACTTATACAATTCAACATCAAAAAATAGGCAATCCAATTAAACATGGGCAAAGGACCTGAATTGACACTTGGCCAAAGAGGATGTACAGTTGGCGAATAGACATTTGAAAAGATGCTCAATGTTACTAATCATCAGAGAAATGCAAATTCAAAACCACAATGAGATATCACCTCATGCCTGTCAGAATGGCTGTCATCAATAAATCAAGAAACAATATGTGTTGGTGAAGATGTGGAGTAAAGGAAACCCTTGTGTGCTGTTGGTGGAATGTGTATTGGTTCAGCCACTGAGGAAAACAGTATGTAGTTAACCTCAAAACATTAAAAGTGGCACTGCCTTATGACCCAATGATTTCATTCCTTGGAATATAT
This sequence comes from Phyllostomus discolor, assembly GCF_004126475.2. Lineage (NCBI taxonomy): Eukaryota > Metazoa > Chordata > Mammalia > Chiroptera > Phyllostomidae > Phyllostomus > Phyllostomus discolor. Next base: position 31,841,061 of record NC_040906.2, read on the forward strand.
CTGAAGAAACTGAAACATGAATTTGTAAGACTATATGCATCCCTATATTCATAGCAGCATTATTTACAATAGCCAAGATTCAGAAGTAGCCCAAGTTTCCACCAGTAGATGAGTGGATATAAAAGCTGTGGTACATTTACACAATGGAACAATACTCAGCTGTTAAAAGAAAGCAGTCTTACCTTTTGTGACAGCATGGATGGGCCTAGAGGGTATAAGTGAAATAAGCCAGTCAGAGAAAGACAAATACCATATGATTTCACTTATGTGTGGAATCTAGTGGACAAAGTAGACTAACAAACAAAATAGAAATGGACTCATAGATGCAGAACACAGACTGACAGCTGTCAGAGGGGAGAGGGGCTGAGAGCTGTGTGAAAAATGTAAAGTGATTAAGCAAAAAAGAAAAAACAAAACCTCATAGACACAGACATCAGTATGGTGATTACCAGAGGGAAAGGAGGGTGGGGGGATATAAACGGTGATGGAAGGAGACTTGAGTGCAGGTGGTAAACACACTGTACAATATACAGATGATGTATTATAGAGCTGTACACTTGAAACATATGATTTTATTAGCCAATGTCACCCCAATTAATTCAATAAAAACTTTTTAAAAAGAAAAGATTTTTTTTGTTTCTAAAGAATATTTACAAGCAGACAATGCAGCCTAGTGGTAGGTTATCCTTGGGATGCAGCCTAAAATAGTAGGTAAAATGGTAAACTCTGGTGGCCAGACTACCTGGGTTCAGGTGTACCAGCTTACTATGACCTTGGACTAGGAAATTAATCACTGTATCTCTGTTTCCCCATCTGTAAAATGGGGATAGTCATAGTTCCTACACATTCTGAGCACAATCCATGGAAAATTCTTAGATCAAGGACTGGCACATTTGAGAATCCAATCAATGTCAGTGGTTTTTCTCTATTCTAAGGACGTTTCTTTCTAAAGAATTTAATTTTTGCTTAGCCATTTTCTTATATACAATCCCCTTTTCAATATCCTTAATTTCACTTGGTGCCTTTGTCATTTCAGTGTTTTTAGCTCTTCATAGAACAGGGATTCTTACTCATTCATCTTTGTATACTGGAACCTATCAAAAAACCTGCCTCCCAAGAACCACCCACAACAGTTTAGGGCACAGCATGTATCTCAGAGCATGTCATTGAGCTGTAGTTTATTTGGTCCAAACTGTATTGCTTTAGGTCAAAGGCATGAGAACACTTAGAAAGAAAAGCACAGATCCTAGATGCCAGCTCAAAAGCCTTGGGAGTCCAGCAGGCAGAGCCAGTGTGGAAAGAAGGTGCTGGGGATGGGAGTATGTTGAACCAGAACATTCATGCCCCCATAAGGACTTTCCAGTTTGGGTGTTGAAACCACTGTGCCAGCCAAACAGAACATCTCTGGGCAGACTTGAGGTCCAATTTTTGAGCCCTGGTATAAATTCAGTATAGGTTAAAACTTACTAATATATATTTGTTGATTCTACTAAAGTATGAACTTAAGGCAAGAATAACGTCATTTCTCTTTATTTCAAATCCCTCTTCCAGGTCCATTTGTTAAAATTTTTTAAAAATTCTTCTGTTCATTCCATAAAGTGAGTCAAATCATTTACACTATCACTATGTCAGTGGAAGTGTATTTTCTAAAATAAGTCCAAGTATAAATGCTGCCACGTGTAAATAGATGCTCGTAGTTACTATTAAACATTTCTTTCATCGGTCAGGTTGTAGGGTGGATGGTTCCGGATGTATCTCTCAGCAGTGATGCTTCCACAGATTGCATTTTATGGTGGCATACTCACAGAAAACTCCAGCAATTGGCTAATTTGTCCATTGCCTTTTAGACACACTGCATTTTCTGAGCTTCTGTAGTGTTCGGGGCTCTTCTCACATTTGGCCTCCTGGTTACCAATCTCTGCTCTCACACAGGAAGTGGGGTACATTATGTGACCTAGTCACTGTGGTCCACACTCACACCATCTCTCTGTCACCCCCATAATTACAAGTGGCTGTGGCAGCAGTTAGATTTTGTTCGCTAAAGATGAAAGTCCTGTCTGGTCAGCTCCCCTGCCAGGTGACACCTTCCGCAATGCTGAGCGTAGTTTGATTTCATTCATCCGGTCCTGTGCATCTCTAGTCACAGACCCTACTGAGAGGATGTTTGTCCGGCCCTTGGGCATATTTCCCTTCCTCCTGTGTGGGTGGTGCCATCTCGATTACCCTGGGATTTTAGGTGACACTGAATGGGACACCTTATCCTTCCCTATCTCTCTTCCCACCCCTTTTTCTGTCCCTGTTTCTACCAACCAATGAGAATGTGTTGTTGGGGAAAGAGTAAACACGCGATGAAATGACATGAGGCAACATTTGTGTAATGCTAACTGTGTACTAGGCACTGTGCCCAGGCCTTTATTAGCATCATTTCATTTTGTCTTACAAATTCCCAGGAGGCAGTACTATTATTGTTCCCAATTTACAGACAAAGAAATGGAGGCTTATAAGAGGGTCCAGTAACTTGCCTGAGGTCAATATGGCTCTAGGTGGCAGGGCTGAGATTTGAACCGGGTCCTGTGTTTTCAGAGCCCACTGGGTTGTACTGCCATGGTCAACATGGCTAAGGCAGTATCAGCTAAGTGCGGAATCCAAGGCAGAATCAGCTAAGTGCAAACCAAGTGCAGGGACCACAGAGGGAGAGACTACTTCGGAGAGCAGTTGCTGGGAGGGCTTGAGGGAGGTTGAAGGCTTGGACTTCTCCAGTAAGAGATCTTAGGGTGGAGAAAATGGCAAGGGCCATTCTGACTAAGAGGCAGGCCTGGCTGAGCTGAGGCCTGGTGCGGGGAAAGCCAGGGCCCTGGGGCTGAGAGGGGAGGGGTTGAAAGGCATGGGTCAGGTGGAGGAGAGCTGAAGGAAAGGGAGCAGTGGGAGGTGCAAGAATCCTACTGCAGGAAGACCTGCCTCCCCCAGTAGAAAGTAGGCTGAGATCTCCCAGCCAGGGGAGGAGATTAATCACCACACATGCTCAGCATGGAGACAAAACCTGCCTTTATTCTGCTAAAGAGACAGCGCTCTGGGAAAGGGCTCTTCTGAGAGCTGCCCTTCAGCTGGGGGAAGTGCATGACCTGCCCGACCCCACAGTGCAGTCTGGAGAACAGAGGGAAAGGCTTCCCGCGTCAGGCCTGCCTGGGAACTCCAGTAACACACCAGCTGTGCTCCCCTCCCTCCCACTTCAGCCCTCTCCTCCCCACGCCCTTGACCTTGTGCTGACAGAGAGGTGTCCTGCTACGCAGACACAGCTGGTGGCTTCTGAGGCCTGACCTCCAGTGACCTGAGGTATGTACAAAGTCCTCACTCAGCCAAGCTGGAAATAAAGTCCTTTCTTACCCTCTGAATAAAAATTTCTGGAGGAATTCTTAGTCTAGACAAATAATATGGCTAATTTGGATGTGGGTCCTTCAGCACATTTTTTGGAAAATTCAGCCTTATGGGAAATTCTTGAGGAATTGAGAAAAGTTAGATACCACCTGTGACCCTCCTGTCTTTTCTTGTCCTTTGTAAAGCACTTTGATGGCACCACTCTGCCACTGTAATCGTCTCAGTCCCCTCCTTTTCAGAAACAGTGTTAGTCTTCCAAAACTCTAAATGGAAAAGGCATATGCAACCACATGTTCATTGCAGCATTATTTATGATAGGCAAGATACGGAACAACCTAAATGGCCTTTAGTAGGTGAATGAATAAAGAAGAAGTGGTACATATATACAATGGACTATGACTCAGCCAGTAAAAAAATGAAATCGTGGCATCTTCAACACCATGAATGAATCTACAGGATATTGTGCTGAGTGAAATAAGTCAGACAGAGAAAGACAAATGCCATATAATTTCACTTAAATGTGGAATTTAAAAAGCAAAATAAAGAAATCAGCAGACCAGAAACAGACTCATAGATAGAACATTTTGACTGTTGCCCAATGAAAGAGGGGTTGGAGGGCTGGGTGAAAAAGGAGAAGAAATTAAGAAGTACAAATTAGTAGTTACAGACTAGTCACAGGGATATAAAGTACAGCATAGGGGATATAGTCAATAATATTGTAATAACCGTGTATGATGTCAGGTGGGTACCAGACTTATGGGGGTGATCACTTTGTAAGTTACATAAATGTCTAATCACTAGGTTGTACACCTGAAACTAATATAATATTGTATGTCAACTGTAATCAAAATATTTTTTAAAGTATTTACCAAAAAAAAGAAAGAAATAGTGGTAGTCTCCTCCATCATTAGCACCCCTCCTCAGCACTGGTCTATTAATAAAGATTACCAACACCTACTTTCTATAACTCTGTTTCAACATCTAGCTTTTCATTGCTTGAAACTATTCCACATCAGTAAAAATAGGAGCCTCTATTACATACACAAGTTTGGACTAGTCAGAGACAAGGAAATAAATGTTCCATGTTTAAAAAAAAATTAATGTTGGTTCTCTAGTTCCACAAGCCAATGAGTTCCTAAGAACTGGCATTTGTGGACTGGCCATGGCCCACAATTAATGTCTCTCTAAGTTTTGTTGCAGTGAGGTCTCCCAGACACCAGAACACCATGGCGGGCAGCCCTTATTGGAGGGGGTCTGGTGAGCCTTACTGATGAGGATTGCTAGCTGAGCTTCATAGCTTCTTGTTACCACCTTCTGAGCAAGCCTTCTTACCCACTGCATAAGTCAGGTGCAAAAACAAGGCCCCAGCTGAGAGCAGCAGAACCCATAGGAAGTCCAAAGAGCCAAGGGTTGTGGATCCTCAGATGGCATTGAGACAAGGCCAAGCCCTACCCATGATGGACTGACAGGTTGCTATCTTCAGCCAAGGTTAAGGTGGGCAGGAGCCCACAAACAACAAAGGTACCCACTGCATCTAGACGCTTTGGCATCCATTACCTGCTGGGCAGACGACTCTTGGCCTCACCACAGAAACCTGCATGCCACCCTCATGCAGACCGTTTTTTAAAAATTGGGGTGTAGATTTTGATAGAACCTAAGATTAAATCAAGACATGCCTCCTTTGGATTCCTCTGAGGCACATATATTCAGCACTTACTGTATGCTAGGCATGGTGCTAGGTGGATACTGAGATTAATAAGATTATCTGTACTCAGCCCATGAGCTGGTTAGTATGAGGTGGGAGAAACAGGGCGGATAGTCAGATGTGACGGCACCGCGGCAGGTGACTGAAGAGCAGAGGAGCAGGGCGTGGGCTGGAGCACAGGTGGCAAACACAAGGCCCGCGGCCAAATCTGGCCCTCCACCTTGTTTTATCCAGCCCGGCGTCTTGTTTCCACCAGCAGCAGCACCGAGCTCTCGCTTAACTGTTAAGGAGTAGTTACATTTATACAGTCCTAAAATTACATTCGGCCCTTTGAAGGCAACCTTGAGGCCGATGTGGCCCCCGGTGAAAATGAGTTTGACTCCCCTAGTGAGAGGCTTCAGCTGCCTTTGGGTTGAGGTAGACAGAATGCACTGGCCAAGCCCATGGATCCGGCAGGAGAGGAGGCAGGCAAAGCACCGCTGTTGGCCAGCTTTCAGTAGGCAGCTGCACCCTTCTACTGGTAACTATGATTTCTTAACAGTAAAATTATTTCTCGGGAAACTGTTCTGAATCTCAGTATTTTGTCTAATCACCAAGAGGATTTGAAAAAAATCAGGATAAGCCACAAAAATGTCCATAATCATAATAATACTAGGATGGCTAATATTTGTTGGACATCTAGTTTGATCCTGTTTACATTTTATCGAAAAGAAAAATGAGTCTCAGAGAGACTGAGTTATTTGCTCAAAGTCGCACAGCTCGTAAGTAACAGAGGAAGGATTCAAAGTCAGGTCACTCTGACCCCAGAGTCTCCGTTCTTTTGGCCACACAAGGATGCTTCTAACGAATGTGTGTGTGTGTCCATGCGTCCCTGCCCTGCGGGTCACTTGACAGGAAAGACGAAAGTAGGACCAAAGGCTTTCAGAGTGCAGTGAGGAGGGGGAAGCAGGTTCTTACCCAGAGAAGAGTTCTTACTGATGAGTAAGGCCCTATGTACTACTGTGGGAGAACACAGAGAATGTGGACTCAGTAAACTCAGAGTCACCAAATATTGGTGTGTGACTTTGGCCAAGTCATTTAACTCTCTGAGTCAGCCTTGATTCCTGTCCTGTAAAACTGGGATAACAAAACCTACTTGGTCATTCTCTCCGGGTTTTCTTAAAACTCAGCTGATGCATTGTGTATGTAGTGCTTTGGCAGCCCCATGAGTCATCGCACAAATTACCATGTCCCCATGTTCAGTCACAAACATGATGTTTTGTCATTTGCAAAGAAACACATTTACATACAATTTTTTATTTTTTTCAAATGTCAGTTATTTAAAACCTACTATAAGTAAGGCTCTGGACAGGAAATAATGACCAGCACTTTACTCTTTATATGTAATATTTAAAACTATCTCTTGTTAGAGGTCTGTTTTTTTTAATAGGAACCAACCAGTGAGAATGGGTTGTTGGGGAAAGAGTAAACACATGGATGAAACTGAAATTAGTGTTTCAGTTTCTTCAGATATATTTTGTTTGTTATTTACAAAAGAAGTTTTTTTCTTGTTTCTAAACTGCATTACCTTCAAGTCTTGAAATACAGGCAAAGAAAGAAGAAAGTGAAGAACACCCATAAAATTACTCACCCAGAGAATAATCATCTATCCAGATGTTAATCATTCTTAACATCTTGGTGTATGGATCCAATCTGATGTCTTAGGTCCACACAACTGTACTGGTGGTTTTTATTATCAGTATTACATGTAAACTGTTTCTAAAATATCCACCTGGAGGTTGAAAAAAAACCTTAATAAAGAGATACTAACCATTTTAGTTAAGATGATTTTCTGTAGAGCATAGAATTTGTTATGGTAAGCTTTTGCTTTAATTCCCCTCACCTCCTACCCCCATAAAAGAGAGAGTGAGAGGAACAGACCTAATAATTAAGCGTTGTTGTATTCAGAGTAGATGTCTCCTTTCATGCCTCACTCTTTCCTTCTCTTTCAGCAATTTCTGACACTGTATGTGGGTTTGTGCTCTTTGCTGGCCACTGTGATTGATCTGATATCAGTTTGCTGGAGTAAACAGCCCACTGGAGTCAAGAGGGCAGGACTCTTGGAGGCTCCACGAGGGCTGGGACCTGCCTCCTGACCTACTACCTCCTAGGACTGGGCACAAAGTCTGGAGCACAGCAGGCCCCAGTAAATACTTTGTCATTTGTATGAATGAAAGGGTCTGCCAATGCCATTAACAGCTGTGTGACTTTGGGCCACTTAGTTAAACTCTCTGGATGTCTCTAATACCCTTCTGGCTCAAGTATTTCATAATTCTTGGCTTCCTTTTCTGAGATTTTGATTCTGGCACTGTGTGGTCACTTACGTGATGACAAATGTTCACCATCACTGTCCCTTAAGGGCATGAAAAACAAGCAGCTGCCTTCTCTAAACTCTTTGGTCAACAGGAGATGCTTTTCTAACTAATTATTTTTTTTAGTTATTGCCTTTTGTATTAGACATCTGTGTTTGTCGAATAGATTGTTTAATGAACCAATTAAAAGAGACCATAAGCCCTGGCTGATGTGGCTCTGTGGACTGAGCGCCGGCCTGCAAACCAATGAGACAGTGAGCCTGGGGCGGGGCCCTAACTGAAAGCAGACATCCCCCTTCATTGATTAATTCATTGGAACCAAGAGCAGTTCCAGTCTGTGGGCTTCCTTAGATATCCTTCACCGAAATACAGGTTTTCTGTAAACAAGGGTTATGGTTTCTTCATGAAAAACTATTTAACGAATGCCCTAAATTTAAAGGCACTACTACTTAATATATTAGGGATACCACACAGAACAACTGTGAACGTGATGAACTTCGAGGATGCAGGGGGAGGTGGTGCCCTCGTGTCCTGCTTTGCCTTTCATCAGAAGCTGCTGACTGCTGTCTTTGCAGGGGCTGGATGCACAGCACCGTTTGTTTCACTGGCGACAAAGCACAGGCCTGTTGGCCCATTTTCTGTTCTGTAGGCCTAGATAGAGTGCTATCAGTGGTACACTTCTCCACGTTCTGTTTCCATGGACTCTTTAGAAGTGTCCCTGGCGAATGATAACAGGCCAGAAGAACAAACAGTTGGTACTCCATCAGCTTTCCCAGGTGGAGACTGCTCTCCAAGGCTCTGACACTCGGGAATTTCTGAGCGGTGTGGTAAGATCCCAGGGGTCCTCTAGTAATCCACTGCTGCAGGTTACGCATAAACCATTCACCTTCCCATGTACCTTTCTAGATTTCTTTTCTCCAGCCTTACTCAATACACATTTACCAAAGGTTTCATTTAGGAAAAGTAAATATTCTAGCCGCAGGGGTGTCCAACCTTTTGGCATCTCTGGGCCACACTGGAAGAGTAAGAGTTGTCTTGGGCCACACATTAAATACACATTAAATACAAACATTAATGAAAACTGATGAGCAAAAAAAGGTTTTAAGTAAATTTATGGTTTTGTGTTGGGCCGCATTCATAACCACCTTGGGCCGCATGCAGCCCGAGGGCCACGGGTTAGACACCCCTGTGGGGGTTTTGAGGAGAAATCTTATTTGTGCCTGTTTTAAAAGCATATAGACTTTAATGCAACATGCCATGTTTTTGCAAGAACTTCACTTTTATGTTCATGCCTGAGTAGGACATAACATGAGTTACTTCATTTCTTTTTATAAGTTTGCCATTCTTCTCCTCTGAACTGAATTTGCCATGTCGCCTAGGTATATTTTCTTAAAACTCTTAAATATGTCATTTTTGTATTCGATGAGAGGTTATGTTTTATTTGCTGCTTATGTTTGACATATAATAAACTAGACATCCTGAAAGTGCTCAATTAGCAAAGTTTTGACCTCTTTACATTTGTGAAACCATCACCACAATCAAGACAACGATTACATCTACCACCCTCACAAAGCCTCCTTGCACCCCTTGGTAACTCCTTCCTCCTGCCCTTCTGACCTCTCCCCCAGCCTCCTCGAGCAACCCCTGACCTGATCTCTGTACATCAGTTTGCATTTCCTGGAATTTTATGCAAATGAATTCATACAGCAGGTACTCTTTCTTTGCCTGTCTTTCACTCAGCATAATTATTTTGATTCATCCATGTTGTGACATGTAGCAATAGTTTATTTCTTTTAATTGCTGAGTAGTTCTTCATCAGATGGAAGTACCACAGTTTCTTTTTCCATTTACCTGTTGATGGAAAATTGGATCATCTCCAATTTGGGGCTATTACAAATGGGAATGTCATTAACGTTTATGTGCAAGTCTCTGTGTGGACATATGCTTTCGTTTCTCTTGGGTAATACCTAAGAGTAGATGGTCTGGACCATATAGTTGGTCTGTATTAAATTTTTGAGAATTTGCTGAACTGTTTTCTGAAGCGGTCGTACTATTTGACGTTCCCACCGGTGGCATAGGAATATTCCAGCTCCTCTGCATCCTCATCAACACTTGGTATTGTCAGTCCTTTCATTTTAGCCACTTTAATAAGTATGCAGTGTGGTTTTGACTTGCATTTCTCTAATGATTAATGATGTCAATCATTATTGTATGTGTGTGTTTGCTACCCATGTATTTTTTTTTCATGAAATGTCTGCTTAAGCCTTTTGCATACTTTTTAACTGGGCTGTCTGCTCTCACATTAGAGAGTTTTGTGTGTGTTCTAGGTAGAAGTCCTTTAATAGATGCTTCAAGATGTCTTCATTCAATCTTTGGCTTGTCCTTTTATTCTCTTTTATTCACAGTGTGTTTTGAGGAGCAGAAATTATTAATTCTGATGAGTTATAGTCTATCTACTTGTTCTTTTATGGCTCATGCTTTGGTGTTATATCTAAGAAATCTTTGGTTAACCCAAGGTCACAAGGCATTTCTTCTATGTTTTATTTAGACATTTTATAATTTTAAGTCTTACATTTAGTTTTATGATCCATCTTGATTTAATTTTTGTCAAGGGTATAAGATTTGGATCAGAGTTCATGTGTGTGTGTGTGTGTGTGTGTGTGTGTGTTTGCTTACTATGGATTTCTAATCATTTTAGTGCCATTTGTCAAAAAGGTTGTCCTTTCACCAGGGAACTGACTTTGTCTCTTTTTTGAAAGTCATAAATGTGTGTTGTCCATACACATGTCTTTGCACCAATATCGAGTTGTCTTGATTACCGTACGTGTCTTAAACTCAGGTGGTGTTTGTTTTCCAGTTTTCTTCTTCTTGCTTGCTTAGACTTCTTACTTGGGAGAATCTTGTCCTTGGGTCCACAGTATTAGGGCCAGAGAACTAACTGAAACGAACAATAACTCTGATTTTATTTCCTGAGGCTTGTGAGTAGTCAGAGTCAGTAAGAACCCGAACACCGGCGTCAGATCTGGTTCTGAATCTTGGTCCCCCCATTTACTGGCTGTGTGATGCTGGTCCAGTTACTTGTCAGCTCAAAGTCTCAGGCTCCTCAATTATAAAAGGAAAGTGATAATATTTATCACTCTTGTTTTAAGGATCAAATGAGAAAATATTAAATCTCTGAAATAATTTTTGCTTACCCTATATTTAAGTTTAGAAAATTAGTGTAATACGAGTATCCAAGATTTAGTTATCTAAGGCAGATATAATAAAAATGTCTTTGGCATTTTAATTTATTTTATTTTATTTTATTTTATTTTATTTTCATTTGAAAGTCTTTTAAGTGATCCTGGTTTAGTTTCAAGAATTAGATATAGTTTTGAGGTGTGAACATATTATTTGATCATTAGGTATAGCAAAATACACTAGTGTTTCTTAAACATCTGTGTTACACTCAAATGGATGGGTTAAAATACCAACAGAATGATGGTTGAGTAAAGTTGTTTGATGGTGGGGGTGAATAGGGGCAGAGATTTGCTAGAAAACTCCAACCAGGACAGTCCGGCTCCATGGGATAATGCACGCCTGCGCGAAAGGCTCCTAATGATGTGAATCTAAATTTCTCTCTCATGGTGACTTGGAGTAGACGTTGATTTATCTTTGCTGTGTCTAAGTGAAGGCATGCTTTGAAAGTCAAATTGAAAGTTAGATTAAATAATATTTAAAGGCTCCACACATCATAAGAAAAAGGCTAATAATTGAATGTAGAACTGAGTAGAGAATTTGTACAGGCAGTTTGTGGTTGAAGAAGCCAGAGCTTTTAACAAACATATGAAAAGAATCTTAGCCTCACTTGTACTTAGTGAAACATCATCCCGTGTACATCATATTGGCAGTGAGTAATAAGGTTGATAACATCAAGTACTAGCAAGGATGTGGGGAAAAGACCTAATATGTGGTTGGTGAGAGTGTTAATTGGGAAAACTATTTTTGAAAGCTATCTGACAATACCTAATAAAGTTGAATATGAGTAGATCTTTTTCTTGGTATCTGTTCTAGAGAAATTTTCAGACATGCACAGGGAGGCATATAGAACGATGCGCATGGCAACACCATTGGTAATGGTGAACAATTAGAAATAACCTAACCTACCTAATTTCTCTCTCTCTCCCTCTCTCTCTCTCTCTCTCTCTCTCTCTCTCTCATTCTTCAAGTTATTTTCTGAACCATTTGCAAATAAGTCATGGTATTTGTGGCACCTGACCCCAAAGCTATTTTTAAAACAAAGTTCTGAAGTGAATACAGAAAAATGTTAACATGTTTGATTTTTCTGGTAGGAACATATAGATCTGTCATTTTCTGTTTGTCTATATTTGTGAGATGCTAAAACTTGAAAGAAAAATAAAAAATGTAAAAAGAAACATGATATTTGTTTTTCTGCTTTGCTTTCTTTTCTTCTTTACAAACTTCTTTTAATCCTCCACCTTAAAACCAATGTCTTTCTTATTTGCCTCATTTGACTTAAATCTATTACGTGTCTTTGGCTCTTTTCCTCACATGATTTGAAGTATCTCCGCGGGACCTGTTTTGTGCTCAGAGTGTCTTTAGACAGCTCCTTGCTTAACTCTGTTGTCACATTAAGCTTGTTGGGCATAGCCTGTCAGTTATTTCCCTGCTTCTTTGGTATCAGTGGGAGTCAGGATTGACGATTGGAACTTAATGTATTTCATGACAGGAAGGCTTTGCAGGGCTTGTTTCTTAATGTTGCTCCAACTGTCTGTCTCTGTATGCAAGATATTTATATGTAGGGAGGGATGTTTGTTTGAACGCACGGCAGATACTTATAATGAAGATTAGATCATGCACTTCTGAGAGTTTCTGAAGCATGTAATAAACAATTCTGAATCTTTAAGACAAAGGCTTGAATGCCTTCTCAGTTGACATAGTATTTTTAGCTGCCAAAATAAACTCTCTGCCCAAGTCAAGCTCACTTTACGTGTATACACTTCAAGTTCCCTATTTTCTTTCATCTGCTTCTTTGGTAAACAGATGGCAGAAACTTCCTCTGCCTGATCTCTTTGTGACATGCTGCAAATTTAGCTCAGATGCCAACTAGCTGTGTGTGTGTCTTTGGCTATTCATAGAAAGGGAGGGTTTACCTTCCTTCCTTCTGGAGAAGCCTGGGTCTTTCTATGGGTTTGAATCTGTTTGCAAAGGGCTACTTGGAATTGGAGATACAAGGCAATGGGAAGAAATGTCTGTTTTATTGTGATACTTGAACAGTCTGTTAAAAACTACTCCAGTGAACCATTTCCAGTGTGTGTTGATCTTAGCGTGCTTGCTTTTGAATTATTTTCTCCTCTTGAGTTCAGGGGTGGTGTAGAGACCTGCATGACCATTTGTCAGCTGTCGGTTGTCACAGAGAGTTCACGTGGGCAGCAGACAGAAGTGCGTGCAAGCCGCACAGAACACGTAGCTCAGCCTCTCTGCCGGAATGCTGCTTCAGTCCTGGCCTCGTCCTGGATTCTAATGTTGGTCCAGAAACTAACCTTAAGTCAGTCTTAAGGTACAGATTGGAAGCTAGGAAGCTAATTCTTTGACATGTCTGCTGTCTTGTGCAAACCATACAGCCTACTCAAGGACCCAGATGCTCTCTTTTAAATGGTGATAAGATTAACAACATAGTTCTGAAAGATGTGTCTCCCCTGATAGGAATGTTATGACCTTCAAGTAGTAGAATAGATAAAAAGGTATTTTGAAAAAAAAAAAAAAAGAAATAAAGAAAAGCACTTCGTAATTACCAGATAGGTTTTGTTTCTTCTAGACACCATAGGGGTATCACTGGCCTAGAACCTATGTTTACTAGTATTCTCCCTTCCCCAGAGTCTCCCCCCTTCTCCCACCATTGCATTTCCTGCTCCTTTTGTCTAGCTTATGGCAAGGTAGGGTGGCCTTAAACTTAGGCAGAGGGGGAACTGCAAACTGTTGGATAATGTCACTGACTGAGTGTGGTGATGACTGTGGCTCTGTCAGTCACCCCTTGACTCATGATCCTGTACATCACTCAGTTCCTGCTGGAGAGCAGGTGTTGGCAACCCTTGGCCAATAATAGAAATGCATGGTTATTTTGGTTAAGGTCTCAACAGCACGTGAAATTGTTTGTATGATTCTGTTGCTTCAGAGAACCAAAGGACTCCCTCTTGAATACAGGTCTTCTCTGCAGTTCCCTGTCTGTGGTATGTCACTGAAGGAGATGATCAACTGGCATAAATGTACCGGAAGCTACAGGAAACTTTTAAATGCATTTTAACAGGAGACACTGGCATTTACGATCAAGAATTTTTACAGTATGATCTCACATAACACGGCCATGTGATACTATAGAAACTTCAGTTTGAACAAGCCACATCATGAAAGTGTCATGAAAGGGGTCACAGAATCTACAAGGCCAGGCATATAGTAACAGGCCACCAGATTAAGATATTAGGGTTTTCTTGGCTTTATTTGAGGCTGGATTCTCAAACAGAGCACTGACTTTGCTTCAGGTCAAATGAAGTCATAATTTGGGTTGGGTTACTCCTTGTTGAAATCACTTAGGTAAGATTTAATTTGTTAAACCAAATCCTGGAACCAGTTCAATTTACAGAAGAATGTATAATTATATAACTTTTATCCAAAGACTCAAGGGAAATTTTTTAGCAGCTATAGTGGGGATTCAAAGGGAGTATGAGGCTAAAATGGAAAGTGCTTGTAGATTGTCAACAGAAGAAACAGGAATAGAAAACGTTGTGGAAGCCTGGTCTCAGTTATTTGTATAATTCACCCCACAAGTTAATACACTGGATTCTCAAATGAGCAAATATATTTTCAAATATTGAATCTTCATTTTCACAGGGAGGGTGTTATAGCTAGTTATAAGAGGGTGAACCATGGTTGAGTACCTTACTGAATTTTCCAAGGCATAGCATTATTTTCTACAGAATAGTTACAAGACTGCCTGCCCAATTCCCACTTATCTGTAGTAATTACCTGCAGCATACATAGACAACATGAATTCCCAGCTAATGCATACTCTTCTTTTTATCCACTTAAAAGTTAGTCCATCCCTTCATAAAACCTGTTTTCCAGAGCTCCTAACAAATGGACTGGTTTGCAGATCAGTTCTTGACACGTCCCCTGCGTGCCATCTGTTTTAGATGCTAGTGAGACATGAAATGCCTAAAAGTGATCGTCTGAAAGAGACTGAATATGAGCAGAGGGCTTGAACTGTCAGAAAGTGGAATAATATCCCTGGGCTAATCAAGGAATAATATCCCTGGGATAATTGTTAGGTGGGTTGTACAATCAAGTAATCACAGGGATGATGATTAAAATTAATAGTGAATCCATGAATCTCGGGAAACTAAAATGCATGCTAGTTTTGGGAGAAACCTCAAACACAGCATACAGACTTTGGTTACCAATGTTACAGAGCAATCAATGGAATTTGGGGAAGAGACCATGCATGCAGACCAGTTCAGCCTGGCCAATTTCTGCTGAGCACCTAGTTTGCTGCTGCTATAGAGATAAATGGGAGTGAGTCTTTGTCCTGTGAGAGTTCTCAGTCTTGGAAGGAAGGAATCACACAACTGTCGATGCTGATGGCAATAATGGCTCTGCGTGGAGCACTCATTGTGCATGTGCCGAGCCTCAGGCCTGCCCAGGGCCTCGTCTACTTACATTGTCCTAACTTCTAAGGTAGATATTATTATCTCCCAGGTTCAGATGGGGAAGCCGTGTTTTCCCCCTGCATGTTATTGTATTGCCTCTCAGCACAATACGTTAAATGCCTTGCCAAGGACTTAGCCTGGAGTCTGACCGGTGGAGATCTAAGCTTGCCTCTGCTATGTTCTAATGGGGTCTTGAGGAAATTGCTTAATGTATTTGAGCCACAGTTTCTCATCTATAAAACAGGAAAGGTAATACCTACCTCAGCTCCCAGCTTCGTTGCCGCAGCCTCAGACAGACCTTCCTTGACCACTCTGAGGAAGTTTATTCCTCCCTTCCCAGTTACGTGGTCCCATTATCCGATTTCAGTTTTGTTATGGCCTTTATCAGCATCTGAAGTGATTTTTATGTGTCATTTGTTTACATGACTGCTGTTGGCCTTACCACTTGAATGTAAGTTTCATGAAGGCAAGGACTGGGCCTGGCACAGTCACCCTTCTGTCCCCAGAAACTGGTTCTTGGCACATAATGGGCCTTCAATAAATATTACATGAATGGAAAGCAGGCTAGGCAACAGTTAATAGAGATGGAAAAAAGAAAATGATCATATTATGTTTAATGTCCTTGTGAACAATTCAAGAACAAAAATAAACCATTGAAAGCTTTGAACTAGGCTGTTAAGACAGATAGAAAGGTTTGAGTTTGTTTTTTCAGGCATCACTGAAGGTTTTAAAGTAAATTCAGTTTCATCATCCTATGCATAATGGTCCATTCTTGACCTGAGCGGGCCTTCCATAAAAGGATGGGGGGGGCCCATATGGCACACCAACACAGAAAATGGAATCTTTTGCAAATGTGACTGTGTGAGAGGCTGACACAAATGTACAACCAGAACTCACCTGACTAGGTGTTTGTCACCTCAGAGTGAGTGACTTGTCTTATTATGACAAAAGGTACCTCCAAGCACCACTGACTTGTTTGTTTTTGCCATTGTTTCAGGATGCTGAGAAGCGAACTCCCCTTCATGTGGCCGCATTTCTGGGAGATGCAGAGATTATTGAACTCCTGATTCTTTCAGGTAAATACCAGCTATACTGGTGATCACACAATACAAAATAAAAATGATTAGTATAGAATTGTCCACCTGAAACCTATATAATTTTATTAACCAATGTCACCCTAATAAATTCAATAAAATTGTTTTTTACAAAGAGAGACATTTTACGAAGTTACAGTGCCCCGGCTGGTGTGGCTCAGCTCATTGGAGCATTGTCCTATTAACCAAAACATTATGAGTTCAATTCCTGGTCAGGGCATGTGCCTAGGTTGTAGGTTTGGACCCCAGTTGAGGTGTGTACTAGAGGCAACCAGTCAATGTTTCTCACATTGATGTTTCTTTCCCTCTTTCCATCCCTTCCCCCCTCTCTAAAATCAATAAGCATGTCTTCAGGTGAGGATAAAACTAACTAACTAACTAACTAGGTAAATAAATAGTATTCTTCCTTATAAAAAGAAAAAGAAGTTACAGAGATGTGATAGTTGAGGTAAGAGGATCATATCTGATTACTCACTATTGGATGTTCATTCATTTTCTTTCCCAGGTTAGCAAGATGCCACTTGGGAAATATGAGTATAATCTCACCTTTACGGTTTGAGATAATTGGTGAAGTGTGTGTACTTATGCATACATTTTTATTTCTGCACACATGCAGAAATGATTGGTTGGTACCCATGATTTTCTCCATTCATACACGTTTAATATCTAGATGTTGTAAATGAAATGTTTGCTTTTTCTTTTTTATTACCCTTGGCAGATTTGTGAATATCTTCTCAAATCACATCAGTTTCAAGAGTTGAAATATCATAGTCATTTTGAGGATAGGATACTGTTAAATATGTAGGGAATGGCTTAGAGGGAGAAGCTTTGTTTCTTCAATAAATCTCAGATTGTTGTGTGGATGAGAAAATGTCATGTGAATATTTTAAGTCATTTAAGGGAATAGGAAATGTTGAAGTATGTATCTTCCAGATTTTTAAAAAAGAAGTCTCTAGATTTTTTCTTTCCCTCTCGAATATAGCATCTTAGCTATTCAAGTAATAAAACTGTAATAAGCTTATTAAGAAATAAAAAAAAACAAAATAAAAATAAACAAAACAATACCAGCTGTACTTAAAGTTAATTGCATATAAAAATTTAAACGACCAATTACTGGACTGACTACTATAATGAACCCGGACACAATTTCTTTGTTGTGCTCACGGAAACTCACTGGATCAGAGGTTTCCTCAGTGGATGTAAGACAGTGTAGGAAGTTGTTCATTGGAAATGACATCTCCAGTAAAACTTCTACATTGTTTTGAAGACCTGATTTCTGATGATCTAATTAGGCCCAATACTACAGATAAATTTATTATATTTGAATATGTTTTTTATTTTTCCATTGTAAAATGAAGGAATAAAGAAAACTGGCTTCTTAAAATTTATATGAACAGACACAAATGTGTGTGTGTATATAGATTTGAGTAGTGCTGAAAACAATGCTTTGTTTTGTTGATGGACACACGACTGTGACTATGTAATAAAAACTGAAAACATGGAAGAGAAGAAACATCAATTTATGGACAGTGTTTACCTCTGAAGAGGCAGGTGGAGTGAGAAGTTTTCAGGAAAGGGTAGAGAAGAGACTACAACTCTAAAATATTTTATTTCCTAAAAATTGGAAGCAAATATGGCAAACACGTGTTAAGTCTGATTTGTATGTACACTAGCCTTTGTGATATTATTCTTTTTATTTTTCCTTGGACTTGACATATTTTATCTGATTTAAAAATACCAATGCTTTCATTTTTGGAAATCTGCACGCTTGGTACGTCTCACCAGACAGGTCTCTAAAATCCACACACGCTTTTCCCTTGAGCACATGCCAGACAAATGCCCGGAATGGGTCTGGGCACCTGCATGCATCTTAGCGTGGATTGTATGCAGACCGGCTGGCTCTCTTCCTTCTCCTTTTTGTTTGGGAAGATTAAAATCAGGGGGAAATGCCTGTGCCCGCAGATCATGCAGAAGGCCTATACAAGGTTTGGCCTGTGTTTGCAGTAGTAAAGGGAACCTGTCAAACCCCAGAGTAAGCTTTGCAAAGGTAGGAGCTGATGCATGTGTTTAAGCAGATGTGGAGAACATTGTGGAAAAGCAAGAACTGTGCTGGGATACACACGGAAGATTCACATGGCCCTATTTTTGTGGTGTTCCTCTTCTTGAGGTAGATTTTCTCAGGAAACAAGTATTCTGAGCCTTAAAACATGTGTGCCCTGTGCTCCTGACAGTTGCATGGAGATTAGGTTAGGTTTTGTGTGGTATTCCTTTCGTTTTTGAGAATAGGCCTTCCTTCTGACAATTCTAAAGACATCCCAGGGCTGTATTCCAAATAAACATGAAATGTTTGATGTTGGCACAGACAATGGCTAAGAGCCAGCACTACCTGACTGGTTGCTCCCGCAGTAGAAATTTGGCCCATGGAAAATTGTAGGCAGAAGTCAGTGGGGGTGTAAAATAAAGAATTTTCTGTTATGATATCTAATGGTCCCAACTAGCCATGCTCACCATGCAAATGCTATGTTAAGAGACATCCCAGCTCTCAGAGGAATGTTTGGTTTATGAATGTGCAAATTCCAAACCTTATCTTAGACCCCCAACTTTGTTTTTTATTTGTTTTTCAAAATCTGAAAGGGAAGGTTTTAATTCTGCAATGTGAAGCTGACCCATCTGTTTTCTTCAGGCATCTGGGAGTTGGTGATTGAGAAACTTGCTTTCACATCACCCCCACAGGGGTGTGGAAGCCACCAGCCTCTTAAATGTGGCTCATTCAGTAGGGCCAGGAGAAGCCGTTCCATGAATCTTGATCCGCCCACCACTTTGGTGTTGGAAGTACTGAGCCGTTAAGCTCTCTAGTATAATTTTGGGTGGCATATGCCATGGAATTTTTCTTCCTCCCACCATCAAATTAGAAAGATTTAGCGAGAGACTATTGGGAAAGTTCTTTAGAAATTTCACTCAGCTGTGGAAGCTTAGGTAAATGCTTGGAATTCACATGGCTTTAATTTTCTCTGAGAGTTCCTGTGTCCAATTTGTATATTATATTCCTAAAGAAATATCACTGTAAGAGCATGATTATTTCCATCTCTGAACTTATGTCTGGCAGCTGACCCTTTAGAGAATCCAACCAAACTGTTTTCTATCTTAATAATGAATGAGGTGTTAATGATTCCCATGTTGGACAAATGATTTGGCCTTGCCAGAATAGCTCATTACAGCTGTGTTCTCTATTGTTGTGTTAACTTACAGAGCTCAGTGTAACCCAAGCCCACTTAATTCCTACTGACATTATCTCCTGTTAGCCAGGCGAATAGAGCCCTGAATGCCTCAAGCAGAAAAAGGAATTTAGCAAGACCTAAATTCCTCATGCTAAATTCCTCTTCTTATAACCACCAGACTAGATTCTGGCTTTATTCCCCCACACCCGACTCTGGCTTCTGTTTGGGAACTGGCCTTGTGAGGCTTAAGTCAGAGAGAAAGGTCAAGAGCTTGCAGAAGTATTGGTCCAGAGATGTATGAGTGAGGTCAATGTGAACCAATGAGTGGATGAGAGGTAAGAGGCAAGGGTTGGGGTATAGGAAGCAGAGCACACACGAAAGTGACCACAGTGACAACAGCTTGTAGAGAAACTCTGGGGATGCACAAGGGTTAGAGTACTGGGCTGAAGGGAGAAAACTGGAAGTACCTGCCTTCTAATATGGGAGTGTTTGTCAGGTGTTGAGTCCTAATTAAAAATAATAAATTTATCTGAATGTAGGCCACCAGACAAGTGGTACTCCTGTAAAATTGTGCCCTGTGATTTTTTGAAGTGTGATTTCCACTCCCAAAGCAGATTGTCTCCAGAGCCATGGCAGGTCATTCTTTTGATTTTCCTGTGCATAATGTTACAGGAGAAAGTAGCTTCTTCTTGCTGACACAGTAAAGAATTACAGATCAGCAAGGCTATTAGCGAGCAAGCAGGTTTGTTCTCCTGGAAGAGAACAGGCCTTGCTGAGGTGGGGAAGAAAGGCAAGGACAAGGGTGGCAAGGGCAAGGGTTGAGAGAGTCCCAGGTCCTTTGTTCTGAGGACTTATATAGTTGGTGGGATGAGGGTGAAGAAGTTACATGTCGATTGACAGGTAAAGGTGGTGCCAGCTTTGCAGGGGGGTGGGGAGAGTAGTGGGGGGGTGTGAATACCCAAAGGTGTTTATGGGCTTTTTGCTTTGGGCACTGTGGGCCCTTTCCCACCTTTCAGGCCTTGGGATGAAAGCACAATCTCAAAGGCTTTCTTTCCTAGACAGTAGAGACGATACATAGAATTTCTAGGATTGCTTCCCTCCCGTGTCAGCATGGTATTTCTTGTGATGTTGGAACACCGGCAAGACTGCCGAGTTAGCGGGTGAAACATGCCTCTCTCCTCCTCCCTGCCTTGGTTGGCTGTCTCTCCTACCTAACAATAACAAATATTCATCCTTTAAAATTGGATTTATTTTTCCTCCAGAAGTTAAAGGGGGTGATTAAGTCAGGCAGTGCTGCTTTTGGCCCCCAATATGGTGTGATTATCACATGATGAACCTTTATCTGGTGGGCAAGTAAGCTGGCTCCAGCCATGGCTGGTGTGGCTCAGTAGATTGAGCGCCTGTCTGTGGACCCAAAGGTCACTGGTTCGGCTCCTGGTCAGGACACATGGCTGGGTTGCAGGCCAGTTCCTCGGTTAGGGGTGTGCAGTTGGTGTTTCCCTCCCTCTCTTTCAACCTCCCTTGTACTTTCTATAAAAAATAAATAAGTAGAATCTTTAAAAAAGATAAACTGGCTCCAAAGACAACTCTAAGTGGAGTTCTAAAATCAACTTGTGAACAATTGCCACACACGTAGAATTATCATACATGCTCCCAAGGTCATTGCTGTAAAGGACACTGCTCCTGGGTTGGAATAAGATTTAGTCTGTTTATTTCAAAGAAAAAAATGATAGCAAGCTGATATCATTATATTATAATCATATTTCATATGGTCTTTTGTTTATATTTATTTTGGCAATTAAAAGCCAAACTTTAGATAAATCAGCCTTAAGAATCAGTCGTTCTCTTTGACCTATAAGATTTTTCATTCACTTAGTTTACATTTTGTCTTTGTTCTACTTTTTCCTAGACAACAGGGCTAAGGGAACAAAAGTACGGCCTCTGGAAAAGATGCCCCGAGTCCCCATTCCTCCTGACCTCTGGGGAAACTAAAACCAAGTGGTAACAGGGTGAGATGGAAAGCACACTTAACTCGTCATCGGGGTTTATGCCTGACCACTTTTTTTCTGAAGAGTCAGAAACAAAGAGGCAGGCTTTAAAACATCCTTGGGTAAAAGCATTTGCCTTTAAATCATCAGGCACGCAGACGCCGTGTCCTTCAGTGCACAATGGTGCCTGCCAGGCAGGTAAATAACGTGAAGCTTCCTTTGGAAAAATGAGTTATAAATATTCAGCTCTGAGCCAGAACCATCTGACGTCTCCCTCTGACATGTAAACAAGACTGCGAGATGTCTTTGGGGGAAGCGGATGAGGAAGCCCGTGACAGGGGGTAGCACTGATGAAATACGGCTTGATCCCCCGTTCAGATACCTCTGCTTTTGTCATAATAATTCCGCTGTTCGGGGAGAGGAGGGTTCCTGGCAGCTGCCTGCTCAGTCTTCTGAAGGAGGATGAGTGCAGGGATGGCGGACTTAAACAGTGACTGGAGAGAAGCCGCTTCCTAGGTTTCTAATTATTTTTCAATACCTCAGGCTGTACGGGGACAGGGCTGGTGTTGTGGTGTGGTGCTTTATAATGCTTAGCAAGCTCAGGGTCATTTTTCTCCCTGAAAGAGTTTTAATAGAAAAGCCACGTTTGGATCTACATAAGACTGAAAAACTATGAAAGTTTTCAGAATGTGTGAATAATAATACTAATAACAATACAATATAAATTCTAACTATAAATTCTAAGGAAAAGCAATAATACAAAACTACAGACATAGGCAAAGAATCTGAACAAGCAGTTCTCAGAAAATGAATTGTAAATGGCCAGGAAACAAACAAATTAGAAGATCTCCAACCTCTCTATTAAACAGGAAAGCACAACAATGAGATACCATTTTCTTCTCATCAGATTTGCAATATTTTAAATGACGGGTACTATCAAGTATTGATGAGGGTGTGGGGACACTAAGCAATCTTACATCCTACATGTGTGAGTAAGTTGGCACACCCTGGAGGGTTGAGACCACCTATTAACGCCAGAAGTGTGCATGACCTATGACACAGGAGGTCCATTTCTCATGATCTATCCTAGACCAATACTTCACACTTGCATAAGGAGTCACTTTATGGATGTTCATAGCAGCATTGTTTGAACGAGTGAAATACTGGAAACAACTGAACTACCCATTAATAGAGAGAACATGTTAAAAATGTTGGCATACATGTATGTGGCAATGAAAAAGAATGGATTCAGTCCTGGCTGGTGTAGCTCAGTGGACTGAGCACGGGCTTCAAACCAAAGGGTCGTCGGTTCAATTCTCAGTCAGGGCACATGCCAGGTCCCCAGTGGGGGCCACCTGAGAGGCAACCACAGATTGATGTTTCTCCCCCTCTGTTTTTCCCTCCTTTCTCTTCTCTCTAAAAATAAATAAATAAAATCTTTAAAAAAAAAGAGTGGATTCATTCTCTAAGCATCAACATAGATATGAAAAATATATTTTTGAGTGAAACAAGGAGATTCCGAGTATTATTATAATATGATACAATGTATGTAAAAACCTACTTATGAAACAATACTGTAGATTTAAAAACTGTTGTGTAATATTTTAAATATATAAAAAGAATATTGTATTGATCACTCAGCTTAATTTTCTCCATTTTCTGTGGAGGCACATATTTGCATATAAAGGCATAAAAGAAACTGCAGCTTATATACCAATCTCAGAGCAGAATTTTCTTCAGGGAGCGGGAAGAGTACAGCACTGGGGATGACACTCAAGGAGACTTTACCTAAGTCTGTGCTGATCCATGTTTTTAAAGAATTCATTCATGTATGACTCGTATGGTCAAAACATGAAATAGCATAGGTCTGTTGCTGTTTGTTATGCTGGGCAAATTTCCAAAGCTCCCGGTCAGGCCAGCTCAGTAGAGGAGATAATGCTGAATCTCTCTTTTAACCAGAAATCAGCCTTCCATAGGCAGCTCTTAATTTAGGTCTGGCATGGGCTTAGAGCCGTGCCAATAGCAGATGCCTTAGTCTCTGTCCCTTAGTTCCTGACTCTGCTCTGATAATAGTCAGCAAGCAATTATGCAGTGCTTACCGTGTGTCTGGAAGTGATCTTGGGGCTTTTGTGGCACAGCCTTCTAGACTGTTTAGTATTTTTTACAGAAATGGGCTTATTCCATATATAATGTTTAGTTACTTGTTTTTTTCACATAACAAAAACATGTGAATATCTCTCCACATCATCATCATCACTATTATTTTTAATCCTCACCCAAGGATATGTTTTATTGATTTTAGAGAGAGAGGAAGGAGGATAAAGAGAGGAAAGAGAAAGAGAGAGAGAGAGAGAGAGGGACAGAGAGGGGGAGAGAGAGAGAGAGAGAAAGAGAGACATCTGTGTGAGAGAGAAACATTGACCAGTTGCTTCTTGTACATGCCCCCATCCGATGCCGCAATCTAAGTATGTGCCCTGACCAGGAATCAAACCCACAACCTTTTGGTGTATGGGATGACACTCCAACCAACTGAGTCACGTGGCCAGGGCTCTTCACATTATTAAGCATTCTTATAAAACATCACAGCTATGCTCTTCTTCATCTAACACCAAAGTTGTTTCCTGACAACCTTTCATGAAATGTCCTTGACGATTAGTGTTAATATTCACTAGTAGCTATTTTCTTTAGAAACACAGTACAGAACATTCTGATGCACACACCCAAAGGAAGAAATAGGTTGTATGTAATGGGGTGGGGAGGGAGGGAAGGAGAGGGAAGGAAGAGTAAGGGGGAGGGAGAAGAAAGAGGGAGACTGAAGGTAAAATTCTGACATGCAGTGGCAAAAGCAGGTAGACACAGGTCTGGGCAGGTACTAGCCACACACATGCACCCTGCCCTTGTCAGGATTCTGGTAGGCTGGCTGGTGAGGGAGCTCCTGGGAGGAGGTGCTTAGATTCAAAAAGCGGTGATAACCAAATGGCATTTGGAGAGTCAACAAAAGACCCTGTCAGACCCTAGAGCTCTGCCATCTGTGGGCAGGCACAGGCCTCCTCCATCTGCCTCTCCTAGGGGAGCTCGCCTTTCCGGTAGCCTGTCTTTGGGGTCAGCTGCAGTGGTTGTGGGGAGAAGAGAGCATGAGAAAAAAGTTAAGACCCCAGCATGTAACACATCCTTGACCAGGAAGTATCTTTTCAAACTAGACTGTGCAACCAACGACATCTTGCTGTTACTCTCTTACTCCCCTGGCGTGAGCCCTAGGAACATCATGGGAGATACTGTGTGGCTGGACCATTCATTATGGAAAGGGTAGAAGTGTCACTTTGACATCAAGGGCCACTAACTAAGAAAAAATAGTGTAAAAAAGGGCAACTTAATCAGCCATGTTTATTAAGAAAGAAAAACTTCAAATGTGTTAGGTCTCTTAAAAACATTGTATAAGTAAATATTTCAAATATACAGAAAATTGTGGAAAATAGTATAATTAATACCCATGTACACCAAGCTTGATGAAATTGAAGTTTCCATATTTGCATTGTATCTTTCTTTAGAGGAAACGAAACATTGGAGACACAGTTGAGCCCATTGGCTGTACTTATTCACCCTCTTCCAACCCTTCCTCCCTAGAGGCCATTCTCCAGAATTGGAATCTGTTTTTTTTTAAGCCATATTTCTCACTTGTATTTCATGCTTATGCTTCTGTCAACAACACATAGAGTTGTTTTTGTAAATATAAAAAACTTTGTGTAACTGGTATCATGCCATGGGTTTTATTGTACAACTTCATTTGTTCATTCAATATTATGTTTTGAAGTGCACCTGTTTGTGTATAGACATTCAACCTGTTCGTGTCCATGGCAGTGTAGCATTACATTGTACAACTGTGACAGTGTACAATGTCTGCAACAGTGTAGCATTGCATTATACAACCGTGACAGTGTACAATGTCTGTGACAGTGTAGCATTCCATTGTACAGCTGTGCCTCAGTGTCTCTGCCATTTTCCTCTTGATCAGAACGTAGGATTCCAATTTCTTGCTGTCACAAAATGCTGCAGGAAACATCCTTGTACATGTGTGAGGGTTCTCTAGGGTACATGATTGGGGTGGATTGCTGGGTGGTAGGGTGCACACATTGTGAACTTTGCTAGGTAGAACCAGATTGCCTCCCAAAGAGGCTTAGATCAGTCCACACTCCTGCCCTCCCTTTTAAGTCTTCCCATTGCTCCACACTCTTCCTAACTCTTGCCATTGTCACACTTTGTGATTTTCACCAATTTGATGGGTGTGAAATGCTGTGTTAATGTTGCTTTCATTTGCCTCTCCCTAAGGAATTTTTTAACTTCCTTATTTTATTTTGCAACTAGTGAATTTTATCATTCAAAACAGTCCCCTTTTTTCCAATTACTGTTTACATTGTACATTATTTTGTATTAGCTTCAGGTGTACAGCATAGTGGTTAGACAATCATGTACTTTACAAGCTGGTCCCCCAATATTTAAAGTACCCACCTGGCATCATACATAGTTGTTACAATTTATTGACTCTGTTCCCTATGCTGTACTTTCCATTTCCGTGACTGTCTTGTGACTCCTGTACTTCTCAATCCCTTCACCTTTTGCACGCAGTCCCTCTCTAATGAGTTTTGAGAGTATCTTTTCATATGTGTCCTGCCATTTGGGGTCCTCTTGTATTAGGTTTTTACATTTACATACAGGCAACACAAAATTTACTCTGTGAAAGACTGTGAATGATAAAATACGTATTTCTGTTTTATATTATTATAACCTGTGTTTAGAACTAGGGGGAGAAAGATACGATAGGCTATGCCTCTTATTTCCTCGTATCGTGGATCTAGAGGTGAGTGAGACACTGGGCGGGGTCTGGAAATAAGAACCGCTGATGTTTTTCTAGGGCTCTGCAGTTTACACAGCACCTTCAAAGTCACTCGATTCTCCCGAGCACCCAGTGAAGTGGGTAGAAGACTATTGTTATTGTGTTCTCATTTGCTCATTTCACAGATGAGTGGCTCTTGGTCACTGGGCCAGGAAATGCTGAAAGCGGAACTGAACCCTGGGTCTTCTGCCCATGGACCCCGCTGTCCTTCCGAGACCTCACTCGTTTCTCTCCAGGGTGTTTAGCCCAGGACCTCCTGCTGCTGGGAGGGAGATGCCTGCTGCCTGTGATTGTTAGCATGCTCGGGCTGGTTTTATTGGGTCCTCATTGATGTGAGGGGCTTGAGCTGTTATAGGTGAGCTGCCTGGGTGGAGTTAGCAGAACTAGGATTTCAATAATGTTAAGTTTAATAAACTAAGCAGCAATGTGTTGGTGTCTCTCAACCTTGATAGCATATTCTAATGACCTTGGGTCCTGGAGAGCTTGGTGCCTGGCCCCATCTCAAACCAATGAAATTGGAATAGAGGGAAGAAGAGTCATTCTATTTCTTTGTTTTAGGGATTATCCTATTGTTGTTTTCTATCATTTATAGTATTGGTGGTATTTGTTTCTAAAGAGAAAAAGCTCCATGGTCTGTTATTTCCTTTTAGTTGGTGTCTTCAGCTATATTTCTAGTTCACTCTTACCCATGAAAGCCTCCTCCTGTCTTTAAAAAATAGCAAAAAACAAGGTTTCTCTTTTTCAAGCTGTCAGCTGGCCTTGGCCTCACGGAGGTTAGTCAGCCCTGCTCCCACCGGACTCCCTTTCACAGCCCTTGTCCAGAGGCCCCTCCTCCACACTCCCCTCCTCTCCCTACTCTCTAGTGTCCGCGATTCACCCCTCTACTCTGCTTCCTCACAAGCGCCCTTCCTCGCTGTGCTAAGGCTAAAATGGTCTCACCTTACTGCAACAACAAAGAGATCTATGTTTTCTCCTCCTCTTTGGTAGCCCTTTTATAGAACTTCCCATCCCTGATCAGCACCCTGAACCCACCTGAAAAAGGCAGCTCAGATGGCGTGTTTTACTGACTCCCTTGGAGACTCGGAAGACTTGCCCTCACGGAGAACGGTGAGGGTGTCGGGGGAGGAGGGCATAGTCTACTTTCCTTGAATCCATTCATATGGAGCTTCTGCTCCCCAGTGGTGAAGTGGCTCCAGAGAGATGAACCTTAGGCACATCCGTGAGTGAGTATGAGCTGGTTCTGGCTCCCGTGTGAGTCTGTCTGTCCACCCCAGAGTGTAGGGAGCCACGAGCAACCCACCAGGCTTTATGTCATGTCTGTCTGAAAGCTCCTTGGAAGCTGCCTTGTTCCTACCAAAATCTCTGGCTAGTCCCAAAGAAAGCATTGGGATTCCTGGATAAAACAGATTTCTGCTAATCCTCTCAGCCCAGATGAAATCTCACCAGAGCTCACCTTTGCAAGGTTTGTTTGAGACTCAGCTGGCCTCTAGTGTACATTCACTGGAAGGCTCTCATCGTTGGCAGTTTGCCAGCAAGGGGATTGTGTGCCCTGTGGGATACATATACTTAATGACTAAAATTAAAAGAGTATATCTGATTATATACTTTATATTCAGGAATATACATTGTATTCAGGAACACAAGCACACAAACTTGAAAAGCTCTTTGTTCTTCAGAACATGCATTTCCACAGTCCCAGAGCATCTCAGTCTTCTCACCACTGTATCTCCTACCCAGTGAGATGCTGTATTTCTCATCCAGTCTTTACCCAGTTCTGTGACATTCCCAGTTCCTGATCTTGCTCCTTCCACTGTCCTGGGTGTCTCCTTCCACTGTAACAGGTGTCTCCTTCTGTCTAGTTGCTGGAAAGCACGTGACCAATACTAAGAAAAAAGAAACGAAATATGGCGACTGTGCCAGGCAAATGAGAGTGCAAGACAGAGCATTTGACGTAACATCAGCAGAACGTCCCCTGCCTGCATTATGCCTCTAATCCACCTGTGCTGTTTGGTTCTAGGAGCTCGTGTGAATGCCAAGGACAACATGTGGCTGACCCCACTGCACCGGGCTGTTGCCTCCAGAAGTGAAGTGAGTGATTATCTTATTTCATCTAGCTCTTTCAGTCCCTAGAAAGAGAGCAATTCTTCCTTTTGAATTAGGGATTCTCACTGGCGAGCAGAAATGGCTTTTACTTCTCATGCAAGAAGGTTACCAACATTGAACAACTGGTCTGTTTGTGTAGCTCCTGCATGCTAGGCATGGCGCTGGGTGGTGGCAGGGGTAGTCCACAATGGGCAGCCTGGTACCTGACTTCCATGAGCTCTCAGTCTGGAGGGGGAAGCAAACAGGTAAGCAGATCAGTACAATGGCAGAGCTGAGTCAGAGGAGGGAGCAAATAACTGTTTGCATGAATAGGAAGTCTTCCAAGAAGAGATGCCAGTTGAGCGGGTCCTTAGAGGATGAGTAGGGACTTAGCAGACCAGGGGAAGGGGGGAGGGCTGAGCAGGAGGATGCAATGCTAGAGGAGGAGAGGCACAGAAGGGAATGAGTGGCAGCTTCAGCTGGATATGTTGGGAACCTGGGCTGTAGTAGGAGATAATCTGCTAGGGGAGGCTGGGTTACGGCAGAGGGCTGCTGCCCTCTGAGCAGTGGGAGTGGTCACAGCAGAGATAAGAGTGAATGTGACAGATTTGTGAGGCGAGTGGGAAAAGAAGCCAGTGAGTGCATGGTGATGCTGTTAACTGAGAAGGCAGAGGCAGAAGAACAGGGATTGGGAAGCTCATCAGTTCTTTGGAACACGCCGAGTTTGGCTAACACGTCACTGGAAGGTAAGCCCGTGAGGGCAGAGATCTGCATTGTGTTCCCTGATGTATCCCAAGCCTCGTACATTGTAGCTGCTTGAGAAGGAATTTCTTTGAATGCTGGAAATTCAAGCGGAGATGGCTAATCAATTACCACTATTTATACAGGCCTAGAGCTTAGGAACAGAGAGGAAGATCATTTGAACCATAGTAAATGGATCAGCTGGTCCAGGAAAGTATGAGGGTTGAGAAGAAAAGACCAGTGTGGGAGAGGGCTGGCAGGGAACCCTGGTGAATGTAAGCCCTGAAGCTGGTCGGAGGGGAAGCCCACCATCCAGGCACACAGGAGGCTCTAACCTCAGAGGTACTCGGCATTGGATGACAAGGCTTTGTAGCTCGTTTTACCAAATGAAGCTCCTCCTCTGCTGCTGGAGAAGGTGATGCTCTCCAGGTGCACCTGGGAGCTAGCTGGAGGTGTGGCCGAGACTGTACACACTGATGTTGCAGGCGTCGATGGCCAACAGTTGGCAACTGTCTGGAGACTGAACAATATACTTGGTAGACGGCAGCTTAGTGCTCACAATCTTCCTTGCTGTGCTCTGTGATGTGGGTAGTTTTTATAAGAGATTGGCTGTGTTCTCTTTCTAAACAGCCCACATGGAATGAGGGAGGCACACGATCCTAAATTGCCTGGCTTGGACCCTGGGAGTTCAGGAACTGCTTATGGTCCACGTTTCCTTTCCGTTTCACCTGGGAAGGCAGGTGCAGTGGGCTGCTTGAGTTCGTACAGCCAGCTTCACGTGACCAGCTCCTTCGTGGAGGAGTCTTTCTTGGTCTTTCAAAAACATTTGATCTTTGGTATTTTAAAAATTAAAATTAAAATTAAGTGTCTTTTAAAAGATGTGGGTCTGTTTCCTCTTTTAACAAGAACCAGGTCTTTTTGGTCCAGGAAGACATTGACTAAGCACTTCCTGTTCGCCAGGCCCTATGCTTGCTGACCTCCAGAGAAAGATGAGACACGTGGCCCCCGTCTTAGGAAGCGTATAGTCTGGTGGGACAGAAAGACACAAAAGCAGATTATTTCAGTACTGTGTGATCGCTGCAAAGGCTTCAATCTACAAAACATCTATTTTCTACCAACCATCCCCTAACATTTATTACATATTTTTGGTCTGTTCAAAGTCAATCAACCCAATAGTGGATCAATATTTGTATCGGAGAAGGGTGTTTGCTGCTTCTCTAGGGAACCAGCTCCCTCTACAGGTTTTCTGGGGGTAAAAAATCCCTTGCATGTGCCTCTTGCCAGGAAGAAATTGAAATGCAAGACAGACCCCGAGTCGTAAGTAATCAGGGTCATCTACAAGCTTGGGAACGAAGATGTCTTCATATTAGTATCTGTCACAGCAAATTGAAAAGTTCCTCATGGAAACTGGAGTGTCTGTAACCAGTGTTGGAACTGACTGAGGGCCTCTTCATTTCAAAGCATGTCACACTGAATTTAGGAAGTCCACATTTAGGAAATTCTGGTTCTCCTTTTGTGGATTCAATCATACTACCGTTACTCCATGACTCCCCTAAATAATAGCTGGGGAAAGGGAAGCAGGCTTTAGGTGGAAAGAACAGAGAAGACTTGGACTGGTAATTTGGCTGTTAGCCCTTGCCAAAGAGGGTATGTGTGTTCGGCATGAGAGCTGGTACATCTGTCTGTTGCTTAGATGGGCAAACAATGCTATTTACTTACCCAAATATGTATTAATAATAATTTCTCTGGAAGGCTTCTGTACTGTCCTCAAAGCCCTTTGGCTTCTAAAATGTAGGTAATTTATTTCAGGGTTCATTGTTCCATCAAAAAAGCAGAGCCACCATGGAAAATACAGGATATGATGTTTACTAAAGGAATCAGGCTGCACACAGTTGTGCGAGCTGCTGCAGTACATGCCAGGCTGTCACCTCAGTTTCTGTGTGGTCCTGAAGTCACTGTAGGCCAGAGAGAAAACCTGGATGTGGAAGGGGGAGAACAGGAATCAAACCTGCGAACCCTCAGTCTACGGGAGAAAGCTCCAGCCAACAGAGCCACTCCAGCCAGGGCCACATTTTATTTTATAGTTTAAATTTTTAAAACTCATGTTTTCTTCTTCCCTCTAAAAAAATTGTCATTATTATGGCCTAAATGCTAGTCGACAGGAGAGTTGGAAAAATTATACGGGAGACTAGAATATCAATGCTTTCCTCAGGTTCTCTTTATGATTATAAGAAGATGATGAAGTAGAGAGCATAGATGGTACCTGGAATGGAAAGAAAGCACATAAGCATTTTGTAAGTTGTTAGTTGGAAGGTAGGTGAGTCATACTCAGATTTAGTGTACAGTCATGTCACCTGGGTGCCTGTTAAAAGTACCTGTCCTAGCATCTCACCCCAGCAATGAAGCCTGTGGTTGGGCCCAGAAATCTGCAGTTTGAAAAGAAGGTTCTGCTGCAGGTGGTTTACACACCGCACTCTGAGATCTGAGATTGAAGACTGGGGCCACTTTAGTATCTGGCCTCCCCAGGGTCTGAAGCTAGTGCTTCTCGAATAGTTTCCTTTGGATTCTTTCATATCCCAAAGTCTCCAGTGAACCCCTTTTATACTAACCAGAGTAATGAAGGGTGAGTTTAGTTTCATAATGGGTACTTTTAGAGGAATCATCCAATTAATTGAACAAATTAGTTGGGTGCTAATCTATAGAATTCTTGCAGACTACAAGATTGCTGTAAGTAGTAGGGGCTGGGGCCCCAGTGATTTCAGTGACAGAGCAAATGCCTTCAGGACTTGAGTGCAGGCTCGGGGGTGGCAGCCCATGGTAATGCCTTGTTAATACTTGCATATTATTACTTAGAGAGTTTGCTAATGATTATACTAGTATATCTATTCTACCCAGATTTACTGAATATACACTGTGTGCAAGGCATCTGCCAGGCTTTGTAAAGAGCACAGAAAATTGTATATGGCTCAGACCCTGGTCTAAAGCAACTTGCAGTTTATAAAACTTGACATTGCTTATGCCTGCAAGGACTCGAGTCATAAATGATGACTTTTCCACGAGTAATTTATGACCACTTCAATGCAATGCACCTTTGAGAATAAAAAAAAACAACATTGGGGGTGACAGTTTTTAGGACACAGGCTTCCTCTGTCTTCTCATCTTTTCCGCGTGCCACAGTGTGGGTTTCTCCTTTTGATGACTGGGTGTGAGTGGCCTTTTGTTTATAAGAGAAAGGCATAAAAAGTAGAAATAAAGGGACTGCACATGCCATCTCCAGTTGCTTCCTGCATGACACCCCACAGCAGTTCTACCCCCGTCCATCCTCTCTGTGTCTTCCGTGGGGCAGCCTGCTGCGGAGCGGACCTCGGCAAGGCCTGCAGTCTGCACACCAAGGGCTGACTGGCTGAAACTTCCGTTCAGGAGAAATGTCAGAATCTGCACACACGCTGGCTCGTGAAGAAGAAATCAGGGCTTTGAAGAAGCATGACTCGCAGCATGGTCTGAGTGTCGGTCTGGCAGCTTGGGTCTTGGTTGCTGTGATAAGAGTGAGCATCCAGAACCTTTTAGAGCAGTTTGGTAGGGTAATTTCAAGCCTCCTAAATTTAATAATAAAACTATTGAGTTTACAATTAGTTTATCTTTTTTCATTTTATTTTTTTACCTTTTATTGTATTTTACAAAAGTATTGGCTCATGGTGGATTTGAAATGATACAGTTTTTTTTTTTTAAAAAAAACTGGTCACCCCAGATTGAGCGCGGGCTATGAACCAAAGTGTTGCAGGTTCGATTCCCAGTCAGGGTACATGCCTGGGTTGCAGGCCACAGCCCCCAGCAACCCCACATTGATGTTTCTCTCTCTTTCTCCCTCCCTTCCCTCTCTAAAAATAAATAAAATAAAATCTTTAAAAAAAATGACTTTCTCCATTTAAAAAAAAAACAAAACTGGTCACCCCAGATAGTTTGAGAAATACCGTGTAAGCAACTTTTTTTGATTCAGAAAGTGTTCAGCATTCCTTCCCTCACATTAGTTTCTGTTTTACCTTGAAAATTTCTGTAAGATCAAACTCCTGGATATTAACTTTTTTTAGCCAATGTGTGGGACAGTGTTGAAAAAAGGTACTTTTTTTTTTTTACTACAGAAATCATTAATTCCCTAAATAGCCCTAAAATTACGCTTTGAAAACTAAGTTCAAGTGCTTCCAAGATTAAAATTTTTGAAAAAGAAGTTTTAAAAAAGGAACTTATTGTCTTTTTAAATCAAAGCTTTATTTCAGTCAAAATATTATATTAAATTTCTATTTAGTGCATTAAGCCAGTTTGGCAGGCTAAAACTTCTGAGCTTAAAAATGTAAATGAGTAAGAAGAGTTAACATTGAACATCACTCATGTCGGGGCATGTGGCTGATGCTGCCCGCTGAGTGAGCTCCGGCCCAGTGGAAAACTGGTGTGTGAGCCCTGATGTCTGTCCGCCAGGCTCACAGACCACTGCCCCGGACTCCATTCGTCTTGCCTTTGGAATGAAGCTGTCTGTCCAGTGACAGAGTCAGACCCTTTATAATGCCCCACAGGTCTGTGAATTTAATTCCCTAATCATTTTAGAGTACTTGTAGTTTCATGTGTAAAAAGTTAATTTTTGGAAATTAATAACTCCTCCTTTGTATCCTAAGTGTTTCTTGGTAGGATCCTTTCTTGTAAAGTAAGATGAAAACTAGGCAGTTGATTTCATAAGAAGATATAGAAAGTAAAAGGAAGAATGGCCAAGTTAAAACATTTTTTTTAAAAAAATAGAGAAACAAAAGTGATGGTTATTCTGGAGGTCCTTGAACTGTAAAAGTGGGTGTTGGCGTGAAAGGCAGACGTGACATTGGCACACACATGGGAACTGCCTGGTGTTCACACGAAAAGGGATTTATTGAGACCCCACCCACTTTTTTCCTCCCTTCTGATCAATGAACCCAAACCCTTTCCCTTTCTAATTTTTTAGGTGTAACCCAGATGTTGGGCTGGGGCACTTTGCCTTCCAAACAGATACGACTGACTGGAAACGATACCTCACATCTTGTGCAAAGTCTAATAGTTTCCCAACAATTCAAAAGAACCAGAGACTTAAGGTTTTGATTGGCTAGCTTCAAAACCCTGTTTCTGCTACATTCATTTGGTTTATGTGTCTGCCTCCCCCTGTTCCTCTTGGCCCTGCAGGGGTACACCTTGGCCCTGGGGTGTGGGGCCCATGTCCTCTTTCCCCCCTCCTCATCCTCACCCTTCCTTCTGAACGCCAAATTTTTCTCACTCTGTTCTGCAGAGCAGGGCAGCTCCACCCATCCAAATTCACTATAGACCGATCACTGCCTAGCAATGGCTGAACACAGAGGCTTCTGAATCTTTTAATGGGACCTACCCTCCTTAAATGTCTAGTTGAGACTAAAACAGTATTTTTTCTTTTTTAAAAAGATTTTATTTATTTTATTTTTTAGAGAGGGGAAAGGAGAGGGGGGGAAGAAAAACATCAATGTGTGGTTGCCTCTCATGTGCCCCCTACTGGGGACCTGGCCCACAATCCAGGCATGTGCCCTGACTGGGAATCAAACTCGCAACCTTTTGGTTCACAGGCCAGCACTCAACCACTGAGCCACACCAGCCAGGGTCTAAAAGAGTATTTTTTCCTGCTGATAAATCACAAAATTTTAATTAGGTTTGATAATTTGTAGTTTGTAGTAATTTAAACAAGGAGCTAGACCAGGCACCTGCAAACTTTTTTTTCATAAAGGCCCAGATAATAAATATTTTAAGTGTCAATGGCTATATATGGTCTTTGTCACAAATATTCAACTCTGCTGTTATCATTCAAAAGCAGCCATAGATAATATGTAAACAAATGAATGAGGCTGTGTTTCAATAAAACTTTATTTACAAAAACAGACCAGAATTATCTGTGATTAAAATATTTTTAGAAGTATTGCCTATTTAAGAATACAGGTCCCGCATTGACCAGTGTGCCTCAGTTGGTTGGGCATCGTCCCGCAAAGCAAAAGGTCGCTAATCCAATTCCTGGTCAGGGCACATGCCTGGGTTGCAGGTTCAGCCAGTTGGGGTGTATACAAGAGGCAGCCAACCAATGTTTCTCTCTCACATTGATGTTTGTCTCCCTCTGTTTCTTCCTCTCTTCCCCTCTCTCTAAAAATAAATAAAATCTTTAAAAATATATATATATATATATAAAATGAGGGTTCCCCCAATCTGTATGCCTGCTGAACTCAGGAAGTGCTTGTTTATGTATAAGCTATAACTGGCACATAAATATAGCTTTTAAAAAATAATTTTTTAAGATTTTATTTATTCGTGGAGAGAGGGGAAGGGAGGGAGAAAGAAAAACAACAATGTGTGAGAGAAACATCCATCAGGTGCCTCTCTGCAGGCCTCCAGCTGGGCTGAAACCCAGGCATGTGCCCTGGCTGGGAACTGAACCGCTGACCTTTCAGTTCACAGGCTGACACTCCAACCACTGAAGACTGAGCCACACTAACCAGGGCAGGGTTTTGTTTTGTTTTGTTTTGTTTGCTTGACCTATTGCTTTGTGTGAAATGCAAATCATTTCTAAATATTCATTTAAAAGTAGTCATATCACCTAGTCTGAGTTACTTTAAAAAAAATCACATTTTGTTACTTTTAAAAAACAAATTTCGAATGACTTCATTGCTCTTATCTCCAAAAAGTATAAATTTGTGAAATGATCTTATATA
This sequence comes from Phyllostomus discolor, assembly GCF_004126475.2. Classification (NCBI taxonomy): domain Eukaryota; kingdom Metazoa; phylum Chordata; class Mammalia; order Chiroptera; family Phyllostomidae; genus Phyllostomus; species Phyllostomus discolor. Next base: position 31,876,949 of record NC_040906.2, read on the forward strand.
TGTTGTTTTGTTAGTCTGTTCTAAATTTACATAATATTTAATGCAAAGCAAGAATCTGTACAAGTGCAATAAAATAATGCACATGGCAAAGGTATTAAAGTGACAGTATGTAATGTTATTTTGCTGTGAATGTGTAAAAAGGATACTGTACCATTTTTTTCTGTATTGCTTTGAGATGACTATCTTCAATCTTTTTGGCCTCATATCTGCAAAACTTTTTCAGCATGCATCTTCAAAATGTGCATCTCATTTATTTATAAATTATATACTAGAACTACTATCATTAGCTAATATTTCAAAGCACAATGTACTAAGGGTGAGGCTTTTCATTTATCTTAGTCTTACATAACCAAGGTGGATAATAGGCTTCTGATGGTTTTCCTCTGTTTTGGCCAAGCTCTTGTCAGATCTGATTACATTTGTCATTACTTGTACCTTGTAGTGTAGGTGATACAGAGCTTTTGCTAGGCATAGAAGCGTCAGCTCTGTGACTTCCCCATTATTTATTTGGGTTCCTTGCATAAACCTTGCTTATTTTAGAATGCTTTTAGTTTAAGGGTACATGTTACAGTCTGTAAATCGACTTGGCAGGCGCATCACTGAACCTTCCCTTGCACTCCAGGGCGGATGGATGTGCAGAGCCAGGGCGAGCCCCTCTCCTCCCCGAGGGCATCTCTGCTGCTGGGCAGCGAGATCCTCTGTGGAGCTGGCTGATGGCACAGTGCCAGCCCAGAAGTTAAATGCCAGCTAAAATGCTTTCCTTTTTAAAGAAAAGAAATATAAAGGAAGGTTCCAATATTTTTCCACATCTCAAGGGATTGACTATGTAGCTATATAAACCTCCATGTTGATGCGACCAAAGTTAATAGAAATATTTTTTAATTTAAATTTTAATGCTTTATTTGTGATTTAGCTTTTCTTTTGTTTATTTTTTTTTCATCTAGCTAGTTTTTAGGATAGAGCCTGGGAAATGTTTCTTTCAGCCCTCTATATTTCTAGCCGTGTGAATCACACCGTAAGTGAGCCTAACGTATACACGTGTTTTGCTCTGAAATAGGCTCAAGGAATATTTAGTAATCATTACTTTATTGTGTATCTTACTAAGGATGGGTGGTATATTTCTTTCCCTCCCTTTTTGATAATCTTAGCAAGTTATTTGCTTGGGTCTTATCAGCTTATTACCCTTTACTTACAGCATCTAAATAGAGCCACACTATTTAAACTATATTTTTTAATTTGCAAAGTTAATTTCTTTTTGCTCTCAATCTACTAAGTTAAGCATTACTCTCAACATGTTACTACTACTGTGTCATGGAATGTTCTTTTTAGTTCATCACCAATATCTGTGATAAAAGTATTAATTTTGAGAGTTTGAATTATCTACTGCCTGGGGGCGCCGTTATACACTTGCATGATAAAGTAAATTGGACAACCCAGGCCTTTGGGGACTAGGGTGGATACTGGTGAGCATTGGTCTATGGAGGGTGCAAGGGTGTGGTATGATGCCTTTCCCTGATGACACACTGATAAGATGTCCATAAAGGAGCGCTATTGGCTGCTCCCAAGGATGACCCTGGATGTAAAGAGAAACCACTAACAGCCATTCCCTTTTCTAGAGAAGCTATATCATTCATTTAATTGAACAGAAGAGTGTCTTCAATCCTGGCTACATAACCAAGTCCCCAGGGAGCTTTGTAGATATTCTGAGGCCAGTCAGAGTCTCTGGGCTGGGACCTGGCATCTGTATTTGTAAGGGCTCCCCAGGTCATTTCATCGCACGACCAAGGTGGAGGGACAGTTCAAGACGCTAACAAGCTGATTAGGTCAATGGCAGGAAAATGAAAAGTGGGAGGCTCAGTAAAGGTGAAGGAACTCAGCAGTAGAAAAGACATTATCCGCTGTAACATGGAACAGGTTGGAAAAACAACAGCTTTGTAGCTGCAAGTTGAGGTAGTAACTTGTTGATCACAGAGTGAGGGTTACGATGTTGGCTGAGAGAACTGAAAAGTTACACATTGACCCAAGAATGTCTGGAGGGCTTTGAGGCCTTTGGCTCTGGAAGAGCGAGACTTATTGACAAAACACTTCCAACCTCAGATGATCTTTGGGGGCCTTTTGGTCACCTGATGTGCACACGTGCACGCGTGTGCTCTCATTTGGCCAAAAATACCCACTGCCTTCTAAGGACACCTTATACGTGGATGGTTTATTTGGCTTTGGAGACGTGTCAGGGCACTCGGCCTAACAAAGAAATTGCAGTGAATCGGTTTCAGTCCTCCACTCTTGATCTTTATTGTATGTTACCCTGCTTGTCACAGAGGAATCTCCATGTCAAGCCAGCCTGTAACGGCAGGGAGCCTTCCCTTCCTGTAGTTCCAGGGTCTGCTGGAAAACATCTTGCACCCAATAAGTATTGATTGAGCATTTGTCAGTGACCCCTGCAAACTGTGCTTTTGCTGTAGGAAGCCGTGCAAGTATTGATCAAGCACTCGGCTGACGTCAATGCAAGGGACAAGAACTGGCAGACCCCCCTGCACGTGGCAGCAGCCAACAAGGCTGTCAAGTGTGCGGAAGTGATCATTCCCCTGCTGAGCAGCGTCAACGTCTCCGACCGAGGGGGCCGCACAGCCTTGCACCACGCCGCGCTGAATGGCCATGTGGAGGTGGGTGTCTTCATCACTGGGAAGAAGAATCTCCCTGCAGACTTTCTCAGTCCCCAGCGCAACCTAATATTGCTGCTGAGACTTTTACAGATGTGATGATAATATTTGTACAGGGAACTGTAGGCAGTTATATCTATGCTTCAATTTAGCCACAGTGAGTTGAAAAAGTAGCTGTCACCTCAGTCTTTTTCTCCTGGTGCACATGCCACAGAGCTGGCTGTGATGTCGTCTTCCTACTTCGTTTGAACTCCAGGTCTCTGACCTGCCTTGACATTCACTTGGCTCTGATCACCTGCAGCTGGTGAGGGGCCCTCACCATTACACTACACATTGTTCACTTGACTTCATTGTTGGTTATCTTTCAGATGGTCAATTTACTCTTGGCCAAAGGGGCAAACATCAATGCATTTGACAAGAAGGACCGGCGTGCTCTGCACTGGGCAGCGTATATGGGTAAGGATTCCATGCATGGGAAGCAAAGTGCATATAACCTTAATTAAAGAAGCTGTGGGTCTCCCATTGATCATGTAGGTTTTTTTCTTGGGCAAGTTGGACTTCTTTTCAAGCTTGGGATTCAATGGAATTAAGATTTAGTTCATCTTACTGGCATGCCTCGAACACTCTAGTTGGAGGAGTTGCTTTATTTCTCCTGCAAAGAGGAGGAGGGTTGAATCATGGTCCGGACTTTACTGAATATGTTATAATCCAGGTTGGAAGCTGCACAAATTGTGCTTATTTTACCTTGTTATGGAAGCAAGCTAAGGTGTTTAAAAAGAAAGAGGACTTGCTAGTAAAGCAAGGACATAGATTCCACTGGGTTTTATTTATTTATATATATTTTTGAAAGAAACAGAGAGGGAGGAAGGATGGACAGCCCCTGGCTGCTGGGTAGGCGGAGCTGACCAGAGTCCTGGAGGACTTTCCTGCTGCTCCGCTTCCAGCGACGCTGAGTGCTGCAGCCCTTGCTTCTGCCAGCTCAGCGGGGGGAGGTGAAGACAGTCCATTTCTATATTTTTCCTCTTCACTTTTGTTGGTGCAAATGCCGCTGACAAATTATAGACCTTACAGAGTGTATTCTCAGTGTAGTCCTGGGGGAAATGAAGATCCTTCTTTGTGTTCTAATTGGAAAACATCTTGCAATTAGAAAAGCAGAGAGGATTCTCTCAGCACCAAATTATGAACAACTTAAATGCCCATCCACAGGGGTCTGTGTTGGTGAATTATGGGAGAGCTACACTGTGCAACACTGTGCAGTAACTACACTGATGATGTCATCAGTGCTTATTAACACAGGAAGATTCTGTGGTATGTCAAGTGAGAACAGATTATAACAGTATGAATAATATGATCCCCATTTTAAAAACTCTATGCAATGAAAACAACCTAGGCTATACTATACACTGAAATGTTAATTGATTATTTCCAAAGATTGGTGATTGTGGATGATTTCCTTTTCCTTTTAATACCTGTTAACTTTTTCTGAATCCTTTTAAACAAGCATACAGGCCTTCTATCTCGTTAAAGTAACGTTAATTGTGGGGAGAAAAAGAGTGAGTTGGAGCAGGGATGAAATAAATTGTGTGCTATAGATGGGTCTGAATGAATCTTTACCCTTAAAAAACCCAGAATCTTGAGATTTTGTAAGCATTATCATTTTTTAAGGTGATATGGGGTTACAAGTCAACTAGATGCCTGCACGGTACTCGCAGGGCAGGACTGGAGTCAGGGAGCGTCTGCCGGGTCCACGTGTAGGCAGAGCACACACTAAGCTCTTGTGAGATGGGCTCCGAAAAGCTGGGGTTTCAAGTTTGCTCTCTGCTGACGTATAGTTCGGCATTTGTGTGGAGTTGCTGTAAAGAAGTAAACTCATCATTTGGTGTCACCAGGATTCAAATGGGAAAAAACATAGTTAACTCTCTTTAGTAAATAAAGGACGATACCCGGACAACAGATACCACCACTTAAGCTTTCGGCAGTAGCACTAGTAATTGAAAGTGATTTTTTCCACATGCAAATTTTCAAGGAAGAGAGTTAAATTTTAATAAAACAAGCCAAAACCAAGGACTCTCTCTCCCTTCCTCCCTCCCTCTCTCTCTCTTTCTCTCTCTCTCTCTTTCTCCCTCTCTCTCTCTCTCTCTCGTACGCACACACGCACACAATTTTAGACCCAAGAGTCAGTATCACTCTCTCCCATTCCATTATCAGCTATGACCCTGAAGCATCAAACCATCTTCAGTCACAAAATAAAGGTCAAATATGTTTATCATGTTATATGTAGTGAGATAGGGAACAAAGGGAAATATTCTAAAATACATGCCAATGGGAGTTGAAGCTAGAAGAGTTTTCTGTTTAGCCAGTAATTTACAGGGATACTTTTAAGTTGAACCATATGAAATTGCCATTTCTGTGGCCCAAAAGCAACAACAACAACAAAAACCCAAGTCAAATAGCAGCAATTTCATATAATTTAAAAATTAATCTGGAGTCATTCTAATTGATTACTCTTTTTCTTTCATTAGTCTTCTAAAGCAAATTGCCACTGTTGGGCTTTTTAATTTCAAAAGCATGGCTCTCGTTTTAACGTGTGTTTAAGACTAGCGCTAGCATGCTCAGGGCTTGTTGTTATCTACTTGCAGAAAGGCAGCTCTCCTGCTAGATCTTAAAGAGAAGGCTCAGTATATGAATTCATCTATTTTTTTTTTACCCACAGCATTTACATAAAGTCCAACACATAGTAGGTACTTACTAAATATTTGTTGAATATTTCCATGAACCAGCCTTTTATAAATAGCTCAGCCAAATGCTGATGGCAATAAAAGCTAACAGTGATAATTTAGGTGGAATGAATTGTCAAATTGTCCTGTAAAGGTTAACGATGTTTTCTGCTGCTTGCTTTGTAAAGGCCACCTGGACGTTGTGGCATTGCTCATTAACCACGGCGCAGAAGTCACGTGTAAGGATAAGAAGGGTTACACCCCCCTGCATGCTGCAGCCTCCAACGGACAGATCAGTGTTGTCAAGCATCTCCTGAATCTGGGGGTGGAGGTGAGCTGTGATTCACACATCACTCCCTGATGTATCTGTGAGCTTTCTGCTGTCCTCAAGTGAAATCCTGTGTATGTGTGGGTTTCCTTTTGTTCTGGAATTAAATCCTGTTTGCATTTTGAGAGGAAGAAAACTCCTTCTTTTATAGTACTGTATCTTTGAGTTTGCACGGGCAACTGATAGAGGGCATTGGGGGCATGTAATTACTAGAAAATGAGAAACATACTTTCTATATCACAAAAGATAGAGAAATAATTTTGTATGTATACATATAAATATATATACAAAATGGAATTTATTTATTAAAAAATTGCGTATTTATTTTTATATGTTTACACATCAGTCACCTTCCAAGTACTTGCAATACACTTATTGAGACATTTTTTTCTTTTTTTATTTATAAAAAAAGTGTATTTATTCTTTTTTTTTAATTTTAATCATTGTTCAAATACAGTTTTCTCCTTTTTACTCCCAATCCAGTCCCCCCTCCCACCCCTCCCCACTTCCCTCCCATTACCACCCTCCCCTTAGTTTATGACCATGTGTCCTTTAAGTTTGTTCCTGTGAACCCTTCCCACTGTCCCCTTAAATTCCCTCTACTCTCTTCTGTGGGCACTGTCAGCCTGGCCTCTATTTCAGTGTCTTTGGTTATATTTTGCTTGTTTCTTTGTTTTGTTATTTAGGTTCCTGTTAAAGGTGAGATCATACGGTATTTGTCTTTCACTGCCTGGTTTGTTTCACTAAGCATAATGTTTTCCAGCTCCATCCATGCTGTTGCAAAGGGTAGGAGCTCCTTCTTTCTTTCTGCTGCATAGAATTCCATTGTGTAAATGTAGCATAGTTTTTTCATCCATTCATTTACTGATGGGCATCTTGGTTGCTTCCAGCATCTAGCTATTGTAAATTGTGCTGCTGTGAAGATTGGGATGCATAGGTTCTTTTGAATTGGTGTTTTAGTATTCTTAGGATAGAGTCCCAGCAGTGGAATTGCAGGGTCAAAAGGCAGATCCATTTTTAATTTTCTGAGGAAGTTCCATACTCTTTTCCATAGTGGTTGCACCAGTCTGCAGTCCCACTAGCAGTGCACTAGGGACCCCCTTTCTCCACAGCCTCATCAGCATTTGTTGTTTGTTGCTTTGTTTATGATGGCCATTCTGTCTGGTGTGAAGTGGTATCTCATTGTGGTTTTAATTTGCATCTCTCTGATAGCTAGCGATATTGAACATCGTTTCATGTGTCTTTGGATCTTCTGTATGTTCTCCTTGGAGAAGTGTCTGTTCAAGTCCTTTGCCCACTTTTTAATTGGATTCCTTGTCTTCTTAGAGTGCAGTCGTGTAAGTTCTTTATATATTTTGGGGATTAAATCCTTGTCTGAGGTATCATTGGCAAATATGTTTTCCCATACAGTTGGTTCTCTTTTTATTTTGATACTGTTTTCTTTAGCTGTGCAGCAGCTTTTAATTTTGATGAGGTCCCATTTGTTTATTCTTTCCTTTATGTCCCTTGCTCTAGGTGACAAGTCAGTAAAAAAGTTTCTACGTGAAATATCTGAGATTTTCCTACCTACGTTCTCCTCTAGAACTTTAATGGTGTCACATTTTATATTTAAGTCTTTTATCCACCTTGAATTTATTTTTGTATATGGTGTAAGTTGGTGCTCAAGTTTCATTTTTTTGCACGTGGCTGTCCAGTTCTCCCAACACCATTTGTTAAAGAGGCTAGTTTTATTCCATTTTATGTTGCTGCCTCCTTTGCCAAATATTAATTCACCATAGAGACTTGGGTTTATTTCTGGGCTCTCTGTTCTGTTCCACTGGTCTATGTGCCTGTTTTTATGCCAGTACTAGGCTGTTTTGATTACAGTGGCCTTGTAGTATAGTTTAGTGTCAGGTATTGTGATCCCTCCTACTTTACTCTTCTTTCTCAAAATTGCAGCAGCTATTCGGGGTCATTTATAATTCCATATAAATTTTTGAAGTGTTTGTTCTATGTATTGAGACATTTTTTTCCACTGCTCAAACCAGTTTTTGAACTTGTCGATATTGACGCTTTTGAGTGCTTCTGCTGTTTTTTGTTTCACCACTTCCGCATCAGCAAAATGTTTCCTTTTGAGGGTTTTTTTTTAATTCGGGGAAACAAAGTTGCTTGAGGCGAGGTCAGGTGAATAGGGAGGGTGGGGCATGGGGACCGTGTTCAGCACAGTACGGGCAGGTGTGCTTATAAATCACCCCTCAAAAAATGTGCAGTGTGTTGGAAGAGTCTTCAGAAAATTTCACTGAAGCCAAATGCAGCCTCTCACAACAACACCAGCTGGTACACTGATGCAGATGGGTTTCTAGAACACTCATCTAGCAGGGGGAAGCCTGTACTACAAGGGGCCTGCCCTCCAGAAGATAATTCCAGTTTTTTTTAGGGGGGGGAGTCCTTCATTGTGTGTGTGTGTGTGTACCTTTTTTTTTTTAAAGACTGGCTAGGCTTCTTCACCCCACCTTCAGAATCTAGCCTTCTAAATTGTGGCTTCCAAGCAGAAATGAGTGAATGAATGTCAGAAACAAATAGCAGAAGTGTCCAGTGCTGAGTTATAGAAGTCAGCCCGACCCCTTCAAGTAGTAGAACAGGAGAAGGGGTGAGGTTCTGGAACATCCCTGTCTCTGGAGGAAAAGAAAACCAAGTTGCACTACTGAGACCATGTTAGTGAAACCCAGCAGTCGGAGCCGCAGAAGGAGCCATGCCTGAAACACCCAGGACAGCTTCCTGGTCCTGCTAGAGAGTGTGGCCTACTGGAGTGTCAGCACAGCCAAAGCCAGAGTGGCTTCTGAGCTGAGCCTCCACAGCACCTCCCTGGGCACCTCCCACCCCTGTCTCTTCATGTTCACTGTTGAGTTTCAGGCTTTGTTCTTGCTCCCCAATCCAGTTCACCTCTGGCATTTCCAGACAGCTTTGCTTTTCACATTTTAATCCCTTCCATAGCCCAGAGCCCTCTCTCCAAAAGTTGAGCCCTCTAACTCACTCTTCCCCTGCAATTCAGTATTTGTCACATTCACCTTCTGCTGATCTTTACCTCCAGTGACAAGCATTTTCAGGACGATCACGGTAGGGCAAGAGTAGGCTCCAAATAATTAAGTCGACAGATGGATGTTTCCTTTCTCTGGAACAGCCATTAGGCTTTTTGTGGGAAATGAGGTAAATGAGCTCCACGGAGTGTAACCCCCCTGTTTTGGACTCACTCGCAGATCGATGAAATCAACGTCTACGGAAACACGGCTCTCCACCTGGCCTGCTACAACGGGCAGGACGCTGTGGTGAACGAGCTGACGGACTACGGTGCTAACGTGAACCAGCCCAACAACAGCGGCTTCACCCCTTTGCATTTTGCTGCTGCCTCCACACACGGTGCTTTGTGTCTTGAGCTGCTCGTAAACAACGGGGCAGATGTTAACATCCAGGTACAACCCTCTCAGGCTCGCCCTCTCAGTGTTAACAACTGTTGCATTGAGACTCTGTTTCAACAGGATCCACTGCTGTAGATTGTGTCATGTTTGAATGATTTGTGACTCCAAGGACCTTGCTTCCCAGAGCCTCGTTCTGTATTAGGGTGCAATAGAAACTCAGCTGCATTATTTCTGCAGCAGCGATGGTACCAGCTGGAAGGCACTGAGGTTCTAGGCACGTGTCGGTGGTAGCCCAGTGAATGTTCCAGAGGAAATACTGGGTCTCAGGGATGTTGATCTGGCCAAGATTCTAATACTGAGGTGAATGTTGAGCTGATAGAGCCAAGGTGCTGAGAATCAAAAGGAAGGCATGAGCTCAGGTTTGTTCCCAGTCCTCCAAGGTGTTTGTCAAATGCCTTCCCCAGAGAGTGGCTTCAGTCATTTAGCATTGACCTGGTCCTCACAGTGAGTCCTTTGTTCAGCAAACTGAGGGAGGCCTGCCCAGCACCTTCTGTTTGGTACCAAGGGAGTACTCCAAGGTGAGATGTGATCCCTGCCCTCAAGGAGTTTACAGTATGGGGAGGAGATAATGCACTCCTGATGAAGAGGCAACAGAAAAAGTGGTGAGTGCCATGAGCGAGTCATAAGGCATTGCAAACTATAAGAAGCCAAGTGTTGACTTGTTTCTTGCTTGGGAATCAAAAATGGATATCGCTTTTGAGCGGAGACTTGGAAGATTGACATCAGTTGAGGTGAGGAGGGATAAGAGAATTTGAGAGAGGATATTCTGGATAGAACAGCAAAAGAAAAGGTGTGGGGAAATCTGGAGAGGAAAGTTCTGGGTAAACTTTAGGTGACTAGTCAGCTTCCTGTAACAGATAACCAGAGGAACTCACGCACACAGTCTTCATGATGCTGGTTATACACTTGAGTACATTCAGATCATAGCGGAGTATCTCAGTGTGCCCCGAGTGACATTGCTCTCAGCTCAGCTTCCCTTCTCCCGAGCACACAGGAATCCTGAAGCAAAGTCCCAGCGTATTCTGCCTCTGCTTCTGAAAAATTGTTTTTAAGATTTCATTTCAAGGATATTGGGTCCATCTATTTTTATGACCTCTATTTACTATTAAAATCTTTCAGTATTTTTCTTATAATTTCTAATAGTGAGGAAATATGGGACAAATTTTCAGAATAGCAACACTTGTATATTGTTTGAATAGAGCATTAATCACATGAGAGAAGGGAGCCCAGGACAAGCTGAAAAGTGGGCTGACGAAGGAAGAGGGCTTATCTGCTGGCTGAGGAGCCCGGGCTGCCTTAGGCTGTGAGGGCCCCTAATTGTTATGGAGGTCATGTGACCTGAACTGTGCATTAGAAACAGTAATCTGGCCACAAAACACCAGAGACAGAAGACATAAAGGGAAAAATCATATATATATATCACTACATAAAATTTTAAACTTTTTTAAAATTTTATTTTAATTGTTATTGCAGTACAATTTTCTATCTTTTACTCCCATCCCCACCCACCCACCCACCCAGCCTTCCCCTCCTCCCTCCCATTTCTGCCCGCCCCTAGTTTTTATCCATGTGTCCTTTATACTTGTTCCTGTAAACCCTTTCCCTTTTTATATGATAAACAAACACATAAATTTTAAAGAAACAAAACCCCTAACTTACAATTAAAAGAGGAGCAACTCTCCAATTGCAGTTTTTCTGCAACATACATGATAAGCAAAGAGTTAATATATTCACTATATAAAGAATCAATAAAAATCAACAAGAAAAAGTTTGATAAACTACTAGAAAACATTCCCACAAGAGAGAATGCAATGTCTATCAAACTTATAAAAATATTCAGTATCATTAGTAATTGGACAAATGCAAACAGTATACAAATATATTTGCATTTAAGATTGGAAAATGTAAAAAAGACATAATAGCCAGTGATATCAATAAAAAATTAAAATACACTAAATAAACATAATCCTTTTGTAGTTTAAAAAGTTATGTGTCTAGGTATGTGCATAGAAAAAGAAAAATATCTCAAATATATACTAATATACTAGCAAGAATTAGACAAAATTATTATTTGGGTTTTTAGTTTCTTTTTTATATGTTTGTTTTAATCTTCTGATTGCAATGCAATGAACATGTATTATTTTTATATCCAAAAGAAAAAAGCTATCTTTATTTTACTAAAAAGAAAATTCAGGTAGCGCAGGCCTAGGGACAGGAACTCTTAGAGGATAACTAGAAAAAAAAAACAGTGTAGATAGGAGGTGTCAAGGGCAGGGGGATGGGGTCAGCCGACAGAAGGGAGAGGCTTTGCAGAAAGAAGATCCACAGGGTTTGGTTGAACAAGAGACAGCAGAATCAAAGTGAGTGTAAGAATTGAAAGGGGCGAAGAGAGGCCGTACAGCGTGGTGATTAAGCGTTCGGCTCCAGGGCAGACTGTCTAGGTGCTGCTGCTAGCCTTGACTGTCAGTGACTGTATAATCATAAACAACCTCTCTGTATGTCTCAGTCTGTTTATCTGTCCAATTAGGGAAACAGTAGTATCTTCATGGACCAGTTTGAGGATTAAACAAGTTATTGCTCATAAATTACTAAGAACAGTGTCTGCCATATGGTACACGCTCAGTAAGTGATTATCGTTAATGAGAGGGATGTCAGGAGAAAGACAAAGCTGGGAGGTAAAACTGATGAGTTTATTTTTGAGAAGCTGATTTTGAGCTTTGGTATAGGCAGTCTGGGAAAACCTATATGGAAAATGTGGTAATTTAGTGGGGGTAGTGGTAGAGAATAGAAGGAAAAACCTAGGTTGCCTCATTCACATAGAGGTGGTTGACAGTTGAAACTGGGAGAAAAGGATGAGATCACCAACGGAGAGGGGACATCATAGCAAGGTCAGAGAAGGGAATGGAGGACACCAGTAACCCTTCACTCTTAGGATCAGGAGCAGGAGGAAGAGCCAGAGAAAGGGATGATAAAAGAAGAGCTAGTGAAGAAAGGAAGGAAATGGAGGAGAGTGTGATGTCTTCATGAAGGTGAAAGCAGGTAATAACAAAAAAGTAGAATAGATGAAGAGAGTTTCAGAGTTCTAGATCTTGTAACTAGACTATCGAAAGTCCTAAGTGCAAGTAAGACGAAGGTCTTTGGGGGCACTGAAGAAACATGGGAACTGTAGCCCAAGGTGGGGAAAGAGTCACCACGTGGGACTGAAGTCGGAGAGGATGGTGGTGAGGGGCAGGAGACTAACAGGTGGGCAGACCCTCAATGTCCCTAGATGTGTGGACATTGCCCTCTTGGTGTCTGAGGGACATCTTTGAAGCCTCCAAAGAAAGAACAACTACTGAAGTTAAATAGAGTTGCTCTCTTCACCAACCTTCATTTAATTAATTCACATTGTTACCTCTTTAAATACGCCGGCTGACGCTCTCACTGCGCTGGATCTCAGGGCTGGAAGGCCACATTTTGATGCACCTACCTACTGGTCCCAGTGAACTGACTGGCGGGCAGTTCAGATTGCATTGGGGGCTCAGCTGTTTATGGTGCACCCATTTACAGCAGCCTTCTGTTCCCCACAAAGTGGACCTGGAAGGCGGAGTTACTAAGCTTTAACATTTAGTTTTTCCTGTGGACTGTTAATCATCAGTAGCATATAAGAAATAACATTTTTAAAACCTGAGACTCGGGTTTATGTGTTCTCTAATCTGTGTACATGGGATTTCGAATCAAATCTAGCCTTCTCCCTCAGTCTCCCTCCATCTACCCTGTTCACATCCTCCGATTTCCTAATTCTCTAGAATCCTCCTTTGCTACACAGGTCTCCGAACATTTTCCGAGAGCCATTCTGTCTGACTCTGGAGGTAGCTTTCTCCTCGAAGTTGTTCTCTCTCTCCACCACATTGCCCCTTGCATTAGAAAGTGTTTGTAGATTGTGAGACAACTTATATTTTTTTAGATTTTCTAAAGTTTGAGGGAAATTGCATATTGAAATGTAGCCAACACCCACACACATGTTCACTTTGTTTTTCTCTATCCTCACAAAACACTAAAAGCAGTATCTTCATGGGCAACGACAAGATAATTGAAAGAGGAGAAAGGATATGTGTCCTGTGTACATTTTACAACCCCTCCTTTTGCTTAGATTGACCATGGCTTTGACCTTGTAATATTAATTTATTTGTGATAAAATAATACAGACATAATACTTTATACTACAATCCATTGAAGGTTTACTTGCAAATAGGAAGAACATGAGAAAACAGAAAATAATGTTTCTTCTCCATTGTAGCCCACATTGTAATTTCTGTAGCATCTCAGGTCTCTTTTTGGAAGCATTCAGAGTGTTAAAGAAGGCTGGCCCTAAATGCATAACCATGCCGGATACGCCTTACATTCAGAAATGACCCTTGCCAGGTTGCCTGCCTTCCGGGCACTAACATTCACCCTTCCATGGTCTTAATTCTCTTCTATCAGTGGGCCCTCAGATCATTCTACCCGAGAGAGGGTAGATTTGAAGCCCACCACACATCTACTGAACTCTGGGCCTGCCCCCTTCACATGTACCAGAACCAAATTATAGAGTGAGGGTTGTTTTGCAGAGGTTGAAGGTGAACCTGGTGTAGACAGTGATAGGGATATGGCTCTTGGAACTTTGAAGAGCATGTGAGGAAAGGAGAGGAATGAATGTCTGAGCCAACTATGTGTTATATCTGGCCTTTAAAACCATTTAAAAAATGGCCTATGTATGGCATTTTTGCAAACCAGTGTTTTATATTGCTCTCCCATTGAATTAGGAAGGCCTTTTGGGTTTCTGACTATATCTGGACCCCTGTCCCAGCTGACCTTAGTGTTATACTACGAAGACTTTATTGCCCTCTAGCAGGGCCAGTGAGCTACTAGACTCGGGGAGGCAGCATACCGCAGAGAACACGATGGCTTCAAGTTCCTGGGGAGTAAGAGTGTGAGTTTAGGGAAGGTTTTGTGAGATGCTGGAGGATAAGGAAGGCAGACATTAGGAGTGGAAGAAAAGAAAGAGCGGATTTCTGAGGAAAATGGCTGTCAAGAAAATTGAAACACTCCCTTAGGCCCGGGATTAATCTTCCTTGGATGATGTTGAATTCTGCCCTCAAAGAGTATTAATATTTGTCATAAAATATTCTTAATCCTTATTACTTTTTCTTCATGACTTATGACTGAACTATGAATCAGTAAAAGAACTTTTCGCTTAATTAAATAAATCTTCAAAATAACAAAGTTTTCCAAGCCATAAAACTCATGGGAAAATGCTTCTAGAAGTTGGAAGGAGACTAGAAATTAAGAATAAAATTTATAAAAGCAAAGCTTTGAATAAATAGAAGAACTGAACATATCTTTTCCTTTGAGAATGCAAGGAATATTTTATCTTTGAAGTTCTCTGAACAGCAGCAGCAACGGCAAGCCCCCCCTTGTGAAAAATTTCTCAGGCAGATGTGAAACTTATTAGGACCCCTTGTCTCAGCTTGAATATTGTGAGTTCTAATTTGTAAAGGCAAAATACAAAGTATTGTCCTTTAGACCTTTATTAGTGTTCAATGTCTTTTTGAAATAGAGTTCTTTTTATATCCATAACATATTTTGAAAAACTGCCCCCAAATGACTGCCATAATACTCATAATACTTCATGCCCCACTCCCCACTCCCCATATCCCTATGAGGAAAAAAAAAGTCTGCAACAGCCGGGACGCAGTGACAGACGAGCCCAGACAAAGATCTGTAAGGATAAACTTGAAATAAGTATCAACGTTCACCATAAAATTGTTTGTTGAATTTGACGTAACTGCAGTCCTCCTATTCGTTTGTCCCTTCACCAAAGGCACAGACACTGCAAGGAGGAAAAGGGTGTGTGTGGCGCTTACTCTCCCTGAAATGGGACCAGCATTGTGAGCCACACGCTATAGAAACCCACCTGACTGTTATGTGTGTCATCTTTGTCTAGGAATGTAAAAGTGATTCTAAACTAAGATGCACAATAAGAAATAAGATTTATTGTACCTACAGGAAGCAAGGGAGGGAGGGAGGGAGGGAGGAACACATTACTTCTGCTTTGGCTCACTGGCTGCAATTTAGTTAGTGACTTCCAGGGTGGTGGTTACTCCCTGGTGAAGCCTTTAAGCTATTTTCTAGGCATGGAAAAGTGCTTAGTTAAATATTTATAAAGATATTGTCTAAATACTGAAATATTTATAGCTTTATATATATTAGGTGAAACACTAATTAGTCATGTTTTCATATTAAATTTAAGAAAAATATTGGAGCAAAATTTAAAGAAATAGCACCACCTAGGGACAAGTTAATGTCAACTCTGTGATTTTTGTTTTCTTTCTCCTTAAGGGTCTCGGATTGTGATCACTTTTATTGCAGGGGCTATGTCTTGAATCTTTATTCCCAAGTAGTCCACACGGGTTCAGTCCTTTAAACTGTGGACACTCCTGACACCAGGACTCAGGCTCCAGAATCAGATAGCTTTCAGGAGCCCCCCTCACTGCGTGTCTCGTGGTCGGTGAGGCATCGGAGTCTCGTTACCCTGACCGTTGCTTCTTTTCCTCTAAAATACCATCTCAGTAATCTTCAAGTGTATTTTCATCTTGCTTTCTCAGTATTTTCTGATTCAGGTCATAATCATATAAGATGAAGAAAAGATATGATTATGATTATTATGATTATTATTATTTTGCCATCTATCTGAGAACCTTTCACTATAAAGATTTTTTCAACCAAGATACATTGCCATTCTGATTCACTCTTCCCTGGGCACAGATTGTGCAAAACTCCTTTCTTCCTTTCTGAGGGATAGACTTATATAATAAAAAGCCTCTATTAAAATGTGGTGGTTTATAAGCTATTCCAGCCCACAGTCTGAAGCAGTGTGCTGTGCCGGTTACACACAGGACCCCGGATTCAGGTCTCACTCAGGAGGCCTGAATCAGGGCTCAGAGTTCACGTTTATGACAAGAAGCCTGGTGATTTCGATGCAGGCAGTCCTTGGTTCACTCTGAGAAACACTTCTTTAAGTAATTATTTGTTTTCCACTGTGGAATTTTTTAAACAAAGAGCCATTTTAAAGCACAAGTATATGGGTTTCATCACAAAAATGAACTTGCATTTTAGAAACCACATGTTTTAACCACAGATTTAAGAAAAATGTTTCTCCAGAGACTTAGAAATATAACAATTACATAGTTTTTTTTTCCTTGCAATACTTGAATGGAAGAATACATTCTATTGAGGATAACTTTGGTCTAAAACAATAGTGATTTTGGGGGGGTTATTCCTATTATAAGAAGAAATTCCATAAATGACTATTTCTTAATTAAATGTGTAGGACTTTGGTATTTAATGTAATGATCAGTATATAGATTCTATACATTTTTTATATTTTGGCTTAATCTGGGTCAGGAAATTCCATCATTCATACCTTAAATAATAAAGAGATGTATAAATTCAGCACACAATTCAAGGTGATCATTAAAATGGCAATTTGCTAAGCAGTTGCATGCCTTAATCCTATGACTTCTAATGAGTTTAGTGAAGTGAACCAGCGTTTCTCCTTTGCAACAATCAAAAGTGTTGTTTTCCTGTGGAATTGGAATGCAAGGGGTGGTGGAGGATGCTGGGTTAGTTTTGAGAGTGGCAGTGATTTGTAACAGTTTGGTTAACTTCAGGTCAAATACAGCAATCAAGTTAACACATCATTTGCCTTTCTTCATGTACTGTAGACAAAAGTTGAAAAAATATCTTGGAGGACAATTCCTTCATCAATAGATTACAAAAGATTAAAAAAGTTGTAGATTATTTCTTCCTTTTGAGACAGGGTAGTTTAAAAATTGTCAGTATACAAAACAGCCTGGTACTGGCATAAGAACAGATGTAGACCAATGGAACAGAACAGAGAGCCCAGAAATAAATCCAAGTCTCTATGGTCAATTAATATTTGACAAAGGGGGAAGATGCACAAAATGGAGTAAAAATAGCCTCTTCAACAAATGGTGTTGGGAGAGCTGGACAGCTACATGCAAAAAAAATGAAACTCGACCACCAACTTACACTATAGACAGAAATAAGTTCAAGGTGGTTTAAATACTTAAATATAAGTCATGACACCATGAAAGTCCTAGAGGAAAACATCAGTAGGGAAATCTCAGGCATTCCATGCAGCAGTATCTTCACTGATATGTCCCCTAAAGCAAGGGACATTAAAGAAAGAATAAACAAATGGATCTCATAAAATAAAAAAGCTTTTACATGGCTAAAGAAAACAGCATTAAAATGAAAAGAGAACCAACCATATGGGAAAACGTATTTGCCAGTGACACCTCGGACAAGGATTTGATCTCCAAAATGTATAAAGAGCTTACACGACTCCGCTCCGGGAAGACAAACAACCCAATTTAAAAATGGGCAAAAAACTTGAACAGACACTTCTCCATGGAGGACATACAGAGATCCCAGAGGCATATGAAAAGATGCTAGCATCAATATGCACCCCAATGTTCATATTAGCACAATTTACAATAGCCAAGTGCTGGAAGCAACCTAAGTGCCAATCAATAAATGAGTGGATCAAAAAACTATGATACAATTACACAATAGAATTCTATACAGCAGAGAGAAAGAAGGAGCTCCTACCCTTTGCAACAGCATGGATGGGACTGGAGAGCATTATGCCAAGTGAAATAAGCCAGGTGGTGAGGGACAAATACTATATGATCTCACCTTTTACAGGAACCTAATCAACAAAAGAAAAAAGCAAGCAAAATATAACCGGAGACATTGAAATTAAGAACAATCTGACAGTAACCAGCAGGGAGGTGGGAGGGGATAATGGGGGGAAGAGTTTTTAGGAACAACTATAAAGGACACATGGACAAAACCAAGAGGGGTGGAAGCAAGGGAAGGAGGGAGGTTTGGCTGGAGGGGGGGGAGTGGTGGAGGGTAAATGCAGACAACTATAATTAAACAACAACAAAATAATTTTTTTTTAAAAATTGTCAGTATAACTAGGAATTTTGCATTTCTTCTCTAAAATACTTCTCTAGGCTTCTTTACACGTGATGTTGTGCAGTAACTTGAGATATAATATATACTTTATCTTTCACTTTTAAAATTATCTTTTGTCTCTGGTAATTTTTTATCATACTTAAAAAAATTTGAATTAGTGTTTTCGGGACTTTGCCAGCAGTGTCCATGGGGCTGTTTCAGATCGATGCCACTGGCCCACTGTCTCTCTCTCCCTTATTTTTTAGAGTAAAGATGGCAAAAGCCCACTACACATGACAGCGGTCCACGGAAGGTTCACGCGGTCCCAAACCCTCATTCAGAACGGTAAGAGGTTCTCCCACAGTGTCATTGTTTGGACAGCTTTCTGGTCTGAGTTTGGCTAAAAGATGATGCTCTGTTTTAGAGTTTATTACACACAGATTTACACAGCTTCCTCTGATGTACTTTGCTAAAAGCTCTTAGTGAGGCATATCATCGCCGTCCAGTTCAGGAGTGCCAATATAACGCCATTAAGTTCCACAGTCCATTCCCAGTCAAAGAGCATGTGAGTTTGGAAGCTAGAAATGATACACATACCTACACAGGCTCAAGATCCTGCACTTTTCACTTGGAAGCTAATAAAAATAAGCACTGTATATTTTTCCCAGCAGGTAATCTGAGTTATTTCTAAATTTTAGAATTCACCATAGCTCCCTAAGTTAAAACTCATTGAGCTGCTTGGGCAAAGGTAGGAAAAATGAGGCGACTCAGAAGAAAATCAGGTAAATACGTGATGTAAAGAATGATAAAAGTCACACACTTGATACAGGCCTTAGAAAGTCACAGTCTAGGACTTCCCCGGGCTGACAACAGCAGTGCACTTGAACCGGGGGGTTGTCTCTGCAGCCAGCCTGGGGAGTGTCACCCCACGTTAAAGGTTGTGGCTGGCCTCTGAGTGGATTGGCCTTGACAGCACATATCTGTTATCTTAGCAAATCTTAGAGACAACTGAAAAAAGAAAAAAGAAAAAAAAACAGGTGTAGCCCAGATTTTATGCTGACAGACATTCCAGGTGAATCCAGCAGTCCCTAAACTGTCTTTAGTTGACCCACATTTCTCCTTCTCAAAATTCTGGCATCAATTTTCTTGGACCTCTTTTTCTCCCATCTGTAAGAATTTGAGATGACATACACTTGAGTTATTAGTGGTACTAAGTTATATCTTAGGCATTCAGGGCAAAAACCAGTCATTTGACATTTGGATGGAAGACCAGCCAGCAAAATTATGCTTAGATAGCAAAATATCTGCAGCAAAGCAAAGGAAGTTTATAAGCATTGCAGTGAAGCTGTAGGGGAGAGGAAATCCTAACAAGTTCCTGGCGAGCCAAGGAAGGAAAAGGAAAATTAACTGCACCACACTCATTCTTCCTAATTTGAAATGTGCGGTGTGCCTCTGACGTTCACTTCATTGAAAGGGCCACTGTGTTTTATTTGTCTGGATGTGAATGAGGGGAGATGGCAGCGACCCAGGCGCCTCCCTTTGCTCAGTTTCCTTACCCCACTGCACTTCTCAGTTTCTGTATTTTTCAGAAACAATGTCCCCTGCCTTAAAAATAAACAAAACTAGGGAGATATTTGATATCCTTTTTTTGTTTTTAATTTAATGTGAATTTAACCAATGGGACTTAGTTCCTTGGCATAAAAAGCTTTGTTCCCTATTAAAGCAATTTTAAGCAGCAGTGGCCAGACCAGAAAGAGAGCAGTTTTTCACCTTGTAAGCACTGCCTTCCTACAGGTCCATCCAGACCATATTGGCCATCTCCTCTGAATCTTGGCCAAGACCCATCTCTCCCCTGTTATGCTAGTGTGCTTAGAACAACCACCACAGCGGGGGTTACGGTGGGGTGGGGCAGGTTGTTGGCTGCTTTGACCTCTCCAAAAGCCAGCCTTGTGGGTCTGTAGACTTCCATGCCCTCTCTGGACATTCTTGTCCAGGGCATTGCTAGACTCTGGAGTTGGGGTGAGACCCAAAAAGTGACCTCTGTGTCTTCTTCTGTCCTCTGTGATCAAAGAGCTTTGTTTCAGAGTCTGCCTCATTCTTGGCTTCCTGGCATTTTGCTTGTTGGTTGAACAGAGTCCAGGGGTCTCAAATGATGGGGATATAGTGACTGTAATAAGCAGCCCATTAAGTATAATTACAAAGCTGCCATTGGTTGAATGTTCACACTGTGCCAGGCACTTGGCTAAGCACCCCACGTAAATCCTTCCAACAACCCTGTAAGAAAGAGGGACTGTCCTCTCCCCATTTCAAAGGTGGGGAGATTGAGGCAGAGGTTGTGACTTTAGTTGAGATATATGGAAGTTAAGGCACAGAGACTGGAACCCAGGCAGTCTAACATCAGAGACTGAATTTATAACTGCTGCATGTTGTGTTTTCTGGATAAACAATGACATATTGAAAAAACTTTTTTAACTTGAGTTCTATTTACTCCAAGAGTCACTTATATTTGGAATAGAGTTGTCCCTGTAGAAGGATAATCTCACATTCTCTTCTCTCAGCTGAGAATTCTCTGCATTCATTACACATGTGAGAACTGTAAGTTCTTCCATTTGACATTTAAAAAATGCCCTTAGGGAGAAAAATAGGGAGCTCTTTTTTTCCTGTTTGTTGATTTCTTTCTGGGAAAATACAGAGGCATACACCTGCAGGGCCTGGTGCCCACCCCCAAGAGCAGGTCACTGCACAACGGGACCCCAGTAGCAGCCCTACATGGGGACAGCGGTTGGTTCCCTAAACCAAGTGAACATGCTACTGAGGAGCCTTCTTTGCATAAATTTGTTTTGTTGAATCACTCTGGTGTTTGGACTTTGTATGGCATTTCCTTGCTTCTCTGACCACTCTACAACAGGGTTATTAGTTCTTCATAATAACTTTGTTTTCCAGAATTATTCAGCTTTGGTTAGACAGTCACTAGCAACAACAACAACAACAAAAATCACCTCTTAGATTTTTTACTCAGTTAACGAAGACGGCCTCTGCTATTCAAGCACATTGCTGTCTGCAGTGGGGCGGGCACAGCCAGAGAGGGAAGGAACTGCACGGAAACACTGCATAGTACCAGGGGGCATTCAGTCCCGCCTTGCATGAGGCAGCTGCGCAGATGCTGTTCAGTAGGTTCCAAAAGTTCAAAGATGAAGTTTTCTTCCAGAAGCTCTAAAAAGAAGTAGAGTTTGAAAAGGAAGAGTCAAGGGATTGGTTAGGATGATTCATTGTGAGAATTTTGACGTTTTGGCTCACAGTTCTTCTGAGGCAACTTAGGGAGATGAGCATTCTTGCTCATGTAATGGGAAACTAATTTCAGGTGACTGCCTAGACAGTGTTGCATACATTATCCCTCTGACATACTCTGCATACTTCTAAACTGACGAATATTTATTTTCCTCACTAATGATCAATGACAGATTACCAGTATTTAACTTGAAACCATTAAATGAATAGTAAAAGTATTTAATTTGCATTCCAAGAAAATCTGAAAGGTTTTGAGGTAAAAATGGAAAGGTTTGGGTAACTGTAAAATGGAAATCCATTCATCTAGAAGTCCTATTTCAATATAAAATATTTCTGAATAACAAATACACATTTTGTCTTTTGCTTTTCCAGTAAATTATGATGTAATGTATTTTACATGACAATAAAAACATATGTAGAAGTTATTTATATATTTTTTCAGTTTTAAATTGACTTTTTAAATGATAGTACAACAAGAAGAAACCTTACCAACCCAGCCTCTCTTTTCCACCCTTTTCAATATTTTTCATCCTTTACCCAGTTTTTGGCATCTTTGAGGCTGACAAACATGGCAGCCCTAATGTTTGTTAAGAAAGGACCTGGAGTGATTTAGTGTGTGTTCAGGGCAAAGGCTTTTCTGAAGTCCAGGGGTCTACCTTTCATTCTCCCTGGAGCAGCTCCGTGAGAGAACCTTTTAGTCCTCTGTGGGCAGTGTGGACAGGTTCATGTACCCAGGATTGCTCTGAGGTATCCATGGAAACCAGGTGACTGCCTGTCCTCATACCCATTAGTAGCCACTCCCCATTCCACCTCCTCCTTGATTCCTTCTTATTTATTGATTTCAGGAGCTCTTAAAATATTTTGAAGATTACCCATTTATCAGTAATACATGTTGCAAATATTTTCACAAGTCAATTTCTTTAAGCCATGGCGTGGTTAAAGCCTTTCTAACTACAATTTAAAATCTAAGTATAGAAAAAAACTGATACATTACAAAAATAATTTTTTTAGGGTAAAGCACCAAATACAAATGAAAATCCATAGATGAAGTATTTGCAACTGATAAATGAGTAGTCTCCCAAATATTTTAAGAGCCCTTGAAAATCAAGAAATAAAAGAACCCCCTAACATACACATACCCACCCACACAGAGAAAAATGAGCAAAATGAGCAAAAGTCAATGACGAGTAGTTGATAGAGAAAGATAAACAAATGGTTCCTCAATAGCTGAAAAGATGCTTAACCTTCTTGATGAGAGAAATTCAAAGGGAAACCCCACTGAGATACCAGTTCTCAGCCATCACATGGCAGGTACTCGTAAGCCTGACAAGGCTGTGGGGCAAAGGCCCACCAGGCATTGCCACTGTCTATAGTTGCAGAATTGCATACAGCCTAAAGAGGAAAATTTGGCAAAATATAACAAAACTACATATTTTTTACTTTTTGACCTAGAAATCCCCTTTCTAGGGATTTACCCTGAAGATGCACCCAACAAATATGAAGAATGACCTCATATGCATGAGGTCATTCACTACAGCACTCTTAATAATAGCAAAAGTAGTATTTGCAACCTGAATGCTCATCCATCTGATACTGGTGCGCTGAACTAGTACATCCAGGAAATGGAAACAGTAAAATTGTACAAAAACAAGGAAGATCTCCAAGAAGTAATCCCTAGAAGTGAATTTGAGAATATATTGTTAAGTGAAAAGAAAAAGAGCAAGGTGTAAAAGAGCCTATATGTTTATTTTTGTGGAGAAACACGGGAAGTATAAACCAAAACTAATGAAGATGATTGCCACAGGGTGTGATGATAATGACATGGAAAGGATAGAAATGAGAGTGAGGCTTTTCAAAAATCAAATTTTGGCTTTTGAAACATATAAATGTTTTACATATTAATACAATAAAATTAAGTGAAAGCCCAGAAAAAAATTGAAAACAAACAGGATCAAGTGAACCTAACTATGTGTCCAGTTGGTAATATAAGCATTCAGAATAAAGACTTCAGGTAACTTTTGAACAGACTACTCCCTGTAAATGCTGATTATTGAAGGAAAATTTGTTGGGAAATAAGATTTAAACAGTCCCAAAATATCACCACACAAATTGCTTTTTAATTACAAAGGAACAAAGACATTTTTTTGCAATGGAGAATGCTGTCAGGAATCATCTTAACCAAGTTATTAAACCTCTCTTTTATTGTCATAAGATATTCATAGCATAAAATTTACCATTTAAACTATTTTTATAACTTTTAAAAAGATTTTATTTATTTATTTTTAGAGAGGGAAGGGAGGGAGAAAGAGAGAGAGAGAGAAACATTAATGTGCGGTTGCTGGGGGCCGTGGCCTGCAACCCAGGCATGTGCCCTGACTGGGAATCGAACCTGCAACACTTTGGTTCACAACCCGCGCTCAATCCACTGAGCTGCACCAGCCAGGGCTTTAAACTATTTTAAAGTGTATGGTTCAGGCACTAAGTACATTCACATTGTTGGGTACTCATCCATTTTTAGAACTTTCTTATATTCACGAACTCTGTACCATTACAAGGTACCGAAATGTACCTCACCCAGTAATGGGAGAACTTGACCTTATGTGTCTGCTGAGGAAATGAAGTGGGAAGTGCACATCAGCTCTGGGGTAGGACTGCCAACATCTTCAGCCTGAATATAGTAATAAGGAAATAATCGGGCGATTTCAGAATGCAGAATATTCTGCAGGACTCAATAATATCAACAACATGAGAGACTAAAAATAAATAAAGGGCAAGAAGATATAGATTAAAAGAAAATAAAAAGACATGGCAACCAAAAGCTATCAGAATTTCTGATAGCACATTTTTTGTACAATTGGAGAACTGCGATATTCATTGCATATTACATAAAATTGTTGTATCAATGTTAAATTTCTTGGGCATAATGATGGAATTATGGTAATGTAGGAATGTGCTTTTGTTCTTGGGGTGAAATATATGTCTAACTTATTTTTAAGTGGTTTCTCAAATACATGAATAAGTAGACTAATTATATTTACATAAGTATAAAAAGATGAAGGAAAGGAATGTAATAAAATTAAAAGTAGGGGAAAAGGCAAAATAAAATAAAATACAATGAAAATAAATATAGATATTTTCAGTTCATTGTTTATGCTTTTACTCATTTTACTCATCATATTTTAAATTAGGCAATCAAACTACATAAAATACTTTCCTGAACTCTCCATTCCTTTGGGTTGTTATGCATTAGTATAAGGTTTACATGGGTCTTTAATTCAGCAGGTAAAATTAAAATTGAGTGTGTTCAGAATTATATTTAATGCAATTTGATTACATTGTTTCTTTAGAGCAGGAATCTAATTGTACGGTTTTAGATCCTTCAATAAGACAATATGGAGAAATTTTTCAAAGCATTTCTAATAGACTTCCCTCTGTGCAGATTTAACAATAATATTCCTACTTCAGATGGTGACTTGTCCCCTTGAAAAGCATTCTTAGCCTTCAAGGGAGAGATGCACATGGAGTAGAAATCCACATTTGATCAACATAAATGACTAGCATAGAATGGAGTATCTGAATCAGCCTGAATCCTTATGTTATCCTGTATTTAAAAATCTCTTCCAGGAGGTGAAATTGACTGTGTGGATAAGGATGGCAACACTCCCCTCCACGTGGCTGCCAGATACGGTCATGAGCTTTTGATTAACACCCTAATAACCAGCGGAGCTGACACAGCCAAGTAGGTTACTGCGAAAATATGGTGGAATAATTGCCACATGTGGGAATATTGCCAAAGGGATTCTGCCATGCAGGAGATAGGTCCCATTTATCCAGGTTATAGTAGATCTGTACTATTATGCTAAAGACAAATTAATTTTGAACTAAATTCAGTGACTTTTAATGACAGATGCAAGGAAGAATCAAATTTATTTTTCAGCCCCATCAAAAAGGGGCCTATTCCAGTGGTTTTAATTAAGGAGACTTGACCTTTACTCCTAACTCTGCTTTGTAATATTCTGCTGCTCTTTCCCATGTTCAATGGCAGTTAAGCAGGAAAAATAAAACAGAAGTGGGCAAATTCAGAATTTATTCAGGGAAGGGGGACCTAGCCTCCTTTTATATTTCAATTCACCATGAGTGTGTAAAGCCTCTGTCCTGGTCTGGCACAATGCTGGGTGCTATGGAAAATTTCAGAAGTTACCTGGTTGGTACCTTCAAGGAGGTCATAATTGTGTTAGAGGCCCAAGGCCTACCTAAGACAAAGAACCATGCAAGATAGTATGTAATAAAGTTCTAAATGAAACAGGACTTAAGTGGCAAAATGTTTGGTGTAGACAGCATGCCATAGGCTGTGGACAGAAAGGGAGAGCTCCAAGGTGGCCAAAGTTTTCAGAGAAGCCTTCAAGGCAAAGGTGGGTTTTGAAGGCTTTGGAGAAGGAGAACAATTCAAGTAGAGCAGAGGGTGGCAGACACCCCCACAGGGTGGAAAGCAGGAACAAAAGATGAAGAGAGTAAAATTCTTAGACGTGTTTGGCCTGATGGAGTGTGTGTGATGATGACATGCTCTGCCAAGAGGCAGTATCATGTCACGAGTTGGGGCCCATGCTCTCATGGTTCCAAGCTAAGCTACTCTGCTTGTGAGCTGTGTGACCTTGAGCCCATTGTTCAATTTCTCTGTGCTTTGATTTCCATCAATTTGAAAGTATTTAATAATAATAGTACTTACCCATTGGTTTGTTATGAGGATTGAAGGACTTAATTACTAGTAAAGCTCTCTGCAATAGGTTAAGGTCTGTATGAATTAAGTAAATACATCTGCTGAGGTTATTAACAAGATAATTCATGTTAAAAGCTCTTTGAACATTGCCTAGAACAAAATATCAATAAATGTTCATTATCATTTTATTATTTAATACATAGTGGAGCCAAATTAAAGAGAGCAATAGATTCCTAAATGAAGAATTTAGCCTTGAAGGAGTTCTAGCCAAGATGAAGGTGTAGGTAGATAGGCTGTGCCTCCTTGCACAACCAAAAGAAGGAACCAACCAATTTAAAAACAAAAGAACCCAGAACTGCTGGAAAATCGAACTATATGGAAATCTAACAACCAAGGAATTAAAGAATAAACATTCATCCAGACTGGTAGGAGCGGTGGACATGGGCAGCCAGGGAAGAGAGTATGTTCAGCAAGGTGGTAGCTGGGTAAACAGGGAGGAACAACTGCGGAATGAGACAGACCATGCCAGTCAAGGTTCCAGTGCAGGGGAAAATAAAGCCTCAGAATCTCTGGCTGTAAAAACCTGTGAGAGTTGTGATGGCATGAGAAATTGCCAGTCTCTTCAAAGCAGGGCAAGAGCCAAGCAAGCAGCATTGTTCCCTCTCTGACCTCTCCCACACATACAGTGCCACAACATAGCAAAGTTGGTTGCCCTGCCCTGGTGAATACCTAAGGCTCTGCCCCTTACAATGGTGCGCTGAAGCAAAGAAATATGGCCCAAATGAAAGAACAGATCAAAACCCCAGAGAGAGAACTAAGTGACAAGGAGACAGCCAACCTTTAGGTGCAGA
Organism: Phyllostomus discolor; assembly: GCF_004126475.2. NCBI lineage: Eukaryota > Metazoa > Chordata > Mammalia > Chiroptera > Phyllostomidae > Phyllostomus > Phyllostomus discolor. The sequence continues at coordinate 31,903,971 of NC_040906.2, forward strand.
GTTCAAAACACTGGTAATCAGGATGTTCACAGAAATTATTGAGTATGGTCACAAAATGAAGGAACAAATGAAGGCTACCTACAGTAAAATAAAGGAAAATATACAGGGAACCAACAGTGAAGGGAAGGAAACCAGGACTCAAATCACCGATTTGGAACAAAAGGAAGAAATAAACATTCAACCAGGGCAGAATGAAGAAACAAGAATTTAAAAAAATGAGTACAGGCTTAGGAACCTCTGGGACAACTTTAAACATTCCAACATCTGAATCATAGGGCTGCCAGAAGAAGAGGAAAAGCAAGAAATTGAAAACTTACTTGAACAAATAATGCAGGAAAACTTCCCCAATCTTGGGAAGAAAGTAGACATACAAGTCCAGGAAGCTCAGAGAGTCCCAAACAAATTGGACCAAAGAGGAACAAACCAAGACACATCATAATTAAATTGCCAAAGATGAAAGATAAGGAGAAAATCTTAAAAGCAGTGAGAGAAAAGAGAGTTGCCTACAAAGGAGTTCCTATAAGACTATCAGCTGATTTCTCAAAAGAAATCTTACAGGCAAGAAGGGGCTAGGAAGAAGTATTTGAAGTCATGAAAGGCAAGGACATACACCCAAGATTTCTCTATCCAGCAAAGCTATCATTTAGAATGGAAGGGCAGACAAAATGCTTCCCAGATAGGGTAAATTGAAAGGAGTTTATCATCACTAAGCCCTTATTGTATGAAATGTTAAAGGGGCTTATCTTAGAAAAAGAAGATCAAAAATATGAACAGTACAATGACAACAAACTCACAGCTATCAATAACTGAACCTAAAAAACAAAAACAAAAGTGAAGTAAGTGAATAACTAGAACAGGAACAGAATCACAGAAATGGAGATCACATGGAGGGAGATCAGTGGGGAGGAGGGGGGGAATTGGGGAAAAGCTACAGGGAATAAGAAGCATAAATGGTAGGTACAAAATAGACAGGGGGAGGCTAAGAATAGTATAGGAAATGGAGAAGCAGAAGAACTTATATTTTACAACCCATGGACATGAACTAAGAGGGGAGGATGCTGGCAGGAATGGGGATACCAGGAGGAGGGGGGAAAGGGGAGATAAAAGAATGGGACAACTGTAATAGCATAATCAATAAAATATACTTTAAAAAATTTAGCCTTCGTCACAGAAACTATGAGTAACAATAACTGAATTATCCAGTGAAGAACAATATGAGGGCAGTGTATTGTTAGGAATTTTATTTTGTTTGACAATTTTGTGCAACACAATTGAAAACGAGCCAAAATGTAAATGGTCCTGGGAAGTATAAGTTTCAAGGACTTTCTGGGCTCCTAGTCTAGTGGTGGAGGGAAAAATCAAGAGCAAAATGACCGCAATTTTGTGAGGTTTGTTATGACAGAGGTTTGGACCAGGCTGTGGGAACAGTGACTCTCTGGATTCTGCAAAGGACGGGACATTTCAGCAAAAGGAAGGAGGGATAGGAGTTTGCCAGGTGGATAGAATTGTGTAAGGTAAAAGGATAGAAGGGGAAGCAAGAAAGCATGTTCCAGAAAGCATTCAAAAGCCCCAACGTGTGAATGTGTGGAAGGCAGCTTCCCAAGGCTGGATTATCTGATGTGTGTGTGTGGGCTGCGGGGGCGGGGATGGGGAGTGGAAAGAAATGAGGGGGAAGGCAGGAAGAGCCACATCTTGAAGGACCTGTGGGGAAAATATCAAAACTGGGGGGAGGAGAGTTGGAGATTAACTTTACTGAAGATGCCTCTCCTCCCCCAAAATTACTATTCTCCGGGCTCCTTTTAGATCTAGGTAGGGTAGCTTATTAGTGGGGAAAAAAGCAGGCCTTTCCTCTTGTAAATAAGTAAACAGATATATAACACTTATGAAAATAACCCATTTCTATTCATACCCAATATGACCAAGTGTATTTTAAAGATCTGTATATGGCAAGTTTTATGGTCATTATTACTTTCTTATGAATTTATTTGAATTTTATTTTCAGGCCTTGATCAAATGTCATTTGTTACTCTTTTTGCTTCTCTGAGCTCTAAGTCAGAGCACTTTCTGCAGCTTGACTCATGTAACTTTATGTGATGGCAAAGCCCTTTGGTTTTTCTCCTTCCACTTCTTTAGGTTGGAGGCACTCGTCTCTAGGGTTTTAATTTCTCTTCCACCTGCCCATTATGCTCGCACCTCTTTTTCCACCTCACCGGCAGCAGAACTGTTGCAGGGATGCCGTAGCTATGCAGGTAGCTGTTCCGACATCCATCTGTTCACTAGATGGTCATTGAAGGCCTGTTAAATGGCCCTTACTGTGTCAGGTTCTGGGGTTACAGAGGTCCCTGCCCTCTTCGAGGTAAGAATTTAACAAGCAGTTACAAGCATGTGCACTAAATGTGATGCCAGGACAATGGCCGGGTGCCACTGGGATATTCGGGGGAGCGTGTGTGGGACACAGCAGGGCCAGGGAGGGCTTCCGGAAGGAGCAGGGGTCCAGGGAGATGTGCAGAGCGAGTAGAAGTTAGTTAGGTCATGGTCTTGAGAGCCTTGCAGACCCAATTATGGACTTAAATTATTTTCATTATAATGTTACTTGAATATGTATAAACTAAGGCTAGATAGAAACTTCTTAGGCTTTTGATTCTAATATGTCGATAGATCCCCAAAATTACAACAACATTCATTTGAACTGCACAGATTGACAATCAATGGAAGCAAACATTCGCAAGTGCTTACTCATGCTAGACACCACTCTGAAGGGTGACATTTAACTCTCATGGGAACACCATGGGCTAAGGGCTATGACCCACCACTATCTTACAGTTGCAGGACATGTCACCTGCCCAAGGTCACAGCACTTGTGAAGGGTGGACATGGGACTCCATCCCTGGCAGTCTGGATCTGGAGCCTCAGCTCCTAAGCACGAGGCCTGTTGTCTCTCCAAGTAATGAATGATGTGATAGTCCACGTTTTACCAAAATTAAATTGCCATTTGTATGGTATTACGGTCCTGGTGGCTGTGGTGGCTGCTCCTCAGGGTTTAGTACACACTGCAGGAGTGGAGGTTGTGCAGCGGCTTAAAGTGGTGGGACAGCGGACTTGTCACACAGAGCAAGCGATTGCCAAACTGTGGAAGGCTCACTGTACTGCATTATCATTGGCCTGCCCTAAGTTCAGACACCATTTGTCCACTGGGTCCACCTTTATTTTTTTCTTAACACCCCCTGCCATCTAAAGTGGTACTCCACCACACCACGGGACCCTAAAGACAAACACGGGCCCTGGGTTTGCAGAGGTGTGTAGTGATAAGGTGGTGTTCAGATGAAACCAAATACACTTTAGTGCTCATTGGTTTAGATTATCATCAAAAGGAAAAAGTTTAAAAATTGTCAGAGAGAATTCTTAAAAGCCCAAAGATATTTTCAGTGACTACATGCCCCTCCCTCCTCTGAGATGCATGGATTGGTTTGAGAAGGGCCACAAGAAGCAGGGGAGAAAGAGGAGAGAGTTTCAGGTGGAGGGACCTGCATGTACAACAGCCAGGGGCAGGACATGGCCTCCAGGAAGAATGGACCCAAGTTCACTGCGATTCCAGAACACACACAAGTTAAGCAACAGCCAGATCCAGAAGGGGCCTTGTAAGCCACATTTGTGTTTGGGTTTTGTTCAACAGGAATCCCTGAAAATGCCTGTAGGTTGCAGACAGCAAGGACTATTGTCACTGTTGTCAGTTATACCCAAATGCTATAACTTAGGAACACATGATAAATGTTTAAGTGACATAAATAAAATTAATACGGAACTGATTTTTTGATTTGGGTTGATCAGCAGAGTTAAGAATCATAAAATCATTGGATGATCAAAAATCATCAAATGGTTTTGTCTCATCCACTCAGTGGGCCAAACTAAGCCAACTCCCCCTAGCAGAGTTGTGAGATAAGTGCAATAAAAGGGTTTGAAATGAAGAAAGAAAACAGAAATGCTGGCTGATCACATTCATTCTTAGCCTTTGAGGAATCACACACATGATTTTAAGGAAGAACGGCCTACTTACAACGTCAGAACTCACAGAGTGCTGATTATCCAACTAAGCTAATAGTAATTACCAGGGCAATAATGATACTGACATGTATCATTATGTGTAGAGGCCTGCCAAGGGCCAGACCATCTGTTTAGGGCTTTGTATGCATTATCTCAGTTATCCTTGCCATTGCCTTATACGATTGACATTGTTATCTTTCTGGATGAGGGAACTGTTACATACTTGCTGAACATCAAATAGCAAGCAAGCAGGTAAACTAGAACTCAGACTTAAAGTTTCTGACCCCATCTCCTTAACCACAGTGTTCTTTACAATATGACCTAAAGGAAGGTTCCAGAAAAGACCATACATGGGAAGGGACAGACTGTGTCTCTCTGATGCCAAGGCAACTGCTTAAAAAAACTGATATTCTAATGGTGCAAGAAGTTCTTTTCTCACCTCTGATAGCTGTCTACAAATTATTCTGGCCTCATTTATTCTTAGCTAACGGGAAGGAGACACCAGCTAACAGCTAAATTAGAAATAACTAATACAAATGTGTTCCATTAATTTTATGACTGGTCAGATAAATATAGCAATTTAACTGGAACTGGTCTCCTCTTTTCTGTAATTTATGCATTGTTAAGATTAGTGTTATCTGACATCTTTATTTCTTGATCTTCCTGGATGTGTACCCGATGATGTAAGAGTGATCCTTTTTATTTGACAGTGTCTTTGTATAAGACAGTGACTTATAAGACTTATATTCCTGCTAAAGGTTTTATGATCCTTCCTTTAGAAGCAGTCTTATTTTATAATAATAAAGGACTGATTTTATTTTGAAATTCAGAATCATCTCTGAAGTGATTCAGAGATTCTGAACTCTACTTTTACGTTTTTTTCCAATTTTGACCTGATACTTAGTTTTTCTGTTTGAATAATAGCAGCATATTCAAGTTCAAAGGCTAATAGACTAGTTCTTCCTCCCTTATCTTCTCAGGTTTATAAGTAACAGCAAGAAAAAGACATAATTAGCTAATGCACAGTGTGATGTTACCTAAATACAGTGGTGGTAAGTGGTAAACTTGATTAGAAATATTGAGAATGAAGATTATGGGGTATGTTAAATATTGCTGCTGTCATATTATCACTTGTACTTTTTATGTTTTCCTAATTGGTTTCTTATAGAATTTGATGCTAATTTCTCTAATTCATTTGCTTATTTTATATCAATATATGTTTTTATATATCTTTATCTTATAGTATATATCTTATATAGGATATATTTTATATGTTATATACTGTGCATACTTATATAGATGTATATAATGTAGACTTATATGTGTGTCATATATAATATAAAATTTTATGTATTTATATTTTAATATTTTATATATATATAAAGAATAAGGAAGACTCACAGAAATCTTGAGCAATTCAGTCCTTGATTTCAGGCATGTTTTTTCAGGAACTTAAAAACATCCTAGAAAACATTCTATCCATTTTCCTCTTGCGAATGTCCAGAGATATTTAATCATGTATTTTCGTTTCGGTTTCCCAGAATAAATAAAATGGTCAGCTAAAATCTCATTAGCTTAAAGTCCATTTAGTAAGAAGCTTTTAAAACATGTTATACCTTCACAGAAATTACTATGTCTCACTGGCATCAAGAGGGAACAATATAAACAGCAGCACAAATAGAAAGGCTTCCCCACCCCCCACCCCACAACACGTTCTTCCTTTTCATGAGCGTCAGGGTTGCCACTGATGCAATTGCTTTTCAGGATTTTTTTTTTTTTGTAAATGGTGAGAGAGGCAATTACAAGCAGTTCCCTTGCACATGACACTGCCCGGAAGACGGGCAAATTGCATCTCCTGATGGATGCCGGCTGTTGTATACACTGGGTTGGGAATCTCCATATAGGGAAAAGGAAATGAACAGAGGGAAGGCTGAACAAAAACGCCAATAAACAGAAAGAAGTTTTCATGAAGGAGAAAGGTAGTTACTTTCTGGCAGACTGAGATTTTGCAGAACACTGAACACCAAGAAATATATGTGAATCTGTATGTACTTTCACACATTCACAGACATCATAATAACTTTTAAAATAGCAAATAAAGTTCATATATCCAAAACTTATATGCAAATCATATGTGTTTTTTTAATGAAGTGTAGAATCTGAAAACGGACCACTTTGTGCCAGAGAAGAAACTTAGGTAATTTATTCTGAAGGTGTAAATGGACATACTTGCTTGTTCTATGCAGATAATTTACAAAATCTGAAATATATTATTTGAATGTAATGGGATGTTATGAGAAATGGTCACTAACCTTATAAATGCTTATAAGTACACAGGAATCTCCTGATGATATTGTTTATTGTGAACTACATTTCAGCACTCGGCTTTGGGTCCTTGTTTGAGGAGAGATGGGCAAGAGGAAGATTTAATGCTGTCGTTGGAGGGCTGCCTGTCCCTTAGGGACCATCCTGGGGTGATGGTGGGGGATCCATCTAAAAAGTGCTCTTCTAGGTTCTTTCTGTCATACTGTTAGGGAAACATCTGCTAGATATATGAAATATGTGCCAGAGGATGTTTGCTATCTCCATCTGTGTTTGTGACTGATGTCCTGATGTGGGTTAATATGCCATATAAAAGTTTGTTAGGGAGGTGAAGTTTGACCTGCAAAAGGTAAACTTTGGTTATTCTCATCTAAAATTTTATTTTCAGCCCTGGCTGGTGTAGCTCAGTGGATTGAACACTGCCATTTGAGCTGAAGGGTGGCTGGTTCCAGTCCCAGTCAGGGCACATACCTAGGTTGTGGGCCAGACCCCCCAGTAGGGGGTGCGTGAGATGTGATCACGTGTTGATGTTTCTCTCCCTGCCTTTCTCCCACTCTTCCCCTCTGCCTAAAAACAAATAAAATCTTTAAAAAAATAAAAGTAAAATTTTATTTTCAATAAGATAGCTATTATTAACTTCTAGCAAAGTGCTTGATACATCATAGGTCAATAATAAATATTTGTTTATTAATTCAAAGAATAAAGCAGGTTGCTTTTTAAAGTTGAGAGTTTGTCTTATCACTAGCACTTAGCACAGTATCTGATACTTAGAAAGTATTGAATAGATGAATGAATGAATGAAACATCAAATTGCTAACCTGAAAGAAAGAAAAAAAGAAAAGGAAATTAATTTTAAAGGTAAAGAGTCACATATGTTTATGTGAAACTTTTTCTTTAAAATATCTGCTTCTATTATTATGGGCTTTTACTTCTGATTTAGGTCTGGGACTTTCTTTTTTTTTTTTAGATTTTATTTATTTATTTTTAGAGAGGGAAGGGAGGGAGATAGAGAGACAGAGAGAAACATCAATGTGCGGTTGCTGGGGGTCATGGCCTGCAACCCAAGCATGTACCCTGGCTGAGAATCGAACCTGCAACACTTTGGTTCACAGCCCGCGCTCAATCCACTGAGCTACGCCAGCCAGGGCTGACTTTCTTATTTTAAGGTAGAAAATGATTGTGTAATTATTTCTCAAGTGGAAGAATCACAAAATTATTTCAGCCGAGAGTCCCTAAGCGAGGTGTTGTGGGTTTACTTTTCACCAGAGGACTTCTGAGAAGGTAACTGTCCTGCATGCATCTCGAGAGCTGTTGCCGTGAACTGCTCTGTCTTTTCCTCCCCAGGTGTGGAATCCATAGCATGTTCCCCTTACACTTAGCTGCCCTAAATGCTCACTCTGACTGCTGCAGAAAGTTGTTATCATCGGGTAAGTAGCTCCATTATCACAGATGAGGCTCAGTGTGTCCTGTAAGTGAGCCATGTGGCGTCAGGTGTCTGGTCAGAGTGAGTGGCTGTCTGTGCTTCATGTCATTCATTACCTGCTCTGGGGACAGTCTCTAGCAGTCCTTGGTGGTGGACCTGCTGGAATGTCAGTATCCCTGCCCCTGAATGAGAGTCTTGTCTGTTTATCTAAAGTCAAAGCCGGGGTGACCCAGAGTGAGAGACAGGCAGGGATGGCCGGAGCTCACAGAAAATTTGTCATCAATGGAGAAAACATCTTTGAAGCTTAAAAGGGTGACTTAGCACTTAATATTTTTCAACAAAGGAAAGAAGCCAAGTCCCCTCTCCCCCTATTTTGACAGTAGAAAGTGTCGTGTCACCATCCTACTCGGTGGGCTCCAAAAAATCGCCATGGTTGATCCCCTCCAACTAGGTTTAATTTTTATTTTTTTAATGCGGGCCTGTTTGGAACCAAGAGATTCCTTCTGGTTTGGAGCTTTGCTAATCTTTCTTATCACTGCTTCTGCCAACCTCCATGCATAAAGACGTTCCTGGCTTGCAAAGGTGATAGAGATCTGCAAGGCAAAGATTGTTGATGAATTAATTCCACAGATATTCCAGAGGCATTTTTTTCCCTTTAAGTACTTTACCTATGGTTGATTCATTTCCCCTGCTTTTGGCATGTTTAAAAATAATCTCTGCATGAAAGCATGTTCCCCAAATCTTACACCAACTGAAAGCTAATAATATATTGAGAAAATACCTATTCCAGCATGTTAAGATGACTCCTTTACCTTCCATGTTTTCTCCATGTGTGCTGTCTGCTTATTGCCCTACTTATCTCAAATTGGTTTCATAAATTTCTGTCCTGGGACTGAAACATGGGGCTGTGGTTCACCCAGAGCTGAATGTGAAAATAAATTCTTCTTGACTTCACGGTTCTGCCTATAAAAATTGCCAAGCTTGAGCAGTTACCATCCGTTTCCATGACAACCTCTTTCTGACTACAATTGCTTGCATTCTGGTTTTTCTACTAACTGATTTTTCTGTCTCTGCAATGTTTCTTGTGGTTTAACTAGGACAAAAGTATAGCATAGTGTCCTTGTTTAGTAATGAGCACGTGCTGTCTGCAGGCTTTGAAATAGACACCCCAGATAAGTTTGGAAGAACGTGCCTTCACGCTGCTGCTGCAGGAGGGTGAGTAGTTTGCGATTTCAGTTGTTGTTTTCATGCCTTAATTACTGACTTGTCTTAAGTGTCTTGAGTTTTCCGGGATTCAAAGGCGATTTCTGTAGTCAAATGGGAAAGAATCATTTCTACCGTCACCAAATACCACTGTTGGACTTCCAGACTTACTTGTGTTTTTGTTCTTCCAAAGAAAAATTTCAGCCCATTTCATATAGAAAGTCATTTTTCTTTTGTTTTATTCTCTTTACTTTCTTTTTTTTCCATTTTTTAATTGTAGATGTTCTTTTTTTTTTTAATTGTAGATTTTCACCCTGTAGAATATATATCTATTTGGTATTCCCTACCCTGAAAGAAAATCATTTGAGATTTGTTCTTAAGTTTTTCCTTTTTGTTGCTGATAGGTTGGCGATAATCAAGGGACTCCAACATTGAGTTAACTCAAGTTCATTTACAGACATTTTTGTCCTTATTTCAAAACTGATTTTTGAATCTTGAGAGGGGTTAAATGTGAATAACGGTTAAGAAAACCCAAAAGATAAGAAAGAAGGGATTTAATACTTGCCTTTTCTTTTTAAGTTGCAAAAAGAATTTTTCATCAGATACTCTTTTTCATGTCAGTGGTTAGATTAAGGCTCTGATCAATACATTGTTGATATATGACCCCATCACCCAAACATGGCCTTTCTCCGATGGCTTTGTTTGGGTAAGATGTTGGTCCTTAATCAATTTCCTAGTCCTTAATGAACAGCAACACTTCTCCATTTATCTGTGTATCAGAAGTGAGTAGATAAACCGTGGAGTTTTAGGGCCCCTTATTTACATGGTTCCCTTCCATGGTCATATCTCATTTTATGTTCATAAATTTGTATTATTTTTTTAAAAGAACCTCCTACTCTTCCTCTCATTCCCCCAAATTACATGAGCTTCATGAACTACACACCTGGGATCTGCCTCTGCCTTTGGTGCTTTGGCTTCTCAGTGAGGACAGGCATTTTATATCAACTGGCCTGCTGCACCAGCGCATAATGCCTCAGGAAGTTCCCTGAAACAGCCAGTTCTCTGGGAAAGGGGGCTGTAAAGGGCGGACAGGGTGGGCAGAGCCCTGCTCTGCTCAGGTTTGCCATTAATGAGGTCATTTTTCATATGTAAATGATAATAAAACAGTAAATCCTAGGACACTTCTTAGCATTTTAAATTTAAAACAGTGATGGATGATTGTCTGTTTTGATGCCCACATTTTAAAAAATATCAGACCTGCACAGAAAGTGACAACACACCATCCTGCATTCATGTCTGAAACTCCTAGTAGAGTGAATATTTAGCTGCATGCCCTTCAATGGGAAAATTCACTTCAGTGAGTTCTTTGCTTTCTACAAAACGTGATTTATTGCCTCTGCAAATGACACAGACGCTTTGGAAGATCACTATGCTCCATTACATCATTTTCGGCCTTGGTTCTGCACATTCATTCACCTAGATTAAAAAGACAGGGAAATGCAGCTGTTTGATTTTCCATTAAGGAGAGTCTGGGTTGAATATGGTTAACCTGGTGAATTCATTCTGCTGTGATACAAGGTAATGCTCATCCACTCTGGCTCACTGTTTAAAGGTGACATGAAATTATTATAGATTTAGAGGGTTGTTTCATAAAATCTTGATGGTTTTGAAAGAGGATTTTAGCATAAATGATGAAACCACCACTGAAAGGTTTAATCATATAAACCTTTATGAAATCATTAAATTCCTTAGTCGTAGAATTGAAAATGTTTCATCAAGCTCTTTCATGTACTGATTTATTAGCTTTGAAAAAATAATTTTGGTAACTTTAGATCCTTCATATATCATTTCTCTAATATGGTGAGGTTATTTTTGTGTTAGCAGAATTTAAAGCTGAAAGTATCGATTTATTTCCGCCTGCACTCTGCAGAACACAGCTCTTTCTGAAGACAGCCCAGCAGTTCACCTCTGCCACCTTAATGATGTTTTCCCTGTCTTTCTAGTAACGTGGAATGTATAAAACTCTTGCAGAGCAGTGGAGCGGATTTCCAGAAAAAGGACAAGTGTGGGAGGTATGTGAACAGGGAGCTGTGCTTCAAGGGCCGAGATGAAAGAAGCAGGGAGCGGTCCATCTGGGAATCCTGCTCTGTTGAAGAGGGAGAAGGGGAGCTAGCTGGGGAGTGTTCATCCCAGGAGGAAACCCCTTCTTGTAGTGAAACGCCAACAAAGCACCAGCCACAAGGAAAGCATCTCTCGCAGCTTCTGTTTAGAAGTGCCAGTCTTCCCCTTCCCGTCTTTTTAAATCCTCTCCGTGGATATAGCTTAGAAACTTCTGTTCGCAGCAGATTAGAGCAGCTTAGCCTCCCTAAGCCAGAATGTGGTCACAAGATCTAGAGCATTTTCTTATATTTATTGAACATTTCGTCTTGGGATAAATCTTTAGACATGTTTAAAACATTAAACACACATCACCACCACCACCATCACCAGTAATGAGTCATAGAACTTTTCTTACCTTATTGGTTCTTTGCGTTGCTGAGTCACACCATAGTATTACCACAATACATGGATATAAATTTATTAATTAAATTAAATTTTAATTTACCTTTTCCATAACTTCTCTCTACTCCTCGTCTACACACACACCCTGGCTCTTAAAGTTGCTACAGATTTCTTCTCTTACCAACCTACAGGAGACGACTCGTACTCACCCTTCCAGGTTTATGTTGTGACAGCCCCTACAGCTCTGACAGGGCGCCCGTCCTCTCCGCGCCCCTTGCCCCCTGTGTGCTCTGTGACTGCAGCGCGCATCACACTGCCCGGCGGACTCTCTTTCCTTGCCGCTCTGGTCACCTGACTACGGGTGTCCTGAGGACAAGGACTGGGCCTCACTTTCGCTTTAGCTCCAGGCTCTGCCACATAGTTGATACCTAATTCTTTTCAGCCTGATTAATAAAAACACAAGCAATCCAATATGTAAAATACTTATCATTTCCTTTTTTTTTTGGACTAAAAGGAGTAAATCAACCAGTCAAAGAGCCCTTCAATTGACTACAAATTATAAAATAGCTGGACTTAAAAATTGATAAATAGCACTTGAAATAAAGTTACTCTCGTTCTAGTATGCTGTTTGGTTGTTATTCCCTGAAAATTGTCTAGGAACAGAAGATAAACTTTTAATAATTGAGGACTAAAAATAAGTAACATAAAATATTACTTTATATTTCTGCACTGCCTTACACTTTACAAGGTACCGTATTCTCTAAATTTTCCCACTTGATGTCTCATAGTAACTCTATGAGGTACATGGAGATAGATATTACTATCCTTTTTAATTGATGAGAAAACTGAGCCCAGAGAAACTAAACAAGTTATACACATACGTGGAATCTCAGACCTAGAGTGGACCTTGGGATACAGCTGCTCAGAGGTGCTGATAGACATAAGGACAAAGCCCAGGCCTGCAGCTTTGCCCAAACCAGAGCCCAGGGCTTCTGATTCTCTGTGCACTGTTCTTCCTGTCAACCTTACAGTTCAGTGGAGAAGATGAGACCACACCTATAGCTAACATCAAGGCAACATGTGATGGGTGCTCAAGAGAAGCCCGGATGGGAGCTAAACAGTCTCATACAAAAGGGAAAGAGAACTTCTGGAATTAAAGAATGAGGGGGGTCTTGACGGGTGGACGTGGTTCAGGAAGGGATGCTCCAGGGAAGCAAACAACATGGGCAAAGGTAGAGGGAAGTGTGGACATAGTAGGGAAAACTGCAGGTCATTCCATTTGGATTCAGTAAAGGCCTCATATAGGGGGGAGAGAGAGACTCCATAAAGGCAGATTGGGACCAGCTCGGGAAGGTCTTCAATTTCAGACTAAGGAGCCAAGGCTTTGTTCAGTGGGGAGGGAGACAAGTTTTAGGACAGGATTGTCATATGTGGGCATCGGGCCTTGGAAAACCTAATTCTTCATTCATAGCAACTGAAGTTCCGTGGGAGTTTGATTAGCGATCAGGAGGCTGACAGGAGTGGCATTGCAATATTGCAGTTGGGCAGTAATGTGGACCTGAACCAGGACAGGCAGGCGTGAGGAACGGAAAGAAAGAATAGATCTGAGGGTGGGTGGCCTTGTCTGAGCTACTGGTTCTGTAGCCTCAGTTGCAATTTACAAAGCATAGGAAGGTGTATCCCTTAGCCTCCACACTCTGAGAGACCAAGAGCTTTCCGCACCCCCAGGTGTACTGCTGTTAGTGCTAGCGCTGGTGATGGGTCTGCTTTTCAGACTGAATAAAGTAACAAATTGCTGTTTGTTTTCCAGGACCCCTTTGCACTATGCAGCTGCAAATTGTCATTTCCATTGTATTGAGACATTAGTGACCACAGGGGCCAGCGTTAATGAAACAGACGACTGGGGACGGACAGCTTTGCACTATGCTGCTGCTTCAGACATGGATAGAAAGTAAAAACAGCCTTATTCTTGTTTCCTCTGGGGTAGGGCTGGGGAGGGGAGGGCTTGCTAATTTTCTTCATTAGGGTGCAAGGAAGCTGACTGAAGAATCTCTCTCATCCAGACCCAAAGGAGTTAGAAATGCTTCATCCCCAACCCCAGTTTTCCCATTTTGCTCTCAAGTGTGATTACTACATGTCACTGCGCAATTACTTCTCTGTTTTTTGGGTAGAATGCCAAGTGGAGCTGCCAGGCTCAGGTTCTCAATTTGACATTCAAAATCTGTCATCATTTGTTTTGTCATATGCTGCACTTCCCATTATCATCACTTAAATGCTTCATTTGCTGTAAAACTTACATTTGCCGATATATGTCGTGTGTCAAAAATATCCATCCGTGCATAATCCCAGTAGTCTTCAAATGCAGTGTGAGCATGTGTAAAGTAGTCACTATTTATTGTTCCAAACCTGGGTCTGATGCTCTTTCAGGAGCCGCAGAGGAAACTGGCTGCCCTGGACATTGTTGGATTCTGGGTGGCTCAGAAGGAAAAGTGCCCACATTGATGAGACTGTTCTCAGAGGCTTAAGGACCAGGGCCTCCTTCACAGGAATAGCTTTCAGTGACCCTGTTTGGAAAACTATTGAATTATCTGCTGCCTTGTGCTGTGGAACCGATTCTAGACCAGTGCTAACTCCTTTTCTTGTACAGCAGTGATTTTCAGCCCTTTTCATCTCATGGCACACATAAGCTAATTACTAAATTCTGTCACACCAAAAATATATTGTTTGCTGATCTGACAAAAATAGGTATAATTTTGATTCATTCACACCACATGGCTATTGCCGTGTTGGCTGTTGTCATGTTTTATTTGACAATCTAAGGGAAAAGAGGTCAGTGCCCCTGACTAAGTAGTCACATAGTGCGTGTTTTAACAATTCCTGCAGCGCACCAGTGTGCCTGCCGCGGCACACTGGTTGAAAATTGCTGTTGTAGAGCAGTGGCTTCCAAAGAGTGACTCACAGTAAGAAGTACATTTTATATCATAACCAGTACATACAGCCACATATATATATATATATAATGGAAACAAATTTTATAAAACCATATTCACTTTTACTGTGCATAATGCCTTCTGTGTTGTTTTTCACTTCATTAAAAACATTACTGATTGCAACCCCCTAAACTGATTTTATAATCAGTAGTGGATTATGATCCACATTTCCATAGTTTGGAAAACACTGCTCATTTCCCCCTTCACGTGTGCATAATACTGTCAAGTCAGATGAAGCACTCAGGATCCCACGAGTCGGGGAACAAGTACACTTCACCTGTTAAGCACTGGAAAAGGCATCCTAGGTGATGAAGCATTGCTTCGGCATGTGAGGGGTGTCTAGGACCCCACTCCTGGATAAGTGAGGTGAAGTGGCAGAGAGGCAGCAATGAATGTGGTAGGAGTCGGAGACATTTAAGCTAAATCACCTCCTTTTTACTTGGGGCAGTTAGGATATACATATGGGAGTGTGGACAGCTTGATTGATGTCTTAATTGCTGATACCTGTGTGGAAGTGTTAGGACAGTTACTGTATTTTGCCTTCCATTATGCACACTTTTTTTGCCCAAATTTTTGAGGGAAAAGTAAGGATGTGCATTGTACATGGGTAGTACTAATTCTGTATCTATATAAATGTTTTTAACTCTTGTATTTATGCTTATGCATTAAAAATGTAACTCTAGAAAGCAATAATGATATCCATGTACAAAGTAGAACCCTGGAATATGATCATTGGTTTTGTTGTACCAAACTTCATGTACCTTTTATCTGTTCTTGTATTTTGTAATTTGTTACATGAAATTTCTTATACTATAATATGTTCAAAAATAAATGCTAAAGTTCCTTTATAATATAAAAAGCAAGTATCTAAATAAGTAAATAATTGAATTAAAAAATTAAAACCAAAAGATTTTTTTTCTGAAAGTTTGGACCAAAAATGTGAGTGCACATTATACACAGCAAAATACAGCATGTTCTTAGTTGTATATCTTGAGAGAGAATAGATTTACTGGATAGCATTGGAGAGAACCATGTACAATTTATATCCTCACTGACAACTCAATAGTGCATGTTTCTTTTGGGTTGGGGGAAAAATCATTGAGATTTAAATTGCACCAAAATCATTAGCAACTTTGCCATTAAAAAATTAATTGTAATTTGTTTTTCTTTTCCTTACGCCAAGAAGTAAGACATCCTTAGGAAACGCCCATGAAAATTCTGAAGAACTTGAAAGAGCCAGAGAAGAAAAAGAAAAGGAAGCTGCACTGTAAGTTACTTCTCGCTCAAGCACAAGGTGCAGTTACTGATGCCCTGTCCACTTCTCTGAGTGGCCACATGGGCCGGCCTTACTATTTGGGGGTTTCACCTGGGATCCTGAGAAAGTAATGCGGGCTTATCTTTATTGAAGAAGAAATTGTTCTTTAATACACCTCTTAATTATGCCATTTTCACACAGGGTACTCTTTCTAAGACTGTAAGCTTTGACATGACCGTCACTGTGATTGGTCAGCGGTGTTTGGAACCTGGTGTGTCTTACGTATCATTTCTGGCTCGGCCATCTGTCATGTGCCTCAGGCAACATGCTATAGTTCCTCTTAGAGCAGGGGTGTCACATGCATTTTCCCCGGGGGCCACATCAGCCTCTCGGTTCCCTTCAACAGGCTGAATGTAATTTCAGCTCCTTAACAGTTAAGGAGTAGTTACATTTATACAGTCCTAAAATTATTTTGGCCCTTTGAAGGTAACTGGGAGGCTGATGTGTTCCCCGGTGAAAATGAGTTTGACACCCCTGTCTTAGGGCCTCAGGCTCTCTTTTCATGACCTGCAGATAACCATTTAGCTGATTCTATAAATAAATGTTTTGAGATTTCAGTGTGACATACATGCATCGTACTCTCCTCTTTGTCTCCAACACACACATCAACTTACAAACAGTTCCCTGCTCCTGCCACCAGCTGTTCCTGCCCCACGGCACCCCACCTCACCCCACCTCACCCCACCCGCCACTCTCTGGCTTCTGAGAGAGACTCAGCCATTGCTGCAATGGGGTGGGAGGGACTGCTGTCACCCAGGGGCGTTGATACATGGGAAGCCCTAATGCTTTGTCCTCTGAGAGTCATTCCTGTGCTACAAGTCACAGCGACAAGCTTGTGCTGCCCAGTGTGGTGACCAGCACACAGCCGGTGTTCAATAAGTGTGTGTTGAATAAATGAACAAATGAATGAATAGTGCCCACACTTTGTGTCTTGGGGTCAGTGGATGTAGTGCCCTAAGAGTGGTGCGCACGCACACACACACACACACACAGCCCTTAACTTGTTTATTCTCTTCTCCAGTTGTCAGCAGGACAAGTTTCTCTGTGACCTCTTGCTTGTGTCCACCCCAGGGTCTTCCTCCGACTCCCGGGGCTCCCCTCCGGTGTCCGAGTCATGGTACAGAGTTACAAGTTAGAAGTTGTATGTAGAAATCAGAAGGATACAGTTAGAGAGTGTGGCTCTGGTGCAGGCTTGGGGACAAAACGTGAGTCCCACAGCTGTGGAAACAGCTGTGAGTCAAGCCAAATGGTCAGGGTTTTACTCGAATACTCCAAAATTAAAATAAGCATATTAAAGACTGTGGGATTTTAGGCGACTTCAGCAAGTGCTCCCTTCCCCTGCTTGCCCTGGGCCAGAGCAGCCCTCCTACTGCTGGTGGAGAGGGCAGGAGAGGTGGCAGGGCAGGACCAGCCTGCCTGAGAGCTTTTATGCAAAGAGAGGCTATTGCCCTTGTCCAGATACACCCTTCACCTACTGCGCATCTCCTGACGTTGCAGTTTAGCTGCCAAAATTGCTAGTCAGGATCCAGTTAACACTTGTTATTTACAGTCCCTTAAAAAACAATGTGGAGAATATTCAAATTCTATACTACTGTTATTTCTAATAGAACTATTGGTAGTATAGGTCAGGTATAACATTCTGGATTGAATAACTCTTTGGGTGCAATTCAAATTGCTCCCAAATTACATATTAAATTATAAATTTATCAACAGATTTTTTAGACTGTAATCCTTTCAGAAGCTGGGATTGTGTGTCCACTGGAATGTTATTCCTGTTGAACGATTTTATTTAAAAGAGCCAAATGTGGTATACAAGCAGTCACACCTAGAATCGCATCCATGGGCATTTAGTGACCCACATAGGAAAGGACTTCCTTATAAGGCACAGATCATCTACGACAGTGTGCTGCCCGGACTGCAGTAGCAGTTTGATTTATCATGGACTAATTTATGGGTAAATCGTGGGACATGGAGGCCTTTGGATTAAAAAATGTAGGTCTTCCATCAGTTTTTCTAGAAGTTAAAATATCATTTAAACTCTCTCTGTATGTGATTTATTTTCTCCTTTTGCCTTTTGCCAAAAGATAGGTAAATGTCATTTCAAAGTGAGAATTTTACACTTTCAATTTGAGTATGAAGTTGGATCAACTTGGTTTTGTGAAGGTTTTGTTTGTCCTATTGCCACAGAAATAAAATTGGAATTATAGGACAGTGCTACCTACAGGGCTACCTACTTATTTCCGCTCCCCCAGCAGGGCCGTACCACTTGCAGTAGGTCCTGTGCTAATGTGTCACATCCTCAAGGACTCGTGTCCTGGAGGTTGGGGTATTTCAGGAAAGGTGGAGCCACACACCTTTCTCTAACTTATTCCACAGATGGTGGCTTTTTCCCAAAAATTACAACTCTGTCATAAAAGACTTTTAAGCCCTGGCTGGTGTGGCCAGTGGATTGAGTGCTGACCTGCAAAACAAAGAGTTGCCAGTTCAATTCCTGGTCAGGGCACATGCCTGGGTTGCAGACCAGGTCAGGTCTCCAGTAGGGGACATGTGAAAGGCAACTACATATTGATGGTTTCCTCTCTCCCTCCCTTCCCTCTGTCTAAAATAAATAAATTATTTTTTAAAATAAAAGGCTTTTAAAATATACTACTTATTGTGTTTTAGTCTATATTCCTAATGGTGTAATATGAGCCTTTTTTCTTCATATGTGGTTACTGAATTATTCTTTTTAATGTTAATCTGTTCCTTTAATCCTTTTATTGTGTGGGCTCTTCTTGTGGTTTCTGTGTGTGTGTGTGTGTGTGTGTGTGTGTGTGTGGATTTCTTACACTTTTAACTTTCATTTTTCTAATCTTTTGATCTTAGACTCTCCAGTAATGAGGTTAAAAATAAACCTTCTCCCTGAGAAGGAGGAGAAAAATAAACCTTACCCTGTTGCAATGGCCTGACCGTTACTTTAATATTTGTTGAGACTCAGTCTTTTGAACATGGATGACAGACTACTTTAGTGTAAGAAGGAAAAAGAACTTCATTACCCTCATGTTGCTAAAGCCTTGCCCGAATTCTAGAATAGCTATTTTAAGCTGAAATAAAGGATGCTACAGAAAACACATACACACACAAACAAAAACTTCCAGTATGTAAAACGTCATTGCTGTAGGGTTTTTAAAGAACTACTTAAACTCACAAAGTGCTTTGTGGATCATTCAAAATAGGAGGAGATTTGCATTCATTATCTCTTTTGGTCTACAGATGTTTCTAAAATAACCTCACCTTTATACTTACAGATGTCTAGAGTTTCTGCTTCAAAATGATGCAAATCCATCTATCCGGGACAAGGAAGGTTACAATAGCATACATTACGCAGCTGCCTATGGCCACAGACAATGTCTGGAACTGGTGAGTTGCTTTGTCTTGTTTTGCTTTCTCTAACACACACATAAACCCCTGAAAATGCTGGTCTTAATCTCTCAGGAAATGACCTCACTGCCTAGGTAAGTCCCCCCTAGAAATCACCTTGAAGATATTCTGTGGTAGGTAATTATATTGTTCAACTTCATGATACATAGGTTGCTTTGCTCCTTTTTTCTCCATCCTAATCTTAGAAATGACTGATAATGAACTCTTTTCCATATTTATTTGGGCTGAGAATGTTAAAACTGTGTATGGACACAATTTGTATTTTAAAGATCATTTGACTGTATCAAATCAGCTCAGTATATATTTCTGGGGGCACACATAGCACCCCAATATTCAATATCAGTGCTGTAAGAGGACTTACATAATCATGAGGCATGTGGGTTATTACAGTCTCATATTTGTAGTTTAGAGAAAGAAATTGTCAAGGGCACAACATTCAGAATTTACTAGAATTCCAAACCACCAAAAATTTCAAACCTATAGTGATCAAGGAACACCCTGAGGTTTGGAGTCTGAAATGCCTCTGTTGGTATTGGTGAAGAGACAAATTCAACCCTGACTGGTGTGGCTCAGTTGGTTGAGCGTCATGGTGCAAAATGAAGGGTTGCAAGTTCGATGCCCCGTCAGGGCACATGTCTGAGTTGTGGATTCAGTCCCAGTCAGAGCATGTATGAGAGGCAACTAATAGGTATTTCTCTCCCTCTATTTATCCCTCCCTTCCCCAATAAATAAACAAACAAACAAACAAACAAATAAACAAATAAATAAATCTGCTTTAAAAAAGGCAGATTCAAATGCCCACAGGGACCAAAAATACAAAGTCAAAGAGCAAAGTGAGCCCATGTGCAGAACAGGGAGTGGTGAGGATTGCGGCAAATAGAGAGCACACGTTCTGTCCAAAGGGAGAAACAGCCTGTCAGCTCCAGCTCACTGGGACCCGGTGGGAATGCATACCTGGGGTTGTAAGACTTCCAGTGTTTCAAGGGAAGGTAGAACTCTGGATTTTTATGTGAAATTTCCTTTTTTTAAAAACCCTGGGTGGGCTAGGAAGAAAGAAAACCTGTGGATTTGTGGCTGAATCCTCTCTGCTGGCCACCATTTGCCACCTCCTGAGCACCATCCTTGGTTCAGTTTCGCCAGGACACCCGGGCTATCCCGACCCCACTACCCCAGTCCAGTGACAGGTGCCACCTTTGCTGACTGGACTCCAACTCTTTTCCTTACCCCTTTAAAAGGAGAAGCCTGCTTTTCAGAGTTACCTAGAGGTGTGTTTAGGGAAACGCTTGCACAGTCACACAGCGTATTGAGAAAGGAGTGAGGCAGAAAGCCCGCGAGCAGTGGTGCCAGGGCCGCATAGAAAGGGTGAAGCGATGCCCCAGCTCGTTCCTTTCCCTCTGACTCCGCTGCTGGTTTCTCATGGCTCCAACTAGGGTCGTTCTGACCATTGTTCTTTTAATCATGAATGTTCATAAAGGTCACCTAGTTTGACAATAAAAAGGTGATTATTCTAGGGGGTTTTTTGTGTGTGGCATTTATTGGTGAATTGTACCTACCTTCCTCATTCTTGAATACTTCTAAGTCTTCTTTCCTGTGGTTCTTGTGGATGCTAAAGAATTCCTTGTTTGACCTTGGGGGTGGCATTTTTTGCCCCCTAGTTTTGATTCTATCATGGTCCTTCCAGTTACTGTGGCCATATAACAAATCACCCCCAAAAGTCAGGGACTTAAAGCAACAATAATCATTTATTAGCTCTCACTGTTTCTGTCGATCAGGAATTCAGGAGTTGCTTAGTGGAGTAGTTCTAGTTAAAGGTATCCTCTGAGATTATAGTCAGTGGCTGGGGTTGGTGTGATATCAGAAGCTTCGTCATGCCTACGTCAATCACTTGGCTTGGAAGATTCAAACAGCTGACATTCCTCCGGCCTCTCTCTGTCTCTCACTATGTGGTTTCTTTGTTTGGTCTTCTGTAGATAGGTGGCTTCTAAGTAGCTGGATATCTTGGCTCAGGGGTCCAGAGGCCTCTGTCCCAGGGGGGAGAGAGAGAGAGAGAGAGAGAGAGAGAGAGAGAGAGAGAGAGAGAGAGAGAGAGAGAGATGGAGTGGGAGAGCAAGAGAGAGAATGAGACCATGTCAGTGATCAGTCACTGATCAGTGTTAGCGACCAGTCTAACCTTGAAGTTCACATAGCGTCACTTCCGCTGCATCCATCCACTGCGGCAGTCACAAAATCCAGAGAGGTGAAGCAGACTCCGCCTTTCAAAGGCAGAAGTGTCAAAGAATTTGTGGACATACTTTAAAACCAACCAGTTCCATAGAAAGAAGTAGAAAGCCCGTGATTTTACAGCCTTCTATAATTTGGATTTTTATATGGAATCAAAAGTGGCAATGGGACAATCCCAAGTCTTACGGATGACAAACCAAAACCGCAGGGGCATTAACTGGTGTGTCCAAAGTCATAGCTCTGGTCAGTGGAAGGAGCAGGACCATGAATCAGGATCTCTGATTTTAAAAAAAGTTGTTTACACACTGTTCCACCTTCTATTTCAGATTAAAGCTCCAACACCCCTCAAGGCTTTTCAACATAGAGCCAAGGCTTGTAGGAATAGGTTAAGATATAGGGGAATAGCACTTCTGCCTTCTACCACCAGCATTCTTGTGGGACTTGATCCAGACCTGTTGACAAATAAGGTTTAGGATTTAGATTTCATGTAAGAAAGGGGTATGTGTGTGTGTAGGCAGCAATCAGTGGCAGAGCTACTGTAACCACCCTAAAAATTATGAACCTGCATCTCAAAATGTACTTAAGACACAGCTTCTTTTAATTGGTTTTCTCTATGAAAACCATGTCATAATTGGACTTATGAACTATTTTTGTTGTTGACACTACTACAGAGGTCCCCATTTGCCCTCCCTCCATTCACCTTCACCTGTCCCCCACCCGGCTTCCCTCTGGCTGCCACCATATGTGTGTCTGTATCTGTGGGTCCTGCATGCATGTTCTTTGGCTGATCCCTCTCCTTCTTTCATCCAGTCCCCCTCCCCCTCCCCTCTGACAGCTGTCTGTCTGTTTCATGTGTTCATGCCTCTGTTTCTATTTTTTTTTTGTCAGATTTTGTTCATTAGATTCTACATATAAGTGAGATCACATGGTATTTGTCTTTTTATGACTGTCTTATTTCACTTAGCACAATAATCTCCAGGTCCATCCATGATACTGCAAAAAGTAAGATTTCCTTCCTATTTATACCTGAGTAGTATTCCATTGTGTAAATGTACCACAGTTCTTTGATCCACTCATTTACTGATGGCACTAGGGCTGTTTATACATCTTGGTCATTGTAAATAACACTGCTATGAACATAGAGGTGCATGTATTCTTTCTAATTGGACATGCAAACTTTTATTATGACATTTGTTATTTAGCCTTAATAACTTGTGCTGTTTTAAAGTACTTTGACAAGTATCTTTAATCCCATAGTATAGTAACTATGAGAATGACTATCCTGTAACCTCTTCTATGTAAGTAATATATGACACATTGTTTTTATTTTTCAGGAAAGCCATTTCAGGGCCCTTATGTCTGTTAGCCAATGAAAAGGCTTTCTGTCTGCAAGAAGGTTTTACAAGTTCTGTTTGATAATAAAATTACTCCTTTGATTAGGTCAGCACTTACCCTGTGTGATTTACAAAGAGATGATTATTCTTGGCAATTACAAGACATTCAAAATCAGGTGTTGGCGGGGAAGGGGAGGGTTGGGGGCCATATTAATTTATTTTAATTTGCACTGTCAGCTGAAAAGGACCAGATTATCAGTAGAAATGGGTAGAAATGGCACCAGTGTTTGCTTTCATAAAAGAACCCCAGTGGGTTATTTATAACAGGAATGAGATAGAAATTCTCCTTTCATGTTCCTGAATTATTATAGTTATATGGAAAGTTCTATGTATTTCTATTTTGAAATGCATCCTAAAATTCCTCTTGGGTATAGTTCAACTGAGCAGAGTCCCTGAGCAGGCTATAAACAAATCTGTACCTAGCCCCCTCCCATTCAACACAAAACCCAACCCTGGGCTCTGCCCTGGGAGCAGCACCACAGAGCCAGGCCATTTTAGGTATCTTATCCCTGCTGCTGGCTCACCCCACTGCAAATGCACCAGGGAGAGCGGGGGACCACCATGAATGGCATTTTACTGTGTGTGTTCATCAAATCCCAGGAATTTGCATACATTATACCATTTAATTATTTTTTCTTTCAGTTTTATTGAGAAATAACTCGCATGCAGCACTGTATCAGTTTAAAGTATATACCATAAAGACTTGACTTATGTGGGTGTGCATTATGCACATAGTTTGCCATGTATAATGCGTACCCATGCTTTGTGCGCATTATACATGAGACTATTATACCTATTATTATACTCATGGTATGTAATCATTATACCCAGGTGTAATGCGCATCCTTATTTTTCCCTCAAATATTTGGGCAAAAAGTATACATTATACACAGCAAAATGTGTGTATTATGAATTGATTATTACAGTAAGTTTAGTTAGTATTCATCATCTTATATAGATACAAAAAATAATATTTCCTTTGTGAGAACAAGGCCTGTTCTTGATGTAAGAAGTGGGTTTTTTGAGGGGCACCTTTTCTAATTTGACTTTCTCTCTCTCGAGGACCTCATATTTCCTTAAAGCTCCCATTTCTGTGGGTCCTAGACATGAGGAAGGCAAGCCAATTACTGTAACCATCATGCACTAGAAGGTGCATCTCAAAGCTTCATCATTGCTGTGCCAGTCTTCTCCCTCATCTCACTACACAAACACCCCAATGCTTCCCGGGCTCACACTTTAACAAATCGGTCTTGACCCTGTGCTCAGTGCTAGAATAATGCCAAAGAAAGACTTGTTTCTTGTTCTGGATAGTTCATCTGAGCCTCTGAGCAGGAAGTATGCAGAGAGACCTTCCTTTATGTCATGTTCCCCAGCCTATGCTTCTGGCCTGTTGAAGAAGGAATACAGAGGATAAGCGAGAATCTGTGCCCTCTGAGCCTTTCCTGCCAGACCAGGTAGGCGGGTCTTTGGGTGATGGAGTAGGATTCAGCAGGATGGTTGGCCTTCAAAGCCAACTGATTCGTGAAGTTGGTAAAATTTGTCTTTTGCCTCTCTTCCCATTTAGTGGAGCAGTTATTGTGACTATGCCTGTCATTACATACATATCATTAATTCTGATGCATATTTTATTTGACTCTGACATTTAACTTGGTGTGTGTTTACTTGGCATTCATGGTTTACAGGCCCTGTTGTGATCACAAGCTCAGAATTTCTGAACCATATTTTGTGTTCAGTCTACTTTGCTGTAATCAAAAAGGAACACAAATTATTTTAGTTGTTTTCACTCTGTTTTTCTAATATAAGCTTATATTGAATTTGTTCCATAAGCACCAGACTTCTAGAAAGTAGCATGAACCCATGGCCTTGATAGAAGAGACAATGTTCAGGATTCTGCCACGTCTGCCTGCTTAGGCAGTGCTCTCAGCTGGGCGTGATCAAAAATGTGTCTACTGTGCGTGCAAGCAAAAGTCTGCCCACAAATGTATGCTGAGAGCTGTGATCAGTTATATTCAATTGGGCTCAAAATATCAAAGTGGAACGGAGAAGACTTGGCTAATACGGCATCTTGTAGGAATAAAACTTACGTTTCAGTGCAGAAAGGGAGCTGGCAAAGGAGAGCTCTGGGCCTCCCTTTTCCTTTATCGGGAATGCAGTCTTCCTGACGCTGAAGAGAACACTCAGAGGATTATGCCTCTATTTGGAAATCGTGTGTTTATGTGGGCATACTACATATCTTTTGCTATATTAAAGATTTGCCTGTGAACATAAAGACTTTTGTGGTTTTGTTATTGAAATGGAAAAATATATGTGCCAATATAATTACATAAATTGCCTACAGAAATTTAGAGAGATTGTTTGAAAACTGCAGGCTTCTGATTAAATGCAGTCCAAGATTTTGCCATGCCAAATCACTTGGAATTTGGCTGCTTCCCTCAGGCCTTCTCCCCCTGTTATGAGCTAACTTGAACTTCAGCTGCGAGACTATGTGGGCATGACAAATGCCCCTGCATGTGTATTTTAGAAGTTTCTGAGCTTCTCTGAAGATAGACTGAAGACAATTGTATTCTGGGCAACTGAACACTGAAATTATGCTACTTTCAAGTAAACGACTCAATGTTTTGGGTTGTTTCTTATGTTTATCATAGGTCTTTAAGAAACCATTACCATCTGGCTCTGTATCAGATATACTTATATTAGCAATGTCTAATTAAGCTTTTCAAGGCTAAGAAAGCAGAGTATAGAAAAGTTTAAAAAAGAAAAGCTATTAAGCAGTCATCTGCACACAAAAAGATAAAAAAAATAGAAAAGAAACAGCAAACTTGAACCCTATCTCCAAAGAAATCTTTGATGGCTTTTTTCTGTCCCCAGAGGACCTGGTAAGAGAAGGACTTGGAGGGGGTGGGGGGGGGGTTGGTCTCTGACCTCCCAGCAGGCAGACTTACCGTGAGCAGCGGCACCCTCAACAATGCTGGTCTTGTTTTTTGGTCTGTTTAATTCAGTTGAAACAAAACCTTACAGGAAACTCTCATTAAGGGAAGGAGTACAGGGGTGGGCACCTATTTTGATGCTGCTGGCAGCCTACTCCCTGCTATGAATGTAAATATCAGCCCACGAATTTTGAATCAGAATTAGTATGTGAGTCTGTGTTCAGAACAATGGAATAGACAATGGTTTATGACAAAATGTTTCCATTATTTCTTTGTAATATAGCAGATAAAAAATTGTTTCGGCTTTTCTGTGAGTGAATTTGGCAATTGATGAAAGAACCATCAATGGACTGTATCAAACAATTTCAGTTTCACCTTTAGTGGGGTGGCTGGGACAGTGGAGCCATTGGCCCTGCTTTTCAATGTTAGATACTAGTGTTTCAACCCCCTTATCCATTTAGGAAGTTGGATATTCCAGTGCTTGGTGGGGGGGGGGAAGGATGCTTACTGCTGATCCCAAGCCCAGAGAGAAAAGCTGTGAGAAGACCGTTTGGTTATCTGATACGTGTCTCATGCAATTTAGGGCGTTGAGTGGACTGGCTGCTGATAAACCTAAAGACTGAATGGCCCTGTCCAGAGCTTGCTTGCCAAGAGTTAAATTTTAAAAGGTCAGTGTTTGAGAAATACTCTACCCTTGCCAGCAAAGGATCAAAAGTGTATGTTTCCTAATGTCCAAATGTAATCCAAGGGCCAGAGCTGGCCTGGAGTACTCCTGAATCCTCCTCAAGAGGGCTGCCTGGAGGAGTGGAGAGACCAAGCACACCTACTGGGGAGAGTGGAATGTAAGCTAGCAGCAGGGAAGTGCATTTACCCAGACAAGGGAACTGCAGGCAAGAGGCCCCAGTAACGGGGGTTGCTGGAGGACCTAAACAAGCATCCCAGAGATACGGGTTTTTTAATAACCGACGTGGTCAGAGAATTTCACTGCAGATGGGTGCCAGTCAGTAAGACCATTGTTCCTGTCCCCTTCTGTGCCCTTCCTTTCCCTCTCCGCTTCAGTCCTGGAGGCAGCAGAGGTAGCCAATGAGGGAAAAGGAGGAGGAGGAGAAGCCCTAGGCCAGGAAACGGGAGTCAGCCTTTTTCCCTCTGCCCTGCTGCCTTTGGGGGTGGCAGAGAGAAGCTTGAATGTTAAACAGAGTTCGTGGTTACTACAGTGGAATAGACATATTAGTCACTGACATGAAGTTCTGTTGATAACTAAAGTGCCTGGAGAACTTTTTATATTTTGTTACAGATCTTATCTGAGGTGGCAAGAAATGAAGAAGTAGCTCCATAAAGGAGATTAGACCTGGTACAGGGAGAAAGAGAGTATAGTCATTGTCTGATTATAGCCCATGACTCTAATTCAAAACAAAGTCACACACTTAGAGCCTTTGTTTTAGAGAAGATTAACATCCAGTTCTAAAGCAAAATAAATGATTTAAATGATTTACATTTATCCTTTAAATGTATGTGAATTTAAATATCAACTTTATAAGACATAAGGTTCTGGCAATGCCAAGCACTTACCAGGGGCCAAAAATTGTTGAACAAATGAAAACATTTGTGAGTGATTTCATTTGACTTAGTGATAAAACTTAACTGCTGCTTTATAAAAATACATGTTATACTGACAGTCCTGTGTGGTAGGGAGGTATTTCATAAAAGACACGGGTGAGAGAGGAAATGAAAATTTAAACTTTTGTGGCTTGGCTTTTTCTATAGACTTGATTACTTCCCAGCACAAACTGATTTTATTGCATTCTTCCCTCCATTTTTTTCAAGCTGTAAAAAACCCACACTAATGTCTCAAACTGGTATAAAGACATCCACAGAATTAAACACACACACACACACACACACACACACACACACACACACACACACACTTTCTGTAATTTCTTTCAGCAGGATAGGGAGCAGTAAGGGATCCAAAGAAGAAGAATTATTGCTCCAGACAAGGGAGCTTCTGAAGACTCAGTGATTTAGGAGAAGCAAAGATTTCTGACACAAAATACTGTTTAAAAGTTAGCCTAAAAGTTAACCTGGCCTTCTTCCTTCATTCTTCTGTCCCTCCTTCCTTTTTCCTTTCTTTCCTTCCACCCAGTTACGAACTCATGAGGCAGCACTGAGCAGGGCAGGGAGGGGCTGGAGCCCAAGGAGGAGGAGGATGTGAGGAAGCCAGCCCAGAAGATACTGGAACCCATTCAAGGAGAGTGTCCTAAATGTGTTTGTACCAAACAACGGAGGCGCAATACATGTGAAACAAAAGCTGGTAGAACTGAAGAGATGAATAGAGAAATCCACAATTATAGTTGGAGACTTTAGCACCTCTCTCTCAACAATTGATAGAACAATGAGGTAGAAAATTATCAAGCATATAGAAAAATTCTTTATCAACCAAAAGGACCTCATCAACATTTATAGAACACCTCACCCAACAGCAACAGAATATGTGTCTTTTTCAACTGCCCACGGAACATTCACCGAGATATCCTGAACCACAAAACAAACCTTAAAGTTATTGAAACCACATGTAGTGTATCTCCTACCAACAGTGGAATAAAACTAGGAATCAATACCAGAAAGATACCAGGAAAATCTCCAATACTTGAAAATTAAATAACAGACATCTAAATAACTCATGGGTCAAAGAGAACATCTTAAGGGAGTCTCTCCCAAAATACATTGAATTGAATGAAAATGAAAATACAACAAATTTGGGGAAACAAGTTAATGCAAAAAATTCCATAGTACTAAATGCTTACATTAGAAAAGAGAAAAAAAAAAAGCTATCCTCAAGTCTACAATCTAAGCTTCTATCCCAAGACTCTAGAAAAAGAAGAGCAAAATAAAACCAGAATAAGCAGAAAAAGGAAATAATAGAAATGGGAACAGAAAAAAATAGAATTGAAAAGAAGAAAAACATTTGAGAGCATCAGTGGTACAAAGATCTGGTTCTTTTGGAAAGATCAATAAATTAGCAAACATCTACAGAGATTGACAAAAAAAGAAATGACACGCATTTCTGCTATGAGGAGTGAAACAGGGGCTGTCCCTACAGACCCTGCAGACATCAAAAGGGTAACGAAGGAATGTTGTGAATAGCTCCACACACATAAATTTGGCATCTTAGGTGAAATGGACCAATTCATCAAAAAAAAAAAAAAATACCATCACAACTTACCCAATGTGAAGTATATTATTTGAATAGCCTTATAACTTTTTAGGAAAATGAATTTTATTTTTTTTGTGTGTATTGGTTGTAGAGAGAGAGGAAGAGGAAGAGACAGACAGACATCAATTTGTTGTTTCTCTTATTTATGCATTCATTTGTTTGTGCTTGTATATGCCCTGACTGAGGATTGAACTCATGACCTTGGCATGTTGAGATGATGCTCTAACCAACTGAGCTACCCGGCCAGGGCCAGGAAATTGAATTTGAAAACTCTCTCAAAAGAAATCTCCAGGCCCAGGTTATTTCACTGGAGAATTCTACCAAACATTAAAGCGGAACTAAAACTAATTCTATGTAATCTCTACTGAAAAATGGAAGAGGAGGGAACACTTTTCAATTCATTCATGAAACTAAAACCCTGATACCAAAGACGAACAAAGACAGTAGAAAAAGAGAGATAGAAACCATTATCTCATAAATGTGGATGCAAGATTTTTAAACTAGTAGCAAATCGAATTCAGTAATATATATGAAGAACTATATACCATGACCAAATGGAGTTATTACAGGGACTTCCAATTTTGATATTGGAAAATCAATCAGTGTAATTCATTATATTAACAGACTGAAGAAAAATCATGTGAGTATGTGAAATGATGCAGAAAAAAATTTTGACAAAATTCAAAACCCATTCAATATTAAGGAAGAAAACTTTCAGAAATATAGGAATAGAGGGGAATTTCCTCAGTGTGATTAAAAGCTGTAACAACTTGAAAACGCAATTGACACTGTGCTTTATGGTGAAGGACTGAATGCTTTCCCTTGAATCAAGGATTATGGCAAGGGTGTCTGCTCTCACCACATGCTACTCAACCTTGTGCTAGACACTCTGACAAGAGTAATAGGCAAGAAAAGGAAATAAAAGGTAAAAAGATCAGAAGGAAAAGAAATGAAACTTACTCTATTTGCCTAGGACAGGAGTGTCTGCATGGGAAATCCCAAAAAACAAAGAAAAAACTCCTAAAACTTATAGGTGAGAATACAAGATAAACACATAAAATTAATTGCATTTTTATATACTAGAAATAAACATGTGGGCATCAAATTAAAAATACATTGTTTAAAATTGCCGAAAAATTAAATATGGCTCTTGTGTGCTGAAAACTACAAAATGCTGATGAGAGAAACCAAAGAAGATACAGACAATAGAAAGACATTCTGAACTTTGTGTCCCCAAAGTTCATGGAACTTCTATCAACATATGAGGTCATCAGACCCTCATTTCTTAAAACAATCAATTCCTTAAATAAAACCAAACACCAAATCTCTTTCAAAGCCTTTTCTCCTAGGGGAGAAGTTTATCAACCAATGCCTATTTTTAATAAAGTCATAATAACATCTATTGCAACCAGGCAGGGCTAGACTCTGCGACTGCATCATCTCATTTAACTCTCACAGCAGCATGGTGAAGTGACTCCTGTTTTCATCCATATTCCACATGAGACTCTTCTCAAGTAGCAAAAGATTGAATCAACTTGCCCTGGGTCATGCAGCTGGTGTGGTGCAGACCCAAGACTCAAACCCTTGTTCATCTAAGTATAAATTCCAAGCTTTTAACAGTTACGTTGTACTGTCTGGAGAACAGACAAACCCCAGAGTTTGAAGGACAAAGCTGTCTCAAAGCATCCGAATTCCACATCAGCCCAGTCAGTGGCAGCCAACCAAGACACTACTGAGACGATCAGTCTTCAGGCTTTGTCAGAGGGACGCCGGAGACTAACCTTGGACAATACCAGTGACAGTTATGTCTGTGTCGTGCATTTCTCTGGAAGGCCTTGTCTTGACTAGCAGTCTGCATTTTCTTTTTCTGCCAGGCAGGCAGAACCACTGTATTATAGTAATACCCGCCCAGTGAGAGGTAAAACAATGTGGGTGCAGCTCTCAAGGGCATCCCACTGTTTGCAATCTGCTGCACTAACCCCTGCACTTCAGCGCGTATTATTCATAAAAGCCCTCTTGAACCCAGCCTTCCTCCTGGAGTCTCTGTTCAGTGTCTTTGTAACAGCTGCTGTCATCTTGGCCCCACCCTCCTTATAGCAGCTGCCAGGGATGACCACTCCCAGCCTGCGAGGGTAGCGCAAGGCAGGCGGGGGTGGGGGGAAAGTTGGCAGGACGAGTGACTTCCCAGCAAGATTGTTTCTCAAGGATACTTTATCTTTGGCAGCTGCCAAGGATGCATCTCTTGTGAAGTCTAGATAGACCAGGTCCCCACGATAATCACTTCCCTTCTCAATCCTCATTCAGTAACAGACGTGTAGAGGCCTGACCATTTTCTAGTCAGGACGAGAGCCAGAGCTTACATGCACACCTGTGCCTTCCGGTCATGGGGCCATGATACAAAGAACAAAGGGCCTTTCTAAGATTCCAAAGGAGAGTAGAGGCTCGGCCATCTGTAACAGCTGAAAGAGATATTTGGGAAAACCAAACCACTCACCAATAACTGAGATTTATGTTCTTGTATGAGCATCGCTGCATTTACATTCTGTGGGCCATTCAGCATGTGGAAGAATGATTTTGTTAATGTTAACAATAAAATAGACTTGGTCACTGGGAAGGCACTTGAATATAGAGTGACAACTCTGTATTAAATTTGTAGTTTCCCAAACACATGTTTTATTTTACATACACACAAACTCATTCTTTTAATCACAGAAGGAGTTTTTAGTTTGTCGTGACCCTATTCGGGTCTCATGTTCCTCACATTGATATGAAGAACCCAAAGCAATTATTTCAGACAAGCAGCATGTTTTTCAGTGTCATTTTCTCTTAAAATATATATATTTAAAAATGAAAGGAATATTATAATAAAGGTGATGCTTAGCCAGTCAGAGAAAGACAAGTGCCATGTGATCTCACCTCTGTGCGGAACCTAATGAACTCTATAAACTGATGAACAAGATGGAAACAGAGGCACGGATACATAAGACAGACTGACAGCAGTCAGAGGGGAGGGGAGAGGGGGACCAGATGGAAGAAGGTGAAGGGGTAAACCAAAAACATATACACACAACACATAGACACAGGCAGCAGTGTGGTGATAACCAGAGGGGAAGGGGGGCGGGGTAGGTGGAGGTGGGGCAATTGGCTCAGAAAGAGACTTTGCTTGGGGCGATGGGTGCACAATGCTGTGTGTAGAGGATGTTTTATTGAGTTGTACATGTGAAACCTGTGTGGTTTTGCAAACCAATGCCACCCCAATAAATTCAATTTAAAAAAGACAATACTTAGTATTTCCCTGTGCTGGTCTTTTAAAGGCTCTACTGGTACTAGCAATTGATGAGGTTGGAGATCTGGGTCAGCGAGTCAGCTCTTACAAGTTCATAAGCTTTATTAGTCCTCCTTATCTGTCATATGAGTTGTGTACGCATGAACATCCTTTGTGAATTTACAGTGAAAAGTCCAACTACTGAGAGGACCGGGGACTTGTGTCGTTTGCCACAACTACATTGCCTTCCAAATAGGAGGTTCCATTTTATAAACTGAATGAAGACCAGAAGTTTTCTTTCTGAGTATAGAGTTAAAAAGCAAAGGAACTGAGTAAAGGTCAATGAGCTCCAGCCCTGAGGACCTAACATAGGCTCTCCTCAAGACCAAGGGCCTTGTCCACCAGAGCTCCCTGGGCAACCTGTCCAGGAGTTCTCTCCCCTAGGCTGCAGGAGAAACCCTCGCCACTGGTGCAGTTTTCCCTTGACTCCATGGAAACCAACCAGGTGGTCCACTGGGACAACTTCTGCAGTGCGACTTCTCTTACATTAGCTACCTTTACCACGGCTACTTTCCGGAGATACAGAGTAAATTATAGGACAATGTGCTTGGAACCGTGGCTGACATAGAAATATATTAGACATGGATGTCACTTGCAAGAAGATGATCATCTAGTACGGGAAGTAAGACCTATGCTGTATAAATATTGGCTCAAAATGTCACTCTTATTTTCTGGTTTTCTATAGGGTAATCATAGGATTATAATAACCATCCCCAAATTATTTCTCTCTGTCCCCTCCTATTCTGCCAAAGTTTTGTCGTGTTTCCCATGTACTCTGTGCAATCCTCTTGGCTACCACAGGACACTCACTACTTTCCTCTTCCCCTCTTAACAGTAATCTCCAATTTCTGTTAACATCAAAAAAGCCATTAGGTCGCAGATGTCTAGTGAAGAAGCAGCTCTCATCACTGCCCCTGTGGCAGTGCAGAGGCCGCCAGTGGCTGCACCCGGTGAGTGGAGTCTGCATTCAGCCACCTCCCACGGTGCCACTGACCATGCTTAGACCTCCACACCATGGGATGTGGTCTGAAGTTCAAGAACTCACATCACTTAGGCCTGGGCTGGAGTGCCAGCTCTGCCATTACCTACCCACAAGGTTTTTAAGCATTTTACTTCACTTCTGTAAGCCTCCATATCTTGCCTAATCTGTCGAGTATGGATTAGGTTGTTCTGAGGACTAAACAGAATAATATAAGCAAAGTGTCTAGCATGGTACTGGCATAGGATAGGTACAAGTGGAAGCTATTATAACATATTTATTTAATGTATCTGAATCAATCCCCCCATCTCCTGGGCACTGTGCTATATGCCAGGTCTAAAAAGATGGAGAAGTTTCTGTAGCTGGGAGCTTACTGTCCAATCAGGGGAATCAGCATGTAAATAAGTAACTGCTGTAAAGGACTATAATTGATCTGTTATAATCCCACATTTTCCTTACTCTTACCATTCATTATCCAAAATAAAAGATGATGTCCCAGAAGAGAGGTGCAGGTGACACGCTGTGAGAGTGGAGAGGCTGGAACGTCCCCTTCTGTGTCCAGGGTCAATGAGATTAACTGACACCTGTCAGCCTGGCGTGTTTACCGTGTGTCCCTGCGGAGGGCGTGTTTCTTCGCCACCATCTGTGCGAGTGTGGAAGAGCAGACCAAACCCAAAATGAGTCGAAAGATGGAGAATGTATGTGGATGTTTGGATTTGGTTTGATAAAACTGGTCAACCTCTCATTTTTAATGTGTCAGAGAACCCGTTTTCACGATGGTTTCTTTTCTTTTGATGATATTTGCATCATGCCCTCAATAGAAAAGTTGTAACTGACACAGTGCACTGGAGTAAGGAGAAGATGGACGTGGTACCTCGAGGTGTGCTCCTGAAGCCATCCCCACCTGGGGTCAGCCATTCATATAAATGTTAGTCGTGAGGCCAGCCCACAGCTGAACACACGTGTGTCAGTCTTTCCCATCTGTTTTAATTTTTGCATAAAATAACAGCAGCTTTCTTTACCCACTTACTTGAATCTGTGCTGATTCTTTTAATATTCATCAGCTAGAAGCAGTCCACGGTGCTTATCCAGTGTTTCAAAACCCTGTCACGATTAGATTTCATTGAACCAGTAGAAAAAAAATTTTTAACTGTATATTTCATTGTCTGGGTTAGAATCACTAAAATGTTATCAGTGCTCAGAGCAGGAAATTTATACTGTAATTAAACATTAAAAATGGTGTCGGAGAGACTTTTGTGTTGGTCTGCACAGTTTTTGTTGGGGCTAAGAGCAGGTATGCAAAACACCTTTCTGAAGCAGGATACTTTTCTGTTGCATATTTTTTTATTTATTAGAAATTAGTAATTTTTTTGTAGTCAAATCATCTCCTTTGTTCTCTTTTCCTGCATCTTAAAAATCGTATTGCCACGTCCCTCAGCTTCTTCATTGCTCTCTAACCTCGCCTTAAATAAAACATCTCTTGTCCTAGGAAAATAAATTTTTTCTTGTGCTGAGACAAAAAGTAAATTGATATGATGATAATGTGATTTAGCGTAATTTGGGAATATTGCTTCGATAAAAATTATAGCTGATTAAAAGAAGTAACCTTTAAACTTAAGAATTGCTCTCAGAAGTCACCATGGAAACACGAGGCCGGTATTAGTGTTTTCCTGGTAATACACAAAGAACCGTACATGCTCAGCAAGTAGAATTGATCAAATGCAACACCAATGACCCTGAATATTTTACGGGGTTGGCTATTTGTCACCATTTCAATATGCCTGTCATTTAATGCAATCAAGTGTTTTATAGTGTAGAACTTCAACTGAATTAGCTCTCAGATGAGTACTTTCATTGATAGACATGTGGATAATGGATAGGGGACTGAATACATTTTAAATAGTGTGAAACCCAGGAGACCTGCTGCCTTTTTGTCTTGGATTCTGACTTAGAGTGGCGATTAGGTCCCAGAGTTATGTAAAGACTGAGACTAATAATCAAAGCCTTTGTAGCTACTATTGTATCAATAAACTAATAACACTCTTGGAGGTTACAAAAAAAGCCAGTTGACATAAATATCTAGGCTTCTTTAATTTTCATTAAAATTTTTATTCCTAATTTTTATCTTGTATGGTGTCCCTTCTCTGTTTAAAAGACCTCAGTTTGCAGAACACAGGGCAATTACAATGCAATGCTGAGAAAAACACTAAAGAGATTCACATTCTAAATGCAGAGAGAACACCTCTCTGAATCTCCCAATCTAACTCTAGCACTTTTCTCTGATAACTTTAGGGCACACTGATTTAAATATTTGGTGACTTTGAGGACCTGCAATGTCACTGGTGGTATAAAGGTGTAGATAATTATTAATATGTGCAATAACCACAATCCCAAAAGATTTTTCCAGATAGTACTTAAAAAGAAAACATTTTGCCCTGGCTGGCATAGCTCAGTGGATGGAGTGCGGGCTGGGAATCAAAGTGTCCCAGGTTCGATCCCCAGCCAGGGTACATGCATGGGTTGCAGGCCATAACCCCCAGCAACCACACATTGATGTTTCTCACTCTCTCTCTATCTCTCTCCCTTCCCTCTCTAAAAATAAATTTAAAAATTATTTAAAAAAAAAAAAAGAAAGAAAACATTTTTTACTGCTGGAATGAAAAAATAGACTGTTACCTACAGGACCATCTGGTGGTTTTATTTTTATTTATTAAGAGCATATAATGTGCCAGATATTGCTCACTGTTAAGTAGACCCAACTCCATCTTGATGGACTTAATATACACTGTCAGCTGGCAAAAATGCAGGAAATAAATGTGTGCACTGCTCCCTTGGAAATACGTGGTTCTTATCCCTTTGTCTTTCCCCAGCTCCCAGACATGCTTCCCTTTATTTAGATGTAAAAATAACAAAATATTTTAGATAAAAGCAAAAAGAACTATGTGGTTGGATCAATATGAACAAGCTCAAGTTTATAAAGTGAGGATAAGTATCTAGTCTTTTTTCAGTTTCATCTACAATTCTTTCATTGCTCAAGATAGAACAAAAAAGAATATTTTTAAACTGAAAGTATCCATCCATAAGTACTGACAATTCTAAATAAAATATTGGTATATAAAAATATTGGTATAGTAAGTACAACCATATACTGAAAAAGATAGTGCATCACAACTGAGTGGCAGTATTTTCAGAATACAGAGTAGGTTACCACTAGAAAATTAACCAAGGTAATTTACCACATTAACAGAAGCAGGAGAAAAACATCAGATAAATATTTGGTAGAGCTTAATGCTCATTTGTTATTTAGAAAAAATTTTTAGCAAACTAAGAATAGACAGATTCATTAATCAGATAAAGATTATCTGCACACTATCTATGGCAAACAACATACTTAATAGTAAAATATCTAAAGCTTTTTTCCTTAAAATGGGGACAAGACTAAGAACATATGTGCTCTCTCTCCTGTTCAGCATTGCACTGAAAGTGCTAGCTGGTGCAGTACAGGAGGAGAAAGAAATCAAAACGTTGTCATTACATGACACATGAAATAATACGTTGTCTGTCAATTGTATCTTCAGATAAATAAATACACAGACAAGTGCTCCTCCAATGATGTCCTCACCCTAACTACAGGAACCTGTGAATAAGTTACCTTATGTGGCAAAAGAGACTTTGCAGGTACAATTAAATTACAGACATTAAACTAGGCAGTGGGTTAGTTAAATATTCTACAGGGAGAAATGATTATTTTTCCATCTATTTCACACTACACACAACACTCAATTTAAGATGGATTGATAAAAATGCAAGGCCAGCATACAAAAAGCAATTATATTTCTATACACCAGCAACAGAATTAAATAGGAAATAAAATTTAAAAAATATGCCATTTAGGCAAATATTTTAATTTTCATTAGTATCAGCTTCTGGTCAAGATGGCAGAGCGAGTGAACGTGGTGCTCACATCCTCCAACAGCTGCGTGAAAGTTACAGCTGAACTACGGCACAACCGCCGTTCAGAAACCGCCTGAAATCTAATGGAATGGAAGTCCTACAACTGAGGATATAAAGAAAAAACCACATTGAGACTAGTAGGAGAGGCAGAGACACAGAACTGTCTGGTCACACGCACTCGTGTGCTGGATAAAAATTGGGAGGGATATCTCAACTGGGGAGGTCCTCCCTGAGGAGCAAGGGCTCCCAGCCCCACATCAGGCCCCCCAACCCAGGGTTTCAGTGCCAGGAAGAAAAGTCTCCATAACTCCTGGATGTAAAACCCAGCAGGGACTGTGGCTGAGTGAGACAGAAGGCTGCTGGATTCCCAGGCGGTCCCTCCTCTGGGGCCTGTATATGGACTTACTTGGGCTCACTCCATTTGAGCTCCAGTGCTTGGAGGGCACCAGGGACATGCGGAGAGGAAGTGAATTGTCTGGGTTCAGGACCAGGGCTGGAGGGGCAGCTTTCTCCAGACAGAAGTGCTGGCAGAGGCCACTGCTTTTTCCCCCGAACCCTCCCCCAACAGATCCAGCAGGCGGGTTCTGTATCTGAGTCTCTATCGACCTGTCACTGTTTGCCCCACTTGGTGACTCTGAGACCTTGCCCCACCCAACTTACATAATTTCTGAGGAGAAATCTGCTGGAATTCCTTGTTCCTCTGAATGGAATGTTTCTTTTTTTCTCTGGCTGTCTTCAAGACTTTCTCTTTATGGGATGGATAACAGTGATTTGGCTAGCATGTATATACGTGTGTTCTCCCTTCCCTCCTGACTTTGGTATTTATTTTGCTTGAAGTTCCCTTGTAGTTTCTGGATAGGTTTTTTAATTTTGGAAAATTCTTCAAGTATTTTACTGGTTCATTCTCTCTTCATTGTCTCGGATTCCAATTACACGTGTGTTAGACTGATTGATATAGCCCAATAGCTCTTGATTTTTTGTTATTTTTCCCTTAACTTTTTTCTTCTCTGTGTTTCCATTTAGATCTTTTCCATTCACCTATTTTCAAGTTCACCAATTCCTCCTTCCATAGTATTCAGTGTGCAGAGGAATCTGTTGAAGTAATTCTTTATCTCTGATACCATGATTTTTTCTAGTGTTTCCATTTAACTCCTTTTATAGTTCTCTGCTGAAATTCGCCATTTGTTCGTGCATACTTTATACCGTTTCCACCGAATTCCTTCACATGTTAATCTTAGGTATGGTAAAGTCCATGCCTGATCCTTCCACCACGCGGATCATCCATCTTTGAATCATTTTGTATTGCTTTATCTCTTGAATATATATTGGGTGTTTTTCTTGTTTTTTTTTGTATCTCTCACAATTTTTGAACTAATGATTGGGGTTGATTGTGGAACAGTAGGACAGACTGAGGTAAATAATATTCACAGCTGAAAATGCACAGACTCCTTTCTCAGTGTGGACGTATATCACTCTAATGAGGAGCTGAGCTCGGTTTCAGTTTTGTTGTTGCCATGGTTGCCTTCAGTGCACCAGGGGCTTTAAATGTTTTTGGAATGGACTGCTGATACCTTGTGCTTATGGTGGAAGCTGAGGTGCCAAAATGTTTTTTGCTGTGTTCCTGCCTCACTCTCTGTGAGAGGCTCTCACTCTCTGCCTCACCTTCCAGCAGTCCCTGCAAACCTGTTCCACAGAAGTGGTTCTTTTTCATGCTCGTGTTCTTCCTCAGCAGTATATTGTGTTGCTTGTTTCTTGATGCTTTGCTTATGTGAGGGGGGACATGAGAAGGAATTCTCAATTGTAAGTAATGTTGTGTTTCATGGTCTTTGTGCTGGTTACATAGAATTCTTGCTACTGGAGTGATTTCTGTGGGCCGAAGTATTTTTCAGTTAAGCTGAAACCCGAATTGCCTTCTGGAGGGAGGGTCCCTTGTAGGTACAGGCTGCCCCCACTAGGTGAATGTTCTAGGAACCCATCTGTATCAGTGTACCAGCTGGCATTGTTATGAGAGGCTGTGTTCAGCTTCAGTGAATTTTTTTGAAGACTCTTTCTGCACGTTTGCCCATTTCATGATGGGTGATTTACAAGTGTCCCTGCCCACTGCTGAGTGTTCAGCAGTTTTTGACCAAAAACTGTATGACCCCCATGTCCCACCTTCCCTATTCACCTGATCTCACCCTGAGAGACTGCTTTTTTTTGTTTTTGTTTCCCTGGATGATAAAAATCCTCAAAGGGAAATGTTTTGCTGATGTGGAAGAAGTGAAACAAAAGACATCAGAAGCACTAAAAGACATTAAAATTGACACGTTCAAAAACTGTTGAGCAGTGGGGAAAATGTCTCAATAGGTGTATTGCATCAAATGGAGAGTTCTTTGAAAGTGACTGAAGTTTAAGTGTGTAAGAATAAATAAACAATTTTTATAAATAAATTCCAGTTTTGGGGGGTACCCCCCCCATTACTACCTGCTGGTGTCTTAGCTCAGAGAGAGCAAAAACCTGAGAGAATGAGATATAGGACAGGAAATTTTTTTTCTGTGAGGAAGACTTGAGTGGCCAAGAGGCTGGCCAGCATCAGAGGACTGAGTACGTGAAGAACTACTGGTCCAAAGCACTGCCATATTCCCAGGTCTGTCTGCTTCACGTGGTACTAGCTGGGGCCATATCTTTTTCATATTCTTGTAGCCTCTCAACAGCTATCCCTGTAGCATTTATACAGAAAGTACTCTGTAAGTGGTACTTTAACCAAAGAGTTACTGGGACTATTATTTTAAAAGAGGTCTGTACTCATCAGCAACCTTTCATAAATCAAACAGAAACTTCCCAGCATTAACAACCCGGAACTGGAAGTAACTCATGGACAAGTTCAGTTACCCGCTGCCTTCATCACTGTCTGCATAACCATTTTTGCACTATTGACTTACATCAAGACAGTCTCGTCATGACCGAGTGGTAGACACAGAGATTTTCTTAATGTTGTACTCACACGGGAATTTTATTATCTTTTGCTTAACTGTCTGGACTTTAATTTTAAGAGGATGTGTTTCTTTTCAATGGTAATACCTATTAATATTTAATGTGGCTTTGCCTTTGAACTTAAAGTATTTGCTATTTGTTTTTGAGGTGGAGTTGTCAGCTCTTGCTTTGATATGATAAGTCAGTCATTTGAGATTTCTTAGGATCATTCATAGCAAAGGAAAACATTTTCTCTCAATCCTTTGTTCATCATGAAATTTAGGTAAATATATGTATCTCATATATTGTAGGAATTTTTGTGTGTGTGTGCTTAGGCCAACATCTGGTACCTTTTATTATCAACCTGTCAAAGAATGTCATTGAGTGTATGCATGGCATACAACTTTAGGTGTTGAACTTAAACATATGTTTCAGAGTCTTTTCAAGGTTTGAGCCTTACATCTTCAATATTTTCTATAACTGGCCTTGTTGTGACCTGATTCCTATCCTTCATATTTGTCCATTCTTTCTATCTGCACATTGATAGAATATAAGGATATGTATACTATGGAAAATAGAATTTGAGAAGTCTTTTGATAAGCTGGTTCTTGAGTAACATGTTAACATGTTACCCATTAGCAATATGTTTTACAGCCAGCTCTGTAAGTCAGTCATACTGGGCGAAGTTTTGATCTGATGAGTATCTATAACTAGTTATTTACACTTTTGTAGCCCAAGTACAATGTCAGTATTTAAGGGACAGCAGTATAGGCAGAACCAGATCATAATTAGGGAATGAAATAGATTTCTAGAAGGGGTATAACTATCCTATTTCAGGAGTGGGACAACGAGGCATCAGTTTAATTTAAATTTCAGCACAAAGACTATTTTATTTGGAACTAGACTAAAGAGACAAAGTGGGGCCATCTGGTTTTAAACCCCCCTTCTCCAGCGGAGCCGAGCAGCTCACCTTCTCTCCAATCTTTATTTCCCGTGCTGTCTGGCAGAGAGATACGCACCCTGGCATGATTACCAAAACAAATTAATGCTTCTTAAGTCTGCTTATAATTAATAACTCCCAACAGAACATGAGTCTTCTGTAGGTTTGGAATCTTGCCTAATTTTCTCTAAGATAAGTAATTAGATGCCGAGGACCGATAAGGCTGTTCCCGCCGAGTATCTGCCAAACAACCTGCATCTGTAATGTGGGTAAGATGATTAAAATCTGAGAATGGCTGGAGGTTTTTCACATGTCGCAGCACTGAAGATACTTACTCTACCCCGCCCCCCAAGCCCCAAACAAGATTTTAAAGGAATCAGTATGTCTATACCTACAGTCATTTAGATGATGTGGTTAACATCTTTTTTTTCTATTTTGTTCTTTGTTTCACTTAGAAGTTGTCTGTGTGAATACTACCAAATTGACAATTACACTTTTTCTGGAATTTGGTCTACATGGAATCATGTTTTCTGGAATTGGCCAATGGAATCATGTTTACTAACTCTTTTTATAACAATCTATTGGGCCATTGCTATCGTAGGGCTTCTCTTCGGTAGCTTGTCTGAGTGTTATGAAAGTCAAGGTCAGAGCTCTGTACTGCCTGGGTGATAACCCTTCCCCAAGGTTCAAACGGAAGACTTCTATCAGCTTCATTTCATTTCCTTAAAGCAGGATTTTTCAACCTCGGCGCTATTGACATGTTCAACAAGACAGTTCTTCATTGTGGGTGCCGTCTCTTGCGCTGAACAGTGCCGAGCAGCGTCACTGGCTCTATCCACCAGGTGCCAGTAGCAGCCAATCCCTCCACCCCACGTGTTGGCAATCCAGAAGGTCTCCAGACATTGCCAGATACGCCCTTTAGATTATAATCACCCTTGTTGAGAACCTCTGGCCTGCAACATAGAGTTCCACCAACATAATGGTGACAGTATAATAAAGGAAACCTTTATTCGTGGTGAGTTTTAACTGGATCCCAAGCTAGTACTGTTTACTTATCTCATCCACAAAGTTACTATTAAATAACTCAGAAGGCACAAGCAGAGAGCAGTTGACTGAACACGTATTCTGATTTAACCAAGCCGGTACCTCCTAGTAGCTGGATATAGTAGAAGCTTATAGTTTTGAAAAGGTTGGGTCTTAAATGTTTGTGAGTCGTCAGTGCTTTAAAGATAAGAAAAGGAGGCCTATGAGTAATTTCACATGTGGAGTTATTCATCCCAGGGGCTCAGCTCTGCTGTGGAGAGGGCAGTGTTCTCTCAGAGCCCAAGCACAGCTGGGAATAACCAAGGTTTATTTATACAACTCTCATTAGGCAAGAACTTCCAAAAAATAACCTGGTGGCTTGCCAACACAAGGAGGCTCAAATTTAATTGACCCAAAGTAACTATAAGTGTTCAGAGAGAAAGGTTATAATTGGAAAAAAGGATGTTGCAGATGCGGGATGAGGGAGAATAGAATGCTTTGTTATTGTTGGTTAAGGAGTATCCCGGCCAAGATGGAGAGGCTCTTGGATTAGTTTAGAAGGAAGAGGAGTTGGTATTAAAACAGAAGTACCATAGGAATCTTCTTTCTTTCTTTGATTAAAATCATTGCTTAGGTCAAATTCTTAAGGTAAGAAATCAGAAAGGCAGTTATCTTAAGACGTATATAAGGTATGAAACATTTAAGGCATATTCGACATAAAAATTTGAAAGTTAAACAATGAAATCTTCCCTTACCAGCATAGAATTTAAATATTAGTCTGTTTGTGTGGATGTTATGGGAGGGTAAATCAATAATTTCTTGCTGCCGTGTGCATATGTAGAAATCCCCAGTTACCCTCTATAGTGATATCCTGTGAACTTGTAAAGGTTATGGGAAAATACTTTGCACACAAATTCTTAGAAGATGACAGATCTTTAATGATTAGATATATGAAAATAGGTTTATTTATTTTTTCCTTTTTATTGAATTTATTGGGGTGACACTGGCTTACAAAATTATACAGGTTTCAGGTGCACAATTCTGCACATCATCTCTGCACTGTATTGTGTGTTTACCACCTCAAGTCAAGTCTCTGTCCATCATACTTTATCCCCCTATACACTCCTCCACCTCCCCTCTGCCCTGCAACCACCACACTATTGTCCGTGTCCATGAATGTTTTTCTTTTTTGCTCAGTCCCCTCCCCACCCAGGCCCCAACCCCCAACAGCTGTCAGCCTGCTCTCTCTGTGAACCTGTCCCTGCTTTCTTGTTAGCTCAGCATACTCATTAGATTCCACATGAGTGAGATCACATGGCATCTGCCTTTCTCTGCCTGGCTGATTTCACTTAGCGTAATGCTCTTCAGGCCCATCCATACTGTCGCAAAGGGCAAGGTTTCCTTCTTTTTCGTGGCCTAGGAGTATCCCATTATGTAAATGTACCACAGCTTTTTTGTCCACTCATCTGCTGATGGACACAGGCTGCTACCAAATCCTGGCTATCGTAAATAACACTGCAATGAACATAGGGGCGCTTGTATTCTTTTGAACTAGTGTTTCCCAGAAGTAGAATCACTGAGTCATAAGGCAGTTCCATTTTTAATTCTTTGAGGTAACTCCATATTGCTTTCCACAGTGGCACACCAGTCTGCATTTTCACCAACAGTGCACTAGGGTTCCCTTTTGTCCACATCCTAGCTTTTGTTGTTTGTTGTTTTGAAATAGGCCTATGTAGAAAAGCACAATATAAACAATAATTTCACAATTTTCAGGAAATTGATAAAAATATTCATTCAAATAGCTAAAAGTAAGGTTTAAGATTTCAGTTCTTAAAGGACTGGCAAGAACTCTTTCAACAAAGAAATCGTGAATGTATGGGTTGGTTTTCTTTTCTCTGAGAATCAGATATTTTTAGTTCCAGAGGGCATATGTTATAGACATTTTAAAAATTCACTTATTAAATATCAACTATAATTGAAAAAAATTTTAAAATCTAACTGAGGTCACTCTTCAATTCTTACCTTTTACCCTCTTACCCTGCCCTCAGGGTCCCTTTTGGAAAAGATCCTTCTCTGCTAATGTCTTATAAAGATTGCCAAGTATCTCTCATTACTACAAACATTGTGGCACTAGTCTTTTTTGTGTGTGTGTATGTTTATGTATTTTTTAGAGAGGGGGGAAGGGAAGGGGGGAAGAGAGGAAGAGAAACATCAATGTGTGGTTGCCTCTCATGTGCCCCCTGCTGGGGACCTGGCCCACAACCCAGGCATGTGCCCTGACTGGAAATCGAACTGGCAATCCTTTGATTCGTAGACTGGCACTCAGTCTACTGAGCCACACCAGCCAGGGCTGTGAGACTAGTCTTATGAGAAATTCTTCCTTCATTAACTGCTAGTGGTTATTATTAAGTGAACAAACCATTCAGTCACTCAACTAATCACTCTGAGATCAATGTGTGTATTTTCCAAGAACAGTTAAGGTTAAATCCAGAAATCTGAGTAGACAGATGCCATAATATTTTGTGTTCACTCACGTTTGTAGAGGATTGCATTTTTGTTATCTTAAAATAGCAATTTAGGTACTTTATTTATCAACTGGAGATAAATGTTTAAAGAAAATTTTAGTAGTCTTCTAGAGGCAGTTATTTACAGATAGCTATAAATACTTTTTTAAAGAAAGTCTAACTTTGTATTCATTTTT
Source organism: Phyllostomus discolor (assembly GCF_004126475.2). NCBI lineage: Eukaryota > Metazoa > Chordata > Mammalia > Chiroptera > Phyllostomidae > Phyllostomus > Phyllostomus discolor. The sequence goes on from NC_040906.2 coordinate 31,948,819, forward strand.
TTCTTGCAAGTTGAAATTCATTTTTATTAAACCAGTGGAAAAAACTAGATTTTGTTTGTTTTAAGTTAAACATGAATCAATTCATATTTACTTCACTTATTAAGAATGAGCACAGTGAAGCTTTGAAAAGTTGTAACAATGCACGATTCATTTTAGAAAATATGCTTCTCACTAGAAAAAGAATTTGGAGGCATGCATACTGCTGCAGCTGGGCATGAGAGAACAGCTGGAGATACCCACGGAGCTATTTTTAGCAAAGGCAAGACAAGCTTCCTGCTCCCTTTGTTGGTTCAGTAACCAGTCCTTGGAGAAAAACCGCTTTGATGAGCCCTGCAAATATAAAATCAGAGATTAGGGGTGAATAGTGTTGGAAATTCAACTAAGATCCAGCAAAGCATACCTCCAGGCACTGTACCTCAAGCTACCCCCAAAATGTATTTAAGTTACCAAAAAGGTTTTGCCAATTATTAATCTAAAGCCTTAATATTTTACTTTTTGCAATTTATCATCAGGATGCTATCATGAATATTCATAAAGATTCAGCTACACAAACATTCATAGCTGTTAATATCAATAATAATAATACCTACAAGGGGATAACTTAAAAGTTAAAAATGGGAAAGTAAAATTATTGAGACATTATTGTACTGATTTACTGGAATGCTGTTTAGTCATTAAAGTGACATTGCAAAGGAATATTCAGCCCTGGCTAAGTAGCTCAGTTGGTTAGAGCATCATCCCCACATGCCAAGGTTGGGGGTTCGATCCCTGGTCAGGTTACATACAAGAATCAACCAACCAACGCATTAATGAGCGAAAAAACAAATCAATATTTCTCTCTCTCTTTCTCTTCCTCTTCCCCCTCCCTTCCTCTCTCTAAAATCAATAAAAAATAGTAAAAATAAAAATGAATAAAGAATGTTCAATGTATGTAAAAATATTCACTGCCTATTAAGCACAAAAAGAAAAGTTATGAAAGAATACATCATGACTTATGTGTGTTTATGGGCTGTTTGCCTAAGAGGACACTCACTAAATTGTGAACAGGTTATCTCTGGCTGTCCCCACTATGGATTAGGATCCATGTTACTTTCTTCTTTCTCTCCCTTCCTTCTTTCCTCCCTTCCTTTCTGCCTTCCTCTCTTCCTTCCTTCCCTCCTTCCTCCTTTCCTTCCCATGTAGTTTAAATAGTAATTTACAATTATTTTTTTTAATTAGTGCATTAAAACAAACTTATTGAAAAACTTCTCTGGGCAAATACAGTTCCAGTCAGTCATTATGTTAAATAATGCATGTCTTCCTGAATATATCTTATTTAGAAGTTATATTTTAAAAGTCAAGGGTAAAAACATTGTCAGAACTGAAAAGTTCATTTTAAAGGAAAAATCAAGCTCATCAGAGTGACCAGCAGTGTTTAGAAGGGTAAGCTTCCGAGCCTGTCTTTAAACACAGGAGAAATAGCGAGCACCTGAACTTCCACCTCTTTCTCCCTTCCTCTTCCTGAGGACGCCTTTAGGCTGTCCACTAGGGAAAGTGAACACAGCGGTGGAGGTAAACCCAATGCTGCAGGTGGGGTTATCTCAGAGTTATGGAGGAGGATGTAGAGAGCAGTAATCTGACCTCATTATTGTAGCAGAGAAAGCACAACAGTACAGCTTCTGGACAGCAGCTGAGGAAGGAAGGTATGAGGCAGACAGAGGTACCAGCATGGAGAAAGGATGACAAGAAGAGCGCCTGTCTCTCCAGCAGGGTAAAGAGAAGACGGCTGTGAAAATGACACAGGATCAGCTTGTACAACTCCGCTGACAGAGTTGCTCTGCCTTCCTAGTGCCTAGGTGGGAAAGCAGAAAACAAGAAGAAAACAGAAAGAAATCCACATTATTATTTCATGTGGGCAACTATTTGTGAAATTATCAGAACATTTGATAATTCTCTTGGCATTTTAATAAAATCCACCATTAATATTTAATTTTAATAATTTTGAGTTAGTCTTTCCAATCCAGCACTCTCCCTAAGCACAAACTTGGGGACTTTTTCCACAGCTGTCTCAGCAAATGCAAGCTGAAATTAAGCTATATTTAAAATTCTTTTGATTAGACAAAGTTGTTTTATACCTTTTTTATGACATAGCTAGGGCTTTGTATAAATTATTTACAAATCGGTGGCTTACTTTAATATTTTGAAGCCAGATGAAATCTCAGTCTGCAATTTGGGATGTTTGGACATTTATCAGGATCATGTCACTTTGCAGCAGGTAGTTAAAAACTGATGGTCATAAATAAATGCAAAGCACCCTCCTAAGGAAAACTTTCATTGTGGGTCGGATGTCAAAACTAGAACGTGCCGTTGGAAGCTGCAGGAGTTGGCTGGCACGCGATTCAGCAGATCCTGTGTTTATCAGCTATCAGGCATTTTCAGAATAATTTAGTATTTAAGAGAAATTCTGAAAAAACAACCCACATCTTTCTACTGTGATAACATATAGAGCAGTCTCCCAAAATTTATATGCAAGTGTGTTTATTGCCATTTTCATTAGTTAATAAGTGAAATTCCAAAGGCTGAATAAAGTGAGTAAACAAAAAAGAAACTGTCCGGCAAGTTTTGATTTTGTTCTGTCAAGGTACACTTTATCAATTCTAATCTTTTGATCGCTGATCCCTGGTATTTAAAAAAAAAAAAAAACTGAAAGGACACTTTTATTACAATTACTTGTGGTTTTGGCACTAGAGTTTGTAAACAGATCATTCTTACTGAACTTTCAGCAACCTAATTTATCTTGAAATTAGGGCTTTTAGTTTCTAATACATCTCTAACTAACCCATATGCTGAATTATAGAACAAACGATACAGTGTGCATCCACAAAGGGAAAAGCAGTCCGGATCAGACACCTGCTCTGTCGTGCAGCAAATGCAGGCAGCTGGGACCCGTCAGTTTCGAGCTGACCATGTCAGGACTGCTTTTCTACATGGAACTCTTGAATGTTTTTTAGCTGCCTTTCCACTGCACACTCACATGTTTGAAGTCCTACATCTAAAAAAAATTAGAACTGCATTTAAATCAGCTTTCCCATAGTTTTTAGAGTGTGCATTTGAAGTATTTTTTAAACGTGAGCCTTTTTGAATAAAGCCTTGTTAAAGCCAGAGCAAAGTCATTCTGATGGATAATCAGGAGCAAGAAGGAAAACTTTAGAGGTACCGATTTCTGTTCAGTTTGCCCTTCTGAGTCAAGCAGAGTTATACAATATTTTCAGGTTTTCTTTCATTAACAGGAATGAGGTAGTAATAAGTACATGGGTAACACGAAACTTCATTTTAGTCAAGAGTTTCACCTGTCTTCTCAAACCTGTTATTGAAGCCACCAGCAAGCTGGGAGACTGATCATGGGGAGAACTCCGAGAACCTTCATGATATGCTTTATTAAATTAAATACCCCGCCTCTCCACCTTCTGTTCAAAGAACTAATTAACAGCCAGAAAGAAAAGACAAATAGCAGATGGGAGAGGAGGCATAGACACCCTGAAACTGGTGAAAGCCTCTGAATGCCAAGAGTGAGATGGCTCCGTTCACATCCTCGCAGCTACACTCCCAGAATGTCATGTGTTTTAAATGACAGACACTTTTTCCTGAAGATGCTTCGTCCCTGTCGTCAGCCGAACTTGACTAACTTACAGACTTGCGGGGTTTGTGAAACCAAAAGGGAGATGCATTGCTTTAGCACCTGATTTTCAAATTAATTAAAATTCATGAATTATCCACAGGCTCTTTGGGCTTGTGGCAGGCAAAAGATACTTTGTGTGGTGGTCGGGGTCAGAGGCAGGGGGCACGTGTTCCCGGGGAGACTGGAAGTCATTTATATATATGCCCTGGAGGCTGGAAAGTGTTTCTGTTCCTGTTTTTGTTTTTGTTTGTTTGTTGTGGAAGTGGAGGGGGAGGCTAAGGGTGGGGTGAGATTGAAAGAAACTGGAATTGAGTCCTATGGACAGTGTCCTTCTCCAGGTATGTTGGCTGCTCTGGAAGGAAGGGGTTGAAATGTTCTGTTCAGTGACAGTGAAAGGAAAAGAGAGGGGGAGTCTGCCTGGAGTGCGTGGATGGGCTAACACCGCACAGAAAGTGAATCCAGGAGGGCCACATTTGCCCAAATGCCACCGAAAACTGGCTCCCAGCAACCCCTCCAGTTAAGGAGAGGCATAATTATGAGAGTAGCGTGTGGCCTGGGTGGGTTTACAGTGGAAAGACCCTTAGGAGAAACCATTTTTTAAATTGACACACACACACACACAGGCTTTGGAGTATCATAGTTGCATCACATTATTGTTTCTTCTTTTCAAAATCTCAAAACATTTTTCTTATGTTTGCCTGTATCAATAAAATAACTGCGGCATAACAGTCATTCTCCGTAAATGAAAACATGAGTTAATGAAATGAAATTTTGTGAGCTTCGAGAGAAACCATTCTTTGAATTATCTTTATTTAGCTTAAATGAAATGACTGTACTTTTGCAGTCGATCATAAATGATCTGTACTTTATTGTGTATTTCCTTTTCTTCTGCAGTGAGATTTATTTTTGAAGTAAGGCGTGATGGGGGAGGGGAGAGGGGTCTGCTGCCTGAAGGGGGCTGCAGGTGATCTGAGATGTGAGTCCTTGAAGCATCATCTAGCTGGGGTGAGGTCCCCTGCAGCTCTGCTAGGGACTCTAAGTGGGGAAGGAGGCCAGAAAGAAAGAGAAGATGGTACCTGTGAGATCGCCCTCGAGGTGTGCTGAATGAACTTAGCTCTCTAAGGCAGGGGTGTCAAAGTTATTTTCACCGTGGGCTGCATCAGCCTCATGGTTGCTTTCAAAGGGCTGAATATAATTTTAGGACTGTGTAAATGTAACTACTCCTTAACGGTTAAGGGAGAGCTTGGTGCTGCCGCCAGGAAGAAACAAGGTGCCGGGCCAGATAAAAAAAAGGTGGAGGGCCTGATTCAGCCCGCGGGCTTTGTGTTTGCCGCCTGTGCTCTAAGGCGAACCTCCTCTGTCAGAAAGGAGCCCAGAAGAGAAGTTGATATCTGGCAGCTCCTGGGAGAAAAATGAGCAAGGGCAGACCATGAGGCTTTCAAGTCATATGGAAAGTTCTTGGCCATCACCATGATTCACTTGAAGAAGGGAGGGGACCCCACGATTCCTCAGCCTCACAGCCTGAGAAGAGTTCACTGGAAATCCAGTGGGATTGATCTCCTAATCTTGGAATAGCATAGCTCTGTTCCCTAAACCTGCACAAGTCCCCTTTAAAAGAGAGGAAGGCACCTTCTCAAGTTCTCTCAAAGTTCCCATGAAAAGAGTCAGTTGTGGAACAACAGTGGGGGAGGGGGGAGGCCTTGACGGGCACCTCCAAAGGGTAGTAAGACTTTTCAGAGTTTATGTTAATTGGAGCTGATGGGTGATGTCAAAGTATGGACTCCTCAAAACAATTTAAACAAGACCCGCCTACAAAGAGAGGAGGAACGTGTGTTAAAGATTGTTTTAAGTAATGACAGAATTCATACATGTATGATATGGTAGACCTTATTCAAGGAGCACTTGAGGAACAGAGCCTTTATAGGCACTTTAATGAGGTAGTATTCTAATAAGACTGCTAGGTTAGATACAAAACTGGTTACATCTCAAAGAGCACTAAGCTATAATCTCTGGACTTATCTTTTCTACCACACAGAAATAATGTGTGTGTCTGCTAGAAACAAATCTACAAGTTAACATATAAATTCATAGAGACTGAGTCCTTAATTAACATTATACTGAAAAGTTAATCCTTGGGTAGAGCTATTAAAACGATGCCTCAGGATGATTTTTAAAAGGGCACAGAATTATCCTCATTGCCTTATTTATAAGTTCTGGATAATTTTTTTATAACAGTAGAGAACCCATAAATATCAAATACCTCTTGATAGTTACCCCTCTTGCTCTTTTTCCTAAACTTATGTTACCTATGTAACATATGATAATAGTTGGTGAACACAGATCTTTGCCCCCTTGCCTCTTCACACACACACACACACACACACACACACACACACGTATTGCAGGGATCCAAAGAGAAAAACAATAAAAGAGAATCAGGTGACTCTCCCTCTGATAGAATACATCAATATGTTGAACTCACTGCTGATACAGGAGAGCTTAACTCTGGAATCACTCTGAAAAGTTCTGGAGGTAAATAGGTGTGGTCAAGGGTAATAAATAATTCCTTGCTATGGACATCAAAGAAATAGCCAGTTTTGTTGTTGTTGCTATACTGAAGTTTCCTTGCAGTAACTGTTGCCAGATCCAGGAGGACGCATGGCACTCATAATCACATCCCTGGGGGATATATTAAGGGTCCCCAGGGCATACTTGGTTGGTATCAGCGACCAAGGCATGCACTCTGTACCTGGAATCCGCCGATGGCTACAGCCTGCTGCGTTCCCTCAGAGGTTTTCACAGGGACCCTTTCCAGCTCTCTCTCTCTTTCATCCTGTCTCCAAGACAGAAACATTCCTTCCCTCTCCTGGCTCACCACCTACACGACAGAGTGAAACCAAACTCGGCATCCCCTCCGTAATCAGTTTTGGCTTCCTCTAGCCTTGCTCAGTCCTTGTGTTTTCAGTCACCGTGGTGCCTTAGCCCCAAAGATAGTGACATTTCCTCTGAGTTAATCTTAATGCTCTTCCTCATCTGCAATGTCTATGGCAAGATGAAGAGAATCATGATACTCTGTTATTTCAGAAACATACAGCCTGGCTTTTACTGGTCTGATTTAGGTATTTACAACCAGAGAATGTGTTTGGAATCCTTTTACTAGTCTCTCACCTTCTTTGTAGTATTGGTCCATCAATCACATACACATTTAATTTGCTGTTAGTTTTCTTTAGTGCCTTATAGCAGAGGGTCCCCTCATGATGAGTTATGTGACTCCTCACAGTAAACTGACATGGCTGAGAAGGACACTTATCCTAGAGCATTTTTCAGTGACAAGACCATGTTCTCTGAAAGGTCAGGTTTGTTTACTCATATGTTTTGCTGGTTGGTTGGTTTTTAAGTGTACCAATGAATATGTTTTCAGATTGTTATAAAGAGAAAAATCCATCCCAAATATAAGATACTAGTAATGTTTTTAAGAGTTCTGCACTGTTGAAACAGGAAAATAAATATATTATCATTGTAATTAATTCCTCGGATGCTCTCTCACTCATTTATCAGATTTAATTCAACAAGTATCCATTGAATGCACACTCCCCAGTATAGCTAGATCCTGCCCCTAAGGAATTTGCAGATTAATGGCCATGAAGAAATGCACTCAACCTACAGGAGTACTGGCCAGAATGGCATTATTGCTGTAATAAAGGTAGGCTACTCACAGTCGTGAAAATGTTGACCCCTTAAATTTTGGCTGGATACCATGTATTGAATATAGCTAAAAAGACCTTGGAAATCATCTGGCTCAACCCTCTCACTTTAAAGCAGAAGGTTATCTTATTCTTTACCAGAGTAATCTATATTTGTTGTAGAAAGTTTACAATATGTAGAAAAGTGGAAACAAGAAACCAAACACCAAAGCCTACCACCGCAAAATAATCATTAGTAGTCTTTGGGTATCTTTCCTTCCAGTCTCCTCACCTATTTTATTTTTCACAAATATAAGAAAATATTAAATATGCAATTTTGTGCATTGATTTTTTCCCATAAAGTATTATGGAAATTCAGAACTCTTGATAAACAGTTTAATTTAAATAATGTTTAATTATTGACTCAAGCATAATAACTTAGACTTTCTTCTACTACTCAGGTTGTTTACACTGTTTTACTATTAAATGGCTTTGGGCTTGAAACTTTCTCAGGATAGAGTCTCTGAAGTAGGTTTATGGGTCAAGGTATATGAACATTTTTAAGGCTCTTGCAGGATAGTTTTGAGTACTATGCATTTTATATCTTGCATTTGGCTTATCACCACAGCAGGTTTCATTAGCCACCCTTACACATACTGCAGGCTCTTCTGCCTTTTAATTGGCAAGGAAATTACCAGGAACTGAGTACACACTGGAGGGAGGAGATAAGCAGAGCAATCAAAAGCAGCTCCCAAGAAGAAATGGAAACTTAATCTACCTCAGCTTCTAGTAGTACCCTCCTTAATTCGTGTTATCTCCTTTTCAAGTTGCATAGACCTTGATTTACACAAGTGTAGGAAGTTAATGGCTCCTTACTCAGGGAGTTGTGGGGGGGAGGCAGAAATTAGAATATGTTCACACATTTCCAGAAACCACTGAGTTTCTAGTAATTAATTGTTATTAACAATTTCAAGCAAGACAGCTTTTTCTAATAGCTGTGAAGGGATATGAGCAGAATCATGAGCCACGACAGATGGGCACTGGTGTGATGGATGCACCGTCCTGAAGAAGCTAGTTTACGCTGGGCTAGGTCCAAAGGCCTGGGGTCCACGGAGGTCCACTGTGGCAGGAACCCCTTAGCGACTCTGAGACTGAAAGACCTGTGTGATCCCCAGTGCTCTATCCCAGGCCCCTGGGATCCTCTGAATGGAGCAGCACGTTGACACAACCTGGGTGGTCTGAAATTTCTGCAGGCACAGCACCCTCTGCTGGACCGAGCTGGATCCAGGGCTCAGCACAGTTGACTCGGGAGTGGCCTTGAGGTTGCCCAAATAGCATTTCATTCTCAGTCACAGACAAGTGGAATGTGAAATAGAATTTCTTAGAGGTGCCAACTTTCCAGGGGCCTTGGCCTGCTTCCAGACCTTCACCAACTTGAAGCCTTATAAATGTCCTCTTAGTCCTCACTGCTAAAAGATGAATAGATCCATTTTAAACCTTTTCTCAGAGCACCTCCTCTACATGGTCCCTGTGGGCATCTTCTGACTGGTGTTCTAGCTCCTCCTCTCCCTCCTAACCCGTGCGAACAAGTCTGTGTGGCAGAGTCCAACCATAACCAACAAGAGAGACCCACTAGCTACCTGTTTTTGTTATCACAGTCTGAGTCATGCTTGCTTTCTGCTTTCTTAAATAGCCATTTGAAAAAGTAGTTTAGGTGGATTGAGTGTGGGCTGCCAACCAAAGGGTCTCCGGTTCAATTCCCAATTAGGGCACATGCTTGGGTTGCAGGCCAGGTCCCTAAAAGGAGATGTGCAAGAGGCAACCACACATTGATATTTCTCTCCCTCTCTTTCTCCTTCCCTTCCCCTCTCTCTAAAATTAAATAAATAAAACCTTGAAAAAAAAGAATCTTAAAAAAACTAGTTTAGATCAGCTTTCAGTCTCTTGGGATTTCTGAATATTTTCTTACCATGTTTTCAAATAGCCAGTCATAATCTACCCTATTTGTAAAGCTTGGGTTTCTAGTTCAAATGTAATGTTTATGTTTCCTCACAGTTTTGGATGAGATGACTGTTTTTTTTAAATCCAGCGGCCAGTTGGATTACCACTGACTTTATCTCTACCCTTGATTTTGTTGTCACAGATTTATTTTGTAGAGAAAGCTGTAAATTTGGCCTTTTATTACCTTTGCTGCTTTTAAATCTGAAGACCTTGAGATGTTCTTTGTGTGAGCCCACTAATCCCGTAGGAACACCCTCCAGATTCAGAAAATGTCCTATAAATTGTTATAATCTCAAGTACAATCATTCTCTCAGGCCCCCCAGAATTATAAAGCATCCCAGCATCCCCCCTCCAGCCCCACCTCATACTGCCTCCCACCCCCACCAATGAACCAGAGAGTTCATGTTTCACAATAAGACAGTTACAACGCCTGCTCCTCCCATCCCAGCTTTTTCCTCTCCATTGCCACTTCAGGCGCCTGTCTTTACTTGTCACTGGGGATTGGAAGTGGCTTTCATCCCAAACCTTCGTTTTCTACCCATGAATGCCGTAGACAATGCAAAGTTGGAGGAGGAGGTTGCAAGGGAAGAAGCGGGGTTGGGCAGTGCTACACTTGACCTATGAGCCTCACAAATGGTTGGTCAACTGAAAAAAGAAGCAGTTCTGGGGTTTGGGAGAGGACAAGGAATAAGATTAAGTAGTCCTCATAAAGACTTTATTAAAGGAGCCATTTTAACAGATTGTTGAGGCAGAGGACCAAGTCGATTCTTGGAATGAGCGCAGATTTTTATTGTGCCAGTAGAAGCCTATGATGACATGCTGGGCGTGTACATTAGATTTGTGAGTGTGATTCAATGGGAAAACTAGCGTGTGAATGCATGGAGTGTAACTGGTGAAGATAAGCCTAAGAATGTATATTAACTGGAAGTAGTCTAAAAGGGAGAAAGTTATAGTTAGTTTACTTTAGATTATATATGTAAAATTATATTTTTTATTTAAAACTACAAGGGGAGGATTGAATGTGGGAGGTGGGGGTAAGTAGGTGAGGGGAGAGTAATGGGAGAGAATGGGGATAACTGTGATTGAACAACAATAAAAAAGACTTTAGAAAAACAAAACTGTACACCTTATATGCACAATTCATTGCTTTTTACAATGCTGCTTCTTGGCATATATTAGTTATCTGTTTCAAAAGACTAATTCCATTTCCGATTTTGACAAGGCAGGTTGAGGTAGGTCTCTGTACAGCAACGTTATTTTCCGGTGACATGGCAGAACATAGCTGCATCCCGAGTGTGCACATTGAGTTCTGGTGTGAGCGCTTGGGCCCTCTGGCCCCGTTTTCCTTCCGGAGATGTTTACGCAGAGTAGAGTGTCTGAGCAGTGCTGCCTATCTGCTTCATCCCTTGGACTGGATGTGTTTAGAACGCAATTTCAAATTAAAAATAGAAGTTAAATCTAAATGTAAGTGTCAGGCTCTAGCCAGGTAGCTCAGTTGGTTAGAGCATTATTCTGATACGCCAAAGCTGCGGGTTCAATCCCTGAGGAGGGCACATACAATAATCAACCAATAAATACATGGAAAAACAAAACTCTCTCTCTGTCTTGCTTTCTCTCTAAAAATTAATCAATTTTTTAAAAAAAATTTAAGTGTCAGTTTTGAATTACTTGTAAATGATCCCCTGCCCCACTTTTTCACTGTCTTCTTCACTAACAAGGAATCGTTGAAGGAAGAGGGACACTCAGAGGAGCCAGGGTCCCATTAACGTCTCCTGTGGTTGCTGTATAACTAGGATGACAGCTCATACTCCTTAAGGAATCAAGAAGAAAATCTCAAAGATAAAAGAAAACTGTTGAAATTAGAGACATAAAAAGACTCACCTACTTAAAAAACAAAACCAGAAATATCTCCTTATTTTCTGCCCTCATCCTGCTGCTTTTAAAAAAATATGTGTCAGGGGAAAATTTCAGCTTATTAGCTGATAGGAAGGCACTGTTGTGTGGGGTAACTAACGGGTTTTGAGTTAGACCTGGGTTCGGTTCCTCATCTGTCCTCTACAGGGTATGTGAACTTGAGCAAATCACTTAAAGGATTTATTGAGGCTAGAATTAGGTGAGCCATGTAGGGCCCTTAATAGGACACTTGGCTCATAGTAAATGCTAAATAACTTTTGGCTGTTGTCAGGAGAATCTTCATCATCGTCATTTATCACCACCACCACCTTCACATCATGGGAACCATTGCCACCCGTGCTCCCTCCACCACCCCATAATCATCATCATCACCTTACTCCTGGTTTTCCTCCTACCTCTCTGTGCCCTCCTCACAGCCCCTTTGGCAGATTCTCTTTCCCTCCCAAACCCTTATGTACTGGGGTTGCTGAGGCTCATGCCCGACACACCTTGCCCTTCTCTTCATTATGCGTTCTCCCTGCGCAGGCTCGTCCACAGTGGGGGCTTCATGTATCAGCCTGCTGACAGCTCCCAAATCCATTTCTCCGGCCCAGATCCCTCTTCGGAGCTTCAAATGTTATATCCATCTATCCAACGCACCTCTCCTCTTGAATGTTCCACAAAACTCAACACATCTTCCTTTCCCCTTGTCTTGTGTCTTCTCTTTCTTTCTTAAGGAAGGCATCTCCGTTCACCCTGTTGACAAAGCTAGAAAGTAGGGTGTCGTCCTTGACTCTATCCCTTCCCCTCCCTCCACAGCTCACCCAGTGAATGTGCCCATTGCATTACACCTTCTAGAAATTATAAATCTCATGTGGTTAGGGACTATTTTAGAACTGAAAATGTCAGTGCCTAGCAGAGTGCTCAGTAAGTAATTGTTGAATGAATGAATGAATGAATGAATGAAAGAAACTCTTGGATACCCCCACTACCTTTCATTTCCATGGCCTCTTCTGCAGTTCAGGCCACCATCAGTGCTCAGCAACTTAATAATTCACAATTTAGAAACCCCATAGTTGAAATATCCTAACCACTCTTCCCACTTCGAGCGGGGCGGTCCCCACCCCTAGGACCACCATGGTTCATTTTTCACACCGCAACCGCAGTGATTTTTATAAATCCCAAGAAATGTGATCATGATTATGCCTCTTCCCTGCTTAAAGCACTCCAGTGACTCTGACTGGCTGTCCTGATTTAACGTCCTGGTCTACAACTGCCATCCTGGCACAACGATCCTTCTCAAAGATGCCCTGGGTGGCACAAGAATGATATGATTGCCCTAAACCTAATCTGTTGTCCACTTACCTTTCCAGCCTCATTGCTCCTCATTCTTTCTTCACCCCTACATGCTACTCTCGTCTCATCAAAGTTAAAGCATTTCTAGTTCGTTGTACTCACTACTCTCGCATCCTCTCCCTTCTGCCTGGACTTCTCCCTTGTCTCCTTGCTTGGCTGACTCCTACTGTCCTGGTCACAGGCCAGATCTCCCTTTACAGAGGGGTCTTTCTTCCCCAACCCCCAGCGTTAGGTCAGGTATCTGTTTGTGTTCCCACATCACTTGCATCCTAGCTCCTGCCTCACTGTTTTCATTACCTGTTAACTTCTGTGGGCCTCTCACCAGCCTCTAAGCTCTTCTCTTGGGTCGGTGATTATATATGCTGGCTACATCATTGAACCCTGATGCCCACCCCAGAGTCCTGCCCAGGGATTCTCAGCAAATATGTGGTGAGTGACAGAAATAAAACACCACAGGCTATTTGTATGATCAAAGTATTGTATGTGGAAAATCATATTCTGTAGCAAACCTTCTGGGAACATGCCTAATTTGTGGCTGTAAACAGTATATTGTCTTCTTGTCTCTGTTCATCGAGTTTGTGATAGTGGTGGAAATGCTTCTGTGCTCCTTTGATTAAAAGTTCATTCTAGGACCGGATTTGCAGTTGGTACACACTATCAATTCCAGGAAGTCTTGCAGGTGATAATGTTGCAAAACAAAGCAAAGAACAGCTGGGGTTTTTTTAGCCTTTTAAAGCTGCTTTTATTTCAACTATGCAAGGCAAGTTGGTTTTAAATTTATTTGCTTTGAAGTTAAAATTAAATGTATTCTCATTATTCCAACATATCTTAGATTGTTCCATATTCTACTCTCACACTAACAAAATGTAAAATATCTCATACTTCATTTGTATTGTATTATTTGCAAGCTCAAAATTGTGTGCTTAGGTGGTAAGTTCTCCACTGTTGTTTGATCCACCAAAGAACCCAAACGTTTTGCTCCACACGCATTGATTAGAAAAGAGTTCTGGACTGATCTGGGGGTCTGTAGACACCATTTATTAAATGAAAAGGAAGGTTAATAGCTTTTTTTCCCAAACAGAAATAGCTTTAGTGTTTTCTGATTGTGAAAAGTATACAGTCACTGCAAAAAAGAAAAGATAAAAAAGATAATAAAAGATAAAAAAGAAAATAAAAATCCTCTGTAAGCCCACTTTCGGGTTATTGCATTAAACATTTTAGGGGATGCATTTCTAGGCCTTTTTCCTGTATATGTAGTCATATCAGTGCAATTTTTTAAAAATTTGAAAGCAGTATCATTCCACAGATATGGCTTTAAAGTGTGTTTCTCCCCTCAACAACTTTGAGATTTTCAGGGAGGAAAATGGATACAGTGGATTTTAGGACATTTGGCTTCCCAGTGTATTGAGAAGTCTATTTCCCCTTTGCCACCTCCATGAGGAAAACTTCTGTAATAATCTGTCACTCTTTAAATCAGCCTGGATTTGTTTGAAGGAAACAGAATCTATGCTAGCTGTTTTATGCAGAAAAAGATTCACATTTTTAAAATCAGTGTTTACAAAATTGTTGGGATGTCTGGAAGAGGGACTGTAGGCTGTTCCTCCAAAAATAAGCCTGAACTGATGCACTGGGACTGTGAACAGGACACAGGGAATTGGAAAGCAGCCCCCAGAATGGCTGTCTGTCACCCTGGCTGACATACTGGGACAGGCTGGTCACTGCCGCTACAATTGGCCCTCCAGCCACACAGCACCGGCCTGGTCCACCCCGGCAGAGAATGGACACCCTGGATTTCCAGGGCTCCTCTGCTCTCACTAAGCGAGTAGCCTGTGTGCAGGAAGCTGCACAACGAACAAACAAAAGTCCCCACGACTGTGTTTGCCATCAGAAATCACAGAGATTTCCCCTGCTCTCTGATGTCATTAAAATTTCAGGTCAGTGGGTCTCATTAGAAGAACCTAAATCACATCTGGAACCCTAGTTCAAAGGAGTGTTGGAAATTGCAGCTTTAGCTGCCCAGCCTCTGCGGTACCGGGCAGCCCCAGCCCACCAGTCAGAAGGCAGGAGTGGGTATGTGACTGTGCTCACCACACACCGAGGCTGTAGGTGTTGGATTTTTGGTCCTTAAGGATGCGTCCCCATGCAAAGAACTTAAAGGCAACATAAAAAGGGAAAATTCATAAGAGGTGATATGTAGCACTGCAATTTATATAATGCATCCCCATTACTGTTTACTTTTTCCCCATAAACAGTGTTTTGATAAATTGCTCCTAACAGAGTTGCTAATAGCCTCCATGTTGGTAAACCAAGTGGCCGATTCTCAGGCCTCAGTTTACTTGACCTGTTAGGATTTCTGACATGGCTACTCATTCTGTCATCGAAACTGCCTCTTCTCTTGGCCCCCAGAGCCTCATGCTCACCCAGTGTTCCTTCCAGTTCAGCTGCTCAGTCCAAGCCTCCTCGCTCATTCATTCCCCATCATCTCTCCAGCTCTCAGTGTTGGGGTCCCAGGACTCAGTCTTCCTTCTGTTTCCTTACTCCCTGGCTCATCTCATCCTATTTTATAGCTTTCAGTACCCTGAACTCCACACCCACACACCCAACAGCTGCCTGGTTAACATACACCTTTCGATGCTTTAAAAACACCCCAAACTTATTTCCCAAACTGAACTTAGGCTCTTTCCCGCTATACATATGCCACTCACAGTCTTCTCCATCACAGGTCATGGAACTTCTGTCCTTCCATTTACTTAGGACAACATTTCCGGAGTCATTCCTGACTTCTTTATTTCTCCTGCATTCACATTCAATCCATCAGCAAGTCCTGTTTATTCTGTCTCCAAAATATCTGCAATCCAATTGCCTCTCTTCACCCCTGTGGCTCCCTCTGGTCCAAGACATTGTTATTTCACCCTTGGACGATTGCCCCAGCTCATCAGTGGTCCCTGTGTCCTCACCTGTGCTCAAAACAGGCCAGTGAAATTCCATCCCACTCAAGGTAGCCCTGACAGGTGTGGCTCAGTTGGTTGGGCATCATCCCTCAAAATGAAAGTTTGCTGGTTCGATTTCCAGTCAGGGCACCTGCTTGGGTTGCAAGTTCAGTCCCTGGTCAGGGTGTGTACGAGAGGCAGCTGATCAATGTTTCTCTCTCACATTGATGTTTCTCTCCTACTCTTTCTCCCTCCCTTCCCCTAGCTCTGAAAATAAATGAATAAAATCTTTTTAAAAATTCCATCTTTCTCAAGATAAAAGTAAAAATTCTTAAACCCAGATGACCCTTTATGACACTTCTGCCCTCTCTCTGATTTTCTTTCCTGTCATTCTCACTCTTCCTCACTTTGCTTCAGCCTCCCTGAGGTTCTTAAGCACGCCTTTCCCTAAGGGACTCGGCAACTGCTGGCCACTCCGCTTAGAATGCTCTTCTCCCAGGGATCCACAAGGCTCTCCCCTTGTCCTCAAGACTTTGCTGGGCCATTGCCTGCTCAGTAAGACCATCATCTCTGCTCACCCGACTGAAAGTTGCAAACTGACCTTCCCTTCGACCCTCCAAACTCTCCTTCTCTGTTCTGTTTTTTCTGTAGCACCCGCTACTTTCTAATTAACTAAAAAAAAAAAAACTTCTTTCTTTTATTGTCTACCCACCCCCTATGAGAAAAAATGGATCTGTAAATATGTGTTACTAAATCTTCAGTGTCTGGGATAGAGTCTGGGCACATGGGTGATCATCTATCAAATATTTGTTGAATGAGTAAGTTTCTTTATACGTGCAACATTGTGCACTGTGTATTCATTGGCAATGAATTCCTAGGGTCAAAGGTATGCACAGATTGCCGAGAAATGTCTTAACAACTTGTTTTTCCACCTAGATGCCCTGAGAATGTCTTTTTTTCCTGGCACCCTAGCCAACATTATGCCCTGGTCACACTGTCCTTTCTGTTCCTTGTATTCACTCTGCTCACCCCACCCCCCTTGATGCATTTGCACCAACTACTCCCCCTCCCAGAGTGCTCTCCTGCCACACTGCTGCTGGGTGTAATTTTTCTTTTTATTCAGGTCTTGCCTCACCTGGGTCCTCCTTAGAAAGGCCTTCCCTGACCTTCAGTCACAAAGTAACTTCCCAGTCACTCCTATCTCTTCATGTCCTTTTATTTTCATCATAGCATATATCAATACCGGGTGGTTTTTATTTGTGTATTTATTTATTTATTTATTTGCTTTGTTTCTCTACAATACAAGGTCCATGAGAACAGGAGATTTGGATGTCTTTTAGAACACCACCCCCAGTGTATGTGTGTTTGCTAATGGAATGAACTAGGCATTGTAATTTTTCATTATTACCATCTGGTGGGTGAAAGTGAACTTCACGTGAATTATTTTTTCGGACTGGGGAGGCTGAGCACCCTTTGAAGTGTGAAAGCCTTTTTTGAATAGCAAATGCTGAGGTGGTCTAAAAGTTGAAATATTCAGTTCGCGTGTTTGTTTTGGTATGCCATGTCGGATTTCTTTTATTGCTGATAAGTTGCAAAATTTCTTAAGTTTCTGACACCTTCTTTCTCATTTATGATGAAGTAGGGTCCCTTTTGCAAATTGCACTTATGCACTGTTGTCTTCTTTTCATCTTCCATAGCTTCTGGAAAGAACCAACAGTGGTTTTGAAGAATCAGATTCCGGTGCTACGAAGAGTCCGCTCCACTTAGCCGTAAGTGAGATGCTGTGGGCAACCTTGCTTGCTACAAAAAGAGCTTCAGTGTTCCTCAAACTAGGCTGCTCTGAAAATGAAAGCATAGGAATGCAGAAATGATGAAAACAGGACTTGGGTAAAGGCTCAGCCTCTTCAGAGAAAGACTGCTTCAAGCTCCAGCCCTAGCTGCACCCACTGACTGTAGACAACCTTCGACACATGACTTACCCTGCCTGAGCCTCAGTTTTCCCATCTGAAAAATGAAGGAAAAGAGACTACGTGCATAAAACCTTTACCTCAGTGTCCTTAGCAAGTGAAGGTTATAACTTTTAACAATCTTTAAAATTCTTATCTAGTAGTGAAATCAATAAAATGAGGGAATCCAAAGAAAATATTTCCATTTAAGAGATTTGATGAGAGACAATACACAAGTATGCGTGCTATAGGTCATTAAACAGCACAGTTTTAACACTACGGTTGAAAAGTTGAGATATTTGAGTGCAAACTCATGAGAGTGAGATGAGCGCATTCACCATCGCAGCTGTGCTGTGTCTGCGTGCACTTGGCGTCAGGGTCTCAGAGAGGCTGCCGAGCTGGAGGCGATCGGGGCAGGAGGGGTGGAAGAGGAGTGCCAGCACCAGCAAAGCTTCCACTGTGCACCCCAGTCATTAAAGAGAAATGCTCAGAGTGATGATCGGTCCCCACACCCTTCATGGGGGTGACTCAGCTGAGCCAGCTGGCCCACCACTCAGCCTCTGGCAGGGCCTGGCCGACAGTGCTGTCCAGCAGCTGACCATCAGTCGCTGTTCTCCAGGAGCCTCTCTGCGGGGCAGCCACACCCAGCACCAGCCACTCCCTTGCCCAAGGTGCTGCTGAATTGGAGGCCCTTGGTCCACTGCCACAGAGATATTTGGGTGCACCCAGAGACAACGCTGGGAAGAGGGGAAAGGGGCTGGGTCTCTGTTTCACTGTCATGACATTTCATCTAATCTCCTAATATTACCATGCATACATAAGCGCTTATTCAGTGTCATTAATTTGAGATGGAGATTTTGGAGAACACAGAGGACACTGGACACAGGAGTGTTTTGGAGAACACTCCTCCTTTGGGGAAGAGGTCCCAGCCCCGAGCCTTCTCATTAGCAACTCACCTGGACATGGTTTCCCACCTGTAAATTAAAAGGAGTGAGTTAGTTAAGGGTCTCCAAACCTTTTCCAGTTTGTTAACTTATGTGATTGTTTGTTGTATGATCTTGGCTAAGTAGCTAACCACTCGTGTCTCGGTTTCTTTACCCACAATAAGGGAGAATAGCAGTGCCTCTACCATAAGACCATGGGGGGATGACATGAGTTCATGCACGTAACGCAGAACAGTGTGTGCACATTTGTGCAACCAGCTCGCTTCATCCTCACCATTGTTAACATGAATACTGTCCTTTCATTTGACATATGCTGACTATGCATGTACTAAGCACTGTTCCAGGAACTGGAGATGTTGCAATAAACAGAACCCAGCCTCTGTCCTGGAAGAGTTTCCAGTCTAGGAGAGACAATAGGCAAGTACACATACACCGTGCCAGTTGGTGACAAGTGCCACAGGTGCTACAAATGGTGTCAGCGAGGTCGAGAGTATTGAAGTAGTAGACAGGGTACTGCCTGACATAGCGTAGAATCCCACACTTGAACCTTAGAGCCACTCATGTTGATATCTGACAGAAGACTGTTCTAGGCAGAAGCGCAAAGGTAAGAGCATGCTTGGCATGTTACCAGCAGAGCAAGGAAACCACTGTGGCTGCTGAGAGCAGTGAGGGAGATGGTCGGGGTCGGGGTGGGCAGGCACAGGGGCTTTATGCTCCATTTTAAGAACTTTGACTTTTGCTCTGAGCAGAATAGGATACCATTTGGAGAAGTTTGAGAGATAGATGAGGTGATATGACTTTTGTTTTAAAAGCGTGTTGCATTTAAATTGTCAAAAAGCAAAAACAGAAGGAAGATAACCAGGCAAACAATGGTGACAGTGACTTTGACCAGGGTGATTGCAGTGGGTTAATTCTAAAACTATTTTATTCTTGCTCTCTAAATGCTAACTCTTTAAAAAATTTTTTTTTTCTTCAAGAACTCCACAAGTATGCCCATCACCCTCTCCAGGGGCCTCTGTACCAATTAACTTGATAAAAACCCAAGGCATATTATATCTTAGGTGAAAGCATTCTAGCAATGAAATGGAACCAGATGCCCTCAAACTTGATGGCCACAGATACCTGACCTGCCCCGAGTTACCATTTCCTGGCTGAATGATTCAAGTCTCCAGGGTTATCAGCCCAGTGAATTTCATAAGCATTTTCAACCACTTGAAAAAATTAAATCGAGACACAGGGCTATGCAGATGAAGGGCTCCAGCTGTCGAGATTTCCAGATGGGCCCATTGTTTCATGCATTCTGTTGCGATCTCAAGTCTTTTCTCCTAGTGGCTGGCAGTTCCAATCTAAGAAGTTCAAAGAAGTTAATCACATTTCAAAAATATGTGTTACCTAATGAGATTTAAGGTATTTTGTAAAAACAATTTAAAAGGTTTGCTCCCTCCAGCAAAGACTCAAACTGGGTTGCCTGTGAAAGCCAAAATGTGACATGCTTTTTGAACCAGCATATTTGGTGTGTGTGTGTGTGACTTCCTCCTTTAGTTATTGTGGAATTACCTACTAAACACCTGGTTTAAGTTGGGAATAGAAGGAAAAATAGGACAATTGTCATCATGTACCGCTGACATAAGAAGGACTCCTTTGCTGACCACTCAAGTCTCTTTCAGGAAATGTAAAGCTTTATTTTATACTTTTTAAATATACTCCAAAAGCCATATAACTGCCTAAAGAGGGAATCATACATTTAACTATAAAATAGAATTCCATATTATATGGTAGTTTTTTTTAATAGGGTTAAGCTATGAAGTGCGAAGGTAAATGAAAGTTCTTGTATAATCAAAGTTACCTTTATTATTCCCCTTCTATTGCCCTTGAAGTTTAGTACAAAACTCTGTGCTTTCAATTCTGTATTGTGATGTGTATGCACACTAAAATTTGAGAGCTGCAGACTAGACCAGCAATTTTCTACCTTTTTCATCTCATGGCACACACAAACTAATTACTAAAATTATGCATCACACTGCAAAATAATTTTTTTGCAGATCTGACAACAAAAGTAGGTATCATTTTGATTCATTCACACAGGACAGCTATTGTTGTGCTGGCTGTTGTTGCTTTTTGTTTGACAGTCTTGGAAAAGAGGTCAGTGCCCCTGACCAAATAGTCAGGTATTGCTGGTTTTAAAAATTCTTCTGGCACACCAGTTGGAAATCACAGAATTAGACTAAAGGAAGAAACCAGAAGGATTCTATAGGTAAAACTGGACTTTTATCCGTTCTTTCTTTAAGAGAGTTTTCAAGAACCTGGTATAGAAGAAAATATGGATTAGAATTCTGAAGCTTTTCTAATTACCAGCAGGGCTCACTCCATTTTGTTTTGATGTGAAGCCTCTTTAACTTTAACACATGCTAGTGGATTGATTCTTTTCGTGGGGAGGTCGAAAGGAGAAAGTGCAGGGGTCCTTTCAAGGAGTCAGTTCTTAAGTCAGCACCTACTTTCAGTGCCCTGGGGTGTGGCTCTGCTGGGCTGAGCAAGGCTGATGCTGGCCCGCCCACTCCCTTCCTGGCCCGTTTCTCCTTCCCTTGTGAGTCTCCCTTCATTAAATCTAAATGTGTTCCCCCTCATGCTTTGTAGATGTGCATGCAACTTACAAGTTGACGCTTGTATTTTCCTAGGCTGCCAGACGGACAGAAATTAAAATGTTGACTGTTTTTGTCATAACAGTAACTGCCACTGAAGCAGCCACTGTTTGCAGATAGCCTCTAGAATCTGCTGGCATCTATGTGGAGTCATTTCCCTTTGGTGTGGAGTCAGGGTTTCTGCACAGGCTGAATCAGTTGCTATCATTCCAGTTTCAAATGAGGGGAAGTGTTATGCAAAGTCAGTTTTCAAAATAAGCCACATGCTCAAGCCCAGGTGAGATGGACTGATTTACACCCTGATGTAGATGATCCTGTTACCACAGCCCTTACAGAGGGTAGGTGCTCTCGAGTTGCCTTAAAGACCCCCCATGGCCTGAGTGGATAATGGCTGAGACTAGGTGATGAGTATATGGGAATTCAGTACATTGTCCTGTCTTCTTTGTATGAGTTGGAAGTGGCCATAACAAAACGCTACAGAACCACATGCTTTTCAGTCTCGTTACCCCCTTTCCATGGGAGCTCGTGAAAAGGCAGCAACTCAGGCTCTGGCCTCTGAGTGGTCTGCCTTCAATTCCCACCTCCATCCAGTAAGGCTGTGGACTGGGGCCTGGGTGGGAGGGCAGGGGCTTGGCAATAATGTCTCTGCCATTCTGTGTTCTTGTGAGTAAAATGGGCATAACAATAGTACCCAAACCATGGGTTGCTGTGACAGCTAAACAAAGTGCTACATGTCTAGCACTGCCTGACACAGAGCAAATGCTCAATAAAAGCTATCGCTGCAGAATTTAGGTTCGAATAAAGACTTGTGATCCTATGCCGTTAGGTTTGCATAGCAAGTGCAGGTCAGAAAGGCAGTAAAGGAACTTATTTTTCTGTCTCAAGAAAGATTGATATTCTAGAAGTTAGCCCAGAGTAAACCTTCTTGCTTCATAGCTTATTTTACCTCCATGTTGAGCCTTCTAGAGAAGGGGTGTGGGTTTCTGATTTGATATTTGTTAATCCAGTCTCTGTGCCATTGTATGTAGAGACAATAGTATTTTGTATGAAAGTCAATTAAATGGAATTACTGGGAAAAATTAGAACACAGTGCCTAAAAGCACAGGTCTTAGTGGTCATAGATTCTGGGTTTCAAATCCTGACAGTCATTTACTAGCTAAGTGATCTTGGATGACTCAATGAACAACATTCCCTGTTTTGTTTTGTTTTTCATCTATAAAAATGACGTTTGCAAAGACTAAATCAGACGCTAAAGCTAGAGTGCTCGGCACAGTGCCCTCAATAAAATAGATGCTCTTTAAGAAACACATTCCTACCACTAATCCTAATAAATGATACTGAGAATTTATATTCATTCACTTACTCTTCAAATAGTTGTTGAGTGTCTACTATGTGCCAGGCATGACTCTAGAACACCGCTGTGAACAACACGGGGACAGTGCCTACAGCCACAGGCAATAAACAAGCCAGTCGATGTGTAGCAGGTCACCAGAGCCATGCGGGCTACACACTGATGTGCAGTCGCTCACGATAACAGGGCGTTTCCACAAGACAGATGCAAGGGATGTGAATAACCTCAAGGGCATAAATAATTGTAAAGTCTAACCAAGTAATTAGGAAGCAATATGTTTTGAATATTTACTACTTTTTTTTTGCTTTGTGTTGAGTTATGATTGACATACAGCATGGTGTTAGTTTCAGGTATGCAGCATGGAGATTTGGTATTTGTATGTACTGCCAAATGATCACCACAGTAAGTCTGTTAATGTCCATCCCATTATATAGTTGCACACTTTTTTCTTGTGATGAGAACTTTTTACTACCTTTGTTTTTAATATCTTTTTAAAGATATTTAAAGTGCTATGAAGATAAAATACACCAGGACCAGTGTGGTGGAGAGTGTCTGGGAGTGTGTCGAGGTGGAGGAGGGTGCAGGGCCATTTGCTCGAGGCTGCCTCCAGATAAGGTGCTGTCTGAAGCAGAAGTACCGGGAAAGCTATGTGGCTGTCTGGGGAAGGGCCTTCCAGACAGAGGAAAGAAAGTTCAGATGCAGTGTCCCTGAGGAGGAAATGCAGGTATTTAACCATAGTGGGGACAGTGTGGCTAGAACAGGGTAAGTGAGGGGGTATGCTGATGACCAGGGTAGAGGGAAGCTGGATCTGAAGGGCCCGAATGGCCATGGAAAGTTTTTAAGTTCATGATCAATGAGGGAAGAAGTCATAGGCTATTTCCCGTGAAGGAGTGATATGTCCAGCCTGGGTATTAGGTGATTTCATCTGGTGACTGTGTTGATCATAGATTGCAAGGGGGCAAGGATGGAAAGGGAAGCTTTTGCCATCATCCTGGAAAAAGGATCGTGGTCTGGTGAGGACTGGATAGATTCTAGATATATTTTAAAGAGAGAATAGAGATGATCATGGCTTGCATGTGGAGATAGATGATCATGGCCTTGAAAGCTGGTGCTAGTCACACAGCTACCTGTGGGGATTAGAAAAGCCTTCTGGGTAGATGTTTGCCTGCCATATGCATGAGAAGCTGATGGTGTCTCTGTGTGGTTAACAAAAGGTGTCCCTTCTGCTCAGAAGACACCACCCTGTAACAGGCCATGCATGGCAAGGTTGGTGAGGGGGAGTGTAGGGGTAGAGAGAGGCTATTGTTCAGCATTCACTTGCCCCAATGTTCCAGGACTACAACCCTGTGATTAAGAGGGAACATGAAGATGACGCCAAAGTTTTGAGCCTGAGCAACTAGAAGAATAAAGTTGTCATTTACTGAAATGGGGAAGGCCACAGGTGGAGCAGGTTTGGGGAGTGAAATTAAGAATACGTTATGACGCCCTGGCTGGCGTAGCTCAGTGGATTGAGCGTGGGCTGTGAACCAAAGCATCGCAGGTTCGATTCCCAGTCAGGGCACATGCCTGGGTTGCAGGCCACGGCCCCCAGCAACCGCACATTCATGTTTCTCTCTCTCTCTTTCTCCCTCCCCTCTCTAAAAATAAAAATAAAAAAATTAAAAAAATAAAAAGAATACGGTATGACCACTTCACATCAGTCAGAATGGCCATAATAGCCAAATCAACAAACAACAAGCACTGGCAAGGTTGTGGAGAAAAGGGAACCCTAGTGCACTGTTGGTGGGAATGCAGATGGTGCAGCCACTGTGGAAAACAGTATGGAGTTTCCTCAGAAAACTAAAAATGGAACTGCCTTTTGCCCCAGCAATTCCACTGCTAGGATTATGTCCTAAGAACCCTGAAACACCAATCCAAAAGAACCCATGCACCTCAATGTTCATAGCAGCACAATTTACAATAACCAAATGCTGGAAGCAACCTGAGTGCCCATCAGTAAATGAATGGATCAAAAAACTATGGTACATTTACACAATGGAATTCTATGCAGCAGAAAGAAAGAAGGAGCTCCTACCCTTTGTGATAACATGGATGGATCTGGAGAGCATTATGCTAAGTGAAATAAGCCAGACAGTAAAAGACAAATACCATATAATTTCACCTATAAATGGAACCTAATCAACAAAACAAACAAGCAAGCAAAAATATAATCAGAGACATTGAAATTAAGAAAAAACTGACAGTCATCAGAGGGGAGGTGGGAGGGGATAATGGGGGGCAAAGGGGAAGGGTTGTCAGGAACATGTATAAAGGACACAGGGATAAAGCCAAAGGGGGTAGGATCAAAGGTAGGAAGTGGGGAGGGTTGGGGTAGGGGGTGTGGTGGTCAGGGAAATGGAGACAACTGTACTTGAACAGCAATAGAAAATATGAAAAAAAAAGAATATGGTCTGAGACATATTTGACTTAAGACACCTATTAGACATTTAAGTAGAAATAGCAATAGGCAGTTTAATGTACAAGTCTGGAAGTAAAAGAGTTGGAACAGGAATGGATTTTTGAATTCATCAGTATATGAGTTCATGGTTTTGAATAAATATATTTAATGCATAATATAATGACCATGATAATTCACAAAAATAATGTAATGAGAAAGTTTTAAAACAACTCTTAGTACTTTTGATTTCTCTAATCTTTGTTATTCTTGATAACATATACTCAGAAGAAAATATTTAAGTGATTTTTAAAAAGATAAGGTGAAAAAAGCCCATTTGTTCATTGCCTGTCATTTCTAGAGGTTAGTGGTTTCTCTTGTCATCTAAAATTTGCTATGCATAACACAGTACACATATATATAGAGATATATGTATATCTAGGTATCTTGTTTTTTGTATAAATGAGGTCATGCTATGGGTACTATTTGCAACTTAGGGTTTTTTCAGTAGATTTTGTCAAATTGCTGTCCACAAATGTCACACCAATCTATATTCCCACCAACAGAGTGTAAGATTGCTTTTTTCACTCTTCTTGACTAATATTGGACATGGCTAAACTTAATCATTGCCAATCTTTAGTTTAAAAATAGTACCATAACAATATACATATTTTTTCATATGTTTATTGACCTTTTATATTTCTTTTTCTGTGAGCTACCTTTTTATGCCCTTTGCACATTTTTCCAGTTTTTAAAATGGCTTATAAGAGCTCTTTGTATAATAAGGAAATTAGTTCTTTTCTGTGCTAAACCTTTTTTCAAATAAATTATACCTTGAGTAATCACTGCAACAGAAAAATAAAAAGTACAGGAGGCAAAGAGGGGACGTGGGCTGCTGAAGCAGGCTTTTCCTCTCTCTCCTTCCCTACTTCCCGTCCTCCTCCTGTTCCCTTCTCTCCGTATTTTTATCCTTTTCTTTTCTTTATTTCAATGTCCTTTGTCTTAGGTGCACATATACATTTTTTATGTTATAGATTTAATACAGATCATCTTTCAGACTTTTGATTTTGTTCTTTTGGTAGTATGAAGGCTCTTACCCTTAACATAGCATAGGACCTGAGAACAAGTCTGAACTTGGCACTGGTACATAGAACATATTTCCATACTTTTTTCTATGTTTTCATTATAATCAACGAAGAAGTAAAGGAGAGAGGAGGAGGCATTCACTTTGTATAAGATATTATGAAAAGCCTGTACAGTTTTATCTCTTTTTATCTTCCCTGGGCAACATCTTTTGTTGGCTCTCATTTTATAGACAAGGAAACAAACTAAGGGAAATTAGGAAACTCTCCCAGGGTCATGTGGCTAGAAATTAAAACGTTGAACTCTAATAAGGTCTATGTGCCTCTGTTGAATTATGAAGTTCACATGTATTTAGTAACTTTTTTCTTCCGGACTTAACAGAAATCTCTTAAAAAAATATTCATGACAATATGTTTAGGACTGAACTGACAGCTGTAAGAATATATTCATTCAGCTACTAGCCTGTATTAGATTAGTAAATTGATAGATATAAATATAAGACTACCATTGATACATTTAGTGCCTTTGGGGCAAATTATTTGTCAAAAAAAAGGATATGAAAGAATTCATGTGTGTCAATGTGTGTGTGTGTATATATACATATTTCCTCATATATATGAGGTCTGTCCAGAAAAAACCCAGCCATTGTTAATATAATGAGAATGGTTTACACGACATCGAAGTAACACAGCAGCCAAAAAGACTGGACTGGAATGCACGTGCATGAACAATGATGACTTCACTGTATTAGTCAGTGGGAGCGGTGGGCTAGTACCATGAGTGAGCATGTGTACTGTGTGGCTGTCACATTCAAAATGACTGAGCAAATAGAGCAATGAAGCTGCATCAAATTTTGTGTTAAACTTGAACATTCCTCCATGGAAACTATACAGATGATTCAGAAGGCCACAACTATGGACAACTTGTGACTGGCAGCTTCATCATGACAATGTGCCTGCTCATGCATCATGTGCAGAGCTTTTTGGCAAACATCAAATCACCCAGGTGACTTAGCCCCCTTACAGCCCAGATTTGGCACCTTATGACTTCTGGCTTTTCCCAAACCTAAAATCACCTTTGAAAGGGAAGAGATTTTAGACTTATCAATGAAATTCAGGAAAATACTATAGGGCAGCTAATGGCAATTGGGAGGACTGTGTGAGGTCCCACGGTGCCTGCTTTGAGGTGTCATTATCTTATATTCAATGTTTCTTGTATCTTCTGTTTTCTTCAATAAATGTCTGTTTTTCATATATGGCTGGATACCTTCTGGACAGGCCTCTTATGACTGTGAATTTCATGTAATATGATTTTTCAGGCTAACTCTTTGGTTTCCTGTGTTTCCATAATTATCCCAAGTGTCTTTCTGATGTGCTCTTTGGGGCAATCTCTGTGACCTTGGAAGCTTTGGATAGTTGTGGTACCAGAGGCAAGCAAACATTTGTGTTATTGGTTTCTTCTTTGCAGGCCTACAACGGGCACCATCAAGCCTTGGAAGTCCTTCTGCAGTCGCTGGTGGACCTGGACATCAGGGATGAGAAAGGCCGCACTGCTCTGGATCTGGCGGCCTTTAAGGGTCACACAGAATGTGTGGAAGCACTTATCAACCAGGGCGCATCCATCTTCGTGAAAGACAATGTAACCAAAAGAACCCCACTTCATGCCTCAGGTAGGCGTTGTCAAGAGTCTGGTTACCCTAGTTTTGTGGTGCACTTAAGTTTCAGTAAAAGAATGGCAGCATCTTCTTTGATCCCAATTTTTAAAATATTTTCTTTCCACACCAGATACACTTACACTCTTCCAAAATGCTTGGCTTACTGTCCACTTTGAGAAGATTGTTGTTCTCTGGCCAGATGGGCTCTGGCCATCTTATTTAGAGACTTTATTTTTGTTAGAGCAGTTGTAGATTCATGAGAAAATTGAGAGGAAGGTACAGAGATTTCCCTTACACCCTCTGACCCCACCGTGTGCAGAGCCTCTCCCAGTATCAACATACCCACCAGTGTGGTACTTACGTTACAATTGATGAACCTACATTGACATATCATAATCATCCCAAGGCTATAGTTTACATTAGGGTTCACTCTTGGTATTGTACATTCTATTGATTTGGACAAATGCATAATGACATGTATACATTATTATAGTATCATACAGAGTAAATCCATACTATAAATCCAGCTCCAAAAATTTTCTGTGCTCCATCTGGTCTTCTTCTTAACTCAATAGAGTGTTCAGAATCTTTGGCAGATAATAATCAGAAAATTTTCTGAAAAAAAGGGGAAGGTCTAACATGATCTTCAGTGCTAACATGATCTTCAGTGCATAAAATTAATGATATTTCAGTGCTATTTCATAAAAGGAGTCATCAGACAGCAGTCTGACCAGCAGCACATCATTCTGCCAGTCTAAATGATGCTTCTGAGCTACTGCTCTGATTCGTGATGCATCGAGTGTAAATATAGAGACTCTTAAATAAAAGTGCTTGTATAGATCATAAAGTAAGTAATTTGCCTTTTCTGGGATTTTTCTCTAATATACATAAAATAAAACTATATCAAACATGGCTAGACATGTATGCAGATATAAAGGTAATGTGGAGTCTCTGACTCAGCTAAGGAATGAATTTCTTTGGGGTCAGGAATTAAATGATAATCCACCTTTGATCAGGACGGTAAATCTTGTCTTATAATGAGAAATAACTGTCTTACACCATTAGATTCGTATATTGAGGAAGCAAAGGAGTGAAGACGGTTTTTCAGAAGACTTAATGATCTTGTTACTTGGGAAAATTTTCTCAGAATGTTAGGCTTTGTAGAAGTATTTCCATCCCCAACCCTGAATTTCCAAACCACTGAGGAAAAACAACATGGAAATAGGGAAAACATGGGTGTCATCTAATTACCTGTAAATCATTATTCCTGGAAAAAACCTAGGCCATGAGGTCAGCAGTGGTTCATATGGTTACACTATAAATCCTTACTTTCCTGTGCATTTGGTCTCTTTGGTATTATTATCAAGTATTATAAAGTTTGATGTTCTAGACATCCTTGGTACTAAAGTTCAATTTAGTTCTTTTTAAATATTGGTTGCCTATTATTAAGGCAAACTTCCTGCTTTAGTTATCAGGTACTTCCTGATAATTATAAATGGCCTATTTTCATTGTGGAAAATCGCTCTCATAGACAGGTAAGCAGTGAAAAAGAATCATTGTCACTTATTTGCCATTGTATAGGTTATGATCCAATGGAGCCCCCTAGTGGTCAAGAAGACTCACGCCTTTTGGATTTTCCTTCTGTGGTCCATTTAATAACACAGGCTATCATTTGACTCTGTTCTCCACAAAATGTCTGCTGTGTGGAAACTTTAGCCTGTGCTTGCAGAATCTGCTTATCCAGAATCTTTTCCAATGCACTTGAAAGGCCAACTTTTTCGTTGTTTCAAATCCTGGGAACCCTGC
This sequence comes from Phyllostomus discolor, assembly GCF_004126475.2. Classification (NCBI taxonomy): domain Eukaryota; kingdom Metazoa; phylum Chordata; class Mammalia; order Chiroptera; family Phyllostomidae; genus Phyllostomus; species Phyllostomus discolor. Next base: position 31,978,197 of record NC_040906.2, read on the forward strand.
AAGGAGCGGGAGCCAACATGGATATTAGAGGTTCTGGCACAGCTAGTTGCAAAGACAGTTGTGGTCTTGGAGCAGCCTGAAAAATGGCTGTCACTCATAGTGAGGGGTGGCTGAGCTAGGCTGGGATGTAGCTGGACTTGGCAGAGCACGGCTAAGGACATGTTAGCATCTCTTTGCTAGAAGGCAATTAGGAAAAAATGGAGTATGTGGGGAGCCAAGAAGAATTATAATTTGGCTACACTTTTACAATAAGGGGGACTTATATTTATCCGAGGGCTGTTAGATCAGTTCAAAAAGCTGCAGTACACTTACTCTGCGCCACCCTTTGCAAGGAAAAAAAAAACAGCACTACTGTAGAAACCGGTTTGATCTCCAACACACTGGGTCAGTGATGTGACCTAGGATGATCCCCCCCACACACACTTTTTCTCTTTAGCCAAAAATCAAATATCCGTGGAACTATTACGACTATGAGCATGTAAAAAACGTCAAATTAATATGGATGGGGCATCATTCAAACTCCCCTGTACCTCCCTCCACTTAATGAACCCATTTCCCGTGGCATTTAGCTGTCAGTCCCCTGCTAATCATTTCCTTTTAAGCATACACTAAGCTGCTTGGATGTAGTGGTTACCAGGTAACAGATTTAATGTACTATTTTAAACAAACAAAAAAACAACAGCAACAACAATATACTGCTTGTATTCCAGTCCCCAAAATTTCCTCCTGAGATACGTAAATGGGATGTTGCTGACAATGAGCCTAATGCAATGGTCTACAAAATGTGGGCATTGTTCCTGTCGTTAATTTGAGTGGTGTCGATGAATGTGAGCTAATTCTAATATGTATTGTCCCTGGAAAATGTGTCATTGCTAAATTAGCATTCACTCATGACTGACATGGAATAAAACAGACTGTAAAATGCAGCTCTTAGAAGAGCCTTCATTAACCTAACATAGCTGCATCTATTCCCTTCTCTCTCCACATCCATAATGAGGTAAATACAATGCATTTTATAGTGTTCTCATTGTTCAGAGAGGAGGGAAGGACACATTTGGAATGTCTATTTTAAGGCTGTGGGTTGCATTAAACAAACTGAAGGTACTAGTCACCCACCCCACCCACCCCACTGGAGCTGTCATCCTAGGAGGTTTGCTTCCCAGAGCCCAAAGCACCCACTGCTGAAAGGAGGATCATACTGGTGCACATAAGGGCACATCCATGTATTGTGCCCCAGCAGGTCAAGTCCAACGACAGTATTCTGGCCACGTCTCCTGCCCATTGTGAGTCCCCATTATGTCCACTGGATGATTAGGAGTGAGGGCCCCGCAACGCCTGGGAAGGGCAAGAAATCTCAGGAGTCAGAGCTCTGGTGGGGAAGAGAGGGGAGGGCAGGGGACTGAGGGGATCCAGGGTAGTGAGGCCAGTGGAGAGCTGCCTCGTCCCTCCCCTCCCCCTAGCCTGCTTGAGACACTGTCAGGCAGAGGAACAACCGGCTGTGGTTTGAGGAACTCCAGGACAGAGGTGCAGCCGCAGGCAGCTGTCCAGGCTGTCAGTCAATGAGCAATGAGTCGATGGCTGCTGTACACCTTCCCAGCTTGAGCGTTTGCTTTAAGTCACCGCTCATCAACCAGAATTGTTACTCCAGGGTCTGCCTCCGAGTGTACAATGACTGAGGGAAACAGAGGCAGGACCTGTTCACTCTATTCCTCCCCTCGTCTCTCCTCTCCCCTCCTCCCTTCTGCTTCACCTCCTCCCCTCTCTCCTGCCATCCTATTCCCGCTCCCCTCTTCCCCCTCCTCCACCTTTTCCTGCCCCCTCCTCCTCCTTTTTAAAAAGGTCTTAAGGCAAGCAGGACAAGGGATTGTATGGTATTGGGTGACTCCAAGGAAGAAAGAAGGTAACTGGAAAGTGGGGAGGAATGATCAGTTTCATTCTGAGAGGTTAAAAAAAAAGGAATAATAACCCTAAATATGTGCACCAGGGAAAAGCTAGGTGAGGACCAGCGTGCCCTGATGGGAAGAAAGGGAAGAGGGGTTAGTAACATACACGTTGGAGCGCACTGTGCCCAGCAGCTAGTGTAAGCTGGAAACCTGGGGATAGCTGTCAGCAGCAATCGAAAACGAATGGTTCGAAGTCCACCTAAATTTCACTTTGGAGGGATGTGTATGATAGCGTTGGTCTGTTAAAAAGAATGGCCATTATTTTCTCTTTCAGTAATTAATGGTCACACACTGTGTTTGCGGCTGTTGCTAGAAATCGCAGACAACCCAGAAGCGGTGGACGTGAAAGATGCCAAAGGACAGTAAGTGTTCTCACTTGGCCTGGGGTGATGTTTCAGTCACAGCAGGCGGCTGGGTAATTTGTTAAGTAGCGAGGAGGGCTGACTGCTGAATTTTAGGTTGGGGGTGGGGTGTGTGTTTGGATGAAATTCATGGATGAGAACCCTAGAATAATGAGGTGACTTTGGGCTAGAGTGTTTATTTGAAAGAAATGCATGCAGGCTGTTGCGTGTGTGTGCGTCTTGATGAAAAGGAGCCAACTATTTATGTCTGTGGCCAGGGATCCTGGCCTTTTAAAAATAGTCCTCCTTTGTTCCTTCTTTCTATCCATTTTACCCTCTTTTGAAGCTGCTACATTCCCCTTTTAAAATTAATAATGGCAAGGACCCCAAGAAATTATCCCAATCATAAAAACACTTCGTATTTTTATCCTTTCAAAGTCTTGTTATTTTTTCCAAAGTCTTTTCCATCTGTTAGCCCATTGCTGCACCCAATCTTATAGGAAATGCAGAGCAACAGAGCGCTAGTGACTCACCCTAGATACACTGAGTTAGCGTTCAAGTCAGAATGAGGACCCCTCCCTGTCCTGGATGCCAGCACTGTTCTTTCCTCTAGATTCGTCAGACTTTTCTTCAAGGCAATCAAGCTTTGTTCAAATGCAAGATTGAACAAACGCCAACCTAGAAAACTATGAAAGTAGAACTGCTCTGTGTGTTACAAACACACAGTCCCTACTCCACTGATGTTTAGTAAATGCTACGTAGTTTTCAGCATGGTGGCATTAAAATGAACATCTGGAGAAGGAACCTTTCCCTGCCCCACCCACATTAATCATTCCACTGACAGCATTCCGTGTGGCCATTAAACACCAGAGGCAGATTGTTTATTCCAAATAGCACGTAGCACATTGGGGGCACTCAAAATATCAAGCAGCTCTCAAGAAGAGAGAGTTGCAAAGACAAAGTGACAGAGAGATAGAGAGAATGAGGTCTTCCCACTGGAAGTGATGAAGTTTTTTGTTTTGTTTTATCTTTTAAAAAGCCCAATTTATCTCTCTCCCTAGAACCCCACTGATGCTTGCGGTGGCATATGGACATATTGATGCTGTCTCATTGTTACTTGAAAAAGAAGCGAATGTGGATGCCGTCGACGTCATGGGGTGCACAGCCTTGCACAGAGGGGTGCGTAGTCTTCCTCAGCCTTCGTCTGTCAGCGGCTTCGGAGTTAGCATGTTTCTCTTTTCTTCCCCACAGGTGTTTTTAGTAAAACGAGTGTTTCCTGAGATGACCAATTAACCTCAGTCAGAGTAAAAGAAATTATAAAATCTTAAGCAAAAGTAAGATAATGGCAGGTATTTTTAGGGCTTTTACTTGAGATTTTGTATTAGATTGTGATGATAGATACATGAACTCTTACTATTGGAAGAATTGGTTCTGTTTTCTGATGACGAAATCCACATCCTAGGAACTTTGCAAAAAAATTTTTTTAAAGCACAAAGAAGAAAATCACAATCACCAGTAATCCTACTCCTGGAGATAACAATCATTTTTTGGTTTATGTAACCAATCTTTTTTATTCAGCAAATAGATTCATTTTCATTTTTTTGAGAAAGAGAATATTGAAGATGCTATTTGGAAGCTTCTTTTTTTTCTTTTAAAATATCAAGAACTTTTTTCCATGTCAGTAAATAGTTTCCTGCTCCATTATTGTGGATGGCCAGTTGTGTTCAGGTGTTATCATGTATTCCATTGATGGTGCAGTTTTGAGTAGTCATGCTATTTCTAATTGCTCTTTATGAAAAATGTTGGCCTGTTCTCCACCTGAAATATGTGTCCTGCTCAAATACGTATCATGTGGATATTTCTCTGCACACGTTCTGCTAAATTATTTTTTAAAGCATATCAAGGAAACTAAAACAAAAGCAGAAATAAAAGTGTTGTTTGGGTCTGGTGCAAAATGCCATGGTCAATGAAAAGAAGAGGAACCCTAAGTGGTCAAAGTCATAATCCTAGTTCTTATTTCTTGGGCCCTTCCTGTGGGCCATGCAACAGGCTGGGGGCCTCTGCGTATCCTACCTCATTAGTGCTCCCAACAACCTGTGGGGTCACCATTACTATTCCCACTTGCAGGTAAGTGAAATGAGAGGTGAATTGACTTGTCCAAGCTTTACCAGGGGAAGCCAGGATTCAACTCACATCTTCCTGATTCTAAAGCTGGTGTTTTTTACTATATCATGATGCCTTTCGTGGTCATGTTTAGAAAGGAAAGAGAAGTTTCCAAAATGCTAATGTTCTCACGGACGTTCCTGATGTGAGCTTTGCTGGGCTGTCCTGCCCCTGAAGGAGGGCGGAGTTCACCTCCTTTAAAGCCCAGGCACATATGTCCTCTTACTGCGAGCCCAGCCTCACCTGGCCACCTGCGTCACCTCCTGAGGCTTCTGCCCTTCTGAAATTTGTTTTGTGTTTTTAATTGCACCGTATCAGATTATGACAGGACACGAGGAATGCGTGCAAATGCTGCTGGAACAAGAAGTGTCAATTCTCTGCAAAGACTCCAGAGGAAGGACACCCTTGCATTACGCAGCTGCTCGTGGCCACGCCACGTGGCTGAGTGAGCTGCTCCAGATGGCGCTTTCGGAGGAAGACTGTTCTTTCAAAGATAACCAAGGCTACACGCCACTGCACTGGGCTTGTTATAATGGTGAGTTGACTGTCGTTTGCCCAATTCCCGAGGTCTGCCCTCCCACTCCAGCACCACCGTGACCTCAGTGGAGGTGAGGACACAGCATCATGTTGTAAACCATGACTACCAATCTTTCTGCACCCAACGTACCTTTTGTTTAGTATTTTCTCTTCATGGCCATGGTGCCTTAATGGGATACAAGTTCACCTTTCTCCTTTTTGTTCATTAGTAACATATAACTCCTGACCTGAACTTCCAGTGAACTGAAATAACAAGTTGTAATCAGGGTTTCTGATCTGCACGACATAACCAGGGATCCTACAGTGTTTAAAATAATACAGCTATAATTTTTTTTTTTAAATGATATAATGTGTCACAGTTGACTGCTAGTTGGACTACTAGATGAATGATTTTTTAAAATTTCTTTTTCATATCTCATTTCTCCCTTTTATGTTGTTGTATTTGTAACTCAGAAGATTTAAACATTTTTATTTCACTTAATGTGAGTAAAAAAAATGCATGCTAATCATAACATTTCAAAAATTGTCTCCATTTCCAAACTCACTCTCTGATGTAATTTAGCACGTACCTTTAATACTTTTCCCTTGGGAATATAAACAAACACAAATACACATACATCTGTTTTGAAAATAGAATCATATAACAACTATCATTGTTTAACTTTCTTTTTTGCTCTGGTTTACTTAACACATTGTCTGATGGGGGGCAGAGGTATACCAGCCCCCATAATAAATCAGAAGGTGCCTTCAGAGAGAAGGGTGTAGGCAACTCCATAAAACATAAGAGAAATTATTGTAGGGTAATCTCTTTACAGGGATGCAGGAGCAGAGTGGACAGACAGCCCAGCACTTTGTGCAGATTATTCCCCATGAACAGAGAGATTATTCTCCTCACTTACAGTTCTTTGTTTATGGTGTAGCTCAGGTACTAATGATTGACAGGCGAAGAAACAAAGAATGCAGTCCAGGGCCATGCCTCCTGGTGGTCTTGTGTTGGAGAGTGGTTTATAATCAATATTATCACCAGTTTAATATTTACCATGGTTGCCATGTCATTCTGTCCGTTGCTAACAAAAATATTTATGGTACATTTTATGGAGCACAGATAATCATCAACTAGGGGGGTCTGATATGCTTGCTAAAGACAGTGAGGTTGATCAAAGGTCACAGCATCAAAGAAATCCGGGACCCAGAGCCGGCGCTCGGTGTGTTCACCCCTACTTCTGTGCACACTCAACTGCAGACACCCTTACAAGTTATTATGGCTCAGTGGTGGTCGATCTTCTTAATAGTGGCACGTGTCATGGCAGATAAATATAGATGCATATGTGTATCAGAACTTATTATTTTTTTAACCGGGTTCCTACTAATGGACATTCAGATTGTTTTCAGGTTTTTTCCTATTATAAGCAGTGCTGCAGTGTATATATTCATATTATGTACCTTAAATTCTGTCAGATAAGTTTCCAAATGTGAAATTATTGATAAGAGGGTATGCGTGTTTTCTAATTTTAATACATTATACTGTTTCTTTGCAAAAAGGACATTATTTATTACTCCACCAAATACGTGTATAAAACTTACATTTCCCCCAGCCTTTGCCAGACCAGAGTGGTATCATCTTTTTCACTTTTGTGAACTGAAGGTCAAAAAAGGCTATCTCAATATTTTAATATATGTTTCCCTGTCTAATAGTGTGTTTATTCATTTGTATTTCCTCTTCTGGAAGTTACTTTCCCCACCTACTGCTTATTTACTACTGAGTTTCATCTTTGCTCACACGTTTGTTGGGGGACCTTGTCTCGGAGAGACGAGTCTTCTCTGTACGTTCTGTGTGGCACGCATTACGTGCGTTGCGTTATGTTACGTTACGTCACGTTACGTTACATTGCGTTACGTGTGGCAGGTGTTTTCTCAGAGGCCATCACTCGTCTCTGTTCCTTGCTTACAACGTCTTTGTCCATGTGGAAGTTCTGAACTGTCGTGTAGTTGAATCTGTCATATTTTCATTTTATGGGACCTTGGTTTCCAGTCTTGCTTGATTAAGGTCTGCCACCCCTAAATTTATATGGATATTTTCTCATGTATTTCCTCCTCTGCTTCTATAATTTTAATTTTCCATTTTCAATTCTTGCATTCAACATTCCACTCAGAAACTATGATTATGGGGTTCAGGCAGATTTTGGGGGTGCTCTGATCTAAGACATTTCCTTTCATTTTCATCACAGTCCTCTTTTTTCATTGGATCCAGTGTCAGGAAAAGCCAAATTTTCTACATGCTCAGCTTGGCTTTGTTCCCACGCTGACGCTGGAGAGCTGCAGTCTCCCCGCTACTGATTTGTCTGGCAGGAAGGGGACGATGCATTGGTTATAATGGCAGGTGGCAAGACCACCAGACCACATTCTGTCCCGGAGAGTGAGGGGAGGAAGGAGGGATGGCAGTCTCTGTTCTTAGGCCTTTCCAGGTTCCAGCTGGGGGAGAGGAGCGGTTCTCTCCTAAGCAATTTCAGTGCAGTCTTCTCCCCAGAATCCCCTTCGCTGAGCACTTAGATACTGAAAGGCATTCAAGGATCCCCAGTCCTATCTACACAGACCCTTAGGTTGGGTTCATATAGTCTCCAGGAACTGGTATGTGTAGATGCTTCCCTAAGCTAAATTCTCAGGGGGGAGTTCATTCTAATTGAGGGTTTGATGTGTCTACATGAGGGTTAGATATAGTTGGAAAGCTAAACAATATAACGTGCATAAATTTAGGGGATTTTTATATTCATTACTTCATATGTTTTTAAAAAGCAGTCTCACTTTTTCTCTTTATAAAAGAGTTTGATTCCTGTTTTAATATTTAGAATTGTCCTATCTACATCATTATAAGGGAGAACATAAAAGAACTCTGAGTAATTTAGCACCAAGTTCAGCCAGGAAGAGGCTGCAGGACAGCCATCTGTATTTTAAAACCAGTAGCTTTGCCTTCTTGCCTTAATTACCATCCATCACTTCACAAGCCCTTTATCGAGTAAAGCTCCCATCTTCCTGTGACATCGGTAGGGCAATTATTCCTCATCTGATTTTTTTTAATTGATTCCAGAGAGAGGGGAAGGGAGGAAGAAAGAGAGGCAGAGAAACATCAATTGGTGGCCTCTTGCATATGCCCCAACTGAGGACAGACCCGTAACACAGTCATGTGCCCTGATGAGAATTGAACCCATGACCTTTGGTTCGTGGGACGATGCCCGACCAACTGAGTCACACCAGCCAGGGCTAGTCTGATTTTTTACATATATGAGAAACGAGGCTCACAAACCACAAGTGAATTGCCTTAGTTCACATAACAAGTAAGCTAACAGATCAGAGACCTTTCTTAAAATTCAGTTGGTTTGGAAACTACGTGTCATTTATTGAAAATAACTTCTTGCTTTTATTCCTCTACTTATGTTTTTAAAAATACCTATTGGGCACATATTATCTACCAGGAATAGGCCTTAGTGTCATTTTAAACACTTATGTAGTGTTTTATAGTGAAAGCCTTTTCACCTGCATTATCTCAGATACTATTTTCTATCAGCCTCATCTTCTCCTCACTAAGGTACATAATTATAAGTGAATCTATTAATTTGGGTAAAAGAAAAATTTCCTATTGTAAATATGGGAAAACTGAGGTATATTAAGCATCCATCAGGAACTGAGCATAACACTGAATCTCTTCTGATTACAAATGAGGTCTCTATCTCTTTCTCTCCACCAGACCATATGGCCTTCATTGTTTTATGTGTTCGTTATGTCTAGAACACCTGTGAGCGTAGTTAATAACGTTTTGGCATTTGTGAATTTTATTCCATGGAGAATGAGCATTCAGCCAATTCAGGAAAATTCATAAGCCAGAATTCAGTACTTAATGACAAAAAATTGATTGTGTGGAACAACATTTCTTTCTTGGGAATTTCCTAAATTCTTTTGCTCCCTTGCAGGTAATGAAAACTGTATAGAGGTACTTTTGGAGCAAAAATGTTTTCGCACATTTAGCGGCAATCCCTTCACTCCACTGCACTGTGCAATGTAAGTAGACCTGCGGAAGTGACCAGCGTTGCTTTAATTCTTTAACTGCATGTAAGGAAATTGCCTTTAAGGAAGGAAAAAGCTTTGACATTATAGATAAGACCAAAGTGTTCCACTTTGTTGCTAAAGGCAATGGCCGTGATTTTCCAGGATATTTTTGTGGAACACCGTGGGTCCCAGGGGGCTCACACTGCACCTTAGGGAAACCGCATGAAGAGGTGGACTGGGAGGCACATTACACTCCATGTGAAGAGCTTCAGATGCGCTTCACGTTTGTCAGCCAAATTCTAAAAATAAGTTGGGGCTAGCAACAATCTCCCTATGAATAATTAGAAAGACATCTTATACTAGGAAGATTTTCATGTACTGTAATTCTCTATTCTTCATATTCTAAGGGATTCTAAGGTGTTTCTTTTGGGGGGAGGGAATGTAATTTTTGCTCCAATCTCATAGTGTGAACCATCGTTCAGAGAATATAGTGGCTTTAAGTAGGACTTCCAGGGTTACCTGGGTCCTGTGTTCACCTGGGGGATCATGTCACCTAGGCAACCACGGTCAGCCTGGGGGCCTAAGACTTGGGAGTGCTTTGTGTTTGCCTTGTCCCTGAGCTCGAAGATGGTCATCTTCACATGAAGACGGGTCGTTTGATTGCAAAGACATTGGAGGCATAAAGTGGATCGATAAGGAAAAGATAAGGGATGAAGAGTAGAAGTGATTTTAAATCAGAAGAACCATGTCTTTTTCACTGTGCTATCCCCAAACAGCTAACATGATGCCTCGTAAACAGTGTGCAGTAAACTCCTGCCTGGATGTAGGGGTTCTGAAGAAATGAGTGTGTGCCAGTAGAACTGTTAAAATGGTAAAGAAGACAGTTTAGGCACTACAAACACACTTTATTTAACACTTTATGAAGCAGGCAGTGTCCACCCTCAAGATTTCAGAGACCTGCAAAGTGGGTGGAAGTCAGGAAGCTTTTACAGGATAAAGAATAAAGAACAAGGATGGGAAGGAATATCTGATTGGCTGGGGTTGCATATCTGGCCTTATTCGAGTTTATCATAAGAACAGGGCAATCACCCATGTAACTGGGTGATCCTGTATTGGTTACTGAATGGTCTGATTTTGGGGCAGGTGGAACATTTACAAAAACATGAAACCTAAAATTTTTGTTTTGTTGACATGATTTCCCAGGATCAGTGGCATCTGGCCTGCCAAGGAGAGGTTAATGTACCTTCAACAGTCCCCTCTCCTCTTTGATCAACCTACGGTCAAGCAAGAGGTTTGGTCAAAGATGGTGTTGCAAATGATTCTCAGTTACCATTTCCTCTGTGGGTCTTAGTCTGTATTTCGTTGGCTGATGACTAAAACCCTTAAGAGAACACACAAAAGACCAGGGAGATAATTAGTATTATTAACAGCAAAAGAATTCCTAAGGTTTGCAGGGTACTCCTGGATTCCCATGATCCCCATGAACCAAACCAGCTAAAATCAAGTAAGTCAAGAAATGATCCTAAAGAGGAGATACTTCCTCAAGCCAGTTGGCCTGTTCATGTATTTCATGTTGCTGTTTCCACACCCCCAGAAGTGTATATCCAGTAGCCTGTTCCTGCAAAACTGAGGCATTCAAATCAGGGAAAAAGTTGTGACAGGCAAAACTACAACAGTCATTGGAAGGTTGGATGACCCCCCTTGCAGTGGTCTGAGATATGTGAACAATGGCACTATCTTTCTAGGCCAGAGCAAGGCAAAAAGTAGGCAAAAGAATCATAAACATCTTTATGGTGTAAAAGTTAGAGAAAGGATGGTCATCGAGGGAAAGGGGAATGGGAAGAAATGTTTTCCATCATGGGAGGAAGTAGTGTACCTCAATGTCAGCTACCTCTCTTCCTAGTCAGTTCAGTTTTGAGGTCTCCAGTGTTCGCACGGGACCAGACATAGGGCGGAGTCTTCTGCAGTTGTGAAATATGCACCCAGGGTTCTTTAACATCCTGTAATGTGGGAGGAGTGTCAGTGGTCAAGAGTGCTTGGTAGGAATCTCACATTTGCAAAAGCCTCAGAGACAAATAATAACTATCTGAAAATGACGAAAGACTTAAAAATGTCCATGGTTTAAAAGACCTGCTGAGAGTTCATTACAGTGGAATTGACAAGGAAATTTAGTTATTTCTGTGGCACACAACATTTTAAGGTAACTGGAATTATGACTGATAACATTCTACCAGGACATATCAGATTTTTAGGAACGTTATATAATTTCTGGAAAACTTATATTGATAACCTGTACCCAAGGATTATCCTAGATCATGTGAACTTGAAAAATATTTGGGTTAATTTCTATCTTTCCGAGAGTATATGTGATTTGTAAAAGTGCCTAATTTTTTTAAGTGAATTAAATGGTGCTCTTTATAAAATAATTTAGGCATTGCCATCCTGGGGCAGAAAAAAAAAATCACGTATCTGTAGCATACCCACAAAAACATACATAAATATATAGACAGACACAAACAGAGATCTTACAGCTTTCATTTCAAAATTTTAGCCTTGAAACAGGTATGACGCTGCAAAACTCACCAGTTTATAAAAGAACAATCGGATCCAAATTGTTTTTCTGGCAGACGGAGGAAATTAAGGTTACCTACCTGCCCAGATGGCTACACTTTTTGCTATTATTGATGGAGAAGACTTTTCAGATTTTTCATTCTTCTGTTTCCAAATAGCCTTTATTTTTCTTTTTTCTGATACGAATCACCTCCCTGAGGTTTGCATTTCGAAGAGATAGTACTTTGTTCCCAGAGAAGACTCAGCAGCAGAACATTTCTGTCTCAAAGGCACAGGAGAAGTTGGGGAAGTCCCCAGGGTGGGTTTCGTTTCCTAAATCCAGAATTGTTACATGTACAGCTTTGTGAGATTAATAGGGGAAGTTTGGGTGATAGGTAAAAAAAGGTAGGTGGGCTTTTTCTGTTCTTATAAAGACACTATTTGTAAGGCAAGGAGGTTTGTTTTTCTTTTAATTCCTCAAAGAATTGGGTTGCAATCTGCATGATATCAAGGGGCTATCACTCAATGACATTAACTTTAATTTGCTTTTTAACATTAGGAAGAAGATCTTTAAGATAGAAATTTAAAAAATGCCTACATTCTAAATTTTGAGATGTTTGTCTTTGGCATTTCATGCCCTGCCCCTCCCTGTACACGTCTCAATTTAGCTTGGGGGAAAAGTTATAAAAGATGTTCCTATCAGGCTTTGAATATCAACTCCCAGTTTGCCCAACTTCTGACCATGGAGCTACTTATTTTTAAAAAATTCCTTCAAATATCTTGTCAAGTTTTCAGCTGAGACAAATGATAAATATTCCTGGCAATACTGAATAACCCCATGAATGCCGGAGTTATCCCCAAAGAGGGTGACAAAGGTGCCACCCTCCCAAGAATCAGAGCCTGTGCCACAGATAACCAAAGGAAAGGACTAGGATAAACAAGAAGGTACTAGCTGATGTACCGCGGGGTGACTGCAGTTAGCAATATTCTATTGTAGTTTGAAAGATGCTAAGAGAGTAAATCTTCAAAGTCCTCACCACAAGAAAAAAAAATGGTAACCACATGTAGTGATGGATGTTCACTACACTTAATGTGGTGATTATTTTGCAGTATATACAAATACTGAATCATGTTGTGCACCTGAAACTAATAGAATGTATCTCAATAAGAAAAAAATAAACTAAAAAAGGAAATGAAGGCAGCAATAGGCTGTCCTTGGGGGAGAAAAAGATTGATAAACAAGGAGTAGTACCTCAAAACTAAATTCACAAAAATATGAATTTGGAAAGGAAGGGACTACCTGACATTTTAACTTCCTCTCTTGATTGGGCACAACAGAAGTTGGGGAGACTGGACTCTGAGAAGAATTCTTCACTTCTGTCCGTTTCTCCCAGTTCTCCCAGGATCCTATCTGTAGGCACTGGAGTGAGTTGGCTTTAAAGCAGAATGTAGCCATAGTATCTACCAGAATTTAGCAAGGTTTTTGCATGGACTTTATTTTTCTTTCTTGTGAGGAAAGGGGGAAAGGGCACTGCTACCAGACAGGAAAGTTGGCAATTCCCTATCTAAACTTTCAAAGTTGTAAGAATAGTTTAAAGGCAATGAAAGGGTAGAATCAGATAGCTTGAAGGCTGTGCTGTATGTAGATAGTGCATACTTTTTAATTTCCATACTCCAAAGTAACCTTTATTGTATTTTTTCCATTATAACTTGGTCCCCTCATACCCTCCCTGCCCCTGGCAATCACCACCTGTTGTCCTTGCTCATGAGTCCCTTTTCCTTTTTGCTCAATCCCTCTACCTATTGACTTTGATTTTCGTTCCACACTGCTTTTAGGGAGTGACTGGTAGCAGTTTACTAGAGAATCCCTCCAAGTCCCATCAACCCTGGGAGGGGTCCACATAGGATTCCTCCTTTTAAGGTAGATTATGGGTTTTTTTTAATGAGTTGCACAAAATCTTTAAGGACAGTCTTTTTTCCAGTGTCCTGGCTGATTGCAAGTGAGACAGTGATTTCTGGGCCCATGTCTTGATGATGGACCTCCTAGGAGGGAGCAGTGGTGGGGGCCAGGTATTGACTTAGGTTTCTGTGCTTGGAGCTATGGCAGCTATGAGCCCACTAACTTTGAGAAGACTTATTTATGGTCTTGTAGTCTCTTCAGAATGGAAAGGCAATTCAGATAAAGGATTAGTAGACTGTGAGTGCTTAGTCAAAAGAAGATAGAGGTGGAGTAGTCGGAGTCACATCAGTCTTGAAGTCTTTTGTTTTAAGCAGCTCTTGTATGTTTAATTTTTTATGAGCCTTTTGCAACTAATCTCTCAATGAGGCTATTTTGGAGTATTGAAGACTTTTGGAGGCTTCTGCATACCAGTAAAATAGGTATCCCATCCTATTGGTTAATTTGGGAACACTTGATTTCAAGTATACTTCATAAATGAATACTCTTATTGGAACATTCCCCATAATGCTGTAGTAATTATAGGTTGTCTTAGTAAGATTTGCCCTTTTTATAGATATCTACAGCTTTCAGGACCAAAGTTCTTAGACATAAAATAAGCAGGTGTGCTGGAAGGTAGAAATCTCAATTCTTTGAAACTTGAGAACACCATTTCTTTTTCTATTTTTTTTTTGTTTTTGTGGTTCCAGTAGCAACTTTATTTTTCTTTTTATGAGTGATAAATAATAAGTGACTCCCCCGGAGAAGTTGTTCATGTGTATTCCATCTCTTCAGCAATGCAGAAATCCCATCCCTTCCCAGATCCTCCCTGACTCTCCCAAACTCTTGTGTTCAGCTCCTCTCTGCCTTGGACAGCCTTGGTCTTTCCTCAGCAATCTCCTAGCAACAGGCCTACAGTTGCCTTGGCAACCAAGAATGCTATAAAGGCTTCCAAGGCTCTGCTAAGCCCAGTGATTTCTCTTACCTCTCTCTCACCAGGAAGATCCTAGTGACTCAAATCCCAGCAGGTTCTGCCTGCATACGTGGTGATGTAAATGCACATGTGTGTGTAAACACACACACCAGTTGTGGTTAAGCTATTAATTCTCAGTCTGCTCACACCCATAAACACAGCTGGTGCCCAAACAGTTTCTCCACCCCACACAGGCCTGGATGTGTAGAGGCCACAGAAAGGCCAGCACACAGACACCATCACCAGGAACACGGATGGGAGCCAGGATGCCAGAGGCTCACACATCAGCCAGACACATGCTAACTCGCATGCACACATGAAGGAAGTAAGGCCAAGGCCCAAGGAGATGCCACCCTCCTCCCCACGGCCAGCTGCACCATCATAACAGAGTCTTTAAAACACTTGGATCTCCAGATGAATGCTCTACCCCGTAGTTACTGGGGATTCTCCTAGATCCCTTATGCCAGCCTAGAGTGGGGTGTAGCCTTTCTGTCTCCCTCAGTAAGTGGCTTGGGACACAGCAAAGAATCTCCCTTCCCATGTTCCAGAGTGTTCTGGTCTGTCATTGGTCAGGCCAGGCCACTCAGCCCCAGGAAGGGAAGTCATAGTTCAGGAGACCACAGTAGGGCAATGCAAAGTTCCTCTTCCTCCCAGACCTCAGTGTCCCTGCAGGCTTCTACTAGGCCTCACATAGGCAGAGAAGTGTCCCCACTTTTCCAGACCCCTGAATACTGAACTCCAACCAAGGTCCCCAGCCTCAGGTGAGAACAAGCCAGGGGAAACTTCCTCATCCCTCCCAGCATTAGCACCAGTCCATACCTTCTGTACCACTTGTGAGCCCTCCGTGGGCTTGGGTGTGGGGAGTGCTGTCCACACCCGGGCTCCAGTCAGGTGCAGCGGGACCTCTGGCTCTCACAGCCCCTGAAGCAGAGCTGGGGAGAGGCTTCAGAGGGAACTTTATCCCCTTTGCTGCCCCCTTTCTTTCTCCCACCACTCTCCTGTAGTCAGACTGAGGGCAATATTCACAGTTCTCAGCTCTCAGTGTCGGACAAAGCACAGAGATCTGGAGTTGAGCAGGACTTCAGGGTCAGGGAAAACAGAATCTAGCCAGAAGCCATGCTCCAGAGCCACCCACAGCACCTCCTCCAGGAAGCCCAGAGTGCCCACCACTTCCCGTCGCTCTCCTGGCTCCCCAGCCCACAGTGGCTGCAGCCCCACTCTCCGGTTCTCCACTTCTGAGCTAATCCTTAAGTCTCTTGGAGCCAAATATATACCTGAGAGAAATGTGCCTCTGCGTTGGAGATTTTATGATGTTTTATAGTGTCCCTCATTATGTGGACATTTTTTTGAGGTTGGCAGATGACCTAGTGTTGGTCTCTTAGATTTGAGTGGCGAGCTCTCTAACAGCTTTTAAGTGCTTGACCCTTGCCAGCCAATTTTTTGGCATTGGCTTCCAAGACACCCGCTAACAATAGATCTATTATTCTTTCACAGGAAGATTTCTTTATAGTGGCAGATACCCTAATGGCTTTTAAGGGCCCAACTTGTGCCCACTTAGATTGCGATGTACTGTTGGTCATAAATTTCTTGTCTTAATTTATTTCTCAAAGTCTCTATTAGTCTGTTAGCTGCCACCACCCACTGTGGAGTCCTGAAACCTTTCCAGGATCCCAGAACCTTTCTAGGAACTTTAATAACCCTTGTTGCTTTAAAATTGGGACAAAATTAGCTTGGGTCTGAGAGCTGCACACAGGGAATGGAGCCCAGACCCGACAGTGACTTCCCCACGGCCCTTGGTGAACCAGAGGGTGCCTTTCCTGTGCTTCTCATCCCAGACCTGCAGCAGCTGGCTCCAGACACTGTCCTCATCGCCAAAGCTGTTCACAAGGGTAAAGAAGACGATGTAGGTGGTATTAGCAAACCTAAGCACTTTCTGAAGCAGGCAGTTCTCCCGAATCTTGAGAGTGGAGACCGCCTGCGTCAGGAAGTATTAAGTAAAGTTTGTTTGTATTACCTAAGTTGTCTTCTGTAAACATTTTAACAGAACATAGGTCATAGGTATTTACATCAGATTTTTAAAAAGAATACATCAGATTGTTAAATATACAGTGCATAGGAAGATGGAGTTGGAGGGGATATATAATTTTTTAGTGAGATTTTAACATTTTAAATCCATTTTCATTTTAGAATAAATGATCATGAGAGTTGTGCATCGTTGCTACTTGGGGCCATAGACTCCAGTATTGTCAATTGCAGAGACGACAGAGGCAGGTAAGTGACCCTGAGGTGACATGCCTCTTTTCTCCATGAAGCCTAGTCTCTGCTTTGTGGTTGCAGAGTGGCCATACATCTTTTTACTTTTTTAAAAAATTATGAAGGTAATATATAAGTATGTTTTTTAAAAATGAAATATGATGAAGGATATATAATTAAAAGAAAATTTCCTCTTAGCCCAGAAGGCCCAGCCTCTTCCATTGAGGAAGCCACTTTAAACCGTTCTTTCTACATTTTCATATTCTCTCAAATATTTTATATACATAGCTATAAACATACATAAAATACATGTGCTTATATTCTTTATATGCAAATGGAGCATTCTGTAGCAATGTTCTGCTTTTAGTATATCTTGGAGATCTTCCTATACTAAAACATTGAGATTTGCCATGTTCTTTTTAAAGCTGCATATTATTCATTTGAATGGGTATGTCATAATTTAATCAGCTTGCCCTCCACTGAAGAATGTTCAGGTTGTTTCCAGCATTTTGCTTTGCAAAGAATGGTGCAGTTCAGATGTGTCTGTCCATATGCTCCAAGTGTGTCTAGGAGATAAAACCCTGGATGTGGAATTACTTGGTTAAAAGGCCAATGGTTTTTAATTTTGACAAATAATACCAAGTTGTCCTCCCCCCAAATCAATTATCTGCTATAGACTATGTGGGCTTTTAAAAAAAACAGTCAATTATCTACAAATTTAAGGTGTAATTTTGAAAGTAGCTTTAACAAAGGGGAGAAAAATGTCACTGGAACTCAAAATTAAAACTGTCAATCAAGATGTTAATTTCATCATCAGGACCACCACCTCTCCCCCCACGGGTGACACTTCAGTGTCCACCCTGAACATGCTTTACAGGGGGCCTGATGATTATCTCTGTAAACCGAAAAGCTTTAAATCCCTAAGACAAAACCCTGCACATGTTTCTCTGGCACTTGCGGTGAGAGAGTGTGTCAAGTGTGAAGGCAGCTAAAATCCTACTCGGTTTCCATTGTCAGGACACCGCTTCACGCGGCAGCATTCGCTGATCACGTGGAGTGCCTGCAGCTCCTCCTGAGACACAGCGCGCAAGTGAACGCGGCGGACGATTCGGGGAGAACAGCGCTGATGATGGCTGCGGAGAATGGGCAGGCGGGTGCCGTGGGTATGTGCTTGGCGTTCAGACTTATTATTTATGCCTATCTAAAACCAGAGCAAGGCAAAATCAAGAAATCAGTTATTCTCTGGTATATGCTTACAGAAAGACCAACATTTTATTTAAGCCACCTGACTCTACTTGCTAATTGTCTACATTCCCGTTACTGGATTGTTGGTGGACCGTATCATAGGGAACCAACCTTTCTACAGTGACATTTCTTGACATTTAAAAACCAAAAGTGACAACATAATCATTTTACCTGGAAATAAAACTGTAAAGACAATTAAAATGAATGCCTATAGGCCTTGGATTTGGATAAAACGAATGTGGCAATAAATTGTCCCTTTTTTGTTAAAAACGTTAAATATGATTAAGCTGTACTAATTTAAATGTCATTGTTTCTATAGTAACATCTTCAAAATGCACGTAGTCTGAATAACTTCGTTTTGTTTTTTTCTACAGACGTTCTGGTGAACGTTGCCCAGGCAGATCTGTCTGTAAAGGACAAGGACTTGAACACACCCTTGCATTTGGCTTGTAGTAAAGTATGTAAATGAATTTGCAACACTGTTATTTAGTACAACAATAACAATATTACTTAAACTTGATCTCAGAAGTGTGTACCATGGCTCTTAATTAAGATGTGCCTTTCCCCAGATGTTGTCAATGCTAAGCCGAATGGCATCGGAGGAGGAAAAGCGAAGGGCGGGCCCACGCTGGGGTGATCCTTAGGATGAGGAGCTTTTCAGGGCATTCGCCACTTGTGTTCTTGCTGCAGTCTGTCTTTACACTGCTGCTGTATCTGTTTCCATGGTTGTGATACCATATTTTGGTTTTAAACACAAATTAGGGCCTTAGATATTTGACTTCTAAACTATAAGCAGTTCCACTGTTTTCATTTTGTTTCGTTTTGAAGGCATTGTAATAACACAACCAAAAAATACTTTCATAGGAGGCAAATAAATGGGTTCATGTGCAATTCTGCCCTCTCCCTTTTTTCTGGTGCATAGTTCATTGCAAAGAATGCACTGGATTTTTTAATTAAAAAATAGCATTGTGTTTACCTGTAATGCAGGGTCCCTGCTTCAGCAAAAGATAAATGGTACATATAAATATATGATTTTACAAAAGTGGGATCGTTCTGTTTACAACCTGCTTTTGTAACTGAATCATATTATGAAAGTCTTTCTTTTTAGGCATTTTAGAATGTTTTAGGACGTATGTAGTATCCTTCTACCTCAGGACCGTGTCGTCCTTTCAGCAACCCATCCCCTACTCTGAGGTATTTGCTTGTTTTCAAATATAAGTGACTATAAATAATACTAATTGTGGAGAAATTTTTATAGGAATCCTTGTTCCTTTAAAATAAATTTCTAAATATGAAATTATTGAGCCTGAGGCTATGAACATTTTAAAGACCAAATTATCTTGTAATGAAGTCACAACCATTTATACTCCAGCAGTTGTGCATCAGGACGAAACCTCCAGCCCTGGCCAGTAGCTCAGGAGGTTAGAGTGTCGTCCCGACACACCAAGGTTGTGGGTTCAATCTCCCGTCAGAATCAACCGATGAATGCATAAATAAGTGGAACAACAAATTGATGTTTCTCTCTCTCTCTCCCTCTATCTCTCTCTTTTTCTCTCTACCTCCCTCCCTTACTCTCTCTCTAAAATCAATAAATAAATGTTTAAAAAAGAATGAAACCTCCATGGAAATTTCCAAAATTATATTTAAGTGTCTCCCTCATAAGACATTACAGTGTGACACCAGTGATGGTGGTATAGTTTAACATAGTGACAGTGTTAAAGTGTTATCTACACCTGCTGGGACCAGAAGTCTCAGCTGTTCCTTTCAGTGGTTGCATTTTCTCACTTCATGTGCTGGGAGGCCCACAGGAAACACAAAAAGTACTTAGTTGTGTAAAGTTTGTTTCAAGGTATGCTTTTTGTGAAAATAA
Source organism: Phyllostomus discolor (assembly GCF_004126475.2). NCBI lineage: Eukaryota > Metazoa > Chordata > Mammalia > Chiroptera > Phyllostomidae > Phyllostomus > Phyllostomus discolor. Next base: position 31,998,049 of record NC_040906.2, read on the forward strand.
GTGCAGCACTTTTCAGATGTCACTGTGCCATTGAATCACCTGACAACATTGTTAAAATTCAGATTCTAATGTAGTAGGTCTGGAGTGGGGCCCGAGAGTCAACATTTCCACCCCCAGTGATGCTGATGCTGCCAGCCACAAGGGCCTAGGAAGCCGTGACCCTTAACAAAGCAGAGATCTGAAACTGTGAAAGCATCTCTGGCTGATTGATTGATTTTTAAAAATGATCAACTGTCTGTTGTGATAAGACGCAGAGATAATTTCCCCTAGTTGCAGAAAAAATGAATAAACTTTCTTGAAGATGAATCCATTCTCAATGGAAGGTAGTAAATGATGAGTCATACAGGGAACAGGCACTGTGGGATTTCCAAGGATGATGGGTCCCTGAAGTCGTTAGTAAATAAGGACTTGAGGAAGGAGGTGGGGCTTGACTTATATTTAATGTTGAAAGACACTTCTACTCTGTTTCCCAGCTGACCTAGCTGAACTGTTACCTGTTTCAGCTCTCTAGACATTAATTCTAAAAGTTATCCTAGAACTAATTACTGTTTCAGATCAGATTTATATTAACCAAGTCCTATAGACCTCATTCAGGATCTTGAAAAGTCTAGGGCCCTTTGACTATTTTGCCTTTTAGAAGAAAAAAAGACTTACTCCAATAATAGCCTTACAAAATGTATATAGGCAGGGGACATTCATTTTAAATTTGAATGATAATGAAGTGATTGTTCCAGAACTTTTCATTGTTTCTGTCCTCTGTTTCTTATTATTTTTTTTCTTTATTAGGGTCATGAAAAATGTGCCTTGTTAATACTTGACAAGATACAAGATGAGAGCCTTATTAACGCAAAAAATAGTGCACTGCAGACGTAAGTGTGATGACTGAAGTTTGACTCGGACCCAAGTTCATGGTCATTTACTTAACACATATTAAGAGCTTGCTTTGTGCCAGGCTAGAGCAGGGGAACACAGCTGCGAAAGACAGAGTCCGACTTCTCCTTGGTGCAGCTTAGTCACAGAACTATAAACACAGACCAAGCGAGACATCTTTAGTTAGAATCTTTGTTTTGATATGCCTTCATAGACATGGGTTAGGTCCCTGTTTATCTTTGCTGATATTTCTACGGTAATATTGTAAATTTTGTGGGTGGTCAGAAAATCTTATGGGCTGACGCATTTGGGGAAATATTTATATAAATGTGTTAGTATTATGTATTTGTACTGGAAAATGACAGTTTCATAAATCGGGTTCCCAGAATATATTGGAAGAGTTTCTAAGCTATTTGCCTTAATTATACTTTAATATAATTCGGTGTCATCCTTGGTGTGAAAGATCTCAAAACTGCTTCACTTTCTATTTTAGGAAATTACATATTTGTATTAAGAGCAAAAAAGACTATTAAGATTTTTTTCATTGAAATTCTTAAGGAATATATAGCAGAACATACTGTTGTTATTTTTTTTAAAACACTTTATTTTTAGAGAGAAGGGAAAGGAGGGAGAAAGAGAGGGAGAGAAACATCAATGTGTGAGAGGAACATCGGTCAGCTGCCTCTCACGTGCACCCACCCAGGGACCTTGGCCTGCAACCCGGGCATGTGCTCTGACTGGGCACTGAACCAGTGACCTTTCATTTTGCGGGACACAATGCTCAACCAACTGAGCCACACCGGTCAGGACAGAATATATTGGGTTTGACATTATTCTTGAAGGTATTCTAATTTCAGTAAACTATCACTTAGTAATAACAAGGAGATTTGAGATTATATATATGGGCGATATATTAAAGTCGTATTGATGAACTTTGTGAAACAGTGATTCAAATTCTAGAGTAGAATCAAGGGGTAAGGAACCTAGAAAACACACTAGAGCTCGAGTTCTTCTGTTTTCCTATTTGCCATCACTGAGGTTGTTTGAGAGACAGAGGATTTGTAATGTCTCTAGAGAAGTCTGGACCAGCACGGAAGAATGTTGGGTCATTAGCCCCTGGAAAAGATCTGGCTGACCAATCTCTTCTTTTAAAAGTAAAAACGTTCATATAGTATTTATGTATTCTCAAGTACTCTCTTCCCTTTAACAATACAGGCTACCCAGATGACACATTCTCACACAAACATGTATCACGGTTGACGCTCGGTGTTCTGATTTCAGACCCCTCCATGTTGCTGCGCGCAATGGCTTGAAGGTCGTGGTTAAAGAGCTGCTGGCCAAAGGGGCTTGTGTCCTCGCTGTGGACGAGAACGGTAAGTGGGCAGAGGAAGCGATTACTGCAGGTGCCTTCCCTGTGCTGTGAAGCCAGAGCAAATGCCAAGTGTAGGAGCTAGTTAAAAAGGCAGTAAGAATTCTCTCCCCATTGGAAATTCCCTGTGTGTGAGAAATCAAACAAGGATCATTTGTCCTGTCTGTCCCTGCTGTAGCCCACCACTGCCTTTCATTTCGCATGTCATGTCAGCAGCTGGTCTCTCACTCCTCAGCGTGGTGGTGGTTCAAGGATTCAGACACACTACAACGCTTTCAACTTGGTATTCACAATTCTGACTGCCTACGCTGAGGAGTTAGGGATTACACATCATTAGTGCATGCTCGAGGGTTCGCATAAAACACCAGGTCTCTGTATTTCAGTTCATTCTGAGATCAAACTTTTTTTTAAAGAACAGATCAGAACTCATATTCCCAGTGTGGATATTTGGGGAACATGAATAAAAATTTTAAACTAATATCTAGGCCTGAAACTTCTCTTTAAATAATTTTTTTTTCTAAATGAATTAGCTCTTAACAGAAGCTTTCCATTCTGCTTCCTAAGAAATTCTGAAAACTAATGAACTCTTGAATTGTATTATACCACCATTTTTAGCACAATGCCCATTGACCTTGGGGCGCAAGAGAGGGACTTCTGGATATTTAGAAATCAAGTAAAATGTTTAAATGTGGCAGTAATTGTGGCATTTAATTAAAAGCTAATAAAATGCATTAACATAACTCAATTAACTGCTTATTACAGGTATTGGAATTAGCAGCTCATGCCTATTGCTCAGAAGTAAGCAGTCATGTGACATCATTAGCTAACTCCCGTTAGTTTTGGTTTTGCGGCCCTATTACCCTAGCATGTTCCCTGCTCCGTCCCCAACCTGACTCATCTAGGAGGCGCAGAAAGTTCTGTTACTTCATCTCTTTGGTTTTCCTGCCTCACCTTCCCTCCCCCTCTAATCACCACTAAATACCTTAGGGATGGAGTGCAGAGGCCCACAGTGTTTCTCCAAAATAACCAGAGACTGGAATGGTACATTCGTTTCGCTTCTCTGGTGTAAGTCTGACAGCACTAAGCCTCACCCAGCCAATGACAACCTTAGGCCAGTGGAAGTGTGATTTGTCTCAGGGCTTAGCTTCAAAGACCTGGAAACATTCGAGGGAATTTAGTACAGCACTAGCAATCATAATCCCTTAACTCATCACAGACCTTTGTGGAATAGGATGTTAAGATATTTGTCCATTCTTGTTTGCTTTTATACCAGAGAAGGAATAGTCTGTTAAGGGGGGTTGGGGGGGAGCAGAAATGCAAAACAGCAAAAAGTTAAGTTTTATTGAGCCATTTCATAAAGGAATGAATAGCAATAGGAACTTTGCCCAGCAGAGAGGACAGGGTACCCCTTTCAGGACAGGAGAATCAAGGTGGAATAAGGTAGTAATAATTACATCAAAGAATATATCTCCCCAGGCAACTGTTTCATACATTGAGATAATATTCCCTTCTGGACCCATGAAGTCTAAATGATGGAGAATGACACGACTCCACGTCAACCATAGCAATTTTCCGACTTTGTTTGGCATTGTTGCTATTTTTAAAAATTCTGTTAAGTTTCTTTTAAATGATAGTACCTCTTTAATCACAAATAGCCAGTGCCTTCCTGTGTCTGATCTACTCAGATGATTCTGTTTTTCTAGAACAAGTTGATTGTTGTATTCTTTATATAAAAAGTGTGTGTATATATATATATATACACACACTTTATATATAAATATATATTTATGTTAATATATATTATTAATTGATATTATTGATATTTATACATAAGTATAATAGCGACAAAGCTGCGTGACTTGCTTTTATGGACATCTGATTTTTTAGTATTTTTTCTAACCTGACACACGATTGCCTACCATGGAAAGTCATTGTTCTCAGAATGAGAGTGCTCTGGCCCCAGCCTAAGGCGCATGCTGTGTGTGGTCTCTGCAGTGGAAACACCTTCCTTGTTGTCCTGTTGCTGTTTTTTGTGGAATTGTGTCCCACCCACTCCCCCTCGTGTTTCTGTTCCCCAGACAAAGACGGGAATTCTGCCTAACTTTGGATAATATAGTGCTTGTTGTTGTCATGTAAACTAAAAAAAAACCCCAAAACCCAAAACCTTCCATAAAATTGTTTCCCCTTCTAGTCCCCTCTAGCCTCACCCCTAGCATGACCTGCGGGAAGTAACTCCTCCTTTTGCCTGGCATGATTTCTAACGTAACATACATCTCCACGTGTGAGGTCGTTCGAGATGTACTGTGGAAGGCTCATGCTGCCTCTGGATTTCCCGGACTAACCACTGCCTTGTCTGCATTTACGCCCAGGTCATACCCCGGCCCTGGCTTGTGCTCCTAACAAAGACGTGGCTGACTGCCTGGCCCTCATTTTGGCTACCATGATGCCTTTTTCTCCTTCCAGTACAATGACGGCTGTCAACTTCGTTTGTTTTAAAAAAGACAATTTGAACAGGACGACCCTCTCCAATCTGGGTAGCATGGTTAGCCTGTGCAGTAACAACGTAGGCTCGGAGGATGGGTACAATGAAAATGATTCTGACTCGGAAACGTTTTGACTGCGGACTGTAGAAGTTTTTCTTGATCAACCATGTTGAAGAAAGGGAAAGAAGCTTGAATTCCAGGTTTATGTTGTGTTATGTATTATGGGCCCGAGCTAGCAGAAGCCAGTAGAGAAGGAATCAATCAAACTGAGAGAGAGGAGCTAGGCAGTAGGATAAAGCACTCACACACATGGGCCCCAGTTTTGATTTGTTTCATGTTTTCCTTAGATCTGAGATACTTCTGTGAAAGTCTACCTCTAGTTTTAAGTAAGGAATAAAGAAATGCATTTAATTCTTTTTCTTTGAGGATGAGAGGGAACTGTTGTTCTCTTGAAGTGTGTTTTTTTTTTCTTTTCATTATCTCACTTGGCCATGAGTTCTCAGAAGTATATCAATGTGACATTCATGTCCCCAGGGAGGGGAAAGAAGGGGGAGACAGGAAATGCCTCCAACCTCTCCTCACTTTGATGTTTACTTCCTCACTAGAAGCCAAAGGTAAAAGTGTTTAGCTTCAGAAATAATGCCTGTAATAATCTTTTCAAGGGAGTGAAACAAATTTTTTCAATTAACCTATGTCCTCTCTATAGTAACCACTTAAATATCCAGAACTTCTTTCTGAGGATGTTTGTTCAAGTTGCCAGGTGAAGGTGGGAAATTTGTTGAAAACTGAACTTGCTTTTTTTCATTGAACACAAATATGATGCCCACTGCTCCTCATAGCAAGCCGGTGACTTAGTCTCACCTGTCGATTGAATCCAAATCGAATAACCTTTCAAGTGAAAATTATATTGCACCAAAACTTTGAGACATATGCAAGTTTAATATGGAACTATCCTTTACTGATTCGCCCTTAAATCAAAATAGTAACTTTTAAACAAATACTAGGACCATCAGCATTGTTCATCAATAGTAAAATGTTCAATGAGCGTCTCAGTCAAGGTTATGCCAAGGGAGTGAAAGCGTGATTGCAAAAGGGAACGAAGGAAGTAGAAGCAGGTGGTCGAAATGGGTGATGTGGAAATTAAAGCCAGTTGATAGTTGCTTGATGATGAAATCAGCATAGTGAATACTGTATCTGCTCCCTCTGCCAAAGCTTCTAGGTCAAATGGACCCCGTTCCACACCTGGAATAGCTGTACAAAAAGAAGAATGAGACTCTTTAAAAATTATGCACATACACATGCGCTCATATATGTATGTATATATATATATATATGTCTGTATTTCATCGACCAGCTATCCACGAGGACCAAAATGCTTCAGTCTAAAATGGAAGATTTAAATTGTTTTTCTTCAAAGTGAAAGTGAGAACTGAAGTAGCTTTTCTATGTAGTTAAAATGTAATCGTTTTTTGCATAATAGTCCAATGTATTTTATATTTCTTATGACAGAGATTTCTAGTTGATGGCTTAACATTTGTAACTGCTAATGTGTTGACCGCAGCTTTTTTTTTTTTTTGGCCAGACTAGAAAAAATGTTCATACACTTTTGATGTAAATGTGTTTATATTTATTTGACATGAAACAAATGCCGAGAAAACATCCTTTCTTCTCTCATATCATTGCTCTGTGTCTCACTTGGAATAACAAAAAAAAGCAGAAAAGCACACAGGGCCCTCCCTGGGCTAGCCAGCAGTGCTGGGGCCAAGCGCAGCATTTCCACCGCTGAGGTTTCCCGCCCATCCTCAGCATCTCTCCCATTGACTGCAGAGGGGTACCACGTCCATCGCTCATCCCCAGTGTGTGGCCAGCTTAGAGCTTAGAAGACGTTGGAGTCCTTATGTTCTTCTGCCAGGTGAAACCTGAAGCGCACAGTAGATCATATGCACAGAGGTGGACCGAGAAAGGTACAGAAATTATCCTAAATACACTGAAATCCCGCAGGGTCCCAGGACCCTAATGGGAAACTCTATCAGTGTGTGGGCACGGGCACCGAGACAAGTAAAAATCACCAGCTCAAGTGCTATTTTCCACGTGAGGAAGACACAGAAGAAAATGTTGCGTTGGGGCAGCACTCTCTGACCACTTTATAACTGGTTTCTTTTTCACCCTGGAAATTTCAGCTTCATAGTGTATGTGAGATATTTTTAAAACAGTGTTCTATCATATCTGGATCAAATACAGATACTGTATTATATTTTTCATCTAATTGTAAAAAACTTTAATCTTACTCTTTTAATATCCTGGATTTAATTAAAAACGCACGCTGGGTTCTTCACAAATGCAAACTGATTCAGAGGACTTATACCATTGGTATTAATTTTACTGAAAATTTTTAGTGCCACCAACATTGTGTCTTTAATTTCCCTCCTTCCTCTGTCCTTCCTCTTTGTTTAGAGATGAATTTTTTAACGTAGATAAATCGCTAATGAGCAATAATGACTTTGTCATTACCAAAACACTGAAAATGAGAACGATCCAACATTGAAAAGCATGATATACTGCGGTGTCTTTTTCTAGAAGTGAATGGAAATCTTGCTCAGTCGGCATTGAAAGCAGGAGAAGAAATAGCTGCTTGAATGGTGAAGCAGCATTAACATTTTCCCGTAGAGCCTCCCAGAGAACAAGGAACGTTGCGGCAGAGCGGTGCCCTGCGACATTATCTCCATGGAGCTGCATTTTGACTTTCCCCTCCCTTACTGATAGAAAGGAGGAGGACAAAGGAGCAAAAGGAAATCCTGCTTGCTGCCAACCGTTCATTAAAGCAATCTCTCCTCTTTCTCTCGCCCCCCAAGACTAATTTTTTTTCCTTTAAGAAATGACTTTAAAAACTCTGAGTTCTGCGTTTGTCAGGTACATCTCTTAGAAATGAAATTAGATTTGCACATAGCTTTTGAAAGAAAAAAAAAACACAAAACATGCTTTTCGTTGTGTCTTAGTTGCTTAGTGCTTTTACCTAAATGTGTTATTTTTGGACTGTATTTTAACCACAGCCACAGGGATCATGTTTCATTGCACTTAACCTGTTTGCCAGTGTCTGCCTATCCTTGGTAAATACATTACCATCTCCAAATTGCCTAAAATCTGCTCTGATTCTACAGTAAATAGCTCAGGGGATTTCTATTTATCACTACTAAAAGGGCACCATAGTATGTTTTGGTACTTTAGTCAGTAAACAGCTGCTTGATTTATTATTTTATTGTTAAATTAGAACAAGAACATCAAATGGATTTGCTGCACTAGTTATTCTTTGTACTGTTGAGCAACTTGGTTTGTTTATCTGTTGCGTTGGTTGAAGAACTCCTCCCTCTTTTTGTCTTGTAATATAAAGTTAGAGTGCCTTTTTATATTTGTATATTCTGAAAGTGTTCTGTGAAATGTTTTGTATTTTTTTCATTTGAGTGTTACCAGAGCAATATAATACCAGTGAGTTTTCATTTCAGCCTTCCTTTGAATGTATAAAGTGTCTTTTTTCCTATTTCCCCTTTTACCTGCTTTGAAATGAAAATGCTGAAGTTTTCACTAGGAGTTATGTTTGATTTCGCAGTGCTGAAATGCTTTCTTCTTACAAAACTGTAAACCATAGGTCAGTGTTATAGGGGAAAAGCGTTCTAAGATAGTGACAATCTGAGTGTGTGTACAAAGTGTAATCCTACGTGTTTCTTATGCAGTGATCTACAAACTCAATGCAAATACCTTTCGTTCGGTAGTTTGTCTACAGACTTTATGCTTTAGCATGTGCAATATATCTTTGCAAAGCACGATGATACAAATCTGGTGCCAGTGTTATATTTTGCATAACATATTTGTAACAGCATAAAATATTGTTTGATGAGTTCAGTGGGATTTTGTCTGTAATGTTTTCTTATGTAAATTGGAGTTGAATGACTCTAGTTAATGTTATGACTGTAAAAATGAGGAAAATGACTTTTAGTTCAGTGAATGACTTTGAACCAATCCGAATCTCCTCAAGCACAGTTCAATACTTTTTCAACTACTGAATGCTAATGATGTAATGAAGTGCTTATCTGTAATATACTATGGAAATGCATTCAGATGGTTATTTTTACAAATAAAAACGGTACAAATATTGTTGCAATTTCTGTTCTTTAATTTTTCTAACTTACTCTAACTTTACCAATTGTTCTGCTAATTTAAGTCTTTACCCCCCCACCAAAGTCAAATTAACCTTAAATTTTGAAACTAAATCATCAAGATAAATGCCTATGAATAAATCATCAAGATTTGCTACTTCTGTTTATATCATCACAAATAGAGAAAAAATTCAAACATATGTTTGTGTTGGTGATATTTATTTATACCTCCTATTTGGTCATAAAAGATTTGAGCTGGCTTGTAACAAAATACATGTGATAAACCAGAAGTAGCAAATTTAAGAAGGGAGAAAAGAATGCAAACAAAGACAGGAACTGTAAAATCTAACACAGTGGCTGTGACTGAACTTGAGTTTGCTCTAGCCTTCCTTGTGCTCAGGGTAAGAGGGGAAATGCGACTCATTGTTTTGATTGCATATATCAGAAAGAACAAAGCCTATGAGGTCCTTCAAATTGTGAATTCAATTGTACTTTGTTGTTGCCACCACTACCTTTTAACGGTGTCATAGTAACCCAGGACCCAACCTCTCTTCACTGTTCTTAAAGGTATACATAGGATTTTCTCAACATCTCACCATCAAAATTTCTCCCCTTGAGTAGTTATTTCAGGGACAGTCCCTAGAAGCACTAAGGAACAAATTCCTAATGATGGAGTTTCCAGCTGATGAGAAAAAGATTTGGGGGTGGAGCCTTCCTGAGTTCCTCAAATCAGTGCCGCAGAATGTCAGCAGTTCTTACAATCTAGCCCAGTTCCATCACCAGCTTTTCCATGAAAACACTGAACCCCAGAGAACTTGTTCAAATTTGTGTATATAAATATTTAGTGATCTGAATATACAACATGTGCCTACAGATGTTCTCTCTTCTATGCCATCCTACCAAAAATAATGTTTTTTTGGTTGTTTTTTGTTAGTATTATTTTTGCTGGAAATGTTCAGAGAGGTTGCACTCTGCCCTGTCCTCATACAAATAAACAAATCTAAGTGCTGTTCATTTTTTAAGATTATAAAGCATGAATCATAGCACAGGTGAGTACTTTCTGTAGTTCAGAGCAGACTGGAATGTATTAGTTATCTAAAGATGTGTAACAGATTACCCAAAAACTTAATGACTTAAAACAACAAATGTTTATTATCTCACGGTTTCTGTGGGTCAGGAGTCCAGGCACAGTTCATCTGGGTCTTCCGCCCCCCTGCTTCCTCACGGGCTGTAATTACGGTGTTGACAAGGGGTTCGTTTTTGAAGCTTACTCATAAGGTTGTTGGCAGGATTCTTCACTGGCTCTTGGGCCGGGGGTTTCAGTTCTAACAACCGTTGGCTGCCCTTGGTTCCTTGCCGCATGGGCCTTTCCACAGAGAGCGCACAGTATGGCCGCCTGCCTCAGGAGAGCAAGCCAGTGAGAAAAGCCAGAGAAAGCAAGAGCAAGACAGAAGTCACAGCTTTTTAACTGAATCTTGAAGTGACGATCTGTCATTTTTCCCATATTCTCTTCATTAGAGGGCAGTCACAGGTCCAACCTCTATACAAGGAGAGGGGATTACCGAGAGTGTGATGCCAGGAGGAGGAATCACTGGGGGCCGTTTCAGAAGCTGCTTACCACACTGGGTCTCTCACTATGTCCCTCCACAGTGTAACATCACTAGGGTAACTTCATCCCAGTCATTAAGGAAATTATTTACTTGACTTCCTAACTTTCCTCTCTCAAGAAAAATGTAGGGATTTCCTAATGCCACTTGTGCTCTTATAAGCAAGACAAAAGAGGTCAGGGCCTCCACGGCAGTAATTATAGCAGTGAACACTGGTGTGGCACTCTGTCTCTGAACTGCTTGTCAAAGGGACCCTCTCTCTGATTCCACTCAGGAGGCGTAGAATCCTGAACATCTATGCCTCGCTTAACATACTTAATGTGTTCCAGAATTAGCCTGCAAGGCACAAAGGCATTAAGCTAAAAGGCTATTAACATAAAAATATTGTGGATAAAAGTGCTGTATGAATTGTCTTTTCAGCAGATTTCATACTGAAGGCACATTTGCTATAAAATGTTAAGCAGCCAAGATCATGGCTGTGCCATTCATTAATTTTGGAGCACTGCAGGGAATGATTGGAAATGTGTAGGCACTTGTGGGCAGGAGGCGTTGCTACTAGCATTTCCTAGGCCAGGGATGCCAAAGGTCCTGCCCAGCCCGGAGTGCAGCTCCACCACCCTCATTACCCATGCTCCGCCAGCTCACTGCTCATGTACTTGCTCCCCTCTTGTTTCTGAATCATGTCTTCATCAATGTCTTATTGGGGAAGCCAGTCATATTTTAAAGTTATTTTCACAGGGAATTCCATAAACAGGCTCTAATACATATCCTCTTGTAAAGAGCTCTTACAGGCTTAAGAAAAAGAACTTCAGAAGCAATGTTGAGTACATGTTCCCTGGCTGTGTATTTTTTCAAGGAGAGATCACACGCAGGTGTGTGCAGAAAAGTGCTGCACAGATTTTGAGACAAATATGAAACTCTTTCATTATTAAACACACATGCACGCACATGTTTTAAGCAACGGATTATTGTATCTGCTTCCCAGGTGGGGCGTCCCTGCTCACAAAGCCGGGGCACGCAGCCCACCGTCACGTTGCAGGGTCTGCGAACACAGCACTGCTGTCTCACATAGTTCTCTAGGTAGACAATTTCTAGGATGCCGCTTTCTACCTTCAAGTGACCATTTCATGAAAGATATTTGAATCCTAGAGGGGTTTTATAATTTTTAAAATAAAAACAGTAAAAATATTGAAGTAGCATTTGGAGCCCAACAAACTTACCTGTGTTTATATTCAGTTGACAGAGCATCCAGCAAGGCTGAGAACATCACTAACACTTAGGTTAGGTTTCCTAAGAATTAACAAACATTTAAGCTCAAATTTTTTTAATGGAATTTACTGGGGTAGTATTGCTTAATAACATTATATAGGGTTCAGATGTACAGTTCTATGATACCTAATCTGTATGTGGTATTGTGTGTTCACCACCTCAAGTCAAGTCTCCTTCCATCACCGTTTATCCCCCCGCTACCATCTCCTATTAATACTTCCTCCCACCCCCTTCCCCTCTGGTAATCACCATGCTATTATCTATGTGGGTGAGGTTTTTGGGTTTTTTTGGTTTTGTTTTGGGGGGGGTTGTTTGTTTTTGCTTAATCACCTTTTTCACCCAGCCCCACACCCCCTCCGTTCCAACATAAGCTCAGATTATGACAGGAAGTTGCCAGCAATATAAAGATCAGAGGAGAGAACATTCTAGGGAGAGGTAACAGCCAGTGCCAACACCCAAAGGCAGATATGAGTTAGACATGTTCCAGGAACAGAAATGGGGACAGTGTGGCCAGGGAGGTGGGTAGTAGAGTATGGTATGAGATGAGATCAAGAACTAGCTGAGGCCAGACCTCACAACATTTCGTGGGCCAGGAGAAGCTTATAATTTATTCTGAATGTGACAAAACTCCACTGGAGAACTGTAAGCAGAATAATGGCTGTGGTTCTAGCCCATTTTTAAAAGGTTAATCTGGCAACTGAAGGGAGGCAAGAGAGGAACCCCAGGGAACAGTTAGGTGGCCAATGCAATAGTCTAGACAAGTGTACACAGTGGCTCCTATTGGTGTGGCAACAAGGGAAATGGAGAGAATGTGGTACACTTCCAGTATTCTTAAAGGTGGAGTTGACTGAATTTGCTGATGGTGGGATGTCAAGTAAACCATCTAGAGTTTGAGGGAGAGGCTGGGGCTGCAGTTATATGAAATTACAGATGATCAAAGGAGACTGCCTTGGGAGTACATTGAGAGTGAGAAGAGCACTGAACCATAGGCACTTCAACATTTAGAGGTCAGGCAGAGCAGAGGATCGAGCAGAGAAAACCAAAAAGGAGTGGCCAGTGAGGCTGGAGGAAAAGCAAGAGTCCAAGAGACCTCCAAAACCTGGGAAAGAAAGGATGTGATGAAGAAGGAGTTTCAGTTGTATCTACTGTCCAAATTCTTCTGGGAGGTCAAATAAGATAGGACAGATGGAGACCACTGGATTTAGCAATGGAGTCTATTATTCGTGACTTTTGAAAGAGCAGATGCATCAGAGTGGCTAGGACAACAATCCAGAGAAGATGGGTTGAGGAGTGAAAGAGCAGGTAAAAAGAAGAAGAAAAATGTGACAGTGGCTGGAGGACGAGGTTGGCACCAGGCAGGTATTTGGTTTTTAGGCCAGGAGATGCTGTAGCATATTGATGCTGAGGGGGGTGTCTGGGAGAGAGCAGGAGGAAGGTCGGAGAAGAAATGGGAGGGTAATTTTGGAATGTTCTAGAGCAGCAGAGGAGGATTACTAGGTAGGGCTTAGCGCATTTGAGATTTATGACCATGGTTTTAAAATGATACCAGTTATCCTGGTGGGTTTTCTGATCAGATGTTTGGGTACAGGTGTAGGGTAAGAAGACAGTGGAATTTAAACAGGGATGGAGCTCTGCCAGTCAAGCCCAAGGGGAGCTGTGGAACTAGGGTGCTTTCATGGATTCCAAGCTGGTTTAGGAGGGGAGTGAAGATATAAGGGAGGTGATGGATGGCCGGTGGGGAAGTGCTACAGCCACTGCATCGAAGGTCTTGGCAAGATGGAAGAATTGCTGAGGCGTAGCACCAGAGCTGGCGAGCTAAACATGGGGAGCTTAAAGTAAAGATTTCAGAGTGGTGCAGTTTTTATGATGACAAAGCCAAGGAAATAACCATGGGAGTGATGGTTGAGGATAATTGAAGGAAAAAGCTTCGGAGGTGAAGAAGTCAAAAACCGACAGCATAACAAATGGCTCAAAAGCCATTTAAGATAGGATTTGAGCAAAATGATGAGAAAATGTGGCCACTTCAAAACATCTATCATTCAGATACTTTAAGCAGACACATGCTCAGAGCTGACTTATTATCAGACTGAAGTTTGGTTACAGGATTAGGACAGAGCTTTTAAAGAGGTTAGAATGGTCAAGTGCATTCCTATCTAAAGAAGAAAAAAAAAAACCAGACCTTAACTATAACACAATGACAGGTTTTACGGCCATATGGTTTAACCTAACCATGTTATTAGGCTCTCCAGAAAGCATGACAGATGGCTGAGAGCTGCAGAGTGAACAAAAAGAGGGTGTGGATCAAATATCGTAGTGATAACAATGAAAAACTGCATACTTCCCAGTGGGCCTTCCACAGAAGATGAAAGACTAAAATCATTGCAGTTCTGTATTGCTCTTTAAGTGAAAATTAAATTTGCTTTAAAATAGTAACTTTTCCTGAAGTCACAGTGTTTAACAAAAAAATAGCTGATCTGGGTTTATAATTTGCTTTTGCATTTCTTTTTTTAGAAATGATTTCTCCATTTGCAAGTCCATGCCCTGTTTTCATTTTACAATTCTCTTCAGGCCTGCAATTTACTACTTGCCATTTTGCTATTAAAACCTGTAAAAAGTTTGTCAGAGGACTGGTACCTGCTGATTGATTTTCCGCTTAACTTCCTTCACAAAGGGCTATCCATTAGCATGTAAATTTTGATGAGGCTGCCGGGCCCTTTGTGTTTTGGCATCGGTGCTGCAAATGCTGATCAAGGGCTCTGCTCACGCCATCTGGAAGCTTGCTTTGTGATGTCACAGCCAACACGAGAAATTAGATTGAGAGAACTAATTAACTCCCCACAATATATTTCAGATATTGGAAAAGAACGACCTTTCAGGGCGCTAACAATATTTCCTAGAGATAAGAACATATTTCCTAGTATATATTAATAAGCCATCCTCATTTTCTTTACTGTCAGCCTTGTGATCTGATAGTGAACCGATAGTGCGAACAGAGGACGTTCTTATGAAACTGTTGGTTTGACCAGAACTTTTGAACACCAAATAGAAGTCATCTTACTAAATTACTCAGGCTGCTTTGTGAATTGAAGTGAATAAGAAAAGAATCAACACTCACTGAGTGCTAATTACGTGACAGCGCTACTCTGAGAGCTTTCCTCACTTCATCCTTCCAACAACCCTAGCAGGTGGGTGCTATGGTTATTCCCAACAGCACACAGCTAACCAGTGACAGATCTGGGACTCGAACCTGGTCAGGTGGTTCCATAATTCCTAATCTTAACTTCTGTTTTATATATGTATATGTATATGTATATGTATATGTATATGTATATGTATACACACACACATATACATGAATGAAAACTGCTTGATGTCAATTTTTCTTTCTTTTTGTTGCCTTGTAAAAAAGTTCACAATATTGTGTGGCCTTTTTTCTGTGACCCTAAATATCAGTCTGCAATAGAAGATTGGTCAACTATGATCCGAGGACCAAAACAAGCAGCCACTTTTTAAAAAAACAGCTTCATTGAAATGTAATTGACACACCATAAAATCACCTTTTAAGTGTACAATGCAATAGTTCTTAGCGATTCTAAAGTTATGTAACCATCGTCACTATCCAATTTCAGAAACCTCTCATCACCCCAGAAAGAAACCTGAATCCATTAGCAGTCATTCCTTGTCCCCTTTTCCTGTAACCACTTATCTACATCTCGTCTTTATGAATTGGCCTATTCTGGATATTACATCTAAATAAAATAATACAATATACGGACTTTGTGACTGGCTTCTTAGCATAATGTTTTCAAGTGGCACCCACGGTTTCACATGTTTCAGTGCTTCATTTCTTTTTGTGGCCACATAGTATTCTAGTGCATGGATGTACCACATTTGTGTACCCGTTCATAAATTGATGGGTATTTGAGTTGTTTCTACTTTTGAGCTATTATAAATAGTGCTGCTGTAAACATGGTGTACAGATTTTTACATGAACGTGTGTTTCAATTTTATTGCGTATACATTTAGAGTTGAATTTCTGGGTCATATGATAATTCTGTTTATCATTTTGAGGAAGTGCCAAACCATGCCACAGCAGCTGCCAAACATTCCATAGCAAGGTAAGAAAACTTGAATTTCTCCATATCTTTGTCAACACTTTTTATTCCCTTCTGTTTGTATTATGGTCTTCCCAGTGGGTGTGAAGTGGTGTCCGTTGTGGGCTTGGTTTGCATGTATGGGTCACGGCTAATGATGCTGAGCATGGTTTCATGTGCTTACTAGCCACTTGTAAATCTTCTGTTCAATCCTTTACCCATTTTAAAATTGGTTTATTTTCTTTTTTATTGTGATTTTGTAAAAATTCTTTATATATCCTGGATATAAGTCCCTTATCAAATAGTGGATTTACAAAAATTTTCTTCCATTCTGTGAATTGCTTTTTCATTTTCTTAATCATGTCTACTGAGGCACAAAAGTTGAACTTTTGGTATCACAGCTAAAAAACCACCGCTGTCTTCTTGTTGCATCCTCACGTGGTGGGAGGGGAGGGGTAGCTCTCTGGGTTCTCTTTCCGAAGGATGCCAAGTCCGCTCATAATGGCTTCACCCTCGGGACCTAATCATTTCCCCAAAGATCTCACCTCCAAATAATATCACAATGGTAGCTAAGTTTCAACACATGAATATTGGGGAGACACATTCAGTCTGTAGCAAGTATGTGCCATTATTTTAGCTAAGAAAAAAGTCCCCACAAATTATATTATGACATAATACTGTCTTCTCTTTGATTACAAGATACATCCCAATTTTAGGGACATTAAATGTGAATGATAAAATATGGTAATATGTCAGTATCCACTAAAATTAGAACTATACATACCCATTCAACAAGCAATTCCACTTTGGGGAATCTATGCACAGAAATAGAAATACAGGGAAGAAAGTGTGGTATTTAAAATATTTAACAACTAGTATGGCATAGATACCTACCAATCAGGACAGGTACTAATCAAAATAGACACCAGCTAATAGGCCTGCCCCTAACATTCTCAGTTCCTGGGCAAGAATACAAATGTAAGCGTTCATACAAGATTTTAAATACTTGAAGATCTTTTAAAAAATCAAGCTACAAAAACTTAAATAAAATATGTTCTATTGCCATACCTTGACAAATATACTTTCATACAACTTAGAAGGATGGGTTCAGATTTAAAATTATGGCCCTGTTCAGAGTTCGAGTCAGTCCATGGGAGAACAGGTAGGTGACCTCTTGCCTTCAGCCTGCGGCTCAATACCCACCCCATTTTCTTTGTAGCCCAGCGTCGTCCTGTAGAAGAGTCTTGCACACAGTTATAGGCACCTGAGCCTGCCTGACCAGACTCTGTCTCTACCCTCAACATTCCTTGGCCACCCCCTAAGCCTACGGATGTTTGCAATGGTGGTTTAAGCTACCTTTAAGAGGAGGGACCTAGGAAAAGGGCCATTGTAGTGGGGTCAGGACCTTGGAGTAGGGAATCTCAGAGTCTTGGAAATAAAAATAGTCTAACTGAGGGTCCCAGATTCCAACTGGCCTCATTCCCTTTGGCCCACAGACACCTTTCACCGTGAGGTTGAGCATATCCAGACGAGGGTCAGAGCAGTTGCCTTCCAGGCAGGGGCCAGGTCGGGGGGCTCTGCTGCCACCAGAACACTGTTCTGGTCCCTTCAAGTTGATCATCAGTTCTTCAATAAAAGCAGATACTTATATGCCAAACATTTACTGTAATCTTTAGGAGTAGTAAAAAAAAAAATGGAGGCAATTTGAATGTCATTCTGTTATACTCCTGCTATGGAATAGGGAGCTATTAAAAATAATAAATGTGGTTAAGAAATAAGTATAGTTTATAAAAAGCAAGTTTTAGTAAAATATTTACAGTTGTAATCTCAAACGACATCAACAAAAAATGCATGTGCGGGGCTAGAAGCGTCTATATGTTGTACGATCATGAACAAAAGCATGGCAGATTTGCCCCATAATGTTAAGTGAGAAGGGTAAAAGACAATGGTGAAATTGTAGTTAAATGGAACAGTGCACATGGCATAAAATGCTAAGTGAAAATATAAAACGTCAAATAAAAAATTGTGTTATATCGCAGAAATAGGTCAAAATTGATTATGTTTATGAACAAGAACTAGAATGTAACAAATTAAAACACTGATTTAATTAAGTGACAGAATTGTGGGCTCTGGGTGTACAGAAAGTATCCAGCCACGTGCTATGAAAAACAGAGACACTTATTGAAGAAGAAAGATATAAGAAACATTGTACATAGGACAACGACGTCTCAGTCCCCTTCAAAGTAAGCACAATGCTGCTTCTGCTCTGGTAGCAGAAGCCACAAAAAGAATTTTGCCATGCCATGTTTAACACCAAGATTCTGCATCAAAATCTTGGACACAGTAGTATTTGGAATCCTCAGATTAGCTTCTAGTTCTCACACTGTCAGTAGCTGATTTTTGCTGATTGCAGCCCAGACACATTCAACATTCTCAGGTGTTCTGCTTGTTGCTGGCTTTCCAGAACATGGACCATTTTCAACAGATTCTCAACCATCTTTGAAGCATTTGTGCCACACTTTTATTTGTGCTGCACTCATTGCACCATCCCCAAAAAACTTCTGAATCATCTGAATAGTTTCTGCAGAGGAATGTTCAAGCTTAATGCAACATTTGATGCACATTTTTTGCTCTACTCAGCCATTTTGAATTCGATGGCCACATAGTACACATGCTCATTCAATGGTATCTACTGCCCCCACTGACTAGTGCAGTGAAGATGTCATTGTTCACACATGTGCATTCCAGTCCACTCTCCTTGGCTGCCAGGTTACATAGATGTCGAACAAACCCTTCTTGCTATAATAACGATAGCTGGACTTTTTCTGGACAAACTGTATATACATACATAAATATTCAATAGATAAAAAGTGCTAAAATTAAGAATCTGAAAAATAATCCTCACAGTTTGATGTTGTTTCCTATACCCAGTCAACAGCAATTTAAAAGACTTATATCAAGAGGAAAAGTAACTATAGATGGATAGAAAAGATCAAATGAGGAAATGAAGAGGGTTGATTGAGAACATTTGATTTCTCCAAGGATGCTATTAAAATTGGTTCCAGGAACTACTTCCACAAAGACCATTAGCTGGACAATTGAAAAACCAGGCTGGAAAACCAGGGAATTTGTGTCTTACACCAGAGATATAACTTTTATTGCACCATTTTTTCCCTGCAAGTATGTGACAGTATAGAACACAGTGACTGCCAATACACCAGCACGATTTGTGCTTAGGCACCGGCAGCTTTACCCACCAGGAAGCTTACCTTGGATGCTCTGGACTGTCCTGCTCAGTGAGGCAGGAAGAGTAGGAAGGGAGGTGATGCACAGCCGGACGCAGGGACTTGAAACAGCTGCACCTACCCCAATAGAAGACGTTGAAGAATATCCACTTCTCAGTTCTCTGAACACATCTCACTCATTTGACACCTTGGACTTGGACGTCTCACAGGTTGTTTTATTCTTAATAAGCCTTTGCTTTGTCTTTCTCTTGACATCACATCAATAGCTATCCACTTGACTGCCGTCATATTTTCCTCACTTCGATTATTGTCCTTCCATCCTGAGCTTTCACCCAGGCCCCTCTGTATATATTCCTACCTGTGGGCAGTCCCCTAACTGCCTGAGCTCAAGGACCACTGGTGCTTGAGCATTCAGCAAAGTAACACCACTTTGAAATTCATGTTAAAGCTAATTTAAAAACTTGGGGTATTTTTTGGAAAGAGGACAGATACAACATCGTACACGTGTGCCATTCACGCATTCACTTACTGTCAGTCAGGCAGTGTCAGGTACTGGAGAAATAAACATGGAGTAGAAAAGAAGGCCATATAATTACTGTATATATATATATATATATATATATATATATATATATACATACACACACTAAGTAAATCTTATGGTTTTATGTGTTTTAGTCTCTGCAGTGGAAGCAAAGTCTAGTTTACAAGCAGTAATTTAAAATACATTCCATTATTTCTTTATATTTCTCAAAAAGTATCCAAGGGGTCCCAATTCCACCCCACATACGCAGAGACTTTGATTGCCCAGAGGCTCTCATGTGCTCACCCTCCTGAACCCTTCCCAGCCTTGGTGGCAGCACTCCTTGTCTCTGAGCTCTTCATTTACTGAGAGAGTTAGGTGCTTTCACTCAGTTCTGAGAGCTTTCTCCTCCCTTTCCATTCCTGTTTTGAAACCACTCCTTGTTCTTTCACCCAGAAAACATCCAAATGTCCCTGTAGCATGTGGCAGGGAGGAGGTGGGAAGTAAGGAGCTCAGACGCAAGAATATTTCATCCTCATCTCACATATAATCGAATAATTACAACGGAAAGTGACACGATCCACACTGCCATTGGCATATTCAGGGAGCCTTGGAAACACAAGAGGAAACTATTATTTCCACCTTTTGTGTTTAGGAGAAGTTCAGGAAACACTTGAGAAGAGGTGATATTTGACCTGGGTGGGTCTGGAGACCAGTTCAACAAGGCATTCAGGAAGAAATTTCTGGGCATAAGGACTAACACCAAGGTAGGAGTAGATGAAGCATGAAGATTGCAGTTTTTCCGAAATGTCTACAGTTTAGGGTGGGTGAGTGGTGCAAATAATGGAAAATGAAGAGAAGAGATGGGGAAGACACTTTTTCAGGCTAAAGAGCTTAATTTTCTTCTTTATTCTTTTTTTCCTTCTCCCCACCACCCCCGAGTTGTGTCCAGGACATGAACCAGGCACAGGCATAGACTGAAAGCCGAGCTGGGCTAAACTGCGAGTTACTTTGTCCCTGATTGATATGAGATAAGCACCATCACACCAGGAGCAACTTACCCAGGCCAGGGATAAAGAGCTTAAACTTTTAAGAAATACAGTTTTTGGCAGCAATTTGGGAAAAAAAAAAAAAAAAACATGGCAGAAGGGCAAGGCTACAGGCAAAGAGGCTAGTTAGCACACAATTGCAGTAATCTGGGCATCCCATAATGAGGGCCGAAACAGGAGTAGTGAATAACGAAACGACGTAATTGGTTCAAACGACATTTAGAAGACACAGAAGGAACAGGGCTTCAAACCCAGTTGGATAAGGACAGCAGAGGAGAGGGAGGAGTCTGAGATGTCTGTCTGGTTTTCATCTGGGAGGCACAGGATTAATTTCGATACCGATCAGTATGAAAGCTACTATAGGCCATTCGAAGGAGAGAGGAAGTGTTTGAGCATCCACAGAACAACAGACAGGTGGAGATAGCTGTGTGTGTGGTGCTTCAAGGAGTTCTGAGCTGTGGAGCACAGTGGCACTCTGAGGTCTCTCCAACACCATCCTGGAGTGAGGAGTTAACGATCTGAATTCTGAAAGTCTCCAGGGAAAGCACTTTACAATGAGTCTTCTATTAACCTCCCCTGTCTTTACTACACATATTTTCAGATGACTCTTGATGAGCCTAATTTTCTTTCCTTGCTCAGGGGGAAAGGGAACATCTTAATCTCTTCTGTCTGGAAGAGATTCTTCCAGTGGAAGGATGACTGGTGCCTCAGCCTTCCACCACGTTTACTCGCAGTGTCTGCAAACGCCTAGGTCACCGCTTCTGGCGGCGTGGGTGGTTGGCAGGTGCTGTGTTGACTAACGGATCTAGCCTGAGAACACAAAAATGCCAGAGCTGGGAGGAGATGAGAAATTACTCACTCAAATCTCCATGTTTGACAGTTGAAGAAACCTTTGAGTTGTTTATGTTTAATTCCTTTCACTTTTCCTAAAACAATGTATTCTTCAATGCTTAATATATCTGGGTTTTTACTGAAGCATCTCTAAGTTTTTTTTTTATTTTTATTTAACTATAGAGCTTAGAGCTGGTTCTAATGAACAGTATTAACTTAGCACTAAACAGAATGACTAATTTACCTCCCAGTCTCCATTTATGTATTCCGATCTCTTTTCTTTTTAACAACTTTATCACAAAAACAATGAACAACATAGGAGGTCTGTCTGGAAAAAGTCTGACCATTGTTAATACACTGAGAATGGTTTCTGCGACATGGATGTAACCCGAAAGCCAAGGAGAGTGGACTGGTAAGTGCATGTGAGAACAATGATGACTTCACTGTTCTAGTCAGTGGGGGCAGCAGACACCATTGAGTGAGCATGTGTACTGTGTGGCTGAGGCATTCAAAATGACTGAGAGAGTAGAACAACTAATGTGCATCAAATGTTGCATTAAGCTTGAACATTCCTCCATGGAAACTATTCAGATCAATTCAGAAGGCCATGGCTATGGGCAACTTTGATTGGCAGCTTCATCACAACAACACACCTGCTCATACATCACATCTCGTGCAGTTTTTTGGCGAAACATCACATCACCCAAGTGACTCAGCCCCTCCATAGCCTAGATTTGGAGCCCTGCAACTCCTGGCTTTTTCTAAAATTAAAATCGCCTTTGAAAGGGAAGAGATTTCAGACTGTCAATGAGATTCAGGAAAATATGACAGGGCAGCTGATGGTGATTGAGAGAACTGTGTGAGGTCCCAAGGTGCCTACTTTGAACAGGACTGAGGCATCATTGTCCTACATGCAATATTTCTTGTATCTTGTACCTGCTTCAATAAATGTCTCTATTTTTCATATTACATGGCTGTATACTTTCTGGGCAGATCTATTTTGCATATATATAAAATTCTATGATAGGACCAGCTTCTGTTGCCATGTAACATTGAGTCCTTTATTGTTTATTGCACATAATTATTTGCATAGTTAATTTTTAAAGACCCAGTTTCTGCCAAATTAAATCAGGCACTGGTATCATGTTTCTGCAAATATTACCCTTACTTGAGCACTCCCTATCCCCCATTTTGAGAAAATTAACATAATTGCACTTTTTTTTCTTTTTCTTTTAATACATCCCTGAAGAGCTGGTAACCCCTTCAGGACCCAAGAATATGGTTCAACTGTATAACAGGAGCACAGAAGGTGGATCAAAAGGTGCTTTATCCCAGTCACTGGATGCCAAGCATTACACTTTGCACAAAGCTGCAGCTGTTGCCCTGAGGGAGGAGAGAGGTTTTCCTGGTCCAACCTGTCTGGGAGCATTCACCCTTTATCTTCCTAGTGACAGCAAGGTACTGGAAATCCCTCTTCCACTTATAAAGTAGAAGACAAGGGTGCTTGCTGTGTGGAGCAGAGAGAAGCAGGGCACACTCCTAGAATACTTTGGAGTCTTTCAGGGTAGGTGTTCTGAGCATACACATTACTTCTTTTATTGTTAAATTTACTTCTTTTATGTTTTTATCATCACTAACTCTCTAAGCCAAGCCTTTTTTTATTGAAAGTCTCAATGCTGTAAATCACTAAGTAATAAGAGAATTTTGCCATGCAATGAGGGAGGCATCAAAGACATACAAAAATCAGCATCTAATTAAATTACCTGTGTCCCCCACATCCCATCACATATTAGGTATACTGCCTGCTGGACAGGAGTGAGAGGGGAGAAGACACATGGAAGGGTAGGGGAAACTATTCAAAATGCAAGCCCCAGAGCTCACCTGGAAGGAGAAGGGAGAAACTACGAGTGATGTGGAGACAAAGAGCTGTGCTTGGTGGAGGTGAAATCCACTAAGGTGGGCTTCGAAGGAAAAATAAGTCCTGTTATGAGTTATAAAATAGGAGGGAAGTCAGGAAATTGGAAACTCAAGGATGAGTGCAGAAAAAAATTCATATTTTGAAATGGGCTCTGGGCTACACAATTAAAGTATCACACTTTGCAGACCAATACCAAGGAAAATGGTGTTCTGTCATGCCCTTCTTTCATGATACACAACGTGTCATCCGTAGAGTCAGCTCTGGGAACCCGTGTTGATGAAGTTAGACTGCCAGTTGTTCCTGCATAAGTAACTAAGGACAGTCACATTTGTGGGGGTATACCACCTTTTTATTTGCCACAACTGCCTGCTTCCAAAGATGGATTCTATCTAGACGTCTCCATGTCTCCCTAACCTAGGTGTGTAACAAACAGTTTGGACCCTCACCAGTTTTCTCATCAATCTCAATTCAAGGGCCAGGTTCCTGGATTCTGTCCCCTCCTAGCCAATCCTCACCCTCTTCCTCTTTTCTTTTTCAGCTTCTCTCACAATATAGCCTGCAAACAGACCTTTGGCATCCAAGCCACCCTTTCAAGGGGTTCACAAGGTCAAAAGCTATTTTCATAATGATTCTAAGACTAACTGCCTTTTCCACTGATAGTGCAAAAGCAAATTTGATAGTGGGTGAAACTGCTGGCGTCTTAGCATGAATGTCAGCTTCCTGGAGCTATGCTGGCCGTCACTGCACTCTACACCGTCACACACTTGTAGCAGAAACAATGATGCAGTAAAAACAGCCAGTTTTATTAAACCTCAGTCCTTGGAGAAGTGAAAGGTGTCATAAAGCACTCATGCTGCATATGGAAGCTCCACGGCTTGAGCACTGAGTGTTGGAGCTGCCAGCTGATTAGCTGCTCTTTCATCATAGCAGGAAGGATGCTGGAGTCAGGGAAGTTTGCATACACCCTCCTTGTTCATTCATTCACCGTATTCATTAGCATCCAAAGGCTCTGCCATGGTTGCTAATGAATATGGTAATGGCTGCCATGGGTGCCAAGGCTCAGGCACATGTCCACAGAGAGAAAAAAAAAAACACAAAAACATAAAATGCATTGTTAACTATGAAGGTGAGTTCATACCGTATATGTGTGTTGTATACGCTTTGACTTAATGTTTTATTATAAATTTTTCTACATTACAATATACCTTTGGAAAATACTATTTTAATGTCTGTGTATTAAAATACACAGTATTTTTACACAGTATTTTTAATGTCATGAACTTACCACCATGTATTTAATTTATCTCCTATTGGCAAACATTTAGGTGGCTTCCAAGTTTGACCCTTGTAAATTATCAATAAACATATACAACCACAGTCTTAGGATAAATTTCATACTCAGTATAAATACCATGAAACAGGGTTCATGTTCATTCTAGAGCTGACGCTGACTCTCACCCTCTTGGCTCTCTCCACCCACCCCATCTCCACAGGGCTCACATAGGTCAACAAGGTGAAACAACAGTTCAGTCACCAACCCACAGGGACAGAGACGCTGCGTCTCCTGCCAGTTGTAATAGCCAGTATAAAAATCTCCTCATCTTTTCCATTTCCTCTCTGAGATTTCATTGACTCAATAATTTGCATTAAAAAAACTATAAGTCAAACAAACTTATGTGAACAAAACATTATTTCTGCTGCTAAAATAACTCCTAGCCTGGTGATTGCCCTTCAGGGTACCCTGCACCCAGCCTCTCCTCACTCCTTCGCTGACTGTGTTAGACTCCCCAGTTGCCTGACCCCTCCCCTGTTGACCTCACTCTCAGGTGTGTACCTCCCCTACTCCGTGGCTCCTGGGGCATCCCACACTGACACCAAAGCGGCAATTTCCTACACTCTTACAACTGTTGGACTCCTTCTCTGTCTTTTCCATTAGGGTTAGATTGTGACCTCTTTGAAGGCAGAGACTGTATTTCATCCATATAGTCACAGTGATTCGCATGATACCCAGAACTTAGTAGAGTGAATACATGAATGCAAGTATGTAAATGAATCCATGGATTCATGCATACGTGAGGGAATGAATGAGCGAATGAGTAGTGGTAAGAAACCTTGGGGTGATTACATTTTATGTCTACTTGAGTAGTTTTCTGTAAGGTGTAGATTCTTGTAAGATAGATGTTCATGACTTGGAGAATGTCTGTATGTATAAGGAACATTCTGAAACCCAAATAAACATATTCCTTCTTTCCTCTCTAGGAATAAATCTCAGTTATGAAATATAGAGAGAAAATAAAGGAAAATAAGAGTATGAGGCAAGACCTTCATCACTACGTCTAATTTAACTAGTCAGTGCCAGGATACACAGTGAGGAGAGCAGCTATGGACACAGGCATTCATACTCATGCGTGGGAGTGTACATTGCTACAAACAGTTTAGAGGTAATTCGAGGAATATTTCTCAAAATTCAAAATACATATGCTATCTGACCAAACAATTCCATTTCCAGGGATTATCTCCTAGAATGCTTGCATGAAGGCATAGATATGAATGTATAAAGATGTTAACTGCAGCACTATCTGTAATAATAAAAAATTGGAAATAATCCATATGTCTATCAGTAAAGGATTGGATAAATAAATAATGTTACATCACTATAGTGGAATATCACACAGGACTTTTAAAAAGCATATAGCCTTTATTTACTGACAGGCAAAGATATCCAATTTAAATTATTTAGTGGTGAAAACCAAAGGGTAGAACAGTTTACAGAGCAGTATGATTCCATATTTTAGGAACAAGGTGCATCTGCTTAGAAGAAAAACAAGAAGAATATACTGTCGATTTAACAGTGGCTACCTCTGGGAAGTGGGGGTTGGGTAAGACACCTTTCCATTTAGCTTGTGTGCTTACTTCTGTGTTTTAAAACAACTATCAATAACAAATATTACCTTTTAAATAAACATTTTATTTTTAAATATTTTATTTATTTATTTTTAGAGAGAGGGGAAGGGAAGGAGAAAGAGAAAGAGAAACATTAGTGTGCGGTGGCCTCTCTCGCACCCCTCACTGGGGACCTGGCCCGCAGCCCAGGCATGTGCCCTGACTAGGAATTGAACCAGTGACACTTTGGTTCTCAGACCAGAACTCAATCCACTAAGCCACACCAACCAAGGCTGAATAAACATTTTAAAAGGAAAAGCAATAATTAATTGCTATTTTTCAAGTCCTAGACTGAGAACTTACCTATTCTTAGGTCTTAGAAACCTGTAATGTTGATAAATATTTCCTTTTGAGGTCATTTAAATGATGGAAGGAACTGAGCAAAATGATGGAAATTTCAAAATGTGAGCTATCCGATCCACACTCCAGTAATAAAGAGTATATTTGGTGTCAGGTGTTACAGACATCATAGCCCTGTGTTGTTTGTTGTTTTTTTTACAGTAGTGTAGAGACTTTTGTACTAAACAGTTCTTAAAATATGCAAGGCTGTTGTGGATACTCACCCATGTGTCAGGTCAGACGTGGTGGTGGTTGGATTTATTTTAATTTATCCTCAGCTGTCTCAAAGCAAAACTTTCAATAACAGTTTCTGATTGTCCTGGTGTCTGTTTGTTTCTGTTTTGGTGCTCTTAGAAGTTGCCACACCTTCTCCCTAACAACATGATTTCTCAACCAGTATTCTAGAATTGAATCCTTTTCCTGACCACATTTTCTATGTTGCTTGGGATCTTCTGGAGGTAACCACACCAAACTCTTTTCAATTCTCATAAGAATGAGTTTCCATTTTCTACCCACTAATACACCCAGGTCTAGACAACCTCAAGGTCCCTACTATCCATATCTACCACCAAATAATTAAAGCAGACAATACCAACAACTGGCAAAATCTTCAAGGAGTTGCATTTTATATGCTGGATTGCTGGCCAAGCTTTCAAAAGTATGCTACGTAATGCAACAGGCTATTTGGGCCAGCAGTCAGACGCTCCTCATATAAACACAGCCCCCACACCAAGTCAGGGTTTGTTCTCATTGCCATGCCTGGGTACTTTAGTTTGGTTACTGCTGGTGACGCAGAAGAGATGGGTGATGGCAGAAGAGATGGGTGATAGAATTATGGAGAACACGTGACATTAAGCCCCTGGGCCTGGGTTTTTTTAACCCAGGGTTAATTTATTTTTATTTTTTATTTTTAACCCTGGGTTTATTTATTTTTAGAGAGGACAAGGGAGGGAGAAAGAGAGAGAGAGAGAAACATCAATGTGTGGTTGCCTCTCCCAAGCCCCCTACTGGGGACCTGGCCTGCAACCCAGGCAGGTGCCCTAGACTGAGAATTGAACCAGCGTCACTTTGGTTTGGTTCACAGGCGGCACTCAGTCCCCTGAGCCACATCAGCCAGGGCACCCTGGGACTGGTTTTGAGCTCCTGAAGCTATAGAACTTTTTTTTTCCCACAAAGAAGGCGCCCTATTTTAGAGCCCAGATGTCAAAAAGTGCAGCACACTGAGGAGGGCCATTTTCTCTCTGCCTCCCCGTGGAATCCAGCATTGTTCCAGCACATAAAATGGGAGGCTTTGGGGACATTAGGGACAGCATTTTTGGCACATTCTTGGTTGAATGTTTTACAGTGAACTTCCTCCGTGGAGGCAGTGATAAAAATCTCTTCTAGCCCTGGCTGGTGCAGCGCAGTGGATTGAGTTCCGGCCTGTGAACCGGAAGGTGGCTGGTTTGATTCCCAGTCAGGGTACTTACCTGGGTTATGCCTACGAGCCAGGTTGCTAGGTGGGGGCATATGAAAAGCAACCAATCTATGTATCTCTTGCACACTGATGCTTCTCTCCCTCTCTCTCCCCCTCTTTTCCCTTTTCTCTAAAAATAAATAAATACAATCTTTAAAAACTTTTCCCAGCCACTTGCCAGCAATGAATGTTGACACGTGAGAACCGGAGGAGACCAGGAGAGCTGCTCTGGATGCCCAGGGGAACCAGGACAGAGACGTCTGCAGGACTCTGCTGTGTCGTCTCACGAGGTGGGTTCTCAGTCCACGTGAGATCAGTGAAAGGATGGTGTCACGTGGTGAGCAAAGCTGCCAGACTGGTTTGTGAGCACGGGGAAGACATTTGTTTGAGGAATCCCAGAAATAATCAGGGTCATTTTGGAGAAAAACAGCTCCTGCTTCAAGAGGACAAGATTTGGATCCCTTCTAATCTGTGCATGGGTACAGTATGACCACATCCGCAGGCACGGACTGGTAAGGACAAGTGAAAATGGGGTCAGGAATGTTTTCCAACCCACAATTGCTAAAATCACTTTTACTGAGGAGATGATCTTCAGGCTCCACCCGTCCCCCACCCGCACCAGGGATAACATCATTTCCAAAATTGGTCAGTATCTATGGTAGTGGTCTTGATTAGGTTTTTCTACAGGCCATAGAATCTATAACTCCATACGGAAATTATCCTAATTTCAAAAACATAAATATGCTTCAGGGACAATAGTTCTGTTGACACAATGCAGCTTACTGAATGTTTCTGTCCTCTCTCTGGATTAGCTGAAACTCACACCAAATGTGGGACCACTTGTAACCAGGAGTGCGTGGATCCGAACACTGAATAGTCCTCAGAGTCTGTTATGCTATAACTAACAAGCTCCCTTCTAGTTCTCTGACCTGACTTATCAGAGCGCTCTGTGCTTGCATCTTAAAGTTTATTTCTAGATCACATCTTGGAGAAGAAGGAGAAGGAAGGGAAAGAAGGCAAATTCTGTTTGGCGTTTAAGGTCAGGCAGCAGGCTTGTATAACCTTTAACTTCTTCTGATTAGAAATCTTTGTCAGGTTTGGCGTTAATATTATACTCATTTCTTAAATGACTTGGCATCCCCATATCCTATGGTGGTTCCAGAATGCAAAATCTAGGGATGACAATTACCAAGAGTGGAAGGGGAGGACTTTCAATATTTTGGTGCGGCGAGGGGGTCCCACACTCTGTAGAACTGGGGTAGAGCTGAGGAATCTGCCAAGCCACATAAGATGAGATCATCCCAATGCTATTTAATCCCATCCAGAATTCAGAAAAATAAATAAAAGCCAATCCCACTTATGAGATTTAAAAATCTTAAATATTAGCAAAAGAACAATAGCATATTTAAAAATAATATATATTTATAAAATGTGTTCTAAGACTATAAGAGTGGTTCCATAATAGGACATCAATTAATATGATTTGTCATACTAATGAAGGTAAGGATGAAAATCAGATCAGTACCTTCATAAATGCCAAAAAGGCATTTGATAAAATTCAACATCCATCCATGTTAAGACTACTCCATTAAATAGGAATTGAGGGATACTTCAGCCCACAAAGCAACTCCTTGCCTACTGGGAAAACATTACTAGAAGTAAGAAGAAGACAAAGATGATCACCATGTCTATTACTATTTAACACTGGAAACAGAGATGTTAACTAAAGCAATTAGACAAGAGAAAGCATTTAATTGCCTGAGAATTGGAAGGAAGATAGAAAAATTCTCTCTTTGCTGATGACATAATTATACCTTTATATACCAAAAGTAAATGAAAAATGAATAGAAATTATAAGAGAATTTAGTAAAGAAATAGGACATAAAATTAATATTAAACAGTCAGCCTTTGGCCCTGGCTGGTGTAGCTCAGTGGATTGAGCTCGGGCTGCGAACCAAAGTGTCGCAGGTTCAATTCCCAGTCAGGGCACATGCCTGGATTGCGGGCCACGGCCCCCAGCAACCGCACATTGCTGTCTGTCTGTCTGTCTGTCTCTCTCCCTCCCTCCCTTCCCTCTCTAAAAAATTAAATAAATAAAATCTTTAAAAAAGTCAGCCTCATATAAACAAATGGGGAGCAGATAAAAGAAATAATGGGAGAGCAGACCCTATTTATAGAAGCAAAAATATAATACTGAGGCATAAAATTAATAAGAATGGGTAAATATATATATATATATATATATATATATAGTAAAAACTACTAAAAACCCTCCTGATGACATAAAAATAAATTTGAAAAAATAAAAAGATACATTATATTCCTGGGCAGGAAGACTTACATCATAAAGATGTAAACTTTCCCTAAGTTAATTTATAAATTTAATAAAATTACCATCAGGTGTTTTTCTGAATCTAGACGAGTTGAATGCAAACTTTATCAAAAAGTACAAGCAAAAAGAATAGTCAGAAAATCCCTAAGAATTGAGAGGGGGAAGTACTCCCAAATATTAAAACATAATTTGCGTAATTAACAAAATGTTGTATTGATGTGTGATTAGATAGAAAGAC
The DNA here is from genome assembly GCF_004126475.2 of Phyllostomus discolor. NCBI lineage: Eukaryota > Metazoa > Chordata > Mammalia > Chiroptera > Phyllostomidae > Phyllostomus > Phyllostomus discolor. Next base: position 32,028,766 of record NC_040906.2, read on the forward strand.
CACGGAAATGGGAAAGAAATCCAGAAGCAGATTCAAGTGAAGACAGAAATTTAATAAATGTACGAGTTGCGTCTCAGATCGATGCACTATGTAGATCTCATCTGGGTCTTCATCCAAACAGTTCAAAATGAAAGACAGTTTTGAGATCATGGAGCTAAACTACACACAAAATATATAGATGATACTAAGGGGGTATTAATTTTGCTTTGTTTAATAATGATATTGTGAATGTACTTAAAATACGTATATTGCCCTGATGGATGTGGTTCAGTGGACCGAGTGCCAGCCTGTGAACCAAAAGGTCACGGGTTGATTCCCAGTCAGTGCGCATGCTTGGGTTGTAGGCCAGGTCCCCAGGAGGGGGCGTGTGAAAAGCAACTGCATACTGATGTTTCTTTCCCTTCTTCACTCTCTAAAAATACGTCAATAAAATCTAAAAACAAAACAGAAAAACCCCACTGATTAAAAAAAGTTATCTGTGAAACATATAAGTTGAAGTATTTGTAATTGAAATAACATATAGTGAGGATTTATTTGAAACTCCAGTAAAAAAGGATGTCGGGGGGTGTGAGGTATAGAATTAAAAAAAGAAATGTTACTAATTGTTGTAGCTCCTTGATTTGAACATAGAATTTTGCTGTATTATTTTCTCCATTCCTGTATAGGTTTGAAAAATTCCATAAAGTAAAATATTTTATAATACCAGGTTCCACAACTGATAAATGGCACGCATATTTATATGTGTGTATACAGTATTTTTTTTAAATATAATGCAATTCACATTTTTAAAAAAAGATTTTATTTATTTATTTTTAGAGAGGGAAGGGAGGGAGATAGAGAGAGAGAGAGAAACTTCAATGTGCGGTTGCTGGGGGTTATGGCCTGCAACCCAGGCATGTACCCTGGCTGGGAATCGAACCTGGGATGCTTTGGTTCCCAGCCTGCGCTCAACCCACTGAGCTACACCAGACAGGGCTTGTATACAGTATTTTTAAATATACCCACACTAAAAAGAAAAACCAAATTCCTGAGGAAATACAACCTGTTTCTGATTTTGCAAATCTCAAATCAATTTTAAAGAAATAGTTGATACCTACATGTATTGGTGAGCTATTCTTGTAGTATATTGTAGTATATTCTATCAATTAAAAAATTCTGCCGATGAGTAGGACTAGGTGATTAGGTGTGAAGCTGAAGAAAGCAACTTTGACTTTTCACCTTAAAACCTTCTGTTTGAATTATGAAAAGCTTTATAAAGTTTATAAAACTTTTTTAAAAACTAGTTAGGAATAACAAAACTAATAATTTTTTAAAAAAAGGTTTCTAGAGTATCATGATGGATGAGCTAAAATGCAAGGCATCAGTCCGTAAGTCCTGGATGAGCTGCAGTGCCCAGACATGCCTCCTCACATTCCTCCCCATGCCAGCCAGGCCCCGGCTAATTGCAGTGCCCTAGCACAGCAGGCTGTTTCACAGCTCTGTGCCTCGCTCCTTTGTTGACATGCTCTTTGCAGGGCAAATTTAGAAGCGGTAGTCAGTCTCCTTTGAAGTGTCACTGTCACCAAAGCCTCTCTTGAGTGCCCTCCTTTCTCCAAACCCCACCCCCAGCCTCCAGATGGAATTGACTACTTTTTTTCTTTGTATCACTCTGTGAACCGCGCTCATTTCCATGTCTGCTTCATCCCCCGAGACTGTCTGACTCCTCTCGAAGCATATTCCTTACCCTAATGTACCTGGTCCATATATTGAGTGAGAGAAAAAAGAAAATGTCTGGCTTCATTAGTTGGCAGTTGCCTAATTTCTGAAGTAAGAGACTGTAAATATACCACTTCTGGTTTTGTAGCCAAAATATTTATCACATATCATGATGGTGCGTTGGTTTTGAAACATACTATAAAAGAAATATTCATACTTCTTTGAAGTAAAAAAAAACATGAAAAACACTTCCTTTTCAAGTTGTATCCATTAAAATTAAGAGAGAGGAAAGGTACCATTTGTATAAAATTAAGTAGATGGTGAACTTTTCAATTGTCTTAGTAAGCTACAGGTACCTGTGTGCCCAACAGTTATTGCCACCTCTGGCCTTGTGTTACAGAGCAAAGCTACAGCTTGCGGGCCCCCTGAATGCTGTGCCCTCCCGTGCCCGGAGTGCTACCGGTGCTACTGTGGTCCGAATGCCCGATCCCCAGTCAGCAGTAGCTCCCATGGTGTATGTTGCTACCCTCCCAGAAGTTCATCACTACCCATCCACCTCCATAGGCATATTTTTTTGTCTCCACTTCCCTGTGAATTAGCTTGAATGGTCTAGTGTACTGACTGGGGGAGGTGAGGGGTGGTCTCTGCTAGGATCTAGGAGTAAGGAAAATGGTAGGGAATGAGATATATTTCTCATAGCCTTCACTAAACTTGGAACACATTAGGCATAGAAACCACGTGACTGAATGTGGTAGTTTTTATACTATTAAGTGTGCTACATTTGAGATGTAATTGAAAGCTGCTGAGCCTCCTTAAGAAACTAGAAACAGAAATTTACCCTGCAGTCTGAATTCCAAGGGACTTGCAAGCCAATTTTGCTCCAAGAGTTCCTTTGTAAATTGAGGACTTTGTATTCATCAAATTAAGAGGAAAGGGGAAATGAAATAAAGCACATCTCTGATGATATATAATTAGAAAAATAACTTAAAAGTAATTGCCATGGTAGCAGAGAGATTTTTTCACTCTATTTTGTATCCTTTGAATTTTGTACCATGTGCATGAGATAATTATTCCCCCAGTATTTGTTTTATTTTACAAATGTAAAAGTTACTGCCAGATCACTTATTTAGAACATTTCTCTAGAGTGCAAGTGAATAGATATACTATTTAAATTCTGGCGTCTTTCTCTGTCCTGCTGTCGAACTTGAACCTGCTTGGTTATGGTGCTGATAAACCTCAAGTAATCTGCTGTTGCTATAAAAATTACTCTACGTGCTGGCTAATCCTCCTTGTAAAAATAACTATACTATTGTGGGGGTAACTTGTTTTGCCTTAACTATAAAATGGCTGTCTTTAGTGGGAACATTGATTTCCCATTCGTGGTGTTTTGTCCTGGTGGAAGGGATGCCAGTTAGCATAATCCTCCTGACCCTACTCCATCCCTACACTCTAAGAAGTGACTACCTGTCCATGGACTTGGAAGCAGGAACCAAACAATCAGAGCCTGACTCTTCTTCCTTTCTTCCTCCTGGGAGCCAACTGCCCAGAGGAATCACCCCTGTCTCCAAGCCACAGTGTTATTATAAAAGGACCAGCCCACACATTGGCAGCCAGTGGTGATCTGTACCTGGTAGGTATGACAGTCTAATTCTTTTTTGTTTCTTCTACTGATTCCAGAGAGAAGGGAAGCATGGAGAGAGGAGAGAAAATTCCAGAGAGAAGGGAAGCATGGAGAGAGAAGGAGAGAAACATTGGTGTGAAAAAGAAACACCGATCAGTTGCCCCTGGCACCCCAAGAGGGGACTGAACCCACACTCAAGCCTGTGCCCTGACTGAGAATTGAACCAGTGATCTTCCCATTCACAGGATGAGGAGGCCCAACCAACTGAGCCACACCAGCCAAGGTTGTGAGTCTAATTCTGGGCTTCAGTGCTGCTCGTAGACATAAGCCACATTTTTTTTTTTTTTCAGTATGGTAGAGGTTTAATGGTGTTTCATTGTGATTTTGGTTTACATTTCCTAGAGTACTAAAAAGTTGAGTATTTTTAGATATTTTTGCATTCCCTTTGTGTTCTTTCTTCTTATGATACTAGTTTTTTTATCTATAAGCATGATATATTATCATTCTATTTTTATCTAGACGACAGTTAAAGTCTTTCGATGAAAATTTTTAAATTTTCCCATAAAGGACTTGCACCTCTATTATCAAGATTTATTCCTAGATATTTTGTCTTACTACTGTTGCAAGCCATACTTTTAAAATTACTTTCTCTAACTTGTTTCTGTTATTTAGAAATGCAATTCACTTTCACATGCTGATTTTTTTTTAATCCAGCAACCTTATTATTATTGCACATTCATTAAGTATAATAGTTTATCTGGGAAACTTTTGAGTTATTCCACATAGGAAATTATATTATCTGCAAATGAGAGTTTTGATTTTTCTTATTGGATTCTTAAGCCATTTATTTGTTTTTCTAATTTTAACATACTGGATAAGACCTCTGGCTCAATATTAAATAGTCAAGATAGTGAATATCCTTGCCATAATAGGGAAGAATATTCCCTTACTAGGAATGCTTTCAATATCTTGGCATTAAATATAGACAGACCGTAAACTGCACATATTAAACTGTACAGTTTGATAACTTTAGACATGTGCAAATATCCGTGAAACCATCATCCATTTACATATCCCCCCCCACCAAGTTTCTTATGTTCCTCCATGATCTCTTCAGAGTCCTCCATCCAGTGCCCATGAATTATGAGATTTTTCTAGACTGGCTGGTGGTAGCAGGTACTATATCTGGCTTTTCGTGAGCTCTAGGCACTCTCCTGAAATGCCTTCAGATGTTCCTTTCTTTGGCCTAACATAGTGTCTGTAGGCATGTGCAGATGTCCGAGGCTCCATCTCTGAGCAGCTCTCTTGAGGCTGGTACTCTCCCAACTCCAGCTTCTTTGGTCTCCCTGGACTCCAAGCTCTGTATTCTTGGCCATTCAACTTAGCAACTCAGGGACCTGTGATTCCCCCTCCGCTGCAGTATAGCCTGGAAACTCTCAGAATAGTAAGTTCCAATCGTGGTTCTCTCCCCATTTGTTTTCCATTTTTTAGGAATCACTATTGTTGTTCTCTGATGTCCAATGTCTTGAAAATTGTTTTTCCACATATCTCGTGTGGGTTTTTGTGGTAGTTTAAGACAGGATGATAAATCTGGTTCCTGTTACTCCATTGGCTGACAATAGTTCATAATATCCCTTTATATTTTTAAAGTCTACAGGATCTTGTTTCCCTTTTCGATTTTTTGAATTCCTCCTCTTTTTTCCCCCTTGATTCAACTTGCCAGAGTTTTGTCTGGCAAGAGTCATTTTAGGTAAACAACTTTTGTTTATTGATCTTTCCTTTTATATGTATATTTTCAATAACATTAATTTCAGTTCTTGTTTTTTATTTTCTTCCTTCTATTTCTTCATTATTTATTCTTCTTTCTCTCACTTAATAATATCAAGTCCTTATTTTCTAGAGTAAGCATTTAACATAATAAGTTTAAGTCTGAGCAACTCTTCGGCTGCATCTCATAAGGTTTGTTATGTATTATTTGTATTGCTCAATTTTAAAGAATTTGTAAATTTTATTCATGTTTTTTTCTTTTACTCATGAATTTTTAGACATATTTTATAATTTCCATATGGATTTTCCTAGTTTTCTTTTTATTATTAATTTCTAGCTTAATTGCATTGTAATCAGAAAGTTATTTTTGATATAGTTGAAAGACAATAAACAGCACACATTTAAACCTATATAACTTAAGAAGTTGTAACCTATGTAAATACCCATGACCCCATCACCACACTCAAGAAAATTAAGTTATTCATCATTCAAAAGATTCCTCATTTTTTTTATAATCTGGTTGATGGAGTTTCAAATAGATTGGGCTGAAATATAGAATATTTTTATCATTAAATTTTGTTTACATGGGTCCCAAAAATCTGTAACAGATTTTTGGCAAGTTGTTTCCATTTAAACATATTGATTGTTAAAAGCTAATAACTTAAAACCAACACACACACACACACACACACACACACGAATGGGCCACAAAACATTCTCCTTTTCTTCTGAAGGGTTTACAGTGTATTGTTATCATTAATTCATCTTTTACTATTAAATTGAAAGAGCCAATTGAGACAAATAGTTCTGAGATCATTCTTTCACTGCTGATTAAGTCTGGGGTGGCAGCCATTGGAGATGACACTCATCTTGTCCTCTGAGCTTTCCGGGCAGATAGCGTGACCCTGCTGGCCCTAGCAGCCTTCATGTCCACTACTGTGATGACATACGCAGTAACTGTCTCTCTCATGTCACGAATAGCTAAACGACTCAAAAGAGGATAGTCAAAGAAGCTCTCAGCACACATGGGCTTGACAGGAACCACGTCAATGACAGAAGCATCACCAGATTTTAAAAATGTGGGCCATCTTCCAGCTTTTCCCCGAAATGGTGATTAGTCTCTGGCTCAGCAAATGTGCGAGCAATATGTACTGCATGACAATTCAGCACAGGTGCATGTCCAGCACTGGTTTGGCTTGGATGGTTCAGAATATGATTATTGTGCCATGAAGTCAGCTGCTTTCATGGGTGGGTTATTTTTGTTGTCATCAGACACATTACCACAGTGAACGTCTTTGACAGACATGGTCTTAACACCGAAGCCCACATCGTCCCCAGAAAGAGCTTCACGCAAATCTTTGTGGCGCATTTGAATAGACTTCACCTCAGGTATAACACTGACTGGAGCAAAGGCGACCACCATGCTGGGTTTGAGAACACCAATGTCTTTGAACACTTCACCTATTTAAGGATCGGTATCATGCAGATGACTGTTAGGATAATGTCTACAAGTAACAGAAAAATCTCATTCAAAATAGGCCAAACAATAGGGAGATTTTACTATCTTATTTAACAAAGGTCCCGGGGAAGGGAGCCTCTGGGGTCACTGAATTCAGCAGCTCAGTGACATCAACAAGCTCTCAGAATTTTTATATCCTTCCATCCTTCCATCTTTAGGCTAGCTCCCTTCCTAATTACAGATGGCGGCTTCTTGTTCCAGTTCAATCGCCCAGCTGAAGAGCTTACCTCCTTCTTGTGTGCTCATTTTAAGAGTAAGGAAAGTTTTCTCATATGTCTCCACCAGACTCCTCATTTTGTCACAGTCAGAATTGTTTCTCAGTCCCTCATCATGTCCCAGTCTAGGGTACCATGAAAGACCACCCTCAGCCCTCCCTCCGCATGGCTGGAACTGGGACTGCTCTCCCTGAAGCACGTGTCTATGTGGAAGAGAAAGGGCAGCTCCTAAGGAAAGAAGGAAAGGATTGTGGGTAGCAACTAAAGGTGTCCGTTACATGAGCCATCCAAAAAGACACAGTGAGAAAAGGAGTCATTAAAAACAACAACAAACTCCAACCTTTAAAGCATGGAGCCCATTTGTGTATTTCTGGGGAGCACTCTCAAGTAAAGGAATCACATCAGGGTTTGTCTTCTTAAGAGATTAATGGGCAGATGAAGGGAGCAAAGCTTTGCATTCCTTAAGAGGCTATAGCATATGAACTAGCTGTGAAGCCATCCAGAGTGCTCCCTTCTGATGTGTTTGAGAGAAATGATTAACTCAATCGTTTCTCAAGTACTATAAATACTTCCTCTAACAGAAGAATACTGAAATCATTTATTTGTTTTATTGAAATTAAAATTATTCTCATCTCAAATTAATAGTCTTTATTGTATTACAGGGAATAAAAATTGCATTCCATCCTATTGGGTAGCTTCAACTTTAATTAAAGGACAAAAACCCTTTGCTTCCCTTGCAACATTTTTAGCACAATACACTCTTAGCGACAAATAAAGATACTGAATGACATTGCAACTGCAAACTAATTAATTCACACAGGAAAACTCTGGAGCTATCTCCTCCCTCTCCAGTAACACTGGAGGGAATATTCAAGGATTGAACATTTCCATAAAGGCAATATATATCCTTATAAATTACCTGCCACAGAGTGAAGTGGTTTCCATGGTAAGCTCCATGGAAAGAAGGATTAGTATGGCAGGTTGTTATCTTGGCTTTGTTCCTAAGATTCAGATTTGAAAACGCTCTCCACAGTGATGGAGAGGTAATTGGGACTGATACAAAATTAGCAGAGATTGAGTCTGGGTTGCCAAAAACAAATGCCTCCACATTTACTGTGTACTGTGCTAAATTTTTGTACATGCATCAATCAGTAAATTTTTCCATAGCCCCATTGGCTTGGTGCAATATTATCCCAGTTTTACAGATGAAATAAATAGGACATAGGTTATGAAACTTCCCCAAAGGTATATTGCTAGAAAGTGACACCATCCAAGTCAGTCTGACTCTGGTGTTCAGACTCTTAACCACTGCACTGAGAGATCAAACTGTGGACACAGTCTACCTGGATTTAAATAGTTTCAATACAGCCCCTTACTACAGGTATTGATTTAGGCTTTCCTGTTTAAACATTAAAAAACCCCACACAACTAATCACTTATATCCTGCATCTTTTCATATCTACAGCCGTGATTCTCACAATGTGGTTCCCACGCCAGTAGCATCTGGCATCACCTGGGAACTTAATAGAAATGCAAATGTTCTCAGTCCTCAGCCAAGATCTACTCAAGAAGAATCTCTGGGTGTCAGCACAACAACCTCTGTTTTAACAAGTCTTCCAGGTATTTCTGATGCACGCAAAAATTTAAGGAGCACCGTTCTAGAGGAAGTAGGTAGACGTTGTTTGAGCCTCCTCTCTCCTACAGAGGGTAACAGCAGCTCACAAGAGCTGAGGGCCACGCCCACTTTTTCTCTCTAGTTTGTCCTGTTTCGTTGTGCAGCATCTTCTCTGATGAGCTCTTCTGCTGACAGCTCCAAGTGCCTTGAAGTTGCACAGTCCTTGTTGCTAGGCTTGCTGCTATGCTTCAGTAAGCTCTGTTGCTATGTTTTCTTCTTTATCCTCTGATTTTATGTTGCTTTCTACTTTTCATTTATCTCCATACCCCTTTTTTTTTCTTGCTCTTTTTTCCCCAGATTTTTCCTGAGCACCCTGTGCTCTGTATGGCACATTGTGTTAATCCGCCTCCTTTTCCTCTCTCCCTCTCTTTCATAGTAGGGTACACTGTTAATAACTCCTCAGGAAACTACCATTTCGGCAGAAAAATACTGGGTTCTTGGTGGTGCCAAAATGAAGACACTTCCGTTTGTACGTAATTCCAACAATTCCTAACAATATCTTTCTATACTTTCTTTCTCCTGAGAACAAGAGTCATGGGGAAAATGCTTTGAGGACAGAATTCAGTATAATTCACACCATTACCCACTGCTATACGAAGTGATTACCCTCCAAGGCAATTACCCCCTTTAAAAAAATTATGGTGATATACACATAAATGCTACATTCTTAACCATTTTCAGCATACAATTCAATGGCACTAAGTGCATTCACATTATTGTACAACCATCACCATTCATCTCCAGAACTCTGTTCATCTTGCCAAACCGAAACTCTGTACTTACTTCTTAACAACTCCCCCATCCCCACCCCACCAGCCCTTGGCAACCACCATTCCAGGTTTTGTCTTTATGAATCTAACTGCTCTAGGTACTTCATCTGAGTGGAACCATGTAGTTTATCTGTTTTTGTGACTGGCTTATTTCACGTCACATAATGTCCTCAAGGTTAATCTGTGTTGTGGCCTGTGCCAGGATTTCCTTTCTTTTTAAGGCTAAATACTCTTCTACTGCACATGTATTTATGCATGTTTTGCTTATCTATTCATCTGTTACAGACACTTGGGTTGCTTCTGCCTTTGACCATTGTGAGCAATGCTGCTGTGAACATAGGTGTACAAATATCTGTTTGAGGACCATTATCCACTTGTGCACATCATACCAGCACTATTACCCATGAGTGCTCCCTGTACTTAGGATGAAGAGGTGTGTATGGAGGAGGAAGGATAACAGGCTAGGCTCACAGGAGTGCGTCTAGTGTCTCCAGGACAGGATGGCATCTGACCACAGTGGAGTGCTCTAGCAGGGACGTCCAACGTTTTGGCGTCTCTGGGCCACTCTGGAAGAAGAGTTGTCTTGGGCCACACAGTAAATACATTGTGACACGTAATCATAAAAACATCTCATCGTGTTTTAAGGAAAGTTACGATTTGGTGTTGGCCACATTCATTGCCATCCTGGGCTGCATGCAGCCCATAGGTCTCAGGGTAGACACCCTTGGTCTAGAGCCAACTTAACCACAAGTATATTTTTAGTTCTCTTGTTCTTGCCTGTCTGCCAGCACCTGCTAGCAGTTGTCTTCATTATGTTATGTCAACTCTGATTCTCTTCCTTTTTGTCTGTTCAGCTTTGGAGTGTGCGGTTTTTGTCTTGGTTCCTGATTTTGTTCTCCTCATTCTGCTTTGACTGACTGAACTTTGACAACTTGTCACTTCAGTCTCTGATCTCTACTTTTCGGACATTTTTTTTCTACTGACTGCTTGAAGGGACCCATCTCAGCACCAGTTATGAGAAAGAAGGAGAATCTACCACCCTCCACCTGGGTAGGCATCAGGGGGATTCAGGACACTGGGTGGAAGCTGCAGGGCCAGGCTGAGCAGACATGGGCAACAGCACACACCTATCTGCCTGAAGCCTGTAGCATGTGACTCACCCACAAGATATGGCAAAGAAATAACAGCTTGAAAATCGAGCCAACTCCTCTTGAACAGACTCTGCTGGCTCTCTCTCTGCTCAAAAGCCAAGTGGGTATTAGTCATGCAGAGCCTCTCAAGAGGGGAGTTCCTACAGCTTTTATAATGTGACTTGTTGAATTGCGGTTTCTGAGAACAGAGCCAGGCACCCTTCTGTGTATCCATCTTGGCATTGGCCTCTGCAACCTCCAGCAAGCGAGCCTGCAGCCTTCCCTTGTGCTTCCTATCTCAGGGGCCTTGCAGCAGAGATTTAGCAGCAGGCAATTACCCCTCAGAGAGACCTTCAGAAGCACAACAGCAGCTGTAGGTTTGCGGTAGGCCTTGCAATAACAGAGGGAGAAAGGGCCTCATGGCTTTAGGGAGAGCCACAAAACAGAAAAAGAAATTTGTGCTGGACAGCTGCCTCGGACCACAGGTGTGACTGGAGTTCAAAATCAACTGGCCACAGAAATTTCATGCCTTCACTGAATGGGCTACCCTTGGAGGGACTCTCTCCCCCTTAAAAACAAACAAACAAACAAACAAACAAACAAACACTTCTCCTATATTCTGTTACCTGTAAGTAAAGTATACGCATCTCTTCCTTTAAGGACTTCCCACCTTCTTTAATAACTCAGTACTTCTGAATGTCAGTTTTGTGCCACACATCATGTCAGCCTCTTTGACAGGTAGAAAAATGATGGTTCTTGTACTCAGTGGACTGTCCTTCCATTTTCTCTCCCTTTTGTACCAGGAAAGTCTTATACTGTGGCAAGTACTTGTTTTTCTCAATAACCAAAGTGCTATGAAGCTCATAGTAATAACAACTGCTTTCTGGAGTGCCGATTACATATCGGGCATTTGAAACAGGTATTTGTACTCCTTCTACCAATCCCCAGGGTAGAATTATTCTCCTTATTTGCAGATGGAAAAAACGGATGCTCAAAGAGATTAATTTCCCAAATTATAAAAATAGAACTAAGACTGAACCAGGCCTTCTGAGATTTTGTTGATAGTTGAGAAAAGTTCGTTTTGGAATGTGAACTCCTTGGAAACCCCCTCTTCTTACTCAGTCATAAGTAATTCAGCATTAAAAAGCTAACTAATCACTGAAAAAAGAGACCCATAATAATTCTTCCTAGAAATGTCGATTTGCTTCCACCATTATCCCTTACTGAGATTGTATCTTAAATAGGCATTTGTCCCTCAAGTACAATAGAAACCCTCTGCTAACCATATTTGTATTAGCATACAAATTTTTTAATTTGATTTTTTTCTCCTCGGTGGCCTAGCGCCAGGACCAGGGAAGATATACATTAAGAATTCTGTAGATGAGACACTTGTATGGTAAGAGGGGCAACTGTAGAACTTTGTGCAGGCTTAGCATCAGAGACAGCTCTGTAAATGTCCTAACATATTTATGTTCGTGGCTGGTAGTTTGTTTCCTAAGTCTTTAAGAGGTAACTTAAAATTCTGAAAAGTTTATAGTCTTTATTTAACCTTAAAATTCCTTACAGAGATTTCCTATATCCATATATATTTGAACGTGCTTCACGAAATATATTAGTTATTTTAAATGGGTCTATTAATAAAACTAGTCAAAACAGTCCATCCAGCAACATCACAGTGTTTCATATACATTGCACAGTGATACTAAGTAGGTAGAACTATGGCTAAATTGATGCACAGGCTAAAGTTGAATTATACTTAAAGCCTAAGCTTTTCTGCTATTTCAACATTGGTAACATTTCTTGACCAATATCTTGTGAGTCCAGCCTCCTCAATATACAGATGAGGACACATTTCCTGATCCTTTGCTAATACTTCCATAGGTCTTATCAAGTTCCATACTTAAATATGTGAACATGTGCTTATCCAGAACTTACCATCTTTTCCTATGTGCCTTACCATTTCAAGACAAGTACATATTGATTTCACATGTTGCTATTCTCTTTTAACATAAAGTCTTTTATGTTAGCTAAGCTATTTTTTTAAAAAAATAAATATGTTGGGCTAATCTTGGTTAATAACATTGTATACATTTCAGGTGTACAACTTTTTAATGCAACATCCATATACTCCATAATGTGCTCACAACCCCAAGTCTAGTCTCCTGTGACCATATGTTTCACCCCCTTTACCCTCTTAGTCCTTCTCCCACCCCCCTTCCCGTCTGCTAACCACCATTTTCTTGCATCTGTGAATTTGCTTGTTTGTTTATGTGTTGCTTTTTGTTTCATATCCCACATATGAGTGAAATCATATGGTTCTTATCTCTTTCTGTCTGACTTATATCACTTAACATGATACTTTCAAGATCCATCCATGTTGTTGCAAATGGCAATACTTTATCTTTTTTTATGGATGAGTAGTATTCCATTGTATAAATGTACCACATCTTCTTAGTCCAATCATCCATTAAAGGATGCTCAGGTTGCTTCCATGTCTTGGCTATTGTGAATAATGCTACAATGAATATAAGGTACATATATCTTCACAAACAAGTACTGTTTGGGGGGAGGGAGGTAGATACCCAGCAGAGGGATTGCTAGGTCACTTGGTAGCTCTATTCTTAATTTTTTCAGAAAACTTCCTCAAAAATAACATAATGTTTTCCATAGTGGTTGAACCAATTTACATTCCCTCCAGCAGTCTACGAGGGTTCCCTTTCCTTCACATTCTCTCCAACACTTGTCATTTCTTGTCTTATCGATAACAACCATTCTAACAGGTGTGAGGTGGTATCTCATTGTGGTTTGATTTGCATTTCCCTTATAACTAGTGATGTTGAGCATCTTTTCATATATCTGTTGGCCATCTATATATCTTCCTTGGAAAAATTTCTGTTCAGGTCTTCTGCCCATTTTTTAATTGGATTGTTTGTATTTTTAGTTGTTGAGTTGCATGAGTTCCTTTTATATTTTGGATATTAGCCCCTTATAGGAGGTATCATTTGCAAATATCCTTTCCCAATTGGTTGGTTGCCTTTTTGTTTTGTAGATGGTTTCTTTTGCTATGCAGAAGCTAAGCCAATTTTCCTCTCCAAGTCTTTTTCAAAGACTTTTTCAATTAAGAGTTATTTTACAATAAGTAGTCTACTGTGGCTAATATTGTTTACAAGTGTATTTGAATATCACAAAATTTGCATTTCATAGTAAAAGGCACAAATGTAGCTCCTTTAATTAAAGATCATGTATTACTTAAATAAAAAAGTATTCAAAAACTTATACAGGATACCTCTAATTGCAAGGCCTTGTACTGGGTTTAGGTATTAAAAATGACCAAGAACCTCTTGTAGCCCATGCCTTTGAAGAGATAGAACCCTTTGATGGAAATAGACATATAAGCAGAGAACTGATAAGGAAGACCCCCAGCAATGATCACATTAATCATTCCTTCCCCTCGGAATTATTATCTGAAGTACAGAATTCATTATCTGAAAATAGTAAATGCCATTTAAAGCCTCTTAAGTTGTACTTCTTAAATTTGCTCTTCAGAAATTTGCTCTTGAAGCAAATTTCTGTTGTGCACTTTACCCCAAAGAGAATCCTCTGGTTTTAACCACATTTTTAAAACAGAGAAACAGTGCTTTGTTTTCCTCCCAGTGTTATTGAGATACAATTGACACATAACATTATGTAAGTTTAAGGTATAAAACGTGTTGAAAGGAATATTGTCTTTGTAAAATACATAGCACCACTAGGTAATATAATAATGCTAAACCAGACTTTTGTTATATCTAGCTGTTGTTTTTCAGGATCATATATCCATGGTAGAAATAAATCTGTGGAACAAAGAACAATGTTATAGTGGTACTTTGCTCTATTGAATGGAAGTCCAATTGTTTTTCCTTTGACTCCCATATTTTTTTCTACCTGTCCTACTCTCTTTCTTATTTCTTTAAATAAAACACTTCATTCTAGAAGTCTTTATCCTTTACTTATATGAGGTCTGTCCAGCAAAATATCCAACCACGTAATATGAAAAATAGAGACATTTATTGAAGAAGATAGAAGATACAAGAAACATTGAACATAAGACAATGAAGCCTCAGTCCCCTTCAAAGTAGGCACCTTGGGAGCTCATACAGTTCTCCCAGTCACCATCAATTGCTCTGTCATATTTTCCTGAATCTCATCAAGGGTCTGAAACCTCTTCCCTTTCAAAGGTGATTCCAGTTTAGCAAAAGCCAGAGGTCGCAGGGCACCAAATCTGGGCTGTAGAGGGGCTGAGTAACCCGGGCGATTTGACACTTCACCAAATAACTCTGCATGAGACATGATGTATGAGCTGGCACGTTGTCATGATAAAGCTGCCAATCACCAGTTGCCCACAGCTGTGGACTTCTCAATCATCTCAATAGTTTCTGCAGAGGTATGTTCAAGCTTAATGCAAAATTTGATGCAGATTCATTGCTCTATTTGCTTAGTCATTTTGAATGCCTTGGCCACACAATCCACATGCTCTCTCAGTGGTGTCTACTGCCCACACTGACTAGCACAGTGAAGTCGTCATTGTTCACGCATACACATTTCAGTCCACTCTCTGTGGCTGACAGGTTATATCAATGTCATGAAAACCGTTCTTGTTATCTTAACAATGGCTAGACTTTTCCAGACAGACCTCCTATGGTCCCATTACTTTCTTATATTTTCCGAAGAAATGTTAAATCTGAGATTCAACAACTTAAACATTTGACAATTCTAAAGTTAAAATATGTTTGGTTATTTAGCAAATGTACACAGTGCTTTATATTTGAAAGGTATTCTTTATCCTTGTGAACAAGTTTAACTTTCTCTACCAGAAAACCAATAAACAACCCAAAAGATTAATTTTGAGGGGCCTCGTTTTAATGGTGAGAGACAGCACATACAATTAAAAATGTGGATTGCAAGGCTGAGGTTATGTTGCCTTTCATTCTGCAGCAATGGAGACTGAACTAGTGAAAAAAGGGCAATCAGGTTGAAAATCCCTATTTTGTTTTCAATGATCTGTTCTCTGTTTCCTTGGAAACAGAGCTGGCAGCCACAGGGTTGCTGGCATGATGTTTTCTTTTTCTTTTTTTTTTCTTTAGCTTTGAAGCATCAAAGAAAAGGTGAGGTTTTATGACTATAATCTGTAGACTCTTATTTTCAAATAAATTAAAAAAACAAATAGTTATGAATGCTTATTACATGTAAGGCAGTAGGTGGTAGGTAAAACCAACAAACGTGAGAAAGGGTTTTGAGCCAATGATTGAAATAAGTTTCCGTTTCAAGAGTCAATCTATTATATACTTGTTTTTTAAGGAAAACAATAAGTTTTATTCTAAAAACTATACTATGAGGGTAGTTCACTGTGACCAATATAATTTAGTGAAATTAATTTTAGAAAACAACTAGATTAACACACCAGACAATTCCTTCTTTCTCTGTACAAAACCCAGGTAATATGAGGGTGGCTACTGTGTGTGGAAAAGACAGTCTTTACCTCTAGTAAATAAAGCAAGCAAACAAAAACTAAATGGAGCTTAAACAAACCTAATAGGTTTTCCGAAAAACTGTTATATAATGAAGTTACTAAATATTTTGGTTGAAGAGTGGTAGTCAAATGATTATATGGTCTTTTCCTTTCTGAAAGGTTGCATTAATTTAAGTTTAAAAACCACCACTTTAGGAGCCCTGACTGAGATGAGAAGGCAAGAACTACAGGTGACAGTTGCAGGAAGGATTTTTCTTTTTTAAAATTAATAAGGCCTAAGCATGTTTATATGCTTCAGGGGATGGAGGATAGAATGAGGAGGACTGGCAGAGACTTTAACTTGATAGAACTAGTTTTGTAGAGAGACGAGGGGATGGGCACTAAAGCATAACCAGAGGGATTTGCTTTTGATGTCCTCTAAGGACAGCAGATCACATAATAGTGCCAGGCATCGTTCTAAGCACGTTAGATGTACTAACTGAATTAGGACTGGATGGAGGTGACTAACTTGGGAATTAAGAGTTGAAGGAATGTGCACCTGAAAATCAAAATTATCTCTGTGAATATGAATATGAGGATAGAAGTATGTACTAATAATCTGCTAAAAAAAAGAGATGGTGTAGGGAGCTTAAAAACAGGTGGTTTGAAGGACAGAAAGTTGATCAGAAACATATATATGTATTTCTGAACAGTAATTCAAATAATTTTGTCATTTTCTCCAGCAGAGCTTAGATACACTAGTGTCAGAGCTCAGGGGCAGACTAGATTTACCCGAAGTTGGAAGCCTGTACGCAGAGTGGGATTGAAAGGGAGTTCAGGAAGTTGACAGCACTAGCAGAGTATCGGTTAGGCAGTATCGGTTAGGGTTAGTTTACATATGAAAGGAAGTGAAGCCAGGGGGGTGGAGAGGGGAGTTAAAAAGTAGGAACACAAAAATTACAAACAGGAAGAATCCATCGAATTCTATCCTGCTCCTTTCTGAGTGGACAATAAACGCAGTAGGATGCCACACTCATGAACGCCACGAGAAGAGCAAACTGTCATCTTCAAGTCAGGGTTTTCTCCATGTAGCAGAGTCCTCAGGCAGGCTAGATCCTTGTTCCCCAAAGCTTAGTCCATTGACCAGCATCACTGACATCACTCAGGAGCTTGTTAGAATGCAAGATCTTGATTCCCACTCCCTAACTACTGAATCAGAATCTGCTCTTAAACAGAATCTCCAAGCGATTCATATGCACATTACATTTAAGAAGCACTGATAAGAGAGAATGCAGATTCACCCTTTATTCTGTGCTGGCCATGATATGCTAGGAGAGACAAGGAGCAGACATTCTGTCTGTGATGTTTAAGCTCCCAGGCTCTGTATACAGTATTCCTTTTTTTAATGTATAACTTAAATCGTTCCCCAAATGATTTGTCATCCATGGTACTAACTCCTCCCAAATCCCACCCCACATCCCAGGTGCTCTCACACCTCAATATCAGGATGTTAAGATAAACTTTTAGCTTCCTTTTAGCTTTAAAATTCTTTGTAGCATAGCCAAACTTCCTCTGCACAGAACCGCCCCCCCCCCCCCCCCCCGCGAAAATCAGCCCGAGTGAAATACAATCAGTGCCAAAAACAATTCTATGGAGAATTTTGCAGTTGCGCGCGCACACACCCACCCCTCTTGGGTCAGTTTTAAAGTGTGACATCATTTTTTTCTCATAACATTCCGGTGTTTGATGACGCTATGCATGATTATGGGTGGTTTCTGAGATGCTTTTACCCTCTCCTTTGTGCAAAACCAAACCGAAATTTTTCAAGATGAATTAAGTCACTTGAGAGTCTGAGTACAAGCTTGAGCTAAATTGCTTCTCTACGTTAATGTTGGAACCAATTTCCCAAAAGGTGGAGGCTCTGGGGAGTAAGGCAGTCAGCGTCAAACTGATTACGCAGGTACTTGTTGGGGGCGTCAGTATTAGTAGAAGTTTTGGTGACATTTTTAGAAAACTAACGACGTTTTTGTGATCCAGGCTTTCATCTCATTCCAAGAACAGAATCTTGTGGACCTGCTGGTGGCTTTTTATGAGCCGGTGCTTTTCTGCGCTGTTACCCACTGGGCCGACGTGACGGTCAAAGACGTGGGGGAAACCATTTGTTCCCCGCTTCAGCTCTCTGGTCCTAAGAGCTGGGAACCTGCTGTTACTGCTGGGAGAACCGAATTGCAGAGGCCCGAGCCATTTCAAAATTGAACGGGGAGAGGTGTTGCGACAGGGTGCCTCTCCTGTCCCCTCTTCCCTGCCCGGGTCAGCTATCAGTAATCACCTGCGCCTCTCCAAATTAACCTACTCGACACCCACTCCCAACCCTTCCCCCTCTTCGCCTCCAGGGCTCCGGCGCTCCGCCCATTCCCCTCCAGTTCCTCGTCCCCCCCCCCCCCCCACCTTCCCTTGCTCGTCTCCCCTCCCCCTTTTTCCCCTCCAGCCTGCCTCGCATTGCCCTTCCCTGACTCCTTCTTCCTTTTTCCTCTCCTCGCTCCTCCCCTTTTCCCCAACACCCCGCATCTTAGCCCCACCCGCTTTCCGCTTTTTCCCTCTCAGCTCAGATTTGCAGTCCAGCTGCAATCACCACCTCCGCTCTCCCAGGGAGAGGCAAGGCGGAAGGCGCAGCGGGCTGGCTGCGCGCAGGCGCACTGTGCTGCGGGAGCGCCAACGAGCTGAGCTTCGGCGCAAGCGCGCGCTGCCCCGGCTCTGCTCCGGCTCGGCCCCGGCGCGGGCAGCCCGGAGCCCTCGGCTGGCTCAGTTAGTGCTTGGGGTCTCGCGGCGGCGGCGGCGGCGGCGGCGGCACGATGTTTCTTCACTCTGTCAACTTCTGCAACCTGGCGTTTTATGCCTTCATGATCTTCATGGCCACCCTCGGGCTGTGGGACGTCTTTTTCGGCTTCGAGGAGAACAAGTGCAGTATGAGCTACATGTTTGAGTACCCGGAGTATCAGGTGAGGTTCCACCCTCTCACCTGGGCGCTCCGAAATTCAGGCCCTTCCTACTTGGACCTTCTGTGGGTTTCCTCTGACTTGGTTTCCCGCGCCTCTCAGACCTCTTTATCCCAACCTCGTTTCTGTGTCTTTCCGCCCTGGAAGATTGCAGGACCCCATTATTCCCCTCACCTGCTCTTTGTGTCCTTTCTTGACCGTGGGGTGTTTCTTAGGTGCTTTCCTGAGCATCCTTCTGTCCCCACTCGCACTTGTTCCCCTGCCCCTCTGCCAGATTCCAAATGTTATTCACAGGCTTTTCAGACTGGTCGCGCCCAACCCCCTTTATCCCCAGAAACGCAGTCTCTGCCCTTCTCCCTAAATCCAAACCCCGTCTTCTCCGCATTCCTACCTTAACAGGTGCCCCTGGATCCTCCTTTGCTTCCCACGCATCTAAATTCCCCTCTCGCCCAGTGATGTACATGTCAGTCCTTGCTTTTCTAGAAAGGGACCGAGCTTCAACAGAGTGTATTGTTGGCTAGGTAGTTTCCAGGGCTGCCTTAGAGACTCCAAGGTTTTACTTCTGTGTGAAGGGCTAACCCGATGAGTAATTAAATGGAAAACTATTGAGGTTCCCTCCTGTAAAGATTTTGCGGAGTCTCCTGTTTTGTAGGACCTTTCACAGGTCCTTGCGTGTGCCAGCACTCCTGTGTGTGTGCATGTCGCCTCTTACCAACTGCGTTCAAAATCTATTTTATGGGGTTAGTTTTATTTTTCTCTCTAAATGTGCCGTTTAAGAGAGACCCAGCTCTTCTCACTCCCTCCGCCCCCACCTCTTACGTTTCATTTTGAACATTTTCAATCACAATTGTTTCATCAGTTCAGCATAAAAGAACCTAGAATTTCATTCATAACCAGCTGTAAAAAGAGGTGGTGACACATCACACAACTGTCTGAAGATATTTCTCCCGAATGGTTTTTTTATTTCTAAGCGTATCTCTTAATTACAAAATACATATTATAATAGCCTCCTGCCATAAGATGTATATGCACTATATACATATACATATAATACATATGTATTATACGTACATATACATCTATGTATAATACCTAGTGATAAAATGTATTTGTAGTATACTTTTAAAACCATAGCAGATTTTTTCTTTAAGATGAAGGATGCCGATCGTGATTGTTTCTGGGTACAGGTCATTATGGAGGAGCATGTTTGATTATGCCGCTATTTAGATATCAAAACTACTTAAGGTTTAAATTGCTAATGAGCTTCCTTTCCCATGGGCAAAATTCTAGTTTAGATTTTATTTGTTTTGAAATTCTTACCTTCTTTTTGCATCAATACTTATAAGGGGTTTGAAGCATTTGATACCAAATCCTGTAGAAGGAGAAGATTTTAATGTTACTATTGTCTCTTACTTTCTAAGCAAATATGCTGGTTTATTTTTATCAGACTCTATGTATAGTTAAATATTGGGGCTTCTAGTTTAGATTTCATAAAGCTGAAATAAAGCCCTTATAATCAATCACCTATGATTTTTATATGATTTAATAATTAGGAAACTCCAAATGGATTGAAGTCACTTTAGTTTTGTACTGCATTGAAAGAGTTTGGTTAAAATACAATTATTTTGTAACAGTGTACTAATTCTCATTTATTTTTAGATTCCCCACAATTACTGAAGCTATTTTAATATTTGCAGTGGTAGAAATTGCTCAGTGTTGGGAACAAAGCATACGGACCTCCCAGATGCATTTTGTGCCTCAGAAAATTGACTAGAAAGACACTGAAAATTAGTTGTAGCTACTGCAAAAGAGCCATTTGGCTTTTTTCCTGTTGTTGCCTGTATTTACTTATTTTTATTCAAATCACCCTTTTGAGGTTTTACACTCTTAATAATTTGTTAGTACAATAATAATTACAGTGGCAGGAGTTTTTGATCCATGTTTTTTGGTAGATTTTTATGATGCAAAAAGCTGTGTTAATTCACTACACTATTTATGTTTGCCCTTTTATTGTACACACTAGGCTGTGTTATTTTACAAATAAGTTAAAACCAACCTATAGAAATGAGTCATTTGGAATGTAGTGAGATTTATGGATAGCTGAGGTCATTCTGTTAAGAACCAGTGGTTTTTAATAAATAAAATGTTTGAAACTTATTTTATCTTGCTTCCTTTTAGTTATATCTTATAATAACCTCTCTAATTGTTCACAGATTGTTATTTATTAGATGGATATCCTAATTGTTGGGTTTTCTTCTCTTTTAGAGGAAATGAGCAATATATGAAACATACTCAATTTTATTTTCCATATGAAAAATAAAAGGTGGGATAGGAATTTGAAACTCTTGGTAAAAGATGAAGTTTTGAATTTAAAACTGTTCGATTACCTCTATTCATTCTCTACCTTTGGTTTTCCTAGATTTGCTTATTGAGAGTTAACTGAATATCTCACCAACCTAACCAGGCAAAATACACATTAGCCTTTAAAGTTTCTCACCTTATGACAGCAAGGTAGAGCTTTCATATGGTAGCAAACAGTTTTGGGCAAATCATAGAACTGGAGAAGTAACATCTGTGTTGTTTTCTCCATTAGAGTAATTTATTTGCCTGTCTTCAGATATGTGATCCAACAGTTGCTCTTTGAAAGAAAAGGTATTGGAAAATACGAATCACATATATTGTTATTAAGTCTGTTATTTAGCAAATCATTTATTGAGTGATTATATGTCCAGTATATTCTAGTAACTGATTATGAGTGAGAGAATTTCAGATGAATTAGATCTTGTGCCTTTATGTCTTTATAATGGGAGAAAATGAGAATGTAATGGATAGTTAAAATGTGCTGAATGTTATAGCTTCACTATAAGAGTGTGTACAAGGCCCTTCGCAGAAGACAGCATTTAGGTTTGTCTTGGTAGTCAAAGGCCATAGAAAAGAAGTAGTGAATTGAGCCATGGAGCGCAGATACCATAGTTCATAAAGTGCAAAAACAAAAAAATTACAGGAATGAAGACTCATATTTGTGAATGAAGAAGGTACCAGGATACATTGCATAAGCAGTATGTATAGTATGTAACCATTTATGTGAAAGGGAGAAAATAACCTATTAACATGTTTTCTTATATGTGCACGTGTAAAATATTTCTTCAAGTACAAACTGCTGGCATTAGTTGCCTTCTGGGTAGGAAACTGGATGGCCAAAAGATCACAGGTGTGACAGAGCCTATTGAGCGTATATCCTATTGAATCTTGAATTTTGAAACATATTAAAAATAAAGTTTAAAACCTGGCATGTGTAAGTTATAAGAAAGTAGGAAGAATAATTAGGGCCAGGTTTTAAAGGACCCCTCTCTCAGCCTTTCTCATCTCTATGTGCAGTGAAGAAAGACATAGGTATATGTTTTAACAAGGTATTTCTGGACAGCAGTAGAGACTGTTCATTGTAGCAGGGAGATTATGACATGGAGAGACACACTAGTTGTCCCTAGGTCTTTTTATCAAGCTGGAGTTCTCCAGAGTGTTCTTAAGTGTGGGGTGGACAAAGGGCTGAGAGCTAGCTCTTTATAAGAGCTTAAAAGCTGCATTCATTTTAATCAGAATCTTTTTGTTTTTCTTTTTTGGTTGTAATTGCATTTTTAAATCATAATTAAAAGAGATATATCATAAAATAAAGACGTTAGTTTCTTAATCAGTGTTTTTCTAGTACTTGGGAATTTGTTAGAATGTTTGTCTTTGGAAAAGGATCTAGGTTAGAGATGAGAAGAACCTGTATGAAGGCAGAGTCCAGAGAGGAGGGGACAGCAGGGGGCATGATGTGTGGAGATAAGATTTAAGTGTTAAGGTAGTTGATCTTAATTAGACGTTTTTCTTGGGGGTAGGGCTGCTCATTTAATTTTATATATATATATATATATATATATATATATATATCTGTTTATATCCGTATATATATATATATATATATATATATATCTGTGTGTGTGTGTATGTATATATATCCGTTTAAAATATATTGGATTCCTGTTGCTATGTGGGGTTTGTTTTTTGTTTTTTT
This sequence comes from Phyllostomus discolor, assembly GCF_004126475.2. NCBI lineage: Eukaryota > Metazoa > Chordata > Mammalia > Chiroptera > Phyllostomidae > Phyllostomus > Phyllostomus discolor. The sequence goes on from NC_040906.2 coordinate 32,051,696, forward strand.
TTTTCCCAAATCTATTGACCCTCTTCTGTTTTCAATCAGCACCCTTTTTGTGTGCCTGTACCTTTTCTGTCCTCCATCTGGTCAGTACCCTTCCTGTTTCTTGCTGCCACTCACTCCTGGTGTTGACTCTGCCTGGAAATGCAGTTTTGTTAATTTGCCTACAGCTCTCACTTTTTTTTTTAATTCCACCTCCTTTTTTATCTCTACTTTTTGCTCCTCCATATTATATGCATCCATATTTTTAACAGTGTACACTGTCTCACTACAAAATTTCTTTCATAATAGTATATTATGAAATATATCAAATCTATTCTTTTGCTTATTTTTCTGTCTCCAGAGAATTAAATATTTCTTTTTTTGAATATTTATAGTTTCTTGTTTTTCTAAGTTAATTTTCAACTAGTTCAAAACTTGGTTTAGCTACTAACCTAAAAAGAATAATGATTTGATATGCCTATACTACTATTCTATCAAATGGTTTACTAAATTGGGAGGAGTTCTCTCACTTTTTTTTAAAGATTTTATTTATTTATTTTTACTGAGGGAAGGGAGGGAGAAAGAGAGAGAGAGAGAAACATCAATGTGCAGTTGCTGGGGGCCGTGGCCTGCAACCCAGGTATGTGGCCTTACTGGGAATCGAACCTGCGACACTTTGGTTTGCAGCCTGCGCTCAATCCACTGAGCTATGCCAGCCAGGGCTGTCTCATGTTTTATTTTTGTTTAATTTGTACCTAAAGAAACAAAATATTGTGTCATTTTCATTTTTGATTATATACAGTGCATAATCAATATTGGGACTAATTTAAGGCGCATGTGCGTATATAATACAAATAGTGGGGTTTGTACTTCTCTATTTTGAGTACTTGAGGAGATAAAAAGTTGCTAATATCTGACACATTAAGTTCACACTCTAAAGGTGTTTCCATGATGTTATTAGCATGGGTTGTTCATGGTAATATCCTTAAAGGAATGTTCAGGAATGTGCATGAGTAATCAGAATTCTGATTTTTTACAGCAGTGAGGTTTTTCAGTAGTCATTACCATTTACAGTTTAAAAGTGCATTCAGTAGTTGAAATTTTTATTAAGCATATGTGTAGCACTGCTAGATCACTAAACCTATTGATGTCACTTAAAATCTACTGTTCAAAGTAACTAGTTTCATTTTTAATGGTTTCTTTCATTGAAAAAGGAGCAGCAGAAGAGTTTATACTTACTATTGCTTTTATGGATGCCTACCTTTCGGGGATGGCATTAAGACCTAGTTTGTATTTTGTTGGAAAAAATTTATCTGAATTACTGGCTTATTTGGTACACAATAATATGAATTGCAGAGCAGTTTAAGGCTTGCTGACAACCATGCAGCTGGTTCATAAAAACTGAAACAGATGCTAATTCACTGGAATGTTTATGGTGAGAAGACTGTATGCATCGTGACCAAGACTTGGCTATAAGTTTCAGATTAATTTGTTAAGCACCTTGTAGGTCAAAGGCATATTAAGTTGAGAGGTCAGAAAGCTGCATTATAAAACAAACTTGCTTTCTGTTGAATGATGTAACCACTGGAATATGTAGTTGGGCCTGAGTAAAAGGAAAGACATTACAAACCAGTTTAAAATAGCAAAAAAGAATTGATTTAATAATGGAAAGCTTTTCATTTCTAAGTATAATTGATACTGATACTAAATTAAATGTAGTTTAATCGTACTGACAGGTAACTTGCTGACATCTGTCAGTGTTTTTCTGTTGTCAGTGGCTATTTTGAGTAATTTATATTTATTAGAATTCCATGTAGTACCATTTTATGCTTTCACAAAGACCACATGGTTCAAAACTCGTGTAATTTAAGACTGATTCTCCATATGAATAAAGTAAAAGTAGAACTTGTTTTGTGCACTAAGGGCAGTTTTATTATCAGTAATATTTTTATATTGTACTATTTGTATAATTCAGAATTGGGTATGGTGTGGCTGAATTGTATTAAAGTAACACTGCATTTTTAATTTTATTTATTTTGCTGTAGAAAATAGAACTTCCAAAGAAACTGACAAAACGCTATCCTGCATATGAATTGTATCTTTATGGAGAAGGATCCTATGCTGAAGAACACAAACTTCTCCCTTTAACGGGTATTCCAGTTCTCTTTCTTCCTGGTAATGCTGGAAGTTATAAGCAAGGTAAGTCTCAGAAGTAAGTTTTGAAAGCTATGAAATGCAGTTGAAGAATTTAACAGATACACACTGCTTGTTAAGTACTGTGCTAGGCATACTGGAAACATAAATGTATGACGTTTTGCCTAGAAAAATACATGTGAGAAGTACATGGAAAAGAATATTGGAGATCACTTTGTAAAAAGTAAGAAGGAGAAAAAGAAAATGGAGTGGGGTGGGATAAATAGATGATACAGGGATTCAGGAATCATCAGAAGAAAGAGGCTTCTATTGGAAATCGAGGTTGCAGAGCACAGAACCCGAAGTATTGATTAGAGAAGTGCATCAGTGGTTTTCGGTCTGCTGAACCAGAGAAGAGACTGCTCTCTTTCTTTTGAAGCTATTTTAGTTAGAGGGATCTAGACTTGCAGTCAAAATGGCAGAGTAAATGCTGTGCTTGCCTCTTCCCATGACCACATCAAAATTACAACTAAATTATAGAACAACACCCTTGAGAACCAACTAGCTGAACAGAACTCCTATAACTAAGGACATAAAGAAGAAGCCCTATTGGGACTGGTAGGAGGGATGGAGATTTGAAATAGACTGGTCGTACACCCATGTGTGGCAGTTAAGAATTAAGAGGAATATCTCAGCTGCAGAAGTTCACACTGAGGAACAAGGCGTCCCAGCCCCACTGCCGGCTCCCCAGCCCGGGGCACCAGTGCCATAAAGAGGAGTCCCAACAACAGTGGGCTGTGAAAATCAGCAGTGGACTCAGTTCAGGTGAGATAGAAGGTTGTTGTAGGCTCAGACATTCTCTTAAAAGTGCCTGAGCACAAATTCTTTTGCCCTCAAACACTTGCCCTAAGCTCCACAGAAGGAACAGAAGCTCAAAAAGCACCAAAAACACCTGGAAAGGAACTGAATTGTCTGGTTTCAGGGCAAGGGATGGAGCAGCACCTCTCTCCTAGACTCAAGGCAGGGGGATTTAAGGGAGGCACCATTGTTCCTTAGTTGAGCTCTCCATGCACCCAGCCTGCCAGCACTAAGTTGGAGTCTCTATCAACCTGGCTAACAATGCTCCCTGGACATTCTCTGAAATCCCACCTCACCCAATTCACTTGCCCAGACCAACCCTCTCTCAGAGGCTAATCTTCACAAGCAGATGGCCTGGGCCTGCACTGCAGACTTTCCTAAAATCCCAAAGGTCCACAAACCCCATATAACCAGCAGCTGGCTGTAGCATGCCCTGTACCTATCACTAAGTAGTCCCAGGCATTTGCACTAGTGGCAGCTGTGCTTGGTTCACAGCATAACCCCTCTCTGGCACCTTCAAGCTTAGCACAGGCAGCTACCAACCTCAGATTACTTTGTAGCTCCTACCAGGTGGTCCTGGTCCAGGCATAAGCAGCAGTGGACCTGAGCTGACCTCAGCTGACTGAGGCCACTGGAATCCCTTTCCAGAGGCCTCAGAACCAACACACTTGGTAGATGGCTTCAGACTACACCAAAGCACCACCCAATTAGCTCCACAAAGGATACACCTAAAGTGTAGACTTGACAGGCAACTGATTCCCACTAAAGTGAGCCCTCAAACAACAACTTCCTGCTGTAGTCATGGCCAGTCTTCAAAGCTGTTCAGCCAGAGGGTCAATCCTACACTCAGACATGATACCAGCAGTCACGGTCAACTACAACAGGAAGGCACACACAACTCACACAAGGGACACCCCTGGAGCACCTCGCTCAGGTGAATAGGGAAACAGTGCCACAGGGCCCCACAGGACACCTACTCTATAATATATAAGGCCACTCTGCCAAAACTGGGAGATGTAGCAGAGCTACTGAGAAACAAACATGGGAGGCAGACAAAGTGAGGAAATAAAGAAATATGTCCCTTATGAAAGAACAGGACAAAACTGCAGGAAAAGAACTAAACAATATGGAGGCAAGGAATTTACCAGATGTAGAGTTGAAAACACTGGTTATAAGAATGCTCAAGGAACTTAGTGAGGACCTCAACAGCATTAAAGAGATCCAGTCAGAAACAAAGATTATACTAATTGAAATAAAGAACAATCTACGGGAAAACAACAGAAGAGTGGATGGAGCCGAGAATCAAATCAATGATTTGGAACATAAGGAAGTAAAACCAACCAATCAGAACAAGAGGAAAACAGAACCCAAAAATGCAAAGTTATTGTAAGCAGCATCTGTGACAACTTCAAGAGGTCCAACATTCACATCATAGGGGCGCCAGCAGGAGAAGCAAAAGAGAAAGAAATTGGAAATCTATTTGAAAAAATAATAAAAGAAAACTTCCCTAATTTGGTGAAGGAAGTAGACATGCAAATCCAGGAAGCACAGAGAATCCCAAACAAGATGGACACAAAGAGGCCCATTCTAAGATGTATCCTAATTAAAATACCAAAGATTAAAGATAAAGAGAGATCTTAAAAGCAAGAGAAAAGCAGATAATTACCTACAAAGAGTTCCCATTAGAGTGTCATCCGATTTCTCAAAAGAAACTTTGCAGGCCAGAAGGGACTGGCAAGTATTCAAAATGATGAAGAGCAAGAACCTACAACCTAGATTACTCTGTCCAGCAAAGCTATCATTTAGAATGGAAGGGCAGATAAAGTGCTTCCCAGAAAGGTAAAGCTAAAGGAGTAGGTCATCACCAAGCTCTTATATGAAATGTTAAAGGGACTTATCTAAGAAAAAGAAGGAGATCAAAATTATGAACATTAAAATGGCAATAAATTCACAACTTAAACAACTGAATCTAAAAAACAAACTAAGCAAACAAGTAGAACAGTGGCAGAGACTTCGTTGGGTTTTTTAAAAAATTTTATTTGTTTATTTTTAGAGAGAGGGGCCTGGAGTGGGAAAGAGAGGGAGAGAAATATCAGAGTGTAGTTGCCTCTTGCATGCCCCTCACTGGGGACCCAGCCTGCATGTGCCCTGACAAGGAATCGAACCAGTAACCCTTTGGTTCACAGGCCAGCACTCAACCCACTGAGCCACACCAGCCAGGGCAAGGCAGGGACTTCTTAAGAAAAAAATTAAAAATAAAAATAAGAAAATATCACAATGAAAAAATTCACATTGAACATACAATTTTAAAAAGGTGAACACATAATTAAAGCAGTGGGTTGGCCAACACCACAACTAGTACAGAGGTTGAAAGGAAGGGAAAGCTGGGAAGACACGTGTAATTACAACAGTAAATTAAGGGAGAATCACAAACACATGTACGAAAGTAAAAAATAATGAAAAAAACATAAACATGGAGGGGGTGTGTAAAAATGGGAGTAATTTTAGAATGTGTAGGAACCTAAGCAACCATTAACTTGAAATAGACTGTTATAAACATAGCTTAGTATATGTGAACCCCATGAGAACCACAAACCAAAAATCTTTAAGAGATACACAAGAAATAAAGAAAAGGCATCCAAACACAAAGTTATAAAAAGTCATCAACATACAAAAGAAGAGAGTAAGAGAGTAAGAAAGGAACAGAGAACTACAAAAACAATTAGAAAACAATAAAATGGCAATAACTGCATACTTATTAATAATTATTTTAAATGTAAATAGATTGAATGCTCCAACCAAAAGATGAATGGATAGAAGCTGTGGTACATAGGTAAAATGAGGTATTACTCGACCATAAAACAGAATGAAGCCTTTCTTACTATTTACAGCAACATGGATGGACCTAGACAGTATGGTGCTAAATGAAGTAAGTCAGGCAGAGAAAGGCAAATACTATATGATTGCACTCATATGTGGAATCTGAAAAATAAAATAGGCCCTGTCCAGGTAGCTCAGTTGGCTAGAGCATTGCCCTGATATGCCAGGGTTGCATGTTCAATCACCAGTCAGGGCACATATAAGAAGGAACCATTGAATGCCTAAATAAAGTGGAACAACAAATCAACGTTTCTTTCTTTCACCCTCTCAAAATCAATCAATAGAAATTTAAAAAAACAAATAAAACAGAAATAAACTCATAGATACGGAGAACAAACTGATGTTTGCCTGATGGAAGGGGGTTGGGAGCTGTGAAAAACCTGAAGAGATTAAGAAGTACAAATTGGCACTTACAAAATAGTCACAGAGATATGAAATATAATTTAGGGAATATTGTCAATACTATTGTAATAACTATGTATGATGTCCAGGTTACTAGACTTAGTTGGGTAACTACTTTTTAAGTTCTGTAAGCTTAACCACTATATTGTACCTCTGAAACTAATATATTGAATGTCAAAAGAAAACAAGTTAGATGTGGAAATACTGAGGGGAACATAGGAAGGTAAGAGTGGGGAGTTATATGCACACATTCCAAATTGACTGTTGGCTTGGAGATACAGCAGTTATTTCTGGCATTATAGTTAAGTAATCTGGGAGTAATTTCAGCTAATCTGCTTGTCTGGTTATTAATGAGAACAGGATTATTTCAACATAGTATAATTGCTTACATGTTTATTTACCTAGCTTATATTTATGGGGCACCTACCATGAGCTAGGCAGTATTCTAGGTATTAAGGATCCAAAACAGACCAAGCCAGATAAGTTCTTTTCCTTGATCAAACATACATTCTTGTTGGGAAGGTAGACATCAAACATGTATGTCAGTAATGTTAAAAGTTTGAATGAAAAATAAACCATAGTAAGGACTAGAGAATAAACTGGTTCAGGCAGGGAAAGCCACTATGAGGCAATGACATTTGAGCAGAGCCTTGAAAGTAGCAAGGGACTGAGGTATGTGACTATTTGGGGAAAGACCCTGAGACAAGAACAGTCTTGATATAGACCCTGAGACTAGAGAAAGTGAAAAAAAAAAAGATGACAGTGGAAAAGTAACCACAGACAATAAATATTTAAGCTGTGGAAAAGACTTTGAATTTTGATCTGTGTGATGGGAAACTTGTAGGGTTTTGGGTAAGAAATTATATAATCTGATTTTTTGGTCAATCATTGCATTTGAAATATAACACATACAGAGAAATGCACAGAATATAGATCCTCAGTTAAAAAATAATGTAAAGTGAATACTAACGGAAACAAGAACCAAGTTAAAATTGCCCCTTCCTGATTAAACTCCTTGCCTCTTTCTAGATGTGTTCACAATCCTAATTTTAAGGTAATAATTTCCTTGACTTTTTAAATAGTTTTAGCATCTAAATATATACTCTAATATAAGCTATTTGTTTGGGGCTATTTTTAAACTTTGTGTATAAATATCACTCAGTATGTTTTCTTTTGTGTCTAGCTTCTTGTACTCAAAATTGTTTTTAAAATCTGTCCAGTTGTCAAACAAACTGTGATCCATTTATTTTCCTCACACTGCACTATTTTGTTGTATGGCTATACCACAGTTTATTCTGTGTTTGGACATTTGTGGTGTTGGCAATTATAAATAATGAACATCCTTCTTATCTTAAAGCACATAAGCCTATGTTTCTGGAGGAGGTAAACCATAGGAACACAATTCTGTGTCAGTCTATGTGTTTTCTTTTATTTGTACTGGTTGTGCTAACTTATACTCACAGAAGAGTACATTATACCTCCCTTTGGCCCACATCCTTGACAACATTGGAATTGTCAGATTTTAAAATTTGAACCATTCTAGTATGTGTGATTTATTTTTTTAAAGATAATCACTCTGGCTTTGCTGTGCAGAGAATATGCTGTAAAGGAGCAAGAGAGGAAGTAGGAAAAATACTAAATATCACTAATCATCAGGGAAATGCAAGTCAAAACCACAGTGAGATATGATCTTATACCCACTGAGGTAACTAATCTAAAAGGTAGATTATAACGAGTATTGTTGAGGGTGTGAAGAAGTTGAAACCCTCCTACATTGGTGGTTGGGATGTAAAATGGTTGTCCACTTTGAAAAACAGTTCCTCAGAATATTAAATATAGAGTTACAAGACCTAGCAATTCCATTACTAGATACCTACCCAAGACAAATGAAAACCTACATCTGTGCCAAAACTTGCATACAGATGTTCATAGCAATGCTGTTCATAATAGCTAAAGGGTGGAAACAACCCAAATGTCCATCAACTAATGAATGTATGAATAAAGTATGATATATCCATATGATGGAATATTACTTAGCAATAAAAAGGAATTAATGACTGATACAGAAATTACATAGTACAATGTGGATGAATCTTGAAAACATTATGAGGAATGAAAGAACCCAGTCTTGAATGACCATATATTAAATGATCCCATTTATAGGAATGTCCAGAATAGGCAAATGCATAGGGACAGAAAGTAGATTAGTGCTTTCCTAGAATGAGGAGAAGAGGAATGAGGAGTGACTGTTCGTGAGTGCAGGCTTTCTTTTCGGGGTGATTTTTAAAATGTCTAGAGTTAGATTGCAGAAATAATTGTGTAACTCTTTGAATACATGAATTCTACACTTTACATGATGAGTTGTGTAGTACGTGAACTATGCAAGTTAAGAAAATGGAATGGCAAACAATGGTGTTTTGATTGCTGAACTAAACATGGCTACTTCTAAAGCCAATCAATGTTCAATTAATAAATTCTGTGAAATGGTTACAAAGTTAAATCTAAGATAGTGAAAACAGGGAGACCAGTTAAGAAACTATTGGACTTTCCAGTAAGAGATAACGGTGCTTGGATTAGGAAGGTAGTGGTGGAAATTGTGAGAAGTCTCAGTTGGGGGTGTATTTAAAAGATGAAGCATAACAGGATTTTCACATGGATTGGATGTCATGTGTAAGAAAGACAAATCAAGCATATGTACCTAAATACTCTCTCTCTCTTTTTTTGGGGGGGGGGGGTAGGAATTTCCACATTCTTAAAACACTCAAGTGTGACAAAATCCCTATTTCTTATACTTCAAAGAATCCTTTCCCTTCCTTTTATTTATTGTCACCACTACTAAAGGGAAAGTATATAGAGAATGAATGACCTGTTCACTCTTTATTTAATTAAAAAAAATATTTAGGGAACAAGGCATATACCTTCTAGGTTGGTTTGTTCTTCTAAATTGATACTATTAAAGGATATCCTGAAAGAGGTTTTTATATTCAGGGTATGGGATAAAGTTATTAAAAGACAACAGTGGATGAAACTTTTAAAAATGTTGTTTAATGCGCACTTTACCATTTTCCTTTGTAGTTCGTTCTATTGGCTCTATTGCACTAAGAAAAGCAGAGGACATTGACTTCAGGTACCACTTTGACTTCTTCAGTGTGAATTTCAATGAAGAACTGGTGGCACTGTATGGTGGAAGTCTGCAGAAGCAGACCAAGTTTGTACATGAGTGTATTAAAGCAATTCTCAAACTCTATAAGGTAAGAGATAAGCTTGCAAATCAGTAGTGATTAACCTCCTAGCATCTTTGGAACTCAGCATATTTTAAATCTTTTGTTTATATGGAAGTTGAAGGAAAGATGGCTCAAAGGTGTGGGTTTTTTTGTGTTTTTTTTTGTGTGTGTGGGAGTCTGTTTTGAACTTGGTGGTGGTGTTTGAAGCATAATTGAATTATAAGAAACCTTTCTTGCAGTGAATTCTGAGGCAAAAATTCTTCTAACTATTATAAATTAGGAATACAGTGTATTTCCTAAAAACCATTAGTATGAATTTCTGTTTCTAGTTATAGCTGTGTAACTGGTACTGTTAGAATAGAACACTTCCTTATGTAAATAACTATGAAACTAGTCAAGATATCTGAAGTGCATGTGTTTAACTATTAGGTAACCAAGCGGCAAAGGACTGTTTTCTGAAAGAAAGATAACGTGTGAAATGAGCTCCATAATTGCTCTGGCTTTCTGCCTGGAAGCATTTTCTAGGCCATGGGTCAAGTAAGTGGAAATGAAGCAGAGCACATGGATACCACTGAGCCAAAGAAGGCATAAAATAGAATTTGGGGCTCCTGGAATTGGCTAGATTTCTGATCAGGGTGTGCGAAAGAAGAAACCTAGGCAGAGCTAGGAGCTCTAGAAATCTGCATTTTTCAGCCTTTGAATGCTATGCTGTATGTGCACAGGTCAAGGAGTACAAGGCAAGGGTGTACCAAGGAGGAAGTGATGGGGTGTGTCTACCTGGGTACAACTTTAAAAGAGCAGTAAAACAGACTAAAAATCATTCTTTGCCAGCAGTTCTAAACAGTGTCAGAGATAAAATATTACTACATATTTGGGTGAGCCACTTCCTCCCCTGGTACACCACAATGCAGGCTGGCAGAAGACAGTTGCTAGGGAATTATGAGCTGAATGGAGATTTCAGAGGCCACACCGTGCTGGGAAATAGGAGGTCTGACCAGCTGAAGTGGAAAGATGTATTTGAACACATTGGGCATTCAAGCGAAACCCCAGAAAAGACATGATTTAGGACTACTCCAGTCCTATAGTAACAGCTACTCCAGCATCTATCTTAGCAATGCTTAAATACAAGTCTCAAAAAATATCAAAGTTAAAGATTTAAAGTAAACAATACACATAATAAGGGAAGAGATGGGGAATCTCAGCAGAGATATAGTAACTTTTTAAAAAGAGCAAAAAGGAAAATCTAGGACTAAGGCAAGATAAGGTGGGGCAAAAGAAGGCTTACAGTTGTTTGTATGGAAAATAATATGATAATTAATAATACAAGAATAAACTGTTTTATGTACTCACAATTATAAACCTACTTTTACCCCACCCTGTACATATCAGAAATGAAAAGTTCAGGAGATAGGCTTTAAGCAGATTGAACATTACAAAAAAGAGATCATTGAATTTAAAGAAAGGATAATAAAAACTAGACAAAATGAACTAAAGGAAAAAATTAGGTAAATCCTCAGAGTTATAGATTTTGACAATCCTCTCAATAATTGACAAAATAAAAAGTCAGAAAGTCAGTAAAGCATGGACGATGAGAACAGTATTTACCAGCTTACCCTATTGACATTTATACAACACTGCATCTAAAAAGTGGAAGAACTGTGTTCTCTCTAAATGCACATGGAACTAAAATATGCCATATACTAGGCCATACAACAAGTCTCAATAAATTTCAAAGGATTGAAATTTTACAGGGTGTATTTTCTGATCATACTAGGATTCAATTAGAAACCAATAATAACAACAAAAATATCTGGAAAATCCTCAAATATTTGGAAATTACTTCTAGATTACCCAGAGGTCAAAAAAGAAGATTACAGTTGAAAATTGAAAGTGTTTTGAATGGAATTAAAATGAAAATACCACACTAAAATTTGTAAGATTAAAATAGTGGTTAGAAAAAATAAATAGTCTTTTTTTTTTTTAATATATTTTACTGATTATGCTATTACAGTTGTCCCATTTCCCCCTTCACTCCCCTCCCCCCTGTGCCCCCTCTCCCACCCCCCTTCCCCCTCTTTAGTCCATGTCCATATGTAATACTTATAAGTTCTTTAGCTTCTACATTTCCCGTACTATTCTTGCCCTCCCCCGATCTATTTTCAACCTACATTCTATGCTACTTATTCTCTATACCTTTTCCCCCTCTCTCCTCCTCCCACCCCTACTGCTAGCCCCCCCTTGTGCCCTCTATTTCTGTGGTTCTGTTCCTATTCTAGTTGTTTACTTAGTTTCTTTTGGTTTTGCTTTAGGTGTGGTTGTTAATAATTGTGAGTTTGCTGTCCCTTTACTATACATGTCTTTTCTTTATCTTCTTTTCTTAGATAAGTCCCTTTAGCATTTCATACAGTAAGGGCTTGGTGATGATGAACTCCTTTAATTTGACCTTATCTGAAAAGCACTTTATCTTCTCTTCCATTCTAAATGAGAGCTTTGCTGGATAGAGCAATCTGGGATGTAGGTCCTTGTCTTTCATGACTTGGAATATTTCTTTCCAGCCCCTTCTTGCCTGTAAGGTCTCTTTTGAGAAATCAGCTGACAGTCTGATGGGAACTCCTTTGTAGGTTACTGTCCCCTTATCTCTTGCTGCTTCTAGGATTCTCTCCTTCGTTTTTACCTTGGCTAATGTAATTATGATGTGCCTTGGTGTGTTTCTTCTTGGGTCCAACTTCTTTGGGGCTCTCTGCGCTCCTTGGATTTCTTGGAAGACTGTTCCCTTTGCCAGTTTGGGGAAGTTCTCCTTTATTATTTGTTCAAATAACTTTTCCACTTGCTGGTCTTCCCCTTCTGGTACCCCTATAATTCGGATGTTGGAACGTTTAAAGGTGTCCTCGATGGTCTTAAGCTTTTCTTCGATTTTTTGAATTCTTATTTCATCATGCTCTCCTGCTTGGTTGATTCTATCTTCCTTCTGGTCCACTGTGTTGTTTTGAGATTCAGATTCCTTCCTTTCACAATTGGCTCTTCTCCGTGTGTCTTCCTGCATCCCTTTTATGGTAATCTGCATTTTTTCATGTAATTTGGATCCAAAATCCACCAGTTCCGTGAGCTTCCTGATCACCAGTGTTTTGAACTGTGCATCTGATAGATTGGCTATTTCTTGGTCACTCAAAAGGATGAGTCCTGGGGGTCTGATCTGTTCTGCTGGACACATCTTACGTCTTTCCCCGTCTCTCCTATTATTTTACTTATTTATTTATTTTTTCTCCGGTCTGGTTGCTCTTGTTACGGTGGGGGGCGGAGCCTTAGGTGTTCACCGGTGCTGGGCGCCCCAGTCGCTAGTTTGTGACGTTATATGTGGGGGCAGGGGCGGGAGCGGGGACAGGAGGGATCAATGGCGACCCTTCCGTTCTCCTGGAGTCAGACACTTCCCTGGGCTTCTGGGCTGTGAGCTCTGCCCTGATCCCCAGTCGCTGCCCCACTGATTCCCCCAGCCGCCGCTTGCGTACTCAGGGATCACCGCTACACCGCTGCGCTCGCTCCTGCGTCCCGGATTGCTGTCGCGCCGATTCTGCGCCAAATTTCCCCCGACCTCCGCGCGCCTGCGACCCGCGCCAGCCCCGCGCCTGCTCGCTCGGCTCGTAGTCCCCTACCAGTCTGGATGTGCGGGTCTACTTCAACTTCTAGGCTGTCCGTCTTCCTTTTAGATAAATCCTCTGACAGTTCTGATATTATGACTGCAAATCATTGTTGTAAATTGTTGCTCTGTTCTTGGTTGTGCGAGGTACGGTGCGCCCACCTATTCCTCCATCTTGCCGGCAATACCAGAAAAAATAAATAGTCTTAAGTGTTTATTTTAGATAGGAACAAGGTTTAAAAGCAATGATCTAACCTTCCAACTTCGGAAGCTAGAGAAAGAAAAATAAAGTACACTCTAAGTACTTTATTCTTACATTAAGATGTAAGGAAACAATACAGATGAGACTGGGAATCAACGAAAGAGAAAACAGACAAACCAAAGAAAAAAATAGATAACAATGGCTGGGTTTTTATTTTTTTAAAGATCTATAAAGTTGGTAAACTAATAGCTAGACTAATTAAAAAGAAGAGGAACACAAATTGATACCAGGCATGAAATAGGGAATATCACTAGAGAGCTTACAGATAGTAAGAAGATATTAAAGGAATGTTATAAACAACTTTATACCAATAAATCTGACAACTCAGATTAACGCACAAACCTCTTGAAACAAATTACAAAAGAGACACAAGAGGAAACACAATCTGACCAGCCCTATATCTGTTAAATTTTTGAATTTGTAATTAAAAATTTTACTGCCAAGAAAAATCTAGGGCCAGATGACTACAGTGCTAAATTTTATCAAACATTTAAGAAAGATGTAATATCCACCTTACACAAACTCTTTTAGAAAATTGAGGAAGAGATAACACTTAGCAGTTTATATTAAGAAATCAGTCTGGCCAAGAAGGAGGCGTAGATAGAAACCCTTTGCTCCCTTGCACAATCAAAAGGATGAAAACAATCAATCTAAAATCAATAAGCAACCAGAAGTGCCAGAAAACGAAACTTCATGGAACTTCAACAACCAAGGAATTAAAGAAACAGTCAGCCAGACCAGCCAGACCGGTAAGACAGGCAGATGGAGAGAATCCGTGGCAAGGCTGCAGACTGTGCAGGTGAGGCTAGCTGTGGCGAGGCAGCAGACTTTGCAGGCCGGACTGACTGAATGGGAAACTGAGACTCAGAGCTGGCTGTGGCCTATGGCAGGGGGTTGCCCCAGTGGGAGAAACTCCCAGTCTCACACTAGATTGTTGGAAAGTGGGGCTATAACAGCAGGCAAGCTGCATTGTTCCCTCTCTGGCCCCTCCCCGCACCTACCACAGTGCAGCAAGGAGAGTTGTCCTGCCCCAGTGAATACCTAAGGGCCCACCCCCTTGCAACTTAACAGGTGAACTGAGACAAAGAAATATGGCCTGAATGAAAGAACAGAGCAAAACTCCAGAGAGAGAGAGCTAAGCGATGAGGAGATAGCCAACCTATCTGATGGAGAGTTTAAAGCCCCAGTAATCAAAATGCTCATAGAACTGATTGAGCTTGGTCAAAAAATGAAGGAACAAATGAAAGATAACCAAAGTGAAATAAAGCAAAATATTCAGGGAACCAACAGTGATGGGAAGGAAACCAGGACTCAAATCAATGATTTGGAACAAAAGGAAGAAATAAAACATCCAACCAGAACAGAATGAAGAAACAAGAATTCAAAAAAATGAAGAGAGGTTTAGGAACCTCTGGGACAACTTTAAATATTCCAATATCTGAATTATAGGGGTGCCAGAAGGAGAAGAACAACAGCAAGAAATTGAAAACTTACTTGAAGAAATAATGAAGGAAAACTCCCCCAATCTGGCAAAGGAAATAGACTTCCAAGAAGTCCAGGAAGCCCAGAGAGTCCCAAAGAAGTTGAACCCAAAGAGGAACACACCAAGGCACATCAGAATTAAGTTACCCAAGATTAAAGACAAAGAGAGAATCCTAAGAGCAGCAAGAGAAAAGGAGAAAGTTACCTACAAAGGAGTGTGTCCATAAGGCTATCAGCTGATTTCTCAAAAGAAACCTTACAGGCCAGAGGGGTTGGAAAGAAGTATTCCAAGTCATGAAAGACAAGGACCTACATCCAAGATGACTCTATCCAGCAAAGCTTTAATTTATAATGGAAGGTCAGATAAAGTGCTTCTCAGATAAGATCAAGTTAAAGGAGTTCAACAACACCAAGGCATCATTATATGAAATGTTAAAGGGACTTAAATAAGAAAAAAAAATAAAAAACTATGAACACTAAAATGACAACAAACTCACAACTATCGAGAAATGAACCTTAAAAAAAGAAAAACAATGAAAACAAAAATTAAGCAAGCAACTAGAACAGGAACAGAATCAGAGAAATGGACATCACATGGAGAGTTTTCAGTGGGGAGGGGTAAGGTACAGTGAAGGAGAAGCATAATTGGTAGGCATAAAATAGATGAGAGGTCAAAAATGGTATAGGAAACAGAGAAGTCAAAGAACTTATATGTACAGCCCATGGACATGAACTAAGGGGGGTGCTAGAGGATTGGGGTTGCGGGGCGGAGGGGGGATAGAGGGGAAAAAGTTGGGAAAACTGTAATAGTGTAATCAATAAAATATACTGAAAAAAATAAAATGAAATGTTCTTACTTTCCCACTCCCAAATCCTGTCCATTCAACAAGATTCATCTGTCTGTCTCCAACCCCTATTACACTTACTTGTAATAGAAATCTTACTTTCTAAAAGCCTCAATTAAAAAAAATTATTAGTTCTATTATAAATTTAATATGTAGTCAGAGAAAAAATGAAAACAGAAAACAGAGAAGGAAAAGTGCCTAATATATAAGATTAAACACACGATTATTTATTGCAAATTACATTTATGGAAATCTTACTTTATAATCACGTCTTATTTATCCAAATAATATCAGATATATAAAAGATTTTGTACTTAACATGGCTTGTTCCCTCCTACAATACCCAGTATAGATTTAAGTTAAAAAATACCTTCTGTAGAAGTAATTTTAAAATGCTGGCTTATGCAGAGTATCATCATGTCTACATTTCATTTTCAAGATGGAGAAGAATATCACACTAGTTGGATTACGATAGCTTCATAGTTAAGTCTTGAAATCAGGTGGTGCGGGTCCTCCAACTTTGTTCTTCTTTTGCAAGACGGTTTGGCTTTTTAGGTTCTTTGCATTTCCACATAAGCTTGTCAGTTCTACAGAACACCTACTGGTATTTTGTTTCATATTTCTTTAAATCTGTTGGTCAGCTTGGGGAGAATTTACATCTTAATTGTGAGTCTTCTAGTCCGAGAAGTTGGTCTGTCCAACTTTATGCCAGATTTCTTTAATTCTCTCAGATTTGAAGGGTTCAGTGTACAGATCTTACAGCTTTTACATTAAATTTATCCGAAAGAATTATATTTTTACACTACTCTAACTGCATTTTAAAATTTCACTTTCCATTTCCAGTCAAGATGGAGGCGTAGGCAGACATGGCTCGCCTCTTCACACTGCCTCATCAAAATTACAACTGCAGTGTAGAACACCCACCACTCAGAATCATCAGAAATCGAGTTGAATGGAAGTCTGACAACTACGGAATTAAAGAAACCACATCTATCCAGACTGAGAGGGCCACAGATGCAGAATGGGCTAGTTCCTTGTGAGAAGGATAAAAATTCAGGAGCGTTATCTTAGGAGCAAAGAGTCCTAGCCTAGCCTAGTCAGGAAGATAAGTCCCCATAATTTCTGGCTGCAAAAGCCAGCGGGTGAGTCCGTGGAAGAAATTTCTGTAGCCCGAAGCAGTTCATCTTAAAGAACCCACACAGACTTACTCACTTTCCCTCTGAGCTCCAGCACCCACCTGGTAGCAGCTCAAAAAATGCCAGTGGTACATAGAGAGAAACTGAGGTATCTGGAATCAAGGCCAGCAGAGGCCATTATCCCTTTTCTCAATCCTCTGCACCCAGAGCTGGCAGGCTGGTGCCATATCTGAGACTCCATGAAACTGGCTAGCACTATTTGACCTGCCTTGGAGATCCCCAGAGACTCTGCTTTACCTAGCTTACAGGCGCACCCAAGCTGCTTTTCCATATGAATGGCTGGTTTTGGCTCACACTTCACAATTTCCTAAATCCTCTCAAACAAGTAATAGCTGGCCTCAGTGAGGTCCAGGCCCAGCACTAGCAGCAGCCAGACTAGACTCACCACTTGGCTATGCCTGGGAATATCCAAGCCCAGCACAAGTAGCAGCTATCTCAGATTGCTTTACAACTCAGGCAAGGTGCCCCAGGAAAAACACAAGTGAGGGCTAACCTTGGCCTGCATCACCTGGGAAACCCCAGGACCAGCGCACCCAGTGGACAGCTACAGACCCCATCAAAGCACCACCATGCTGCCCCTGCACAGCTGAACCTCCAGGAGGGTGGAGGTTGGCGGTTAAGTGGTCACAGCCAGTCCTTGCAGCTGACTGGCCTGGGTAA
Organism: Phyllostomus discolor; assembly: GCF_004126475.2. NCBI lineage: Eukaryota > Metazoa > Chordata > Mammalia > Chiroptera > Phyllostomidae > Phyllostomus > Phyllostomus discolor. Next base: position 32,069,248 of record NC_040906.2, read on the forward strand.
ATCCCTCCAGTTGATCTGCCAACCACAACCAAGGCTCAACTACTAGAGGAGGGTGTACTCAGCCCACATGAAGGGCGCACCTTGAGTACCCAGCTTGGGTGATAGAGGAGGCTATGCCACTGGACCCTGTAGGACACCTACTGCATTAGGACATAATACCACAACATGGAGTCAAAAGCAGCTCTACCTAATACATAGAAACAGACACAGGAAGGCTGCCAAAACAAAGAGACAAATAAACATGGCCCAAATGAAAGAACAGATCAAAACTCCAGAAAAAGAGCTAAAGGAAATGGAGGTAAGAAATCTGGCAGATGCAGAGTTCAAAACACTGTATATAAAGATGCTCAAGGACCTTAGTGAGGACCTCAACAGCATAAAAAAGATCCAGTCAGAAATGAAGGATACACTAATTGAAATAAGGAAAAATTTATAGGGAAACAACAGTAGAGTGGATAAAGTGAGAATCAAATCAATGATTTGGAACACAAGCAACAACCAGTCAGAACAAGAAGAAGAAAAAAAGAAAAAAATCCAAAAAATGAGGATAGCATAAGCAACCTCTGGAACAACTTTAAGAGGTCTAATATTCACATCATAGGGGTGCCAGAAGAAGAGATGAAGCAAGAAATTGGAAATCTGTTTCAAAAAATAATGAAAGAAAACTTCCCTAATGTGGTGAAGGAAATAAACATGGAGGTCCAAGAAGCACAGAGAGTCCCAAACAAGATGGATGCAAAGAGAGCCACTCTAAGACACATCCTAATTAAAATACCAAAGGTTAAACATAAAGAGAGGACCTTAAAGGCTGCAAGAGAAAAGAAGTTAGTTTCCTACAGAGGAGTTCCCATAAGACCATTTGTTGATTTCTCAAAAGAAGCTTTGAAGCCCTGAAGGGATTGGCAAGAAATACTCAGTCATGAAAAGCAGGGAGCTACAGCCAAGATTGCTCTAACCAGCAAAGCTATCATTTAGAATTAAAGGGCCAAAAAGAGCTGCCAAGACAAGAAAAAATTAAAGGGGTTCATCATCACCAAATCATTATTATATGAAATGTTAAAGAGACTTAAGAAAAAGAAGATCAAACTATGAACAATAAGATGGCAATAAATATATACCTGTCAACAATTAAATCTACTAAAACAAACTAAGCAAACAAGAACAGAGAGGCAGAATCATGGACACGTAGAATGTTTTGATGTTTGCCACATGGGAGGGGTGTGTGGGAGAAGAGGTGAAGAGGTAAGGGGATTAAGGAACCAATAGGTAGTTACAGAATAGCCGTGGGGATGTAAAGTCCAGCATAGGAAATGGAGTAGCCAAAGAACTTATACACATGACCCATGGACATGAACAATGGTGGGAGGATTGTCTGGGAAGGGGGTGCTGGGTGGAGAAGGGCAAAGGGGGAAAAATCTGAACAGCTAATAGTATAATTAATAAAATATCATTTAAAAATATTCACTTTCCGCCCTGGCTGGCGTAGCTCAGTGGATTGAGTGCAGGCTGCGAACCAAAGTATCGCAGGTTCGATTCCCAGCCAGGGCACATGCCTGGGTTGCAGGCCACGGCCCCCAGCAACCACACACTGATGTTTCTCTCTCTCTCTCTTTCTCCCTCCAGTCCCTCTCTAAAAATAAATAAATAAAATCTTTTTAAAAAAATTCACTTTCCATTTTTCACTCGCTTTTGAATATTGACCATTTATCCTGTACCTTGCTCAATTCACTTATGATTTCTGATAATATTCTTTAAATTCCTTTAAATATTTATGTATATTTATGTCATCTGTGAATATAGACAGTTTTAATTCATCTTTTAAATTTTAATTCTGTTTTCTTTTGGCTGTATTGTACTAGGTGGGACCTCTGAGGTGGTAAGAGCTGACAGAAGCTGAAAAAGACATTTGATCATTTATTGTGAATAACATTTATGAAAATAAATCTCACTGTTATTGCCTATTTATCTTACCAATAAATATTTTATCAAATACATAATGGTCCTTAACATAATGACCTGAGTCCTCCAGTAATACTATGTATAATAAAATTCCTTGGGTGTGAGGAAGTATGCTTCTAGCCCTACTGTGTTGTGTGTTGTTTTGTATTTTTATTTTTAAAGTCATGAATGGGTGCTGAATGCAGTCAAATGCATTTTCGTCTATTGAGATGATCTTACTGAATTACATTGATGGCTACTTAAATGTTAAGCCAACTTTCAATTCTTGGGATAAATCCTGTTTGGCCATGATGTATTAAAATTTAAAATATTGCTGAATTTGACAGCCTGATTTTCTGTTGAGGATTTCTAATCTATGTTGATGAGGGATACTAGGTCACGTCTCCTTTTTGAAGACTGGCATTACCTAATTTCAATAGTCAGGATGTACTGATTTCTTCTTTCTTTATTTATTTTTATTCTTTCATGAAACTTTCTATTTTATTTTTTTAAGTATATTTTATTGATTATACTATTACAGTTTTTCCAATCTTTCCCCCTCTATCCCCCCTTTTTCCTGCACTCCCAATTGTCCAGCATCCCCCCCCCCCAGTCATTTGGTTCATGTTCATGGGTTGTACATATAAGTTCTTTGACTTCTCTGTTTCCTATATCATTTTTGACCTCTCCCCATCTATTTGATGCCTACCAATTATGCTTCTTCCCTGTACCTTTTCCATGCAGTTTGATTTTCTGGTACCTCTGGTTGTTTATTGATTTTGGATTGGTTGTTGTCCTCCTTTTGGTTATGTGAAAAAGCAAAGGGTTTCTACCTACACTTCCATCTTGGCCGGAACTGGAAAGTAAGAATATTTTAGATGGAGAAAACCTCATTTATTCACTGAGTCTGCATGCAAATATAGCAGTGAATTAAACAAATGCAAGCCCTCATAGACTTCATGTTCTAGCAGAGAGGTGCAGATAGGAAACATCAGAAATAAGAAAAAATTAATGCTATAAATGCCAGAAAGGAAAATAAAGCAGGAAGTGGATATAGGTAGTTGAGGATAGAGGACTACAAATATAAAGAAGAGTGCTCAGTGAAGACCTGTTGAGGAGGAGACAATGTCATACAAATTAAGGACATGAGGGACTTCCAGTCAAGACGGCAGAGTAGATAGACATGCTTTGCTCCCTTGCACAACCATAAGAAGGATCACAACTAACCTCAAAACAGAAAATACCCGGAACTGCCGTAAAACTGAACTGTTTAGAAGTCTGACAACCCAGCATTTAATGAAGCCATATGCATCCAGATGGGTAGGAGGGGCAGAGGTGGGCAGCCAGGGTGGAGAGGATACAGTGTGGTGGTGGTAATGCAGCAGCAGCCAGCAGAACAGGTGGTCCCACATTCACCTATGGTGGACAAAATTTGGAGGGACACCTTGGAAGCAAGCGACTCCAGCCCCAGGCCAGACCACGCAGCTCAGAGTTCCAGCGCTGGGAAATTAGAACCTCATAACTTCTGGCTGTAAAACCAGTAGGGGTTGAAGTGGTGGAAGAAACAGCCAGTGTCTCAGGAAAGTCCACTTAAAGGGTCTGCATGGTCCTAGAATGAACTCAAACCCACCCTCTCTGGGAACTACCCCCAGGATAGCAGCTAGAGGAGTACCAGTTGTGTACAGGAAGGGGGTGAAGTGACTGGAAATGGCAAACGCCAAGCAAGCCTTCAGCAGCCAGACAGCAGCATTGTTCCCTTTCCAATCCCTGCCACATGTACAGAACCACAAAATGGTGAAGTAGGCTGCCCTGCTCTGATGAGTACCTAAGGCTGCACACCACACAAGGTAACAGGTACGCAAGGATAAGTAGTCAAAGCAGGTCTATCTAATACAAAAAACAGGGAGGCTGCCACATTGAGGAAACAAAGAAACATGGTTCAAATGAAAGAATGGAATAAAACCCCAGAAAAAGAACTCAGCGACATGGAGGTAGCCAACCTACCAGATGCAGAATTCAAAACACTGGTGATAAGAATGCTCAGAGAACTCATCAAGTGCAGCAAAACATAAGGGAAGAAATGAAGGCTGCACTGAGTGAAACAGAGAAAAATCCACAGGGAACCAACAGGGAGAAGGAAGCCAAGGTTGAAATCAACAATGTGGAACATAAGGAAGAAATAAACAATCAGAACAGAATGAAGAAACAATAACAAAAAAATGAGAGTATAAGAAGCCTCTGGGACAACTCCAAAAGTGCAAACATCTGAATCATAGGGATGCCAGGAGGAGAAGAGGAAGAGCAAGAAATTGAAAACTTATTTGAAAAAAAAATGAAGGAGAACTTTCCCAATCTGGTAAAGGAAATAGATATACAAATGCAGGAAGCCCAAAGAGTCCCAAACAAGTTGAACCCAAAAAGGAACACACCAAGACACATCATAATTAAAATGCCAAAGATTAAAGATAAAGAGAGAATCTTAAAAGCAGCGAGAGAAAAGCACATAATTACCTACAAAGGAATTCCCATAAGACTGTCAGTTGATTTCTCAAAAGAAACCTTACAGGCAAGAAGGGACTGGTAAGGAGTATTCAGAGGAATGAAAAGCAAGGACCTACAACCTAGATTACTCTCTCCAGCAAAGCTACCATTTAGAATTAAAGGGCAGATAAAGTGCTTGCCAGAAAAGGTAAAGCTAAAGGAGCGAGTCATCACCAAGCCCTTGTATGCAAAATGTTAAAGGAACTTATTTAAGAAAAAGAAGACCAAAACTAAAATGACAATAAATTCACAACTATCAACAACTGAATCTAAAAAACAAGCAAACAACTAGAACAGGGAGAGAATCATAGATATGGAGATCATTTGGAGGGTTATCAGGGAGGGGGAAGGGAGAGAATGGGGGAAAAGGTACAGGAAATAAGCATAATTGGTTGGTACAAAATAGAGGAAAGTTAAGAATAGTATAGGAAGTGGAGAAACTGAAGAACTTACATGCACAACCCATGGACATGAACTGGATTGTGGGGAGGCTTGCTGGAAGGAAGGGGGGTTACTGGACAGACAGGGGCAAAGGGGGGGAATTGGGAAAACTAATAGCATAATCAACAAAATACACTTAATATAAAATAAAAGTATTGAGAGTATCTCGTTTGCCTATTTAGGAAAGGGTACTTAAGGAAAGGAAACAAATGCATGAAGCAAGCACACGTGTGCTGTATTTAAAGAAGAACAAGGAGACTGGTATGGCTGGAGTAGATAGAGAAGAAGGAGAGGTTGGGGAGAAGGCAGAGTACAGAGCCTTGTAGGCAATTTTAAGAATGTTGCCTTTTATTTGAATTGATACGGGAAGCCCCTGTAGAGGTCTTTGAGCAAAAGAGTAACGTATTCTAGTTTAGGCTTTAACAGTATCAGTCTTGATGCTTCTGAGGATAAACTAAAGGGATGTCAGGGTGGAGCAGAGAGACCAGGTAGGAGGCTATTGCAGTGATTCCAGCAAGAGGTAACAGTAGTTTGGATCAAGTTGACAGCAGCAGATATGATAATGAATGGTCAGATTGGTGTAATCCTTAAAGGTGGAGGCAAGAAGATTTCATGGCAGAGCAGATGTGGAGGTGCAGTGTGAAAGAAAAAGAGTTAGGAATGACCCCAATTCTTTTGGCTAAACAACTAGGATTGAAGTATTGTTAACTGAAGTGGGGGGAAATGGAGGAGGAACAGATTGATTTGAAGATTAATAGTTTAGTTTAACACAGGTTCAATTTAAGATAGACTCTAACTAGATTTCCCAAGTGTAGCTAATATGCAATTGGAGTTTAGAGTTAGAGTTTAAGAAAAGCAGTCCAGTCTGGAGGTTATAACTTAGTAGTTTAAATGTATTCAAAGCCATGAGACTAGATGAGATCACTGGGGGGTCAAGTTATAAAAGAGATAGAAGGATTGAGGCCTGACTTACTCCATTCCTAAGAATGAGGGGAGATGAGAAGGAACAAGCAAGGGACTAAAAAGGAGCAGCCAGTGAGGTAAGAGAAGAACCAGGAGAGTATATTGTTAAGGAAACCAAGTAAAGCATTTTAAGGAGGAAGAAGTAATCAGCTATGTCAGTTGCTGTTGATAGATAGGTCAAGTAAGATGAGCATTCAGAACTGGCCATTAGATGTTTTGGTGACTTGATAAGAGCAGTTTTGAGGAGCGCTGGGGTGAAAGCCTGATTGGAATGGGTTTAAGAGTGTGGCAGCTGAGAACCTGGAGAGGGCAAGTACTGTATAAATAACTGGTTTCTGAAGAGTTTTGCTGTAAAGGGAGTAAAGAAAGGTGTGGTCACTAAGGGGACAGTGGGAATAAAAAGAGAGTTGTCTGTGTTTTTGAAGGGGAACAGCAGTATATTTGTATGCCAACAAGAATGGCATAGTAGAACAGGAAAAACTGATGCAAGAGGAAGGTGAGAATTGCTGGTGTGATGTATTTGAGAAGGCCGAAGGAGAGCTTTCAGAGCACATGTGTGGTGGTGGATTTTGCTGGGATCAGGTCTGTTGGGGATCCCCATGACCATTCCCAGGCTCTGTGATTCTCCAGGAGGACTCATAGGACTCAGCACATAGTTCTACTCAGGTTATGATTTATCAGGTTGGCCAAAAAGTTTGTATGTTTTTTTCCATAAAATAAGACATTTTTTCATTTTCGCCAGTAACTTGATTGATTTGGATATTTCGAGTATGTCATCTATCTCTCTCATGATATAACATTCATTGTTCTCAATTTATGTCTCAATTTGATCGATATGAACTTCACCTGGTCTGTCTGACTGTGGAGCATCGTCCAGTGAAAAGTCTCCAGCATGAAGTTTCATCAGCCACGTTTGACACATTTGATTAGTCACATAGCACCTTGTCCAGACACTGCACACACCCTTTTTTGCATTTCAGTTGTGTTTTTACCTTTCTTGAGATAATAAAGTATAATATGCTGAAAATGTTGAGTATTTTCTTCCACATTCAATATTAAAATGACTGCACAAAAATTCACCAATTTTGATAAGTTTTTTTAAATGCATGCTCATGCTGATGTGACAGCTGTCAAAGTACGATCTAACAAAATTGTTTCAAATGAAGTTAAAGACAACTAAGTGCTGCTGGAGCCATTTCATGGGAAAAAACCAAATGAACTTTTTGGCCCACCCAATTATTACAGTGAAAGGACACAAAGCAAAATCAGCAAACAAAAAGGTGCATGGAGGTGAAGTATGGAGGAGAATGCAGGGTGAGCTCTCAGAAGTACTCTTGCAGGGGAGTCACACCAGGTGCATTTAATGTCTACAACAACATGTGTGAAGTGTCTATGAGAGCAGTTCATTAGAGACTCAATGTTCAAGATTTTTATTGATGATTGGTTGTATTGACACCCTGTGCCTACCACATACCAAAATCCCAATGAGAAGGACAGTAGTGTTCAGCATAAAGGATGTTGTTTGCACAGTGTTGGCATAGTGAGACATTCTTATCATTTAGGGAATGATGGGAACCCTCCCAAAATCTAAGGTCCCAGACTGCAGAGCAGAGCTAGCCTTGTATCAGTCTGTTCTAAGGATAGCAGTTTCAGGTCTACAGTGTTAACCGTTTTCTGCACAAGGTCCATTTTATTCGCAGTAACAGCATAGAAGGCATAGATAAAGGATCAGTGTGAAGGACGATGAGCAAAAGTTTGATAGTGAAACTGAGGATACCGTGTAGAGGTAGGAGAAATTTTTTCAAAATGCAATACTTAAATTTAAGAAGTAAAATATATAATTGTTAGTGAATACATGTTGTGAAATGTTGGTTTATTTTTAAACACAGGTGCATAATAGGGAAATAATTTGATGAGATAAGCTATATCAATATGATGAGGTCACTGTAGCAACCCTAGTTTTTATGGTTTCCTAGTATTTCCAATTTTAAACAAATGAGCCTATAAAATCTAGTAACCTGGTATACACCAAGCATAATTATATCTCTTATAGCCAATATAACAAATGATAAAGCATGACTTGCTAGACCCAAGTTTTCTGATTTTGGTTCAGAAAATCAAATGTGTTTCTGTAGTTTGTGATAAGAGGTTAAATAAATAGTTTAATTCTTTTCTGTTTAGAGAGAAGTTTTAGTATTGTTATTATGATGCTAAGTATTAATTATGCTTTGGTGTTTTTTTTTAATAGGGTCAAGCATTTGCTCCAAAGAGTGTGGCAATAATTGGTCATTCTATGGGTGGCCTTGTTGCAAGGGCATTGCTGACACTGAAAAATTTTAAACAGGATCTGATAAATCTCCTTATTACACAAGCCACCCCCCACGTTGCTCCTGTGATGCCGTTAGATCGCTTCATCACAGGTGAGTTGCTGTCACATTAGCACTAACGGACCTCCCCACTGTTGTTTAGAATGAAACAAATACTTGCAGCTACTCCCTTTAGAGCGTGCTGCAGATTCATCCACGGGTGGAGCCGCTCAGTTTCAGATCACCTCCAATTCCGACTGTCTCTTTCTCTGCGACTTTCAACTCAGGCTCATAGTTGAAGCTGCTGTTAGTTTTCTGTGTCTATAGCATCTTACATGGATGGCATATGTCTTGTTGTCCCTAGGCACTTGAGCTTAGGTTTAGTTATTCTTGAGGATGACTCCCCGTCTCTTAAAGTGTGTTTAAATTTCCTGTGTTTTGTTAACTTCCCAGTACTCTACTCAAAATAAGCATATTTTTAAGCAAAATGGTAGAAAAGTCCTGTTTTAAAATAAACAGCTCTGCTAACACTATGTGGTGAGGTAGAATTGCTAATGTTCATTGAGATCTTACTATATTTCAGATATTGTGTAAAGGACTTTCTATGCGGTATTATTAAGTCACTTAGTCCTTATAGCGGTCCTTTGAGGTAAGTGCCATTGTTATCCCCATGTTTATGGATGGGAAAAAAAGAGTCCAAGACAAAGGTTTTGCCCAAAGTTACATTGGCAAGAAAATAGCGGAGCCAGTATTTGACCCTGGTAACCTTGTTCCTGGGCCTGTGCTCTTAACTTCCGCATGCTGTCCTGCCTCTTAATGAGTACATCGTTACTAGGGAAATAAAATTATGGATAATGCTCTAACGTTGCAGGAAATTTTGAACAGTAAGCGTCTATGATTGCTGTCAGGTAATTGAATAGCGATAATGTCACAGAGTAAGAATTAAATGCCTGTCAGCTTTTTATTCAAGTCGCATATTATCTTCACTGCTTATTGCAGTATTATGTGAATAGAAGAAAATCTTTAGAAAGAAATAATTCTTTCTCATGATCAGTACATTTACTCAACTTCTTACCCTATCAGATTTTCTATTATCTTAATTGTGAAGAAACTTGTGTTTCTAGTTAAGTGAGACATACACCCTGGTGACTCCAGAGCACAGCAGTGGTTGTCCAGAGCACCCGTCCTAACAGAACATGGCCAAGGAGTAATTTGCTGGAATATCTGATACGATCGTACTGAACAGTGAAGTTTGATTTTTCTCATTACATTGAACACTTTTCCTGTAGCAGTTTTTTAATGAAAAATTTTTGTTTTATTGTTGAAGTTATTTAAATCTAACTCTAATAATTATAAATTACCTATAGGTTTAGAAAAAAGTCAAAGGCATAGACAAGTCACAACACTTGTAGCATAATTGAGAACTCTTCCTTACTGCATTTTATATGTAGATGAGTCCTGTAGGTTTAAATTGGAATTACTGAAAATACATTTAAAATTATTTGAGGAAAACTTTTAAGAGATTTGGGGGTTTTTTTGTTTTTTTTTTTTTTTAGATTTTATTTTTATTTATTTTTAGAGAAGGAGGGGAGGGAGATAGAGAGAGAGAGAGAAACATCAATGTGCGGTTGCTGGGGGTCATGGCCTGCAACCCAGGCATGTGCCCTGACTGGGAATCTAACCTGCGACACTAAGAGATTTGGGTTTTACTGTTTTAATGGATAGCGATACTCTGTCTCTAAAAGGCTCAGGCTGAACTGCTTCTTAGGACCACGGTGTTCTTACTGTGATGAGCAAGCTTCTTTCCCGTTTGTTCCGTATTTATTTTTTATTGCATTAGGTCAGAATTAGAATGTAAAAACAAATGTTCAAGGGTGGTAGATTTTAGGTCTTTAGGAGACTCATACCCCTCCAGAAGTAGATCCTGTTTATGGTTGGTAGAAATTCTGCCCTTCACTAGGGCAAGGGGAGGCCTGCGAGGAGCCCCACACTCAGAGGGCCCTGTGCTGGTGCTGCCATTCCCCACCGGGTTTTGCACGTACAGGCCAAGCATCCTCCCCACTGAAGGCTGTGCCTTTACTTTCAGACCATATTCCAGGAAGCCAAGCCTCTAGACTGTTCTTGTCCATATGCCCCAAGCTCATTTCCAGGGCCTGTGTGGGCCTCTTATTTGATTCTGTTCTGAGGGTAGGGAAGTACAAGTTTGAGTCGTGGCCAAGCAGTGGCTTTGCACAAGGTACAGATAGCACGGAGGCCCTTGTGATGCAGGATGGAATTGGGATGGGAAGAGAAGGATGATGGCACAGCGATGGCCCATAGATGGGCTCGCCCTATGCTGCCATTATCCAGTGTCCAACTCTGAGGTGTCCTAGAATTCTGCATTTGAACCTGGCCTTCCAGGTTGAGAAAATATATCTGATTTTTTTTTAAGATTTTGTTTATTTATTTTTAGAGAGGGAAGGGAGGGAGAGAGAGACAGACAGAGAGAGAACATCAATGTGTGGTTGCTGGGGGTTCTGGCCTGCAACCCAGGAATGTACCCTGGCTGGGAATCGAACCTGGGACACTTTGGTTCCCAGCCCGCGCTCAATCCACTGAGCTACACCAGCCAGGGAATATATCTGATTTAACAGTTTGCCAGTGGGAATTTTGACTTTTCATTATTTAGTCATATGGCATGTGTACCCCATGGTACTCTTACGCTAGGCTTTGCATATATTAGGAATGGGTTTGCGTGGTCACAATCTAAGTAAATGCTGCTGAAATCTTTAATGGGAGCTGTATGCTGTTCTGAAATATTCGAAGCCCTCAATGGGATCAAATACCAGGATAAAAATGCATTGTTTTGATAAATAGAAGAGGAAATGAGAACTCCTCTCCCCTGACCTCAAGTCTTGACAGTAAAATTTTCTCATTGTTCATAGAAAAAGTGGAAAAATTGTCTGCAAGTTCTTCCAGTTGAACTACTTAATTGCACTAAAGAGAGAGAACGTTAGCCCTCAGATTTTCCACAGCTGCATAGTTCCAAGACTAGAATGTTATTGTCCTGATAGATTTTATTTTAAGAACTTAGGTAGTATTTTGTGTGGTGGTAGTTGGCTGCAGGGGAGAGCTGCTAAGCCTTAATAAGGATACTGCATAATTAGGAAGATCTATTACTCTTTAGCATAGTAAACTCTTATCTTTGGAAGAATTTTAGGTTTTTTAGGTTTGTGTGGCTTGTGAACAAGTAGCATCCTTTTGGAATGTAGAGACTTGTTTGCATATCAATTTGTCAAGCTAAAAAATTTGGGTATCTTTTTTCACTATTGATGCCTTCAGTTAACACTTAGTATTTGTAATCTGATTTAATGGGGTAAGCAGAATATCTATAAAATATTAAAATAGAGAAATGTGAATACCATTGTTTATAGATAATTCAGATGCCTTAGAAATTCAGTTTAATATTAATATTATGGATATCTTAATGGTGTATGGAGTGACTACTAATTTTTAATGTCTTTTTTATTTTCTGCCAGATTTTTATGAGACTGTAAATGACTATTGGATTCTAAATGCTGGACACATAAATTTAACCACGCTCTCTGTAGCTGGAGGATTCCGGGATTACCAAGTTCGATCAGGACTGACTTTTCTGCCAAAACTAAGCCATCATGCCAGTGCCTTATCTGTCGTGGTAATCTTTTTTAAAGACTCTACTGAAATAGTGACATGATGAGCGCAGAGGGGCATGAGAGGAGAAGTAACGTGTCGCTGCTTGGAAGTGACTGCTGAGGTGGTGTCGTGCCGCTCCTGTGCTTGCGTGCGTGTGTGGGAGGCAGAGATACAGGGAGAGGGAGCACGTGAGTGAGCGAATGAATGCATGGGTGAACGATGCTGAGAAGGCAGGCATGGATGCTTGTGTTCACAGAAAGTAAAAAGGACCTTAGGGACTGTGAAAATAAATCTTAATTATGAGAAATAATTGTTTCTTGTTTAAAATAAGTGCCTATGCATCAATTAGAGTTGTTACATATAAGAAAGTGTGGACTGAAGTCCACAGGCCTCTTGTTCCATCTGAGTGGTGTGCTGTGTACTCTTGTAGCAGAATATCAAACATAACATATACTCTTGATTGGTAAACTTCAAGTTTTACCAATTCTAGAATTTAAAAATTAGCTGTCAGAAATTAATAGTGTAAACAGAACCCTGATTAATTAATTTGCTAATTATTCTTCCTTGCTAGGACATCAAGTATTTGGTCTTTACATAACCTCTGTAAAGTCAGTTCAGGTTTCCTTTTAGGGCTTATATTATTTCTTGTATTTTTCACCTGAAATCTTCAGTTAAGATGTTAACTTTTTTTAACTCAACATACACATGATCTTCCAATATAACTTAATTTCTAAAAAAATCCATAGTTCCTTTTGCTTTTTAGAAGCTAGTGCTTTCTTTCGTAGTTACTGATTTCATAAATACTCCTTTGCATAGTTCATCTGTTGCCCCACCTTAAGTTGCTGTCCACTCATCAAGCAGGTACTCACTGAATGCTTGCCATACACAGAACAAAAATTATTAAGCGGTTCTGCTATCACCCACCATTTTCCTGTAACTGGAGTTGTGGTATAGCCGTAGTAGCTTCGGAACAAAATTGGTAAATCTCTCAAACCTCATTGTTGGTATGAATATTATTTGATGTTGAATGTTTTGGGCAGACATTTCCTGGAAGTCCTCAAAACATTAAATGTCAACTCTGTAGTAAATGCCGATGTTTTAGTTAGTCACATGGAATTAGAGACAACTTATTTCCAAGACTCGGTTTAGAGCACGAGGCTGTGTTGATACCACATCCTGCAGCTTCTTTCTGAAAGAACTTTGGTCTTTTCAGATATGTGTGCATGCACGTGTGTTTCCCTGTTTTCTTACCCATTGCTAATGTATTGCTTTCAGGGCAACTTGTATTTCTGTATCTCTGATGAAAATATTTTACTTACGGAATTTTCTCAAAGCTGGTTATTTTATAATCTGTTTTATTTAGTTTTTTAGATTCAAAACAATCTAGGTCTTTCGTGTTTTAAAGTATGTTCACTTAAAAAAATCATTAAGAAATAACAGTTTTTTAATGATTATCTCAAGAATGGTTAAATGACATTTACATCCACTGGGCCTAGAAAAATTGCTTAAGTTAGCAGTTATATTGGTAGGGTAAGCTAAACTCTTGTTATATGTACTCATGCAGGTGATGGCACTTAAACACAATAGAGGTTTACATGTACTCATATAATTGCCCAAGGTGTGTATTTAAGTTGGTGGGTGGTTTTTTGAAGAAGTCTCATAAGGGACCTAGGCTGACAGTAGGCACCCCCTTCTTGAATGTTCTGCTTTTGAGGTTGCTCTAATCATCACTGTTTCAACCCACAGGAAGAGGGAAGAAGAGCAGTCAGGCCTGGAAATGCACACATCACTCCTGTTCACATTCTGATAGAGAACAATTAGTCGCACCTTAAAGTAAGAGAGGCCAAGAGATGTAGTCTAGCCAAGTGTGCGAGAAGGCCAGAATGGATTTTGGTGGACATTCAGAAGTTTTCACCAAAGATCATGAGCAACTGCCTTTATTATTTGTGTTGCCTTTCCCTCTTTCAACTCTAGCTCTGGTGCATTCATTAGCCTGAATGAAAGTAAACCCGTTTTATGTTCTTGGTAATGGTAAGTGCTGTCTGCTGTGAGTTCTTACTCTGCTGAGCATCTGATACAATCTTAGAACCACAGTGAACTCTCATTGTCTTGACTTTTTAAATAAGCTGCCAGCAGTAATTCCTAAATGAGGTACCCAATGTTTATGAGTTCATAAGTTCAAGTAAGCTATAGATTCCTCCCACTTTAGAGTCTGGACTGAAGGGTGTTATGTCATTGTTAGGAAGCCTTCTGCAATAGTTACATTTTTTAGGAGTCCTTGCCATTGTGTCTCTAACAAGTAGTATATATACCCAGTCATCTAGTGATTTTTTTCAAAGTAAGTAACCCTGGACCCTACTTGTAAGAGTCTGATTTGATAGTTTTGGAATTGTGATCAGGCATATTTCTTTTGGAAAACATCTTCAGGCTAAGGTATTTATCAGGCACACTCTGATTAAGAAGAAATATCTTAGAATTTATCAGTTGGTCTGTTTAGAACTAAAGTTATTAAAATATCTATTATGATTTACCCATAAACTATGATTTATTAAAGAATCATAAACACAGTCTCTTGTTAGAGTAATAAGGAGACATTAAACTCAGGAGGGAATCTGGATGCTTTAATGATTTTTAAAGGGTGATATAAGTGTGACTAAGCAGTAATGACAGGAAAATTTTTTTATGCAGGAAATACCTTATTATTTTTGGATCACCTTTTATAAGAATACATCATTTAAAAATGTCTATGCATCATAAAATAGCAAAACTAATGCTGCATGTTTCTAAATATTAGCTTGTAAATACTTCAGGCCTTTTGGAGAATAACAAATGTGCTTTTCTTAAGTTTAATTTTTTGTTTGTTTCTTTCCTTCTAGAGTACAGCAGTGCCTAAGACCTGGGTGTCAACAGACCACCTCTCCATTGTGTGGTATGTAGATATAATTTATTTTGATGGTTTCTGGTGGTCCTCTCTTCTCGGCAGTGCATTGATTGGTTTGTTAACTTTCTGAGAGTTTCATTCATACATAAATAAGGATTTGGGAGACAGATTAATTTAGGAGTTTCGAACTCTAAACTTGATTCTTGTCTCAGTGTGACCAAGATTCCCTTGATAACCTATGAAATAATCTGAGAACCAGTAGCATCAGTCTCAAGTGAAGGTAGTATCAGATATCCAAAGTTTAGTTTGTTGTAGCTGGGCAGAATCAAAGGCACTTGTTTTAGGACTTCCTGAGCTCTCTCCACAGGTCATCAAACTTAGGGACTTGATGGATACAACATTGGTTATTCTAGAGTAGCACATGGAAAACCAAGCTGGAATTAGATTTACCCTTAATATAAATAAATAGATTAAATATTGCTCGAAAAATATGTAGACCCTAGTATCTTATCTCTATGTGTTCTGGCTTAAAGGTTCTCTTTTTCACCTTCCTCGGGCTCTGCAATCAGTGGTGCCTGCAAGAACCACACAGCTCAGGCATGTAACAGTGGTGTAGGCCACATCTGCAGCTGGGGCAGACGAGGAAATTTAGGGAACATAGAGGGACCTTGTCGGTTCCACTGCCAGTCATTTGGGAAGATTTAATTTGCTTTATTTTTGCTTCAACTTTAAAAAACTTGCTTAATAATGATGATTTCTTAAACGATTTTAGAGTTTACAGCAATAAAGGAAACTCAAATATTTGATTAAATAATAGAATTGTGTGTGTTTGTATCAAAAGTATATTATTAAAGTTTCATTTGTAACACATTTTATTCTTCAGGTGCAAACAATTACAATTGACTACAGTTCGAGCATTCTTTGATCTTATTGATGCTGACACTAAACAAGTATGTATTTTTAAACTAAAAATTATTTCAGTAAAGTAAGAGCTTTGTTGCAGCAGTGGTAGAATTAATACTTTTTTTTACTTTGATGTAAATAGAAGTCTATATCTTATGTTGATTATAACTACTTTCAAAGTAGAAATATTCTTGTTTAGTGGAGGGAAAGGGGGTGGGGGAAGTAGAAGAGGGTAAAGGGATAAATGGTGACAAAGGAGACTAGACTTGGGTGGTAGGCAAACAATACAATATACAAGTAATTTATATATATATTTCTATTTATATAATTCTATATATATAAAATAGAATTGTATACCTGAAACCCATATGATTTTATTAACTAATGTCATTCCAGTAAATCAAATAAAAATTTTTTAAAAAAGAATGCAATGAAAGTGAAGAGTCCTTAAATTTTCCCCCAGTTCTTCCTCTTAAATTAAAATACATATATTCTTTTAGCTTTATTTAGTTAATAGAAATACTAGCAAGCTATTTTATCATTTTTTTCTTAGTAATGTGTTATAGACCTCATGATCTAGAGTATTAGATATTTTTGTTTAAATTTTTTAGAATGCATCTTTACCTTTTTTTTTTTCAAAAACAACAGATTTTTAATGATGTATTTTATTGATTATGCTATTACAATTGTCCCATTTTCCCCCCTTTATTCCCCTCTGCCCTGCACAGCCCCTCCTACCCACATCCCCCCCCCCCACTCCTGCTTTTGTTCATGTCCATGGGTCATACATATAAGTTCTTTGGCTTCTACATTTCCTATACTATTCTTAACCTCCCCCTGTCTATTTTCTACCTACCGTTTATGCTACTTATTCTCTGTACCTTTCCCCCCCTCTCCCCCTCCCACTCCCCTACTGATAACTCTCCATGTGATCTCCATTTCTGTGATTCTGTTTCTGTTCTAGTTGTTTGCTTAGTTTGTTTTTGTTTTAGGTGTGGTTGTTAATAACTGTGAGTTTGTTGTCATTTTACTGTTCATATTTTTTATTTTTTTCTTAGATAAATCCCTTTAACATTTCATATAATAATGGCTTGGTGATAATGAACTCCTTTAACTTGACCTTATCTGAGAAGCACTTTATCTGCCCTTCCATTCTAAATGAAAGCTTTGCTGGATAGAATAATCTTGGATGAAGGTTCCTGCCTTTCATGACTTGGAATAGTTCTTTCCAGCCCCTTCTTGCCTCTAAGGTTTCTTTTGAGAAATCAGTTGATAGTCTTATGGGAACTCCTATGTAGGTAACTATCTCCTTTGCTCTTGCTGCTTTTAAGATTCTCTCCTTATTTTTAATCTTGGTGTGTCTTGGCGTGTTCCTCCTTGGGTCCAACTTCTTTGGAACTCTCTGAGCATCCTGTACTCCCTGGAAGTCTATTTCCTTTGCCAGATTGGGGAAGTTCTCCTTCATTATGTTTTCAGATAAGTTTTCAATATCTTGCTCTTCCTCCTCTCCTTCTAGTACCCCTATGATTCAGATGTTGGAACATTTAAAGATGTCCTGGAGGTTCCTAAGCCTCTCCTCATTTTTTTGAATTCTTGTTTCTTCATTCTTTTCTGGGTGGATGTTTATTTCTTCCTTCTGGTCCACACTGTTGATCTGAGTTCCAGTTTACTTCCCATCACTGTTGGATTTCTGTGCATTTTCCTTCATGTCACTTAGCATAACCTTCATTCTTTCATCTAATTTGTGACCAAATTCAACCAATTCTGTGAGCATCCTGATCACCAGTGCTTTGAACTGTGCATCTGATAGGTTGGCTATCTCTTCATTAGTTGTATTTGTTCTGGAGCTTTGATCTGTTCTTCCATTTGGGCCATTCTTTTTTGTCTTGGCACACCTGAGCCATGAAAGGTTAAGTGCCTAAGGCAGGTTCTGCTGAAAGGACTGATGTACCTGACTGACTCAGAATGTGCAGGTAGAAATGCTAGAGTAACTCGTCCCAGTGTAAAAAGTCTACCTGCATCCACACAACTGCGGTTCCTTAGGAGAAAGTATGTTCTCGGTAGAAGGGATGGATCACAGCTTTTTTCTTTCCCACATCTTTACCTTTCTGATAGGATCAAAATATCTATATTTATTGAATAACTGAAATTCATCAGAACTTAAATTATGTAATTCTAGAAGTTGAAGCTTTTCTGTAATGAGATTTCTCATATAAACTCTGCAAACTAATGATTTTACAAGTAGTTCATTTACCAGGACACCTGGAAATCATGGTGCCCGTTATAGAACATCATATTACTCTTTCATCTCTTTCTTGTCTGCCAGCAGTTAAATTAGTGGGCATCAAGGATTACGGCAAAATTCAGAGAGGTCTGTCCATTAACCTGCATGTCTTTTTTCTGTGAATTTGGAGCACATTGCCATCATTCATCTCAAACAGCTTTTCCCCTCATGCCGTCTTGCCAGTGCCTCATTCGCTATTCAGTAGACACGTGTTTGGGAACTGTGGCTCTGGCTTCTCCTCTTAGGGAAAAAGTTCCTTGAAAATTAGGTAATTTTTTTTAGTATGGCAAAGCATTACAGCCCATGTATTTTTGGATTCTTTCTCCTGAGGATTCTTATTCTTTTAGAGACTAGCCCTTTTCTCAATAGATCTCTAAGTAATACTTTTCTTACTATTGTGTCCTAAATCTTGCTCCTGTAGCATTCTCTCCTGGAGAGGTGGTAGTGTCATATTTTTCTTCTTAACCCTTAAGAAAGCTGCATAACTGCTTTAGAATCATAGACACTTAGCTCTCCCCTGAGGAATGCAATTAAAGAAAGACCTAAACCATTCTTTGTTACACCGCATTTTAAGCTACAAGGTACCATAATTAAATTAGTATATTTATTAAAGTAAGTAAGCTTTTATAGAGTTAATATTGTGAATTGGTAGTGGAATACAAACATTTTTTAGTTTTCAACATTGTTTTAAATGTGTTAACTATGGCAAACATTTTTAGTTGTTTTGAGAGAATGCAGCTATGTACAGTAATAGAATCAATTAAAATTGCAAGACCAGTTTGTATTTGTAATACATTTGGTAGGTGTAGGAAAAACCCCATATCAACGGAAGAGAACAGGAATGTCTCAGGCAGGTATAGTCT
This sequence comes from Phyllostomus discolor, assembly GCF_004126475.2. Lineage (NCBI taxonomy): Eukaryota > Metazoa > Chordata > Mammalia > Chiroptera > Phyllostomidae > Phyllostomus > Phyllostomus discolor. The sequence continues at coordinate 32,088,022 of NC_040906.2, forward strand.
TTAAATATTGTACATAAAACTAATTTTAATAAATCAAATCTTGTTTTCCATTAAATCCTCAGATGAGAAAACTCTAATACTAGTGCCTAATAAGTTATAATTCTAAATGGATAAGTATTTTATAGACACATTTTAAGGGACAAGAGAAGTTTTTAATAACATACTGCTAAGAATTAAAATATTATGAAACTGAGTTCTGTTTCACAAACTCACTATATTAATGGACTGGACTAAATGTTAGACAGTAAAATGTTAGTATATGATTCTACCTCAAGAAGCATATAGCCTAGAATGAAAAGCAAGCATGCATACAAGGGAAACTAGAACTCAGATCATAGTCATTCATGTAGTACCAAGGAACCAGAATTAGAATGTAATTTTTGATGGTTATCAGCATACACATTATAGCTGAAAACTATAGAGAAGAAGATATTCTAGAGAGTAGATAAGGATGGGTGAGTCTGACTTAACTGAAATTTTGGTTGAAAGACCCATGGCATTTAATATCTTGCAGTCAGATGTGGCCGTTTTAAAAAATAATCAAAACCAGTTTTGTATTAGACTGAAGTGGTTGAAGTATAGAATTTGCATCAGTGAAGTAACATTCCACTTCACTTTCCTCAATTCTAGATACATATCTAGAGAATTATATTCTGTTTTGTATATCATATTTTAAGAAGGGAACATTAATAGACTTGAGTTTACGCAGGGAAGGAAGGCAGGCGGAGTGGAGGAACAGTTACAGTTGATGTTTTTGAAGTTATTTGGTCTGTAGAAGAAACATCTGATTTAGGTGAGGGACATAACAATCTGTAAGTTCTTAAAGGGCAGTCTCCAACCTATATATCAAAGCAACAAGGAGTCACATAACATGCTGACTGTAAATAGGGCAGAACATTCTCCTGTGGAGAATTGTTAGAATTGGAATCTAATATTTTGAAAAGTACTGAGTTAAAAGTGTTCAAACAAACACTGAATGCCGTCGAAGGAATTGAAAAGATTTAGTAGACCCTGGGTCCTTACTATCATTTCTTTGTCATTCGCTCACTCTGTTGTTGAGAAAATCTCTTCCCTGCCAGAGCCTCAGTGCTTAAGCTAGAGAATTGAATAGTGGTAGATTCTAAAAGAAATTTTGTACCCTAATACTATTTTTTTCAAAGGAGGGACCAATATAAAGTTGCCAACATTTATTGTGCTGGGATATTTTAAAACAGACAACAGAAAAATTTTATTGACTGCTTGCATTTTTTATTTCATGAAAGAAAGGATGTTTCGATACAAAGGAAGCAAGTAAAGCAGGAAGAAGGAGTTTCCGAGCAAGAACAGTTGTATGTTCTCTAGCGACTCTCTAGTATGCATTTTCTTTCTTTGCTGTGAGATTGGCCTGGGTCTGAGTTTGGAAACTGGTGTGTTGGAATCCCCAGACAGAGGATCACTTCAGTTCTCTTCTGATTCTGTACATGTACGTTGTGTTCTGAGCTGTTGTTGAAGAGGCACAGTTGCATAATGATTAAAAGCGTGGGCTCTGGAGCCAGGCTGCTTATGTTTGAGTACTGGCCTGAACTCTTAACAGGCGTGCAACCTTGGTTTCTCTGTGCTTTAGTTTCTTCATACGTAAAACACAGTTAATAACATGTTAAGCACTTAGAACAGTACCTGGCCCATAATAACTGTTGGCTCTTAGCATTGTTACTTGAAGCAAACTTTCATTGAACTGTCACAGTGGTTGTGAAAGGATACAGAACTTACCAATGTTCTTTCTAGATAACTGAAAATCCCAAGAAGAAATTGGCGGTTTTGAATCACCACTTTATAAGACACCCAGCAAAACCCTTTGAGGAAGATCCAGCACTAATTGTTGACTTAACAGGTTAGTGGTAATAACATGTTTTAATTTTAAGTAGAGTTTTGATTATTATTTTGCATAAATTTTGTTTACTAGCAGACATAGTCTTTGAAACTGATACTTCAGGTACTCTAAAATATAATCCTATTATATTTTATTAATTTCTCTGTGATGGTTTCTTATGAGGTTCTTGATTAAGGAAGGGAAAAAGTAGGAAAGCAATTTTGTAAGATGTTACTGGTAAAAAAAATTTTGTCCTGAAAATAATATGACAAGTAGAAAAATTTTAAAGATAAAGTTCAATGTCTCTAGTCTCCTGCCAATCACATAAAATAAGTGCTATGTTATTCTTAACTTAGCTTCTCAGTATCATTCTTCAGTCTTTGGGATTAACAAGCATATCTTTTGCTGGTAAATACTGCTTTTAAATATAATACCTATCATACTTTACTTAATTGCTTGTTTGGAAAGTGAAATACTGACTTTCTTCTATTGATACTTTCTTAAAGACAGCTAGTGGGTGTAAAATACGTTATGATGTGAATGCTAGTTGGTGAAGAGTGTGTAGAGAACATCCATTAGATTTTCTATTTTAAAATCGCCAGTGTTCAGGAAACCACTTCTTTTTCATATCTTACGATTGAGTAGTATTTCACCAGCACTGAATAAAAGAAAGTGTTTAATATAAAAAATAACAAGCCAAACAAATTAATTTCCTTTACCTTAGAGACATCTCTGTGGGTTCCAGTAAAAATGTCAAAATGGACCTATGTAGCTTACAATGTAAGTACACCAACAATGGAGTTTTTTTTACTTTAAAAAATTTAGTATTTATCTTTAAATGTTAAAGACTCTTTAAAAGATAACCACATATCATTTTCACACATTAAAACAATTTAATAATAATTCCTTACTAATAAATATCTACTTGATGTTCAGTTTTCTAGTTTTATAACTGTCAATATTTTTGTTGTTTCTTTGTTTTTTTCAATTTGTTTGAATCAGGACACAATGTCCACATAGTATTTGTTGATATGTCTCTTATTTTTCTTTTAATCTGTAGTACTTACTTAACTACCTTTTCCCTCCTTGCAGTTTATTTGTTGAAAAAACAAGTCATTTAAAAACAAGTCATTTGTCCTATAAAGTATCTCAGTCCTGACTTTCTGATTGCATTACTGTGGTGTCATTCAATATATTCCAGTGCCTACTGTTTTCCTGTGACTTAGTAGTTAGATTGAGATGTTCAGTCAGATTCACGTTTTTGTTTTTGCTAGACTTTCTCTTTTTGTCCTGTTAGCAGCTGTTGAGGAATAACACATAGTGTCATTCATTTAGGGGGGATGCAAAAATGATGATACTCTAATTGATTATTTCTTCTTCATTTATTAACTGGAATACTATTTAGAAAAACTCATCTAGTAAATTTATCAGAAGTGGAACAAATCAACCCTGGCTAGGTAATTCAGTTCATTCAAGGGTCATCCCGTACACCTAAAGGTTGTGGGTTGAACCCTTGGTCAGGACACATACCTAGGTTTCAGGGTTTGATCCCCAGAAGGTGACCAATGTAAATGTTTCTCTTTCACATTGATGTTTCTTTCTTTCTCTCCCCCTTCCTCTCTCCCTGAAATCAAGAAAACATATCCTTGTGTGAGTATTTTTTAAAAACTAGAACAAATCATAAAGGAAAGAAATGATAATTACTTACATCTTTGGATGTTAGTATGTACTGGTTTTCAGAATATTGAGCTGGTTCACAAACATCCTCCATTCATGACTGTAAGAGGTTTTGGGGCTTCCCCCCAATATTATTATGAACTCATGTATTTAAGCATATTTGTCTATCCAAATAAACTAAAATACTAAAATTATTCTATCTTTGATGATAAAATTGATATTAAAATTCTGTTTTTGACCAGTGTAAGCCATTTCAAAGTTAAGGTCCAGAATCTTTTGGTATAGCTGCTCTTTAGTTGTCTTTGATAGTTTTTTCTTTTTTAATTGATTTTTGGGGGGCGGGGAGAGAGGAAAACATTGATTTGTTGTTCCACTGAGTTATGTATTCATTGGTTGGCTCTCGTATGTGCCCTGACTGGAGATTGAACCGGCAACCTTGGCATATCAGGACGATGCTCTAACCAACTGAGCTACCCAGCCAGGACCATGTCTTTGATAGTTTTCCTCATTGTCTAGTATAAGAAGATACATCAGCTCATTTTGTGTATCCCTGGCACCAGATCTTGAATCAGCTTCTTTCTCTAAGGAAGTCTTCCAACACTTGGGAAATGGCACCTAAAACCCATAATCTGGGTACTAGAGATGTTTATGGCTAGTCAGTTAGCATTTCTAGGCCTTTTCAATGGACAGAGCTAAGAATGGTATTGTATTGTATCCTGATCATAAGGTCAAAAATCAAATCAAAACAAAACATATACATTTATACTAATACTTTTAAGACACATTCAGGACTACAGGGTTTGTACCTGGTCTCTCTATCTTGTATCTGTCTCTTCTTCCTACTCCTAGAGTTATTGGTTCTCAACACCACCAGGAATAATAGAATTAGAATAATTGCTGATTGCCTTAGCTGTATTTTTAAATGATGAAATTATTCATTCTCATGATAGTTTTATTGTGTTTTTCCTCTCTTCTTAGGAATCTGAAAAATTATATTTTACATTTCCTCTTGCACACCATAGAAAAATCTACACTCATGCCTATTGTCAGAGCAACATGCTGGTAAGATGATCGGTACATCTTATGTAAATTTAAAAGGCTAACTGTTCAGTTTTCAGATTCAACTAATATCTCTAGTAAATCTCATATTTAGTTATGCACTATTACTAAAGCTAATTAGTTGAAAAATATTTGTATGGAACAGAGTTTTGATCGAAAAGTATTCATCAAAAAGTTTCTGTAGCTGATAATATACCAGGATCTAATATGTCACTTAATTAGTAGGTGCTACAATTTGATAACAGCACCTTTAGAAAAGGTGGTGGGCAGGCATTGTGGGCTAGGTGCTAATGAATGAACACCATTTTTAGTGGTATTATCAAGTCTCACATCTCTCACGGAGACTAGCATCTCTCAGCCTGAAATCTGGTGGGCAGTTTATCCCAAGAGAATCTGACCCCAAGAGTGATGGCTTAATATACCCATATTTAATAGTAAATTTCAAATCAAAATACCTGTATTGAGAAAAATCTTTGCCAAAGTGTAAATTTTCTGTTTGGTTTATTGGAGGATTCCTTTTCTGTAATTAAGGTCCATGGGTGTTAATTAGGATAAGGTCATGTGGTAAATTTTAAAATCTTTTTCATTTTTACATAGAAATTTTCTAACACACAACAGTAGAGAAGATACAGCCAGCTTTAACAGTTAATGTTCTGCCCTCCTAACCATGTGTCCTTTCCTCACTGTTTTTTGCCTGAAGAAGTTTCTAAAGTAAATTTCAGGCATTTTATTCTTTCAGCCATAAATACTTCACTATATTTTTTTTCTAACAGATAAGAATTTTATACATTACCATCATGCCATCATTTCACCCCGAAATTTTTACTTCTTGGTATCATGTCATATCCAGTTCATGTTCATTTTTGCTCTGTTCAGTTATGTTTTAAGTTGGTTTATTTGAATCAGAATGTAAAGTACATACATTTCATTTCATTTGTGGATCTTAAGTCTCTTTTATGATAGCCCCTATTTCTTTCTGTTTGTTTATTGGAGAAAGGTTATGTACTCTGCAAATTTCCTACATTGTGAGTTTAGATCATTGAATTCTTGTAGTATCTTTTAACATGTATTTATATCCCTTGTGTTTTCTGTACGCTGGTAGTTAGATCTAGAATCTTTATTAGATTCAGATTAATTTTGTGTGGTAGAAATGTTCTATAGGTAGAGCTATGTACTTATTTCACCAGGAGGTGTATACCATCTGGTTGTCTCACTTTCAGTGACAGAAGGACTTGTCAGTGGACTTAGGTGGTATCAGCATATCTGTCCATTGTGAAATTCCTAATGATCTTTCCCCTAGTGATTTTACCATTCACTGAGGGCTGTGTACAGATTTTTCTTAAGAACTATACATTTTGTGATCTAGTAGCATTTTCTTTTCTTTATACTTCTTGGAGTTAGTCAGCAACTTTGGGGTGACTTTTTCTAAGATTTTAATACAGTTTTAATCAGGGATGTTTACCTGGATATCCTGAAACTATTGTTTTAATACCTAGGTTATATCAAAATGGCATTTTAGGGTGGGCTTCAATAACACTTCATTCAGTTCATTGAATGAATTTGACTTGAATGAATTCATTGAATTCATTGAATGAAGTCAGAATTTCATATACACTAAAGTAAGTAGTGTGGAATATTGGCAGTTTTCATAATGGGGACTAACTTTAAGGATAGGTTCCCTTATTAGCTGCAAAAACCCATTAGGAAACTGGGTTGGATCTGGAGACGCCGCTAGATTGTCTTTGTCTAGACTGTGCGCATCTTTTCTGGTGCCTTGCTTTATAGTGTCCCATTACCGTCCTGAGAAGCATAGGTGACACAGAATTCACACAGGTAGTTTGCCAGCAATGGAGAACCAGGGAAATACCATATCGTTTTTGTTTGTTTCCTTTCAGCATTTTTTCTGTATTTCTGAAAAATGTCTTAAAAATTTATTTAAGTTTCTTGAGAGCAAAGACCATGTCTGCCTGAGTTCTCCTTTTCCTTGAGGACATAATTCCTTGGCCCTGGTGTGGACTTTATAAATTATAAATATTAGTTTAATTAAAGGACTTATTTTCCTGTGTATGTTTCCAGGATCCATTGTCCTGTGTATATACTAAGGAAGAATTTATCTGGCTATCTGACAAGTGTTTCTCATCCTTTTATGCCCTAGTAGGATTTCAGATCTTGGAGCTTTGCTCCTACCTACTTCCTTAAAAGTTAGAGTGAGCTTAGGTCATAGCTCTCTTAAATAACTGGAGCTAAATACATAATATTGTTAAAATATCACAAGTATCTCTGTAATATTTCCATGCTGCGCTGATAAAGTCATAACTAGCTTCTGTCTTGGACTATGTTTCAATCCAAACACATTCTCGGCTGCATGGAAATTATGTGCCTGGTAATCAAATAAAAACTCAAAGAAAGGCTATCCTTAGATTGATTGTTATTTTTAATCACTTGGCTGTGGATTTTTTTGTTTGTTTGTGTGAAAGTCTACCTCTGGTTGTTCATTTTCCTGTTTTTGTTAAAATGTAGATTACTTACTATGTAACTACCTGATTAAACTGTAGGCATTGCCAAACTCTGAAAGTGTGGGTTCAGAAGTTAGAAGTGCTTAGGCAATGCATTGTAGAGAGACACCCATCAGGTTACTCTTTCTCATCTTGCTACTCTAGGTTACTTGCTTGCCTATTTTGTTGACATTACACTTCGTAGCCTGCCCTTGAGCTTTTTGGCTTTTAGACCATCTTGGATATGTTCTAAGTAATAAGTTGCTATTTTATGTTTCCATTGTGCCTACAGACCCTGTCATATAACAGTAAAATATTGAAGATGCCTATTTCACATAATTATTTTCTACATTATTTAGTGTACTTTGTTTTATCAACCAACAGGACACAAATAGTTGGGTTTTTGGCTGCATAAACACCACTATTGTGTGGTAAGTCTTTTGGATCTGCCTTCCATTATTCATTTTTCTCAATGTAAAGACACCCACATATTGTGTTATATACTGTTAAACATAGTGTTATATACTGTCAAACATAGTGTTACATACTGTTAAATACTGTCAGAATTGCTTCTTACATTTTTAAGCTCATTTTGATGCTATACTAAAGTATTGATTTTAAAGTGAAAAATAAAGAAAATTAACATACCGGTCATTTTTGTAAATGTACTTGGTTGCTAGGAAAGACAGTTTTTTTGTCCCTGAAGCGACTACGTGGATAGAAAATATTGGATTAGACTTAATAGACTTCATTTCATTAGAACTCTGATAGCTCTAGAGATGGTTTCTTTTTCCTCTGAAGCTTATTTGTAATTTATAATGCTTTAATGTATTTGTCTTTTAATCACATTTCATAGCCAGCAAGGGGTCGATCTGTCGTGGAAAACCGAACTGCTGCCGACATTCAAGGTGAAGTATGGCTTTAGGGTTTTGATGTGTAGGTGAAAAATACTGGGGCCTATAGGCATTTTAGAGTATGTCATTTTATTAATTCATATAGGTGTTAAATAAATTTGAGATTTGTTCATGTTCATTTTAGAAACATTTTCCCTAGAAATGAATTCCATGAAGAAAAACATTGTTTTAACTTTCAGAGGTAAAAATTAGGAAGTTAACAATGCTCTAAATAAAATGAAATCTATATGTTATAGCATCATACCAAGAGGTAGATGAGTTTTTAAAATTTATCTTGAGGGTATATTTAAGGCCCTTTCATTTATATTAGGGTATACAAGGTCTGTCCAGAAGATATCCAGCCATCTGATATGAAGGTTAAGAGACATGTATTGAGGAAGGTACAAGGTACAAGAAACATTGTACGTAGGCAAATGACACCTCAGTTCCTGCCAGAGTAGCCATGTTGAGACCTCATACAGTTCTCCCAATCACCATCAGCTGCCCCGTCATATTTTCCTGAATCTCATCAACAGTATGAAATCTCTTCCCCTTCAACGGTGATTTTAGTTTTGGGGAAAGCCAGAAGTTGGAGGGCGCCAAATCTGGGCTGTAGAGGGGATGAGTCACCTGGGTGATTTGCTGTTTTGCCAAAAAGCTCTGCATGAGACATGATGCATGAGCAGGCGTGTTGTTGTGATGAAGCTGCTAATCACCAGTTGCCCATACCTGTGGCCTTCTGAATTATCTGATTAGTTTCCACAGAGAAATGTTCAAGCATAAGGCAAAATTTATGTGGATTCGTTGCCCTATTTGCCCAGTCATTTTGAGTTTGATGACCACACAGTACACATGCTCACTCAGCAGCATCTACTGCCCTCCCCCCAACTAGTACAGTGTAGTTGTCATTGTTCACGCATGTGCATTCCAGTCCACTCTCCTTGGCTGCTTCATTACATCGATGTCACACAAACCATTCTTGTTAAATTAGCACTGGCTGGACTTTTTATGGACAAACCTGCTCTGTATATTGCAGAAAGTTGGCTGAGGAAGTTGAGGTGAAGCCCAGGAGTTTGACAGACACTTCCACGTGAATCTCGTTAGGTGGTTAGGTGGCCACTTGCTGACAGAGAGTTCTTTAGCTTCAGGACCTCTGCCTGGATTTGCTCACATAGGTGTATCTGAAGAACAATAAAGTTCCATGCAAAAATTTGTTAATGCATACAAATTATTACAACATATAACTACTCCCACTCCTATGTGTACTTCCAGAAAAAAAAAGTGGGTTTAAAAAACTCTATTTGGTGCCTTGGCCAGGTGGCCCAGTTGGTTGAGCATCATCGTATATGATGGGAGCAACCAATCGATGTTTCTCTCTCCCCTTGATGTTTCGCTCCCTTCCTCCCTTTCCATCTAAAATCAGCAAGCATGTTCTTGGGTGAAGATTAAAAATGAAATAGTAAAATAAAAACAAAAACCATATCTGGTGACTCGGCTTTTCATTAAATAGACCAGTCTTCTATCTATTTATTCCTCACAATATGGACTATAGGATCTGGTCTTAATTTTGAGAAGAGAATAGATGTTCATTTGGTGAAGTACATTATTAGCTGTGTTGAGTCTTCATGTTGTTTACTGAACCAGTTTCAGGGTGTGATGTTCATATATATCATTAGCCAGCAGCTCTTTACTACTTGGGCTAGATCAGAATTATCTGAGATTAAGTTCCAGTTCTTCCACCATATTTAGCATCCATTCATTCATCAGCTGTTGAGCCTGTGTCAAGACCAAATATATAAATGATGTAAAATATTTAAATTCAGTTTGAAATATCACTTGTTTTACATAAAGGGATACAGGGATTGTTTGCTGGTTCATATTTACACAGTTATTAGGAATTTGACTTTCAGCAGGAATATTGATCTGTATTGAATATAAAGTTTGAAATCTGTTTTTTGTAACTTATTGAATAAAAAATAGTGTTTACAGTAATAATAATAATAGTATTTGTTTTTCTTCTAATGTACTTTAAGCTCTGTATAACCTAAGAAATAAAATCAGCTTTTACTTTTAATCTTTTTTTTTCAGTCTCTGACGTTAACACTTCAAGACTATCCATTTTTGTCTCATCTTGTTGTTTATGTACCATCTGTTCATGGAACTAAGGTAAAAATGGATTATCTTGTTTCCCAGATAATGCTAAATATTTATTATTTTGAGATGAGTTCTTCAGCATAGGGCTTATCTAAGACAGTGGCTGGTTTGGTGATCCATCTAAGATCATCTACTCCAACTTGAACTAAGCAAAATAAACCCGAGCCTCTTATTACAAGTGGAAACATCAGTGTTTCAAAATCTATTAATTATTGAGACCCTTTTATATGTAAGAGTCCCTGCCAGGAATTACAGGAGGCACACAGATGAGGGAGAAACAAACTCTATTCTCAGAACGCTATAATCTGTTAGGTAGAGGGAGAGAAGTATATTTGGAAATAGGAGGAAGAGTGAGAATAAAAGAGATACTCAGAGTATATGATACAAATCAGAATAGAGCAAATAAATGAAAAGTGTAAAAAGGGGTAAAGTCAAGAAAGGTTTTATTATGAGATGATTTTTAATAGGATTATAAAAATATTCTAGAATGAACATTCTAAACCTGTGCTATACAATATGAGTGTCACTGGCACATGCAGCTATTTAATTTTAAGTTAATTTAAATAGAATAAAATAAAATTAGAAATTCAGTTCCTTGATTGTATTGGCAACATTCAAGATGCTAAATAGTAACATTGCATAAAGTTGTAATGAGCAACACTGTGGAGACAAAGAAACACTGGGGACGGAGCATAGATCTGTGAAAGCAGGGGTTATGTTTAGAAAACAGAATAAGTAAATAGTAATTATGAAAGGATGGCCACCATGAGAATAGCAATGGAAGAAACATATGAAAAAGTAGTTCATAGCCGTATTGTGGGGGGCTTCGATTGGAAGATTGAGGACTCTACAGTAGTCAGAAGTTTGTAGGGGACAAAGTTTTTTTTACCATAGTAGTAATGGGATCAGAGCTATTTTGGAAGATGACACTATTTAAGGTGTAAGATGGATTAGAAACAGAACAGGCACTTCCTAGGGGGTTCTGAGAGCTTGTCCTAGGGAAGTGGAAGTAGAAATACAGGGGTGGTGATTTCAGGGAGAAGTAGTGGGGAAGGAAGAGGTGGAGGTAAAAGACGCTCTGTTCCCCGTCCACATTTCACCCAGAGAAAGCATCCTTCAAGACCCAGCCTACGTGGTCCCTGTGTGCTTTCTCTGGACTCCTTCAGGAACCTCTTAGTTACTCCCCTGCTACTTTGCTTGTAACTTCTTTGAGGGATTTATTACACCAAATTGTAATTTATTTATGTTTCTGTTGCCATCACCATACTCTGAATTCTTTCAGAGTAAGAATAAGATATATTTTATTCTACTTTGCATCTTCAATCTTTAGGTAATTCCACATAAATATTCAAATGTTTTTTGAATGAGAAAGTTGATGAGATTTTTGGCCAAAATCATTAGGAAAATTTAAAGGGTTTGGGTATGTATTTGGGAGTCATCTCAAAGACTGAGTCTCACAAGGAGCTTGTAATCGATACATTGTTTTGTTTTGCTTAGTTCAAGTGAGAGGTAATTCAACCTCTTCAATACCAAAACTCTCTTTAAGGGTTTTTCTGTCAGGTAAATGAGTTTTGAATGAATTTGACATCTTTCCCAAATTTGGAAAGGCCAAGTTGTTAATGAGCTTTTGACAAGCAGATAGTCCAGGCAGCCTGCTAAAGGTGTGGTACTGTGTCTCGGAGCTGTTCAGGGAGCATCAATGCGGCTGCTGCTGCACACAGTATCTCACCCGGCGGTGCGGTAACTGAGTCCTCTCCCAACGCCTGCATGCCTTTGCCAGCCCGGCATCACGAGGATACATGTTTTTAAATAGGCAGCTTAACATTTTTTGAGTCAAATGAAGATACAGTTTTCAAAATGCAAATGTGGAATTAATCTGCATTTTTTATGACACAAAAGAAAATAACTAAATCCATTAGGACTTGATTTACCTTGAGTGTTTCAGAAAGAAACCCTTGGTTCCTTTCTTTCTTGGGTAAAGGTTTATTCTATAAAAGGCATGGCCAAATTTTTAAAGAAATAATAAAACTGCATTACTTCCACTTTTCCTGCCTGACTTATTTCATTTAGCATGATGTGGGATGTAAAACTGAAAGCAACAAATAAAGAAACAAGAAAACAAACAAAAACACAGACAACAGTGTGGCGATTCCTAGAGGGAAGGGGGATGAGGGGTACTCCAAGGTAAAGGGGGTCAAGTATATGGTGATGGGAGGAGATTTGACTTTGGGTGTTGGGCACACAGTGCACAATGCAATGTACAGATTTATTGGAGAAGTGTACACTTGAAACCTATATAATCTTATTAACTACTGTCACCCCAATAAATTACACTAAAATTATATTATTTTATATACCTGTGCAAAAAGCAGTTTAAAACTTTTTCCCTATCCAGGCAGTGGCTCACTCAAAAATACTTTGTAAAAAGATAATGAATAATCCTGTTTAATAAATCATTTCTCTAATCTTTGAATAAGTTTTCTATAATGAAAATATCTGTGTACTTTGCCTTGGAAGTAAAGAGGGGAAAATAAAAGCAAAACCCCTTAATGTGTTTTTTTAACTTCCCTTATGTATGTACTATAGCTTTTTCCCTCATCTGTTCTTCACTTTCAGAAGAGTCAAAAGCTCACCCAAGAGGCAAACACAGTAACACTGCTTTAAACACAATCCAAGGTGCAGTTATCAGGAAAGCCTAGGGCAGACCCCGCCAGTGTTCTGCCTTCTGTAGACAGCAGACTATCTGGGAGCTACAGTTAGGCATCAGATTCGTTTTTTCTTTAGTTCTTCTAGATCCAAGCATGAATGAAACCACCCTTGTAGTACACATCTGAGAGCAGAATTCTGTATGGAAAAGAAATGTCATTACAAAAAAACTGTAACAATGCAGATGTCACATTGCGGGCTTACATTTTTTGAGATAGCATTTCTTTTTCTTGCTTCGCACATAGTAAACCTTTTTTTTTTCTTTTTCTTTTACTGTAATAACTGTTCAGCCTGAAATGACTTTATACAAATAACATTAGCCATCTGTAGATCAATGGCATATGTCTCCAAAATCGTTTTGTAGTCTAATTAGACTGTAGTTACTTAATAAATGTGGGGTTTAAAAAAGGAACAAAGTTATGTTTTTGTTTTGGTCCTGAAAGTGTGTACGTATATTATCTAAATCCCTAATTAATCTTGAGTTAATCTCAGCCCTTGATGCTGGCCTCTATTCCTTAATGTCCCTCTTCTAGAAACACCTAAAATTAATTACAAGAAAACTTTGTATAGATCTGTTATGGCAGTGGCCCACTAATAATTTATTAAATTAAGTTTATTTAACAAATGTTCTTAGTTTAACATCTCTGCCTAAGGAATTGTTGCCTTTCAAATATAGTCGGAGTGAGAGCATGACGCATAGTACCCTCTCCAAAGTGGGAGATTTTTACTTTCCACTCAAACATCAAGATATTTTACTACAAATTTCTGTTTTTTCCTAATAAGTCAGTGTTTTATATTTCAGTATGCTATAGATTGTGAATTCTTTAGAAAAGAAGCAAGATCCTTACAGCTTCCTGTAACTCATCTTTTTTCCTTTGGTAAGTATTTGATTTTGGGAATCTTAAGAATTGCTTTAACAGTGCTGATTTATTTTGCAAGGTCGTTGCAATAAAGCAGATTCATGTAGTAAGAGTATTATTATGTATTTCAAATGTCGTTCTTAGGGTAACCACATGATGTGGCTCAGTAGTTTGATTTTTATTTAATGCTGGGCCAGCAGTCACGTTCTGAGAAGTGAATTTCAAAAGAAATGTTTTCATGATCACATGTGCCTGCAGGTAGTTGTGTGTTTGTGTGTGTCTTCTCATGTGAATTTTTATAAAATATTGGCCCTTTTTATAAAAAGCTTCTTATAAAGTATATGTTTCCATCTTCCCTATGTAGGCTTCAGGATTTCTCTAAATGCAGTGTTTTTTGTTGTTGTTGCAGTAAAATACACACAACTATATATTTTTTTCAATTTTTTCATTATGAAAGAGTTTTAGACTGCAGAAAGAGTACAGAGTTCGTGTATCTCCATCACTCATCTTTCTACAATGTTGGCCTCTTAAACAACCCAGCTGCCAAAACTGAGAAGTGAGCCTTGGTGTAATTCTGTTCACTGAACTACAGGCCTCACTGGGTTTGTACTGGTCTTACCGCCTGTGTTCCCGTTCAGTTCTCATGCTGCTGCTCATCGTCCTGTCTCTTTAGTCTCCTCTGAACCTCTGCAGTTCCTCCGTCTTTCCTTGTCTTCCCTAGTACTTTTGAAGAGTACTGATCAGTTATTTTGTGCAATATCCTTCAATTCGAATTAGTCTAATGCTTTCTTATTAGTCAAGGTTATGTATAAAAATATCAGAGAAGTGATGGGTACTTCTCAGTGTATCATATCAGAGGACACAAGTATCACTCACTGTATCCAATTCCTAGTGAAGTTAACCTTGGTCATGTGGTTAAGGTGGTGTCTGCCAGGTTTTTCCATTGTGAAGTTACTGTAATTGTAAGTATCTTCGGGAAGATACTTTGAAAGTAAATATCCTGTTTTTCTTCAAAATAACTCACCAGTCCTAGCATCCATTGGCTCATTTAGTCTGAAGCAATTATTACCGATAGTCTGTATTTACTGGAATTCATCCTAAGGAAAAGTTCTCCCTTCTCCCTGACTGATTGATTGATTGATTGATTTTATGTCAGTAATGGACTCATGCATATTTATTTTATTCATTGAATTATAATTCAGTACTATTGTTCCCCCCCCCCAAGATTCTCCGTTTTTGGATATTGGAATCTCTTTTTTGGTTAGCTCTTGTGCTATTGTATGTATTCATAAAAGAATTTATATTACTTGGTAGAGAAAATGTCCTTTAAGATTTTTATCCTTTTCCTACCTGTTTTTGGTAGAAGAATTCTCAGAACAATACAGAAATGACAACTCTGTATCACCTAGCTCATTAAAGATCGAAAGCTTATGAAGTAAGAGATCTACCAAGAAAGCATGCCTTTTTGAAATTGGAAATATGTACTTGATTTTTAAAACACATACATGTGGCCCTGGCTGGCTGCTCAGCTGGTTGGAGCATTGTCCCAGTACACCAAAAGGTTGCAGGTTTGATCCCTGGTGAGGGCACATACCTAGGTTGTGGGTTTGATCCCCAGCTGGGTCATGTAAGGATGCAACCAACTGATGTTTCTCTCTCTCTCCTGCTTTCTCTCTCTCTAAAATCAATAAGCATATCCTTGTATGAGGATTAAAAAATACATGTGGTTGAAAGGCATTGTAAATGTTCTGTTCAGTTTGTTGAAGGAGGATTGGATTTTTAGGAGTTCATTCTTTCATGTTAGAAGTCAGAACCTGTGAACTTTTTGAATACTGAAAATCTGTTGATATTTCTTATCATTGTTTAAGCAGTTGGTACTTTAATTCTTTGGTATTCTAAGCAGTGCAGTACTTTTAATTTAACAGGATTGTCTTCAAGGACAGTGATATTAAAAACAAAAGGCCTGTTCTATAATATAGAGCTTCTGAACTTTGGACAGGTAATTATCCTGACTCTAACAAGGATTTAATTTTACTTTACTGTTTAGTTAAACAAACAAATAAACTTTTGTTTTTGTGATCAAACTCTATTAGATATACCAAGGTTTTACAATCAACGTAGTAAGCAAGTGTGCAGCAGTCAAAAGTAAGTGCATTTTTTGAACAAATATAATGGTTTTGTCAATATATGGTTTTATGATGGTTGAGTCTGTAGGTCTTCACTTGAAATTTCTATATTATTTATGCTTCTCTATATTTTATGTGAAGTAAAGTTTAATGTTACAGTACAAAAGCTGTTTATGTTTCCACAGATTTAACAAATTTAACATAGACCCTTTCTTAATAGTAAGCATCTTTATCTGTTTTAGTTTAAATATCCACATTTTAAAAATACCATACATCTTGCTGTCTTATTATAGTAGTAATTCTGATTTATCTGTTTAATGTTTTTGCAGTTTCCTAGTACTTCCCATATGCTCTAATATCTTTTGTAAGTTTTATTAAGCATTATTACTCAATAATTTTTCATAATTTATTATGTGATATAACTCTTAACTGATTTTTTAATGAAATGAGTAATTATATAATTAGGTATTGTAGTAGCTTATATAACGTTTAATGTGACATAGGTTAGTAATACATATTTTTCTTTGTTCTCTCAGATGAAATAACTAGTATCTATAAACTTCAGATTCCATGGTCTTATGAAGATTCACTAACCATTGCACAGTAAGTATCTGATAAAATTTACATTGAACTTTTGTGCTTTTGAATAATATACATTCTACTTAGTTTATTTAAGTCATAGTGGAATTATTAAAGTTTTTCTTACTAAAATATAAGTATCCTTTCTGTAGCATTGTACCTGTAAGATAATATAATATATAATATTCTCACTTAAATGATACAGAATTTAAACCTTCATTGCTTAAAACATGATCCCTTTCCCATCCTGCCCCCCAAGTCCCAGGTCCCAGAGGGAGCCTCCCTCCGCTCAGACACCTGTGATGTGCCCGGAAACGGCCGTCCCCGGTGATGTGTCTGACACCCAGCATCCTCAGCACTACCATGTTGTGTAGTGCCAAGTGTTGACTTAGCCATTGGTATTTAACAGCATTTTGCATTTGAGAACTGATATCTAAGTTACTTTTCAGGGTTCCATCTTCAACGGAAATTTCTCTGAAACTTCATGTTGCTCAACCAGATAATTACAGCAATGCAGCCTTGTTAACAATGTACACGTCCTCAGACTGTCAGTATGAGGTAAGCTGTATGTCTGCTTAATGTTTAAGATTTAGTGATAGACTAAACTAGAAATATGTTTTTATATTAGCTTCAGCTATATGGTGATGTGGAAGGCAATAAATGTTAGAAATAGACATTTAAAAAAAAAAAGAAATAGACATTTGTATTACTTCAAGTATTCTCCATTTTACCTATGAGCACCACCTCAGTATTTTCTTATCTGGACCACTGAAAGTATATATCTTGATGAGTAATAGAAAATAAAATAAAAATTGAGACTGAAATTTTACTTTTTCAGTTTGGAAGCCAATAGTCCAGAATCCTTTATAAATTGAAAAACATCATGAAATCAGATTATGTGGCCTAAACTCATTAATCAATATGATATATATTGCTTTCTAACTCAACTAGATAAGCTTAAGGATCCTCTTTTCACTAATTATATTAGGCTCTGTTAGTCAATATGTACAATATAGTGCCTATTGTGTTTGTGTTAGTATCACACAGATTTCTTTGTGCTAAGAGAGGGAATTAGAACTGGAGAGTAACGTTTTATTAAGTTGAGGATTCATGAACTGCAGGAGTCCCTCCCTGTATTAGGAATGCCAGGTTCTAAGGGTTCCAGATTTAAGTGGTTGAAGCACACTTTTGTGGAGACATCACAGGTTTCTGGTTTATGTGAAATATCTTGTTTCTACTCAACTGCTTTAAACCAAACTTAAGCATTTGAATTCTTTATTAGAACTAACTTACTTAGGGTAAACTAAATTGCTAGGTCTAATGAGTAGAATTTTTCCTACAACCAAGTTTCAGTTGCACCAGTATTATGAGTTATTGCAGAGTTCATGGAATGTTTAATGCTTTGTTATCTTGCTTCCTCTTTCTAACATTGAAGGATTATAAGGAAACAGTGGTTTTTAACTTGTACCTCCATATTTTACAGAGATAGTATGAATTATGTTAATAACTTGTCTCCAAATATGCACGCTCTCAAAGTGTTCATGTTTTTACAAATACTTCATATTTTCAGAAAGTTTTTCTTGACAAAATAGGATCATTTTATAACCTGCTTGTGAAAGGTTTCCTTTTCTCAGATTTTCTAATATCAAAAATGTATTTATGCTAGAATAATTAATGATGAATATCTGTTTAAAATATTGTTTGGGCTTAGATTTTACTAAATGTGCTATTTGTTCATGGTCTTATATCATTTAAAACCCATTTTTATAAAATTCACTCAGAAGTGGTTTAGTTTAACTCTCTTCAGTGCTATACAATTTTAGGTTTGAGACTTTAAAGTACTAATTGTATAATAGGTTGATTAATTTGTGCTTAATTTTTCTGCAAACACATATAGCTTCTGGACTCAATCATTTAATAAATTCCTTTAGTTTCCACGATCTGGTAATGAGATAACTCTGGTTAATTAAATATTGTAGTTAGGAAAGGGTTACCATATATTACCATAGCCCTCATTCAATTGTCAAAGAATTAGAATATGGGAAAATATACTGAACAGCAAAATTAAGCTTGATGCAAATTAAATGTTGATAATTCAGCGGATTCTTTTGAGATCTGGAGTGCCTTTAAGTTTATTAGTATAAAAAATTAATGATTAATAAAATGTTCAGTTTAATAAAATGTGAACTAGAGCAGTTTTAGGGACAATAACCTTTTTTTAATGATTGTTTTAAACTAGGTGACAATTAGGACTTCCTTTTCACAAATACTTGGACAGGTAAGAGAGACCCCTGTTTGATTTTTTATTGCCTTGTGAACACATACTGGAGGGCGGGGGTGGCAAGCTTTTCCTGTAAATGGCCGGACAATAAGTATCTTAGCAGACCACATGTGGCCTCTTGCCACTGCCAGCACTACTACAGCTGCTGCTTTCTTCTTCTTTCTCCTTTTTTCTTCTTGTTTCCACTTTAATAAAATCTAAAAACTATGCATAGGCACATAGGCCGTACTTGGCCACCCTGGCTTTAAGGGGATGCTCTCATGTTTGATAACTTCCTAGGAATGAGAGCTGATCCCTGATTGTCAAACAAATTAGTATTCTTGGCTAAATGAATGTCATGTTAAGATTCCATGTTGCTCATATTTATTTATTTCTTGTGTTTTTCAATCCAGCATAGCAGAATATTTTCAATTTAAGTCATTTGATTCTGTAATTATAATAAAACTTACAAATCAAAATTAAATTAGAAACTTCTTTATATGCATTATCTCGTTTGATTCTCACAACAACCTAATGAGAACTACATTGTGATTATTATTAAATTTGCAAACATTAGAACATTATAAGTTAGTGTGTAAGAATTTTGTGCTACATTAGAAAGAAAAGATTAATGTTAGTATGAGTGCCAAAATAGCATCATGGAGAGTTATAATAAAAAGTTAAGGGATTGATTATTAAGAAAAATTGTCTCTTGGAATATAGGGGAAGGATTCATGCTATACTATTTTTGGTATGTCCAAAAGGGATGTTACTGTACATGGTAGTGTGGGCTAAGGATATAACATACTCTCTTATATCGTTCTGGTACCTCATCATTCAGGTTAGCGACAAGAAAAGTCTGCTTTGATGCTCTATAGTCAAGCATAAATTATATGCACATCAAAAAAGGACACATTGAAATTCTTGTTTAGATATGGAAAGTTTTCAAGACAATGAGGATGGTGGGTATCATAGGATCAGAGGTGGGTACTTGAAACATGTCAAAGAATTTGTGGTAATTGAGTTAAGTCCTTCTCAAATTATTGAAAAGATTTAAGATGTTCTTCCTTCATGTTTGTTTACAAATTTTGCTTGAGGGCAGTAGGAAAATAAATTGAAGATATATGTATGCTATATCTTACTCGTCTTTATCTGTAAAGTAGGGATAAGAACTACCTCAAAGGGTTTTTGGGAAGAGAGCATGAGATAATGCATATAAGATGTTGAATAACATGCCTGGAACATAGTAAATGCTCAGTAAACATGCCTTATAAAAAAAGTTGGTAGCATTTGCTACTCTATTAATTTTCCTTATTATGCCTTTGATGAAAAATTCAGATACCATGTTTCTAATATGCTAAATATTATTAACATTCATTTTACTTAGAGTTCTGAGACCCATTACTGGAAATACCTCTGTGACCATGTCATGAAAGAATGAAGAACACTTTTCTTTCATGTGAATATACATTTATTTTATCAGCATGAATGTTCAGAAGCTGTCCGTTGATTTGCCTGTTTTCTAGGTAGTTCGATTTCACGGTGGAGCTCTTCCTGCTTATGTTGTAGCCAACATTCTTCTTGCCTATGGAGGACAGTTGTACTCTCTTTTCTCAGCAGGTAAGAACGCTACTCCTCCCTCCGCCCTCCCTCCCTCAGTGCTTCATTACTACTCTTTATCTTTCAAGTGGCTAAGGAAGATACATCAATTTCTTGATAATTTACAATTTATGTCTGTCAGGTTTATGGGAATTTGAAATTATCTAAGTTTTTCTTTTCTTTCTTTTTTCTTTTTTGTTGTTGTTCAGTTACAGTTGTCCCCATTTTTCCCTAAGAAAATGTCTTACTTGTTTTCCCCATTTTATACCCTTGTGCCTGAAGTTTCTTCCCTCCATTCTGAGGACCTCTTACTATGTAGAGGCTTACTGATGGGGATCTTGTTCTCTATTTTATTCCTAGTGCCTAATACAGCATCAAGCACATAGTAGGCATTCATTATAGCATTTGAGTTATATCAGCTGTATTAATTAAGTCCTGGCACACTGAATGGAATAATTGAGAGTTTAACCAGGGGACCTACTATATGGTGTAGGATAACAAGAAATGATAAAGTGCCAGATCAACAGCAGAGCCATCTGATATTGTAGATACCAGGGCAAGGGAGAGAGCAAGCCTAGGGAGCTGTAGGAGAGGATGGCCTCACTGCAGCTGCAGCCTTGGGGCCAGGGCTCTGCAGCCACTCTCAACCTGTGTCTCAGCAGGAAAGAAGGTGGGAAATAAGCACACTAACCTTACTTCCTTCCATTCTCCTATCTGCCAGTGCTTCTCATTCACTGAACCTAACTAGAAGCCAGTTCATAAAAGTCAGCCTCCCAAAATTCAGAGCAAAGTAGAGTGAAGAATGAATCTGGAGGGGAATACAGAATATATATTGAATAGTACATTGGACAAGCCCTCCACAGAGAGTAGCAACTAGAATAGTTTCCCAGGAGGCTCAGCTTTGTAAGGTCCTCACAAACTTGTGTTTGGACAGTAATCAAGGGAAGCGAGACATAGGAAGAGAGAATGGGGCAAAAATATATAAAAGCAGTCCAAAAATCCCCACTATTTCCATTTGCCAAGTCCTTCACAGCTACTCATTCCCTTTCAGTGACTTTTTACAATTTCCCATCTGCTTTTAGTGTTCATTTTAACCTGATGTAATGTATATTCCAGGAAGAAAGAAGCAACATTCAGTGAGCTCTGGCAGATCCAGTCTTTTAATTAAGAGATTATTTGGCAATATGATATCAACATACTTGAATATAAAATTTTCAAATTTTATATTCGTATATCTAGATAGTTCCCAGAGACCCCAGACATATATGATACAGGTTTTTTCTAGAGCACTTAAGTATAGGATCATGTCTCAAACCACTTAAGTAATTCTGGACCAAGGATGTCTGTCTGTCAAGAACTATCGTGGGCCATACTCACTAGAATGACTATAAATAAAAAGAGAGATAATTACAAGTGTTAATGACGGTATGGAGAAATTGGAACCTTCATACACGGCTGGTGGGAATGTAAAATGGTACACCTGCTTTGGGAAGGAGGCTGGCAGTTCCTTAAACGGTTAACCAGTTACCATATGACTCAGGAACTCCACTCCTAGGTATGTACGCAAGAGGGGTGAAAACATACACCCACACTAAACTTACACACCAATGTTCACAGGAGCACTATTCTTAATAGCCAAAAAGTGAAACAACCCAAGTGCCCCTCAGCTGTTGAATGGATAAACAGAATGTGCTGATACCTGCCACCACATGGTCGAATCTTGGAAGCATGCTAAGTGAAAGGAGCCCTTCACAAAGGACCACATAGTGTATGATTGATTCCCTTTATACAGGAAATGCTCAGAATAGGCCGGTCTACAGAGGAAACCTAGATTACTGGTTGCCTTGGAATTGGGGGTACGGGGGGCCATGGACGTGACAGGGAACAGAGTTTCTTTTGGGAGTAATAATAAAAATGTTCTGAGACTAATTGTGGTGATGGTTGTGTGATGAATATACTAAAAACCACTGAATGGCATGTGCTTTAAATGGATGGCTTGTGTGGTATGAATGAGAATTACATCCAGTAAAGTTTTTTTAAAAATCACCTCTGGAGCTTTGTGAAAATACAGATGATAAAATCCCAGACTTGGCTTCCAGAATTTGTTTCACAAATGACTGAATGTGTACTCTTGTATGAGAACCATTGAATTACAGTAATTTTTAATGTTTTATTGTATTTTTTTCATTACCATGTATACACCCCTTCCCCCAGCAATCACCACACTGTTGTCCACATCCACGAGTCCTTTTTACTCTGTCCCTCCTCTCCCAGTCATGTCCCAGAGCCGTTGGTCCGTCTGCCCTCTGTCTGTGAGTCTGTCTCCGTTTTGCTTGTTAGTTCAGTTTGTTCGGTAGACTTAATCTTTTGAAGAGCATCTCTGTGATAGTAATGGAGACCCTGCCTTCTCTGACGTGGAATATGTTGCTCTTACAGACAATGTAGGATATATGTGTCATCCTTAATTACTGTGAATTAGTTACTACATACAATTTTTTTAAATCGCCAGGTCATTGCTTAGAATATGCTACTATGTTGGATAAAGAAGCCAAACCCTACAAAGTTGATCCTTTTGTAATTATGATTAAGTTTCTATTGGGGTAAGTTTTATTATCTGTGATAACAATTTTAATGTTATATTGTATATAAAACTTTTTTTTCTTCATAATGGAATATACATTTTCATACAAATATGGCAAGTGACCTATTTTATTAAATGGGATTTTTCTCTTAGACAAAGGCCTGATAAGTATATCAACATTTACTTGAATAGTATAATCATGTCAAAAGTAATTACTGAACTTACATATATCAACCTAAACTTAGACCGTAAACTTAACAGACCTTTAACATTGGCAAAGGGATGTATATGGTCCGTGATCTTTGACCATCTCAGCCCAGGTCATGCTACAGCTGTTCCAGGAAACTGATGAAACAGTGTCCCCAATCACTTTTTCTTACTTCTTGTATAAAGTGCATTTTTTTATTTCCCTGCCCTACTTAACTGTCCATTCTTAATTTATACAAAGTTGGTTCTTGCTTAAGAGCCATTGCTTAGATATTCTTTTCCCCCGTCATTAAAACTAGCTATTGGCTTCCTAACTTAAAAAAAAACAAAAAACAAAAACGCTTACTACTTGATTACAAGGAACAGTAGAGAGCAGTGGAGCTGCATTGCAGTGCAGGACTCAGATCCTGGAAGACCAGCGGCTCAGTGGGGAGAGAAATGACTTGAAATTTGTTTCAGTATAATTACAAAATAGGTATCACGGTACTTTGGGGACTCTAGTGAATGGTCATACACCTCAGGTATTAAGTCCTTGAATGTTGTCAGTTGTTGATTTTCTTTTGCATTTATTCTGTATTTTCTTTTATCCACAGACATAAGTGGTTTAAAGAATTATGGGATGTTTTCTTATTACCAGAATTAGATGCCATCTTTTTAACTAGTCAGAGTATGTGTTTCCCTCTTGTATCCCTGATCCTCTTCCTGTTTGGAACGTGTACTGCCTACTGGGGCGGCCTGCTCTCCTCCGCGTCTGTGAGACTCCTCTCTTCCTTGTGGCTAGCTTTGAAAAGGTAAAGAATGAGTGATTGAAAACTTTCTCATTGCTCTCCATTAAGAAAAAAAATTATATTCTGATGAGGAACTTTAAAATTAATTTGCTTTCACTAGACTAATTTCTCAGGAAAGATTTATAACTAGCAAAATGTGGATTAGCATTGAAAGTTATGTCATTGTCAAAGATAATTATTTATTGCAAGTTAAATACTACATTTGACCTATCAAAAAAAGTTAGGCAGATTATCCAAGTATTTTTAAATTTCACTGTTACAGATCTTTCTAAGGAGGAAGAATTTCACTGGCAATGCTTTTGTTATGTGAATTTTCTCAAACCTGAGGGCTAGAGGCACCAATCAAGATATTTAGGATCAGATTAGATGAAATGTATAAGAGCTCCAAAAACATTGCCT
The DNA here is from genome assembly GCF_004126475.2 of Phyllostomus discolor. Classification (NCBI taxonomy): domain Eukaryota; kingdom Metazoa; phylum Chordata; class Mammalia; order Chiroptera; family Phyllostomidae; genus Phyllostomus; species Phyllostomus discolor. The sequence goes on from NC_040906.2 coordinate 32,112,254, forward strand.
GTAGTTTTCTTGTAGGGGCAAAGACATAATTTGAAATTACTGATAGGCTTTTCTGGTAAACCAGTGATCTCGTTTCCTTTGCCACTCCTCCTCACCAGGGTTGTCATGTGCTTCACAGTCACAGAAGGGATTATGGTGTGATACTTCCTGCTGAGGGTGTGAGTGATCTTGAGATGTGAAGAAATAGAAAACTTTTTTCACCTCAAGATCAGAAATGTATCTATCACACAGGGCCCGTAAATATCTTTAGCAACATTTTTTCATCCTGAATACATATGTCAGCCATAGTGTAAATGAAAGAGGAGCTATCACAATATACAACAGAATATACAACTAAATATGTGTCACTTCTTGCCTTTATTAAGAAGTCTCTTACTGTTAACTTTATGGTGTTTGCCTATTAATAAGCAGGAAAGCCTGGCAGAGCACTGATTACTGTTTTCCTCTTAACATGTGACTGTAGAAATAACTATTAAGAGTTTTATTCTTGTTTTTCCAGGCCCTCAGAACTTCCTAAAGATATCAAGATCATGTCATCAGACGTAACCATTTTGACCATTGTTTTGATCATCATTAGTTGGGCAACTTGTGGAGCATTGGCCATACTCCTAACTTATCTTTACTATGTGATTAAGGTACGTCAGCCCGATGCAGTCAGAATGCCTGGGCTGTGTATCAAGGCAGGCATAGAATTTTGTGTAGGTGTTGGTAACAAAAATTTCTAATGACCACTGCAGTAATCTTATCTTATATAACAGGTTTAATTTAAGGGTAAAGGTTTTCTAAAACATCTTAGTTATTTAAAATATGTAGTTAACTATAAAACTGAAATTATTAATCTGCATTGGGATAGTTTGTGTAAAAAAGGTTTAGGGGGAGACATGCTGTTTCAAATTGCTTCTTGCTCTTGCAAGTTATGTTAACTAATTAAAAAACATTTTAGTAGAGCAATTTTTTATAGATTTTTTTTTAGGATTTTATTTATTTTTAGAGAGGGAAGGGAGGGAGATAGAGAGAGAGAGAGAAACATCAATGTGCGGTTGCTAGGGGTTATGGCCTGCAACCCAGGCATGTACCCTGGCTGGGAATCGAACCTGCTACACTGGTTCACAGCCCGAGCTCAATCCACCGAGCTATGCCAGCCAGGGCTTAGTAGAGCAATTTTTATTCACACCTCCCTATGAACAGAGGTTATAAACAAAATAAAAAGTTATGTCACTAGGATTGGTCTATCAGTCATGCTGAAATAATATAAAATGTTACATACATTGCTTAAAAATCAGAAGACAATGATAAAAAAGAATTAGGCCAGTAATCTTACTGGGGAAGTAAAAACATTTCCAAGAAAGCTGATAGCTGTGCAAGAAAATATAGGTCATGCATTGCATACTCACCACATTAGTCTTATATAGAGACAATGGACACCAGAATGGATAATATTTTTCTTTCTTTTCTAAACAAAGATTTATTCAGATGCCTCTCGGTTTAAAAGAGCCTTTTTGTCTAAAATATTCCAATAACTATGTTTGCAAATGCTATATTTAATGAAGAGGTCAAATGGCATAATTTAGACCAAATTAATGGTTTGGGAACCTGAACTATCCTGTTTTTTTTTCTCTCTCTTTTTCCTGCCTCTCTTTTGATTGTATTTATCACCAAATAATTACAAAATGTTGGGTGGCCAAAAAGTTAATTTTTTCCCCCCATAAGATGGCTCTGGTAGCACTTAGTTGTCTTTAACTTCGTTCGGAACAATTTCGTTAGAATGTATTGTGACAGCTGTCATATCAGCATGCATTTAAAAAAACTTATCAAAAATTGGGGAATTTTTGTGTAGCCATTGTAATATAGAAGATGGAAGAAAATAAGCAACATTTTTGCCATATTATGCTTTTATTATTTCAAGAAAGGTAAAAACACAACTGAAACACACACAAAAATTGTGCAGTGTAGGAGAAGGTTCTGTGACTGATCAAATGTGTCAAAAATGATTTGCAAAGTTTCTTAGTACTACTAACATTTTGGCCAAATAATTCCTTGCTGTGGGGCTGTCTTATGCATTGGAAGATGTTTAGCAGCATCCCTGACCTCTACCCATGAGAGGCTAATAGCAGGAGATAGCCAACTTACTCAAAATATCCAAATCAAAATAATTACTAGTGGCCCTGGCTGGTGTAGCTCAGTGGATTGAGCACTGGCCTGCGAACCAAACGGTTGCCAGTGGGTTTAAAAGAGCCCCTGGGTTTTGATTCCCAGTCAGGGCACATGCCTAGGTTGCGGGCCAGGTCCCCAGTTGGGAACATGTGAGGGGAAACCACACTGATATTTCTCTCCCTCTCTTTCTCCTTCCCTTCTCCTCTCTCTAAACAAATAAATAACATCTTTTAAAAAATAACAATAATTACTGGTGAAAATGAAAAATGTGTCTTTTATTTTATGGAAAAAACTAAATGGACTTTTTGGCCAACCCAGTACATACCCATTATATATTATTTTCATCACACACACACACACACACACACAAACATATTTAGAGCTGCTTGGTTTATAAAGGAAATATTTTGAATTTTTTAATTGATCATTTCAATCAGCTGGCCCCTGATAAGCAAAATTTTCTCAAATACTTAAGCAAATCTAGTCAGTTAAACTTGCAGACTTTCTCAGATTCTTGTAAACATTTTACCACCAAATATAATTGAGTTTAGATCATCAAAGTCTTAAAATACATAAAGACATGTTACTGTTTGTACTATACTAAGTATAATCAATTTTTTTACTCAGAAGACACTTTAAGTTGCTATAGTGAGGCCTCATTCAGAAGCTCCACAATGTAAAAGGTGTAACAATGTGTCCTGGCCCGAGATACTCTGGAAGTTTGTATTATCTTGTTTCTGTTTTTTGTCCATGACAGCACGTGTGTATAATTTTTGTTTATCTTTTTTAAACTATAGGTTACAGTGCTTCTCAGTTTTAATATAAATAGTTGTTTTTGTTTCAAAATAAAAGCAAAATTAAATGGTCTTTTTTTTCCTAGATTGTTCATTTGCAAGCCACTCTAACAAATTTTAAGAATAGCCAAACTGTGGTAAGTTTTATTTTCAAACTCTACATCACTTTATCATGAAAGAACATGGGAAATTTTAAAGTTTTTTTTTTTAATATTGGGATTTTACAGTGTTTAAAAGCTATTACGAATTTTAAAAATTTTAAGAAAAATAAAGCTAGTCAATATTAAAATAGACTTAGATTTTCTAAGTTTAATTTGATCTTTGTCAGTACTTATTATAAATTATATTTTAAATTTTGTTTTGAGTAATTATTTAGAGGATATATTCTCAGCAGTGGGAATAGCAAATCAAAGGAATAAAAGTTTCATAACTGATAACCACTTCAAAACAAAGTAGTTTCAGTATTTTATATCAATTTAATAGTGGAAAGATGTATTTATTTGGCTATTAAGTAATTGAATACGATTCTAAATAAAATAAACAAATTTTACTTACCATGTTGATATTTTTACTTTATTGGTTTGTAGAATCCGAAACACCCTAGAAGAAGTGAAAAAAAATCCAATCACCATAAAGACTCCACAGCACACCCTCTTCGTTTGTCTGCCAGCGATGCTGAAGACAGTCTTCGCATGCACAGTACTGTGATTAACTTACTGACGTGGGTCGTGTTACTCAGCACGCCATCTTTAATTTACTGGTTTAAGAACCTTAGGTGTGTTTTATTTGTATAATTATATATGTGGTTCAAACAATAAATATCTATAAGTAGGAACTTGCTAGGTTCCAATGGTCCATAATACTACCTCGAGCACAGGAAGCAATATATCTCCTGAAATTTATTCTTAATATATCCACATTTCCTCCCTTACCATGAGAATATAAACCTTTGGGAAATAAACATCCCCAAAAAAGGATATGTCACCTTTAACCTTCTTTGATCTACACATGTGAAAATGTACTTTGCTTTATTGATTTAAGGTATTTCATAATGCTAGTACTTTATTTATTTTTCTTTTTAAATTTTATTTTACTTTTTTATTGTTGTTCAGTTACAGTGGTCCCCATTTTTCCCCCATTACTCTCCCTTGCCCTACCCACCCTGTTTATTTTTCAATTCATGATCAGTTTTATGTTTTCTTAAATTTAGAGGGAGATTAAAAAGTTTCCATTTAAAAATATTAGAAATGGTGAAAGGAATGGGTATTTTTTTTTTTAAGATTTTATTTTATTTTCAGACAGAGAGGAAGGGGGATGGAAAGTGAAGTAGAGAAACATCTGTGTGTGGTTGCCTCTCGCATGTTCCCCTCTGGGGACCTGGCCTGCAACCCAGGCATGTGCCCTGACTAGGAATCGAACCAGGAACCCTTTGGTTCATAGTCCGGTGTTCAATCCACTGAGTTACATCATCCAGGGCAGAAATGGGTACTTTTAGTATGTCCCATACATCTAAGCAAAATAAATGATCAGCTATCATAACACTGAAAACCATAATTTCCTTTCCTACCAGCTAAGCGGCCTAGGTCACATAAGAGTCTGAAATGCCCTCCAAATTGTTTCTAGAATATTTAGTTATTGATAAGTTGTTTCAAAAAATAGTCTATCTAAGTAATAATTGAACCTCTACTCAATATAGGTTACAAAAATCATACAAAACTTTTAGATTGTCTAAATGCCAGAAGTATTTAATTTTAAAATTGGCAAAACCAAAATAAGTGTGATAAATTAAGTCACAGGTGACCATATTTTAATATCCTTCCTATGCCCTTCATTTTAGTCAAGATCCAGATTTTTGTTAACATTTGGGGAGATTATTTAAGGAGTGCAAATTTATGATTCTGAAAGTCTGTAATTGTTTCCCTGTCAGTAAGTGCAAGAAATGAGAATTTGAATTTTAGAAAGATAAGGAACAGATTATTTTATATAAGCCTTTATTTTTTATCTTTTAAAAATAGAGCAGCCTTAATATATTTTAAATAATTTGTTTTATAAAATTTACATAGGAGCTTTTAGACATATACTTATAAAAAGGAAATGTTTTATAATCAATATTTTCATTTCCTTTAGTAGTTTCTGAACATAATTTTTCATATAAAACTTGGGTATATGCCCTGGCCAATGTGGCTTGGTTGATCGGCATGTGTCTCCTGTAAGTCAGAAGGTCGCGGGCTCGACTCTGGTGAGTGCACGTGCCTGGGTTTCGGGTTCAGTCCCCGGTCAGGGCACGTGCAAGAGGCAACCAACCGATCAGTGTTTGTTTCTCACAGTGATGCTTCCCTCCTCCTCTCCCTACCTTCTCTCTGTAAAGTCAGTGAGCATCTCCTCAGGTGAGGATAAAAAAAAAAACCCAAAAAACCAACTTGGGTATAAAGATGATTTAGAGCACATATTATTTATCAAAGATTTCATGCACTATTTAGAGCTTTCTTACATCTGTGTTGCTATTGGAATGTTTTGAAAATTATTGAATTTGATTCTGATACTTTAAAATGATCTGCTGTGCTTTGTTGATTTATGTTTTTCTTCTCTTTGATATAGGTACTACTTTAAACTTAATCCTGATCCATGTAAACCTTTGGCATTTATCCTTATTCCAACTATAGCAATTCTTGGAAATACTCACAATGTTTCAATAAAATCAAGGTATGCTTAATCTTTCTTTTTCTCATGTCTGTTCCTAGTCTTAATCACCCTTTTATGAATGAAGCATGCTCTTTCTTTATTCCTAATACATTGACTGTTCCTAAAGGGAAAGCTATAATATAATTATGGTATATATGCAAATATAGTTTATATGAAAATATATTATACTTGTTTTCTTAATTATGGGTTTTACTTATTAGGATATAATGTTTTTCCTTTAAAAAGTTAACCCTTAAAAGATATGATGTCTAAGATTTGCTTCCAGAGAATATAGGAAGTGGATAGGAATGTAGGTAAAGGAAGTTTGGCCGTGACTTGACAATTTTTGAAGTTGAGTGATGGGTACATGAGGTTGATGATACTGTTAGTCTGCTTAGGTATATGTTTAAACTTCTCCACAATAAAGCTTGACTTTTCATTGACTGGTTGTTTCCTCTCAGAGCCTTTTCCATCAATGCTGGCAGACATTTGCAGGTATTCTAGAATCAGGCCAGCCTGGGATTTAAGTCTTTGCTCTGCTATTTAATAGCTCTATATATGCCTTAGGCAAGTTTCTTAACCCCTCTTAATCACAATTTTTCTGTTTTCAAAGTAAAAGGTGATAGGCCTTCCTGGTAGTACAGATGCTTCTTGACTTATGATGAGGTTACATCATGATAAGCCCATCCTAAACTGGAAATACCATAATTCGAAAATGCACTTACTACTACCCTAGAGTTCTGGTTGCTGACCCTCACGATCGCATGGCTGACTGCGAGTGGCAGCTCCCTGCTGCTGCCCCGCATCGGGAGAAATTATTTCACCACATATTGCCAGCTGGAAAAAGATCAAATTTCAAAAGTTGAATTATAATTTCTACCGAATGCATGTTGCTTTTGCATCATCGACAAGTCAAAAAATCCTAAGTCTAACAGTCATAAGTTGGGGACCATCTGTATTTTTGCTTTAAAAATACTTAGTTTCTTGCCTTGTATTCTCCTGTTAGGAATTAAAGATGGTTCCTTTTTCATTTGGTTGAGGGTTTGTTTGTTTTTTCCCTTCCTAGTTTAAGTAAGGTTAAATATTTCTGTAGCTAAGTCTTAGTAAACTTTATTGATTATATTTGTTAGGATAGATTTCTAATGTTAGGTAGAATCACTGAATAAAAGCCCAACCAGTACTTTGCTGTTGTTAAAATTTTAAAGACTAAACAAAACTAGTTCTTTACTTACAGAAATATTTTTTCTAGCCAAAATATGGCTTGGATTGATCATTTTTAAAACTATGGACAGTTAAATTCATTATATGAAAAATGACTTCATCTAAAATCACTTAAAACAAAGTGATTTCTCAAAGCTGTGTGAATGATCAACATGTTTCATTTGTGCTCACACTGGACGTAATACATCTTTCTCTCTTTTTACAGTAAATGGTTGAGGACTGCTTCACAATTTCCACTCCCTCTGGCTATTGGTGTGATCGCCTTCGGGTCTACACAGTTATACAGGGTTCCGAGTTGTGTTTTCATTTCCCTTTTCCTCCATGCCTTATGTAACTTTATGTAGGGTTGGATCTAAGGGATGATGGTATTGATTTTGGCCCTTAGGGTCAGTAATGAGAGGGGTTGCACAGATCCGTCAGTGCAGACTACAAGATCCTTTGGAGAAGACACGTCTATTTTTACAACGTTGAAAATAGGAAATTAGTTTTGTAATGCTTGAAGAGAGTAGTTGAAGCATGGTTTTGTTTGGTGGTGTGGCATCTGTGTAATACTCATTTTTTAAAAAATTGGTCAAAGGACACTGTCTTTGAGGACTCCTCCACGTGTCAGCGAGTCTGCTTAGCTGGTCATGCGAGGGAGCTCCTCCCGAACACCTAGTAAACGTAAAGCATTTTTCGTAACCTCACCTCAACCTCACCTCAAGCATTCTGCTCATTTCATCAAACTTCCTTCTGCAAAGTGGGTTACTTTGTGTTTGCTACAGTACTTATTGAGAAGATAGTTTTCCAAAACTGACGAAATTCACAACCATGTGGTCTCTCACAAATGGAGTGGCCGCAAAGAGTGGCCCGTCCGTCCTCAGCAGCTGCGGCGAACCACATAGGTCTTTTGTTTTCTCCCATCTGTGAAAACACTACTTTTCTAAGGAGACATGTTTTCTTAGTAACCAATGTAACACCGATGGACAGAAATAATTCAAACTTCCAACTTCATGAAATTTTGAGGTTGCTTTACAAATGCAAACCTTAGCTTTATTCCTGGTGAATTTGAGGAGACTTATTACAGAGATCTGTTGTTAAATGTGAAGAAAATCCCCACTGATACTGACTTGCTGGGGTTGGAAGACGCCAGTTATTCTTTCTGTGCTGTTTCCTTACCAGTTTTACCGTTGACCCGTGGTTGCCGGAAGTGCCTCAGGTCCGGGCGGGTTATTAAAATAACTAAATTCCAGTGGTCAGGAAAAACTCCAGGTTTTCAGTTTTTGACTACTGTGGGGAAAAATTAGCACGATCAAGTACAGTACCACATTTGGTATATAAAATTATACTATTGATGGAGTAACAAACAAACTGTTGCCCCACTAATAGCATAAGTAGGAACAGTATACCTGAATAAATTGGAGGCTTTAGCCACTAGGTTTACCAGTGCAATCTTAATTTGCCAAGGTGATCACTGTTTGACAGGTAAGAGAATGATATTTCTATTTCACTTCAGATTTCAGCTCACTTTTAGCTACAAGAGTAGGAAGTAGGTAAGGGAGCTAGGTATCTTTGCCTTAAGAAAGGATAAACTCAGGCTGAGGTATATCTGGCTGATAGAGCCCTTCCTTTAGATGTATATGCTGTAAATACCTAAAACCTCTCAAGTCCTTAAGTCTCAGTAATTCCACTGTTGCACTTGTGAACTTGTGTCCTTCTTAGTATTAAAGTACCAAGTTCATCTTATCTGCCGTTGCATCTGGATTCCATTAACACCTCTCAGCTGTTACTGCCTATAGAGGGTTGTCCCCACATTGCAGCCGGTACAGGGTCACTCCACTTTTCTTCTCAGTTGTTCCTCAGGTCCTTGCTCTTTTGGCATCAAAGAGCGTCTTGCTGTTATTTCTGAGGCTTGTAAGTTTGATTCCATTGTTGTCTTTCCCAACTTCATGCCTATTGTTCAAAAGTCATATTTTCACTCACCAATTCCATTAAAGAGGAGTGGTAACCTCAGCGTTCATGGCAGACATACCAGGCTCTTATGTGAGAGAAGTAGCAAAAGGGATAGAATACAAAATGCTTGTGTGTTCAGTACCTGAAAGGAGAGAGAATGTATTAGATTATACCCCTGTCCCATGGTACACCACACACATGTTTCAGTAAGGACACATCTGCCAATGTGGAGCTGTACGTGTTCTCATAGGCAACTTCTGTACACATAGCATCTGTTATTTTCTTCATGGGTGCAATTGTACTTCAAGTTACAGATTAAATGTGTCACTTAACTATTTCTGAATTTGAACTTAGGTTTATACACAGAAAGAACTTTAGAAATACTCATTAATTTGAATCCTGTTGACAGCCGTAATCATTGTTTTGTGACCTGAAGTCTTCATGTTTAGTGAGTGCTGCTCATGAATGCAATGTAACTAACAAGCTTTAATTTCCCCTTTGTGAGTAGTAGTGCACATTAGCTTTTTAAAGCAGCAGGCAAGGCACACTCATTGTCACTAACATATCTCATGTGAGTGTAGTTATCAAGTTTTAAAGTCTTATTTATTCTAACAAAATACTTCATCTTAGAGCTGCAAAAAGGATTCTTATTAAACATTTTAGAAATGACAGTAGGTTGGGTCTTTAGCCATTGTATACATAAATATAGAGACATTTTTTAAACATTTCCACAGGGTCTTCCCCAAGCTTGATGCACTTTAAACCCAAATAACTACCAGAGAGCAGAAGGTAGGCTCTGAAGATGAGCGAATATGGATGTTTCTGTCACTCGAGTAAAGGAAAATGTTTTTATGTTTAAATTATGGATTGTTTCTGTCATGCTTACAACTTGTATTAGCCGGTAAAGCCGCACGGCTTTGACAGCGTTATTACTAAACACAGGATTGTTTATTGTGGTGGGGGTCTATCTAGTTCAACAAACTTCTGAGCTCTAATGTTACATTGTAATTTAGAACTTGCTGAGTTTTGAGTAACTGAGTAACTTGTTGCTTATAAAAATTACTCCTGGACCTTACGGTTGGTAACTGGATGAAACAGACTGGGCAGGAGAAACGCTAGCACTTCCAGTGTTTCTAAAGCTTCCTCCAGAGTTACGACTCTTACATAAGTTTACACCTGATAACACAGTGGACATCACTGAAGCCCTGTTTTCTGGATCTGTTTCGTGCCAGAAATTAAACAGGATCTGCTAAGTCTTTTCTTGTTTGTCACCAGAATGAAAATATTTAAAAGAGCAGCCCTAAAAAAACCACTTGTGCCTGATGAACATTGATTTTTTTTTTTTTTTAGTTTCTTCAATATACATTGATCATGTATCAGTCTTTTTTTATTTTGGTCAGATAAATTTAGATACATAATGGAAGCCTCTTCCTTGATTCAACTCCACTATGATGCCTACATGATTGTATAGTAAGGAAAAAGAAAGAAAGAATGCCAGCAGGCCTAGAAAATGTTTGTTGTTGATTATCGTGTCAGCCACGCAGACAGTGCACATTTCTGCCCCCCCCCCCCCCCCACACACACACCTGGGAGGCATATTGTCTGGTCTGTTCTTTACCTAGTTCCAATACTTCAGAATTTCCAGTTGTAGCATAGTTTATTTATTTCACCTCACTGCTCATTAGCACTTCTTATAGAAGGTGGCCAAGGGAAATAAAAAGAAGTAAAACTGTTTTCAGTTCAGTTCCTGACAGCTCTGGGAGAAATGGGGGAAGCACGAAGACTATGAGACAGACTAGGGCAGTTGATTCTCAAGCCCCCAGGCAATACCATTAGCCTATGTTTTCATCTCACACATTAGGTCTAAATTAGTGTAATATCTTGCTTTATTATAAGGTTTAGTGCAAAACTTTACAGTGTTGCATTTGCAATTTCAGTAAATTAAAATCAGGAAAAAATGTAAATGTGCTGTGCCCTTCTATGACCAGGCATTTGTGGATTACTTTTCATCATCAGCCTTCGTTTTCTCAGTATGTCGAAGGGAACAGGAAGCTTGTGAAGATGGTGTGGAGGGGGTCAGTTTGGAGACCATGGCACTCCCCAGGGTAAAGGAAGCAGCAGAAATATCTTTGTATTATGAAATTAGACCCTGACCGAAAACCTTGTTGCCACATAAGGTAAATAAATGTAGAATAAATGTAATTCTACAAAATAGTAAGATGATGGGGAGCTATTTTACCCCAGTCTTTTTGACTGGGGTAAATAAAGGACATTTCAGATTCTTTAATGAACTTTTATTTATTCTCTCCCAATAAGTTTAACAGCCTGAGGAAATAGAAAGCTATGAAGCTACTCACATTCTTTATTGTTAATACAGATGATAGGAAAGAAAAGCCAGGTCGGTAATCCAAATCCTATCTTGCGTACTTAAGTGCTCAAGAATTCACTTTCCTTGATAATGTATTCTGAATACAGAAGAATGACTTTTGTATATTAATAACTTAGTTTTAAGAATGGAATAAAATTTGGAAATAGAATAGACTACTGTCCATTAATAGTATAAATATTAGGATGGGCAAAAGTAGGTTTACAATAATTCACCTGGAAAGTAAATAATACAATAATAAATACACAGAAATAAACTGTGTCTCATGTACGCACAATGTAAACCTAGTTTTGCCTACCCTTGTGTTATAGCACACATGAATTGGTAACATGTCTTTCAAAAGCTAGATGATCTCAGCTACATTTTGATTACATTGTCCATAGCTGAAGTTTTTTAAAACAAGTATAGTATTTACTAAAAGTGTTTGGCATGTTATGCTTCCAAAAATGGCTGTTTTGAAATACCAAGTAACCAGTTACTTTGTGATGACTTTGTATAGAACTTGATGTATATGAGTCAGAATTATTCTGCACTGATTCTGTACATTGTAACTTTGAACACTTATGAGGAAAACTGTTGATGTATTTTGATTAGTTAAGTGTAAATTTGTTTGCATATTTGAATTCTAATCTTAGTTTAGGAAGTCTAAAGGTAGCCATTTTTGTAAGTTAATACGCTATTTTTTTTAATGTTATCTTGGTTTTTAGTATTTGTATAGTAGTAAGGTTACTAGTAAAAGATTTATACACAAAGCATAGAACTATTAACTGTTCAAAAGCCTAACTGATAGGCATGTTTTATATTTCATATTGCACTTGTTTTGTTTCATATTGGACTTTTTACATCTCTTTTTTAAGAAAAAAAGACACACTTGTTTTTTTTTTTAGCATAAACCTCTACATTGGAAAACATAACCATGTTCATATGGTTAGCAAAACACACATTGCCACCAAAGCTAAGCGGAAATGTGAAATACCTCCAGTCATCTGTGCCAATGAACTCTTCTTAGCATACTGGGATTAAAGCAAAAATAACTTTTCAGTATTTTCCATTTAGGACTTATACTAAATATGTAAATCCTCAAAACTTACATTCTGTACCCTAATTTTTCTTTGAAAGTATATAAAACTTGCAGCACAGTTATATTCTATTTCATCTGATTGCTGGAATGATGTTCTCTGATTTGGAGCAGGGGGGGCAAAAGTTAGTATACCCAATAATGATCTTTCAGTAAGTAGTTGAGGTAATCATTTGAAGTAGCCTTACTTTGGATTCATTCTGTGATGTGAACCTTTAAATCTGTCGCACGGACCGTCTCTAGTGCAGGCGTCTTGGTCCTGTAATGACAGTTTGTAGACTTTGCTTTCTCCATGTGCCCATCGGCCCTTCGCACTGTCACGTGCTCCACTGGGGAAAAGCGTCCACTGGAGCCTAATGCAGTGGAGTGAGGTAAACATTTTAAAATGCATATCTTAAAGGAAAATATTTAAAAAATCAAGGTGTTAATGCTAAAGTGTTAATGTTGGTGCAGTGTTGTACTCTTGAGAGAAAAGTAGAAGTATGATAGACTCAAAAACTGTGATTTTTACCTGGTTAAAATTATTTAATTTCTCCCCTATACAAATTCTCAAAGGGAATTTTAGTTTCTCATATTATAGTACTTCCCCTAATTTAATGTCACTTACCATTTCTCTGCTTCATAACGTCGGTGCAGAGGCAGCTGAGAAAGCCAAATATGAAAATATTTAGCATTGATTTAGTGACAGTTTATCCAATCATCTGGTGTGGACTCTGGATATTAGTAAAAAGATGATGTACAAGACCTAAAAATTAAGTGAACTTGGTTTTTTGGAATGAGTTTGTCCTTTGTGTTGAATAATTTTATCCTAAGTAGGTGATACCTGTATTTAACATAACCATGCTTCCTACATAATCAAATATATATTTATTTGAATATTGGTAGAAATAACCTTCTCTTCCGCTGTGAAGGAGAGAAAACTCCAATTTTTATTGTATATAAATTAGCAAATTGTATTGTGTACTTACATTTTTTAAAATACAAAAATGACTTAAATATATTATTTTAAAGTGGTTGTATTGCAGTTTTTTCAACTTATGACTAACTAAATGTAGCAATGTACCCACCCATGAGAAACCAGACCAAAATTGAATGCATATTATCACTGTGACCTTGAACTTATAGTCTTTTTGGGATAAAATAGACTGTGCCTTAAAATGATGAAGGAATGCCCTACAATTTTATAACTGTGTATTTTATTATTGGTGGTCTTCCCAACTTGGCCCCAACTCCTTTTTTTATTTTTTTGAGGTTGGTGAAGTAAACATTTTAAATAAAAGTATTTCCCTTAGTATTTGCAGAACTTTTGCTCTAGAGGCAGCTCTTAACTTTCAGAGTTCTCGTTTCAAATTAAAATTGACTTATACTTTATAGATACAGAAGTTTATGTATGGCAAAAGCTTATGAAAATACTTTTTAAGAAGATAGTGGTGGCACTTCTGTTCTGAATTTATTATACAAAGAAAGATTAATCTTAATCTTCAGTGTAATTTTTTGTCTTTTTAATAAATATCAAGACCAATTCTTCCCTAAGCCCTGGACTTTTTTCCCCTCAGATTATTGAGGTTTATATTTAGGTGTAAAATAAAGTAATTTTACTGACTAATGACTTTTCAGTAAACTAAAATTCATGTAGTATATTTTTAAATATTATTTCCCCCTTTTCTGTTTTTCTTCCCTAATTATTTTTAAGACTTGAGAGAACTGGCTCCAGTTTTGCTTGTTTCTCTAATGTAAAGACTTGCATTTTTACAATGCTTACTTAAAATTATGGATATAATTTCTATTGAAACAAATTATTGCATTCATAGGATGTTCATGGTCTCTGCTAAAAGAAGCCCAGATCTCTTGTAATTTGTTGTATTTTTGTATTTTAGTTTTGAATGTAAACATAACACATTTCTTTCTTCCCACTTTGTGTTCACTGCCTTCCCATAAAGACATAAATACAGGTTTCTCTAAAAGTATGCAGAAAGACAACAAGTCTTTCTTTACAGCATAGTCCAGCTGAGTTGGAAGCAGTGTGGGCGAGGGTATGTAATCAAATAATGGCTGTTAACCTGCATCAGTTTTTGTATTACAGTTAAAAGTTTATAGAAGATAAACTGTTATGCCGAGATAGTCTCAGTGTTCATTTATTTGCAAATTGATAATTTTGTTCTCATCTAGAAAATGCAGCGAATAGTAACAATATTTAAGTACAAAGAAAATTGTCCTATAGTATATACTGAAAAATATTGTCACCTTGCAGCTCTTTCATTTAAACATGCATGATCTTTTCCAGCTTTGTACAGTATATGGGGTACTAAGTATACTTATGTGTAATTTTCTGTGTATTTTTGGTATGGTGTATAATTAACATTATGACATTAACTGGTTGTAATTCACAAAATGCAGTTTATGGTACTCTGTAGAGTGTGGTGAATGTTTTTATCTGTGTTTTCAACATTATGGTGTGGGGTTTAACAGGTGAATATTTGCCCTAAGTCTCTGCTCAGGTATTAATGTGTAGCAATTTTTGGTGCTTTCTCTCCAACCTGTCATAATCTGGTATTCTGAATGTTCGACAATAAATCTGGTGAACAAGAACATTTGTGCAGAGATTGCTTACCACTTCACCTACACTCCGTAATACCATCTCTCTCTCTCTCACACACACACACACAACCTGAAAACTGATTATCTCCTGTCCAGCATTTCAGAAATTTGAATGCCTATGTGTGGGATTCGAAAAACATGATATATCACAGGTAAATATTGGCCACAAGGTAAACTTAGTATTTCCCACTTTGGTATTTTGTAGTTCCCCACATGCATTTGTATGGACATTTCGTGGTTCACATCCAGTTTTAAGGAATTACATAGTCATATTTCTGCCAGAGACCACACTCTCCGCTCTCCCTACACTAACTCAATATATTATATATTCCTGGGCACCCGTTTTTCCAAATTCCATGAGAACGGGAATGATTTAACATGGTTTGTAAAGATTTCCAGTTCCCCCAAAACTGCTGAATTTGACTGAAAGGAAGAGACCTGGGATTCTGCTTTAACAAGTGCCCCAGATAGTAAGTCTCCAACGTTGCTTCAGTCAATAAAACTTAACTTGGCAGGGTTCCTAGAAAGACTGTCCTTAGAATTACAAGGTGCCAGAAGAGACACTGCATAGTTTAAGAAGCCAGCATAGACGTAAACTTTATTAGAATGAATAAGAGGAGTGAAAAGAGGGATGGGGGGCTAGGACATCCTTTGAGGATGACTGGAAGTTATATGTTGACTGGAAGTTTTTTTTCCTAAACTGTGTTAACCAGGATCTCTCAATATGTGAACATATATGTATATTATGTACTAACATTATGTATATTTTAAATATAACCCCCAAAGTAAGATTTTAAAGATGGGAATTACACAGCTAGAAGCTTTAATATTTTACTTGAATACTTAAAGAATTATCTCAAACCAATAGCCAGAGGGGAGAGGGGAGGGGACAATTGGAGGAAGGGTTTTCAGGAACTACTATAAAGGACACATGGACAAAACCAAGGGGGAGAGTGGAAGCAAGGGAGGGAGGTGGGTTTGGCTGGGGTGAGGGGGAGTGGTGGGGGGTGGGGGAATGCAGACAACTGTAATTGAACAATAAAGTAATTTTTAAAAAAAAAGTCTTGAAGCCACCCCAGTATTATTGGCCACTTGAGTATACAGCATGAAAGCTTCATAGGCCTTTCCAAAAACCCTTTGTTTTTCTCCCTTTTTTCAATCCCCACTTCTTCCCTCCCTTCCCATAATACACATTTTTTTATTGCTGCATAGCAAATTACAAATTAACAGCTTCAAACAAGACCTCAAAGTCTGGGTACAGACCAACTGGGTTTCCTGCTCAGAATCACACTTTGGAAATCAAGGTGCCACCCAGGTCTACTGTCCTGAGACTCGTTTGGGCTGTTGTGGGCGAAGGTTCCTGTTTTCTTACTGGCTGTTGACCAGGGGGCTCTGCCCTTCGGGCCTCCCATGCTGTTCTTTGCTCTGTGGCCCTCCACAAAGTGGCTGTGTGCTCCTTCCAGACCAGCAGAATTCTCCCAGTTTGAATCTCTTAAAACTTACTTTGTCTCTGACCTTTTGACCCAGATTTAGAGGGCTCACATCAGTAGCTGAGATCCACTAAGATACTTTCCCTTTTGCTTAAGGTCAATCTTAATCACAGCTGCGAGACTCTTTTTGCCATGGGAGGTCACAGGCACGTTCCCATCGTACTCACAAGCTCAACCCACACTCCAGGGGCATGGATGGTACAAGGTGTGTACACTGGAGGGTGAGAGTCTTGGGGGCCATTCTAGAAGTCTGCTTGCCATGTATATCAGGGGTACACAGTCCTTTTAATATTTGCTGTATTACTGACATTTTATTCATAGTTTTAATTGAAAGAACTGCTAAATACAAAATGTTTCAGGGAAAGAAAAGCCCCTAAATTCTTTGATTGAATTTTTAAAAAAACACCTTACAGGGGAAGGAAACAATATCCCTTCCCTGGGTTGTTTGGCATGTGTGTGTGAACTTTATTCATTTAGAGATAGTTTTGTTGTGTCTTGTTGGTTTTGAATAGTCAGAACTTGGATATGGCTGAATTCAAGAAAAAATAGACCAGCTTGCCTTACCAAATGAGTGAAAGCATCTTACTATACTTAATAGATACAATTTTATATTGGGAATAGGTCAAGAATAATTACTCTAACTCAAAAATAGCTATATAAAGTCAAATTGAGCTTTTAAAAATGTTTCTAGTGATTTGCTTTTCTCTTGAATATGTTTAGAGGAAGTCACCTTTCATAGACTTTCTAGGTGAGCTTAAATCATATATTGTGCAAATAAAAGCTTCAGGATTTATAGAGCTATATGTTCACCTGAATATTCACACTGATAAATTAGCTCATCCTTCAGTATCAAATAGTTCTATAAGGTATGTTCATATTAACACATGCCAACAAAAAGGACTCATTCACCATGCTTTTTATGTTTACTATTTGTGCCATTCTTTATTTTGATTTTCATTTAAAATTATTTTTTATTTTTAATTTATTGGGATGACATTGGTTAATAAAGTTATATAAGTTTCAGGCATACAATTCTATAATATACATCATCTGTGTATTGTATTGTGTGTTCGCCACCCCAAGTCATCTCCCATCACCATTTGTCCCCCCTTTACCCACTTCTACCTCAACTCACCCTCCTTTCCCTCTAGCAATCACCATGTGTTTTTTTAGTTTTTCTTTGTTTAATCCCTTCACCTTTTTCACCCAGCCCCAAATCCCCCTCCCCTCTGACAGCTGTCTGTCTGTTCTCCGTATCCATGAGTCTGTTTCTATTTTGTATGTTAAACTATTTTGTTCATTAGATTCCACATATAAGTCAAATCACATGGTATGTGTCTTTTTCTGACTGGCTTATTTCACTCAGCATAATATTCTCCAGGTCCAGGGGTTGGGCAAAGCAGCACCTGACAGACTTGTTGGTCTCACATTTGCCTGCAGAGAAAATGGGCTTGGGAGGGGAGCAACTGGGAGCAAGACAGACTGTGCAACCCAGGGTTCCAGTGCAGGGAAAAGAAAGCCTCAAAAGCCCTGGCTATGAAGGCCAGTGGGGGATGTGGCAGCAAGAAAGACTCCCAGCCTCACAGGAGAGTGCATTAGAGAGAACCAAGGAGTCCTAGAACTTGCACAGACCCACCCAAAGTGACTGAAAGCCCACAGAGAACCCAGCAAGTGGCATTGTTTCCTCTCAGATCCCTCCCCCACATACAGCACCACAATGCAGTGATGTGAATTGCCCCGCCCTGCCTGGTGAATTTCTAAGGCTCTGCCCCTTACAAGAAACAGGTGTGCCAAGGAAAAACTATGACCCAAATGAAAGAACCCAAAGCTCCAAAAATAGTGCTTAGCAGTGAAGAGGTAGCCAACCTATCAGATGCACAGTTCAAAACACTGGTAATCAGGATGATCACAGAAATGGTTGAGTATGGTTGCAAAATAGAGGAAAAAGTGAAATGCGCAAACTATGCAACGTGAAATAAAGGCATACAGAGAACCAAGAGTAAAAGGAGGAAACTGGGACTCAAATCAATGATTTGGAGCAGAGGGAAGAAAGAAATTGAATTGAATCAACATTCAATCAGAACAAAATGAAGAAACAAGAATTTTTAAAAATGAGGGGAGGCTTAGGAACCTCGAGAACAACTTTAAATGTTCCAACATCTGAATGATAGGGGTGCCAGAAGGAGAAGAGGGAGAGCAAGAAATTGAAAACTTATTTGAACAAATAATAAAGGAGTACTTCCCCAATCTGGCAAAGGAAATAGACTTCCAGGAAGTCCATGAAGCTCAGAGAGTCCCAAAGAAGTTAGACCCAAGGAGGAACACACCAAGGCACATCAGAATTACATTAGCCAAGATTAAACAGGAGGGAATCAAAAGCAGCAAGAGATAAGGAGACAGTAACCTACAAAGAAATTCCCAGCAGACTGTCAGCTGATGTCTCAAAAGAGACCTTGCAGGCAAGAAGGGGCTGGAAAGAAGTATTCCAAGTCATGAATGTCATGTCATGACATGTCATGTTAGGCAAGGACCTAACATCCAAGATTACTCTATCCAGCAAAGCGTTTATTTAGAATGGAAGGGCAGATAAAGTGCTTCTCAGATAAGGTCAAGTTAAAGGAGTTCATTATCACCAAGCCCTTATTTTATGAAATGTTAAAGGGACTTATCTAAGAAAAAGAAGATTAAAAAAATGTGTAGTAAAATGACAGCAAACTCACAATTATTAACAACCACACCTAAAACAAAAACAAAAACAAACTAAGCAAACAACTAGAACAGGAACAGAACCACAGAAATGGAGATCACATGGAGGACTAGCAACAGAGGAGTGGAAGGAGGAGAGAGGGGGAAAAGGCACAGAGAATAAGTAGCATGGATGATAGGTAGAAAATAGATGGGGGTGGGGCAAGAATAGTATGGGGAATGTAGAAACTAAAGAATTTGACACATGGACATGAACTAAAGGGGGGGAATGTGGGCGGGAGAGGGTGTGCAGGGTGGAAGGGAATGAAGGGGGGAAATGGGACAACTGTAATAGCATAATCAACAAAATATATTTAAAAATATGAACAGTAAAATGACAAATTCACACCTATCAACAACTAAACTTAAACAAGGAAAAAAAACCAACCAGAACAGGAATGGAATCACAGAAATGGGGATCACATTGAGAGTAATCAGTGGGGAAAAGAAGAGAAGTGGGGAGAATGGGGGGAAAGGTAGAGGGAATAAGAAGCATAAATGGTAGGCAGAAAATAGGAGGATGTTAAGAATAGTATAGGAAATGGAGAAACCAAAGGACTTACATGAACCACCCATGGACATAAACTAAGAGGTGGGGGAATGCTGGTGGGAGGGGGGTGCAGGGCAGAGGGGAATAAAGGGGAGAAAAAAAATAGGAGAACTATAATAACATAATCAATGAAATATACTTTAATTTTAAAAAATACTCTCCAGGACCATTCATGCTGTTGCAAAAGGTAAGGTTTCCTCTTTTTTTATGGCTAGGTAGCATTCCACTGTGTAAATGTACCACAGCTTTTTATCCACTCATCTACTGATGGACACTCGGTCTGCTTCCAGATCTTGGCTATTGTAAATAACACTGCTGTGAACATAGGGGTACATACATTGTTTGGAAATAATGTTTCAGGTTCAGATATATTCCTAGAAGGGGAACGGTTGGATCATAAGACAGTTCCATTTTTAATTCTTTGAGGTAACTCCATACTGCTTCCCTCAGTGGCTGCAGCAGTCTGCATTCCCACCAACAGTGCACTAGGGTGCCCTTCTCTCCACATTCTTGTCAGCACTTGTTGTTTGTTGAGGACAGCCATTCTGACAGAGGTACACGTTCCTAATTTGAAATGCAACTCTGTACTTGGTTTTTCTAAAAATGGTCAACCTCCCTGGCCAGATGGCTCAGATGGCTGGAGCCTCATCCCGTACACCAAAAGGTTGAGGGTTCCATCCCTGGTCAGGGCATATACCTGGGTTATGGGTTTGCTCCCCGGTTGGGGTACACACAGGAGACAACCGATTGATGTTTCTCTCTCAAATCAACCTCCCTCTCTCTCTCTCTCTCAAATCAATAAACAATCCTTGGGTGAGGATTTAAAGGAAAATACCAGACCATATACCACCACCAATACCATACTGTGGGGTTGGTACCGACTGCCTTGTCACCCATCCTGCCTCCTTTCAGCAGCCACTCACTAGCTACCTGCTGCACCGGAACCCGGGGCCAGACACACCCACATTTAGTTTCTCGTCTTGTTCTCCATAAAAACCCACTGGGAGGTTCTTATCTTCATATTACAAGAAAGAAAACAGTCTCAGAGAAATTAAGCAATTTGTCTTTAGTAGAATTCAAACCATATTGTATAAGAAATAGAATTCTTTCACTAAATACCTGTAATATGTAATAATCAATATTAGTTCACTTTGCATCAAAGTCTTCTCTGATCATTTTCCTCTTGCCTTGAAGAAAATATTCCTAATGATCTGCCCATGGCCTTCCTTCTTCCCCCCGTACTTTCCCTTAGAGATTTTATCTAACTCTGTGACTTCGATTTTATATTCTTTTGCTTCGCAGTCCGGCATTCAACCCACTGAGCCACACCAGCCAGAACACAATTTTATATTCTTGATGGATGATTCACCACACCAGGCAGACTTGCTCCCCCAGCTCCATATCTAAGTATCTCTGAATCGGGGGCAATACATTTAGCCTCCCTGAGATTGTATCCTCACCCATAGATTATGGCTAGTAACATTAATTCACAAACCTGGGGTGAGGATTAAATGAAAGAACAGACCAAATGCACCCAACACATAGTAGGTGCTCAAGAAATGATGGGTGCTTTCTTCTTAACTCACCAATGTCTAGTTTTCTCCAAACTAGACAAACTTAGTTTCAACACACTGTTGAAATTTAATTTTATAATTTCTCTCCCTAAGTAACAACTCTTTTTAGTTTCCAAATTTCTATTAAATCCTCTTAATTACCCAAGTTAAAAACCCATTCATTTTGATAATTTCTCCCTTGCCTACTACATTCGATTAGTTATTAAGCCCTAAAGAATCTAGCACTTCAAGGTAATCTTTGCATTGGCTCACTCCTTTCAGCACCCCACCCCCAGTCCAATCCCGTCCCGACTCATCACGTCCAATTTCTCAACCCTATCGTTTTTCTATGATTGCATTTATTCAGCAAGAGGATGCTGTAGGTAATTTTTCTTTTTTCCCATGAAACACATGCAATCCTATAGCTCTATTTTGAGAGAGTATTATGAAAAACCATGCCACTATTTAAAACTTGCCAAGATTCTTGAGGTTCTCAGAAGAAATAGAAGGTGTAGGTCATAGGGAGCAATTTTGTCCCTTGCAATAGAATTCTCTGTTCCAAAAAAATCCTGTTAATTTCAAAAGCTGATCTCTCCAACAGAGCATTCTATTAAGTGGGATCATCGTCATCACATTCCCAGCTGCCGTGTATGATACACCTTCTCTTAAGAGTGAGAAAGGAGAAAGCCACTTTGCTGTTTGGAAGTGCCTTGTGTATTTTATAAAATCCCCATAAGATGGTCAGTGGCTGCTATATTTATAAGACAAATTGTTCATCACTGATCAAGTCTGAAGATGTGATTCTGAAGGGTATTTGTGCTGTGGTTGAAAATGGAATCATTATTTTTGAACTCCCCTTGCTCACGTCAATGACTCCATCTGCAGCCAATCCACTGGTTATAAGGAGCCACACATCCCTCTATGGACTGCAGGCAGGGTAACCAAGCAGGGCCAGCCCCAGCCAAACTCCTGGTAAGCTTTATTAGCTCCTTCGATGTGTTTTGCTTCCATTTCACACCTTGGGTTGGGAGACACCCTTTACTTACACTGGTGTGGCGTGCGTTTGTCTAAGACATGTGTGTACAGTGTGCTCCTCAGTTTGGGGTGTTTCTTTTTCTTCTTTTTTTTTCTGAGACTGCTCTCTTTTTTCAACATTTAGTATTACTTTATATTAACTTTAGGCATACGGCATAGCAGTTAGACAGTTACATAATTTAGAAAGTGGTCCCCCTGATAATTGAAGCACCCACCTGGCACCATACAGAGTTATTACAATATCATTGTTGAGACTGCTGTCTTATTGAATTACTTACTGAGTAATTTAAGATTGATTTTGAGTGGTTTTGTTTAAGAATTTTACTTTCTTTGGGGATAACAGTGCATTTTGAAGGTATACTCAGATTTGGTAAGTTGTATTCATAATTACTTTGCTTATTGTATAATGCTGTCATTATCATGGGCTCCTTTAAGCTAGTCAACTGGATTTTGGAGGTCTTATTTGCAAATGAATCTGGAAAAAAACAAGGCTGCAAAATTCAGGTGAACCAAAATACTATTTCTTCTTCCTTGTCTCCCTTTAAGAGTATTTCCTCTTTTCTATTCTACGCTTTCCTCTCCTTCCCCCTTCCTCTCCTCCCCTCCCCCTCTCCTCCCCTCCCCTCCCCCTCTCCCTCCCTCTTCTGTTCTCCCTGTCTCCCTCAGCTGTGACTATTGCCACTGCCCTCATCCATCCTTTCAGTCAGCTTCATTCCACCATGCCCAAACCATTCCTGCTGCTGTGTGTGGCCCTGGAGCTACTCGGGCCTATCCATGGAGACACACTGAGAAACAAAGAGCAGTGGAAGCCACTCAAGAACCCCAGAAACCGAGGTCTGGTGAGAACCTCCACTGGGACACGCTGGGCTGCGGGTGTGATCGATGCCTGGAGGGATTCTGTGCGCACTGCATCTGCTAAGGCACCGTGAAGAGATGGCTCCCAAGGGCAGAGAAGATGCCCCAGCGGGACCAGGCCAGAGTTTCGCTAGCCTTGTAGCTGGCATCCTGTGGTTCCTCTGGTCAATTTACATTTGCCTCTGTAAGGAGAAACAAGTTTATATTTGGAAATGATCATACACACAGAGCACATTACATTTGTAAATGATCTTTTATATACGTTGATGTGAAATATAACAATATGGGATTAAAACAATCAAATAGCCCTTTGCACAGCTGCTGTCCATTTATTCATTTGCCAAAGGAAAGCTGAAAAGTCCATTCTGAATAAAAACTATTTCAGCAGACGGCAACTGGGGTCCTATTTTCAGTCAGAGAGGAGGTGCCAAGCTCTGATCACTGTGGAGTTCAACTTAATCTCTGCCACGGTGTCCAGACATGGTTTACAGCAAATCTCTGAGGGGTGCTGTGAAATAAGCGGTGTTTCTCTCTCAGTTCCGTCAAGAACAGTGAATGATCTCTCGTGGGGTCGAAATGTCAGAATGGAGGCAGCATGGAGAACAGGGGAGGTGGGGGTTGGGGAGTAGCCAAAATTGTACTTCTCTTTCTGAGTTTTCCACTTCCAGCCTGTTAGATAAGCCCTAAATGTAAGGGGAAAAAATATTCATCTTTGAGTATTTTGGGTATTTAATTTATATATGGCAATTTAACATTTTCTTTCTCTCTTTAGTTTTTTAGAACCCTTCAGAAATATCTTAAGGGAAGAGGTCTTGATCTCGAGAGGTTTGCAAGTACTTTGTCCCTGAACGAAGAAGCCAGACCTCTCTCTTTACAGTCAGACCTCGTCGCCTCTGCACTTGCCGATTACGAAGAGCAGAAAACTCCTTTCCCAATTCCCTCGATGGCTGAATGTGTCTTCTGAGAGCAGGTACACAGTGTCCCTTTCCTCTCCTACATGCGGCTCAGTCATGAAGAGATTCTGAACGTATTCTTCAGGAAATAATTTTATTTTCTCATAGAAGTAAGTGCTTACTTTAGAAGAAACTCATCACTGGTAATATTTGGATTTGGTGCAGGTACTTCATGTCTGGTTTTAAAAAGAAATGATAATTATGTCCTGACCAGTGTGGCTCAGTTGGTTGGGCATCATCCCCCAAAGCAAAAGTTTGCCAATTCAATTCCTGGTCAGGGCACGTGCCTGGGTTGTGGGTTTGGTCCCCCACTGGGGCCCATATGAGAGGCAACCAATTAATGTTTCTCTCTCATATCAATGTTTTTCTTCCTCTTTTTCTCCCTCCCTCCCCCTCTCTCTAAAGATAGATAAAATCTTAAAAAAAAAAAAGAAATGACAGTTATGACTTTTTAGGCATAGTTTTCTGGGAAAAGATATATTAAAACAGAATTATCATTCTTAATAGAATTATTACATTTAATAGAATACCACACTTTTACCTATATCTTTTTTTCAGACCATGTCATGTAGCTAAGTTGTGTGAAAAATTGTATATAAAGAAATATGTCAAATTGTGTACTTGGATTAAATAGAAAGTAAAGTTAAAAGAATGGTTCTTTTTAGAAAAAAAGTAATAAGTATGTATTTGAACTTGAACTGCCTCACCTAGAAAAAAAAAAAGGAAAATATTAAAGATGGATTTTTCTCATAGGAAAAAAAAGCTAGAAATTTATTTAAGGTTTGAATTCTATTGTTCATATTACTTTAGCATTCCTACAAAATAAATACCGGCCACTTTTTAAAAAATACAGTATGGTGCATTCTGAGAAAATACATTACAATTCTAGTCTATTAGCTTTTTGTTCAGAATAATGAGGAGAACTGAATCATAATTAAAATCCATTCCTATTCTTCCACAGGGGTAGGAATGCTATTGTGAGGAGGATACCGTGATTGCTCTATATTGTACATGTGAAAGGATTTTGATTAGCAGTTCTTTTAAATGAAGTAATTAAAAAAAATAGTGATGGGGTTAAGAGGTGGAGCAATAGAGCAAAAAAGAAAAAGGACTCACAGACGTGGACAACAGTGTGGTGACTACAGGGGGGAGGTGGGTATAAGGGGGATAAATAGTAATGGGAAAAATGTAATTTAAAAAGTGAAAAAAATAATGTTATTCTAAAGAGAAGACGCAACTTGCCACGTGGCAGATGCACTTGACAACTCTCCTACATGACAAAATAAAATAAAACCAACAGATGTTAATGAAGCCTTAATTGTTTTTCATACTTAGGCCCTAGGCCTAAGGGCCACAGTACCTACTTGCGTGCAGGACAGTATTGCGTGCAGGTTGCTGGTAAGCCCGAGTTTCTCCATTTGTGAATCGCAGACACTCATCTCACAGAAAGTGTCAGAGAGTGTATCAAATATGTACTTTCAGGGGAGTGGGGAACAAGGTAATAATTAAATATTTATAAATATTTTCTCTATAATTTGATAATGATAAGCTCTCCTTTCCTAAGATCTCCATTAGAAAACAAAAACAAAGAGCGTTTTCGCCAAAACGTGTTGGTCTTCGAGTCTTTCTGTTCATCGTATGGTCTTCAGTTTCTGTTTCATTAGAGCCTCCTCTTGTCCTTTCAGGTGGCGGGCTGTGGGGACACTACAGATGAAGCCTCTCGTTAGAGAAATTCAATCACGGCCATTGCTAAACACCCCCCCCCTTGTCAATTTTTTAATGCTTCTATTCCAAATTTACATATAAATAGCTTGACTTCGGGACATAAGCAACTTATGTGCATTTTTTTGGTGTTCTTTCCACTCTATAACTGTAAGTATCAGTTTAGAACACTGCATGTATTTGCAAGAGTTACAAAAACATCATAAAGTCAAGAGAAATTACATTTCCTTTATACATATATATTACTTTTTATCAATCAATACTTTCATTTGGAAAAGATATTGCTCATTTTTACTTTAATTTATTATATGTCCTAGGGATTGGAGTTTAAATTTAGTCTTTCTCCTAGAGAGAGAAGATGCACTGGCACTTTCAGCAGATGCTGTTGAAAGGCCTCCCAGTCTTAGTGTCATACCTAAGAAGATACATGATAACTATCCACACTTAGGTTGAAATGGAAAGTAAAGAGACTTGGGATTCTCAAAGTGGTGGGGGTCCCTGGGAGTGTTCTCTTTCACCGTGTTCAGAGGAGACATTGTGCTGCGTTGACCATCCTGGCCACGCTTCAGCTCTGGCTCTCCTGCATGAGACTCTGCAAAAGGAGAGGGTAGGGACTGGTGCAGGTGGCAACCAGCCCTCCTCCGTCCCTCCTGCTTGGGCCGAACTGCGCTGTTTCTCATATTCTCATTTGGAATAACGACTTTTTATCGTTGTGGAGAGCTGCAGCCTTTTCCCTGTGGTTCCTGCAAAAGGAACATGGTACTAGAAGCAAACGTCAGTGTCCTCATAACACTAGTCTGTACATTCCAGGTGAGTTTTCTGTGGCTCTTTCTGGTGTGTGTGTGGATGACTGATACTGAAGATCATGAGTAACATATTTATGCAGGAACAGATTCTGTGTCTGGTTTAATATGTTCTGTTGGAATTAGTTGTGTATGAGTCCGTTTTCCCTGGAGGGTTGGGAGGTCTTTGTAAGCCATTTTTATGTCTCTAGCACCTAGCACAATGCCTGCCATGTACCAAGTGTTCAATAAATACTTATTGAGTTGAAATAAATGTGTGCTGTTCTGCTATTTTCACACAGTAATAAAAGCTGATTCTAGTTAATGTCAATAATAGTTTCTTACCACTTAAAATACATAAGGAATTATTGATGAGCTATTCCTTGTAAAGAATATAGCCTATTCAGATACATGGTGGCGTGGTAGGGAGTGTTTCACCTTTTCCAGTTCCACTGGAGTACCAGTGACTAGTTTTCTCTTTCCTCTCACTGCCCCTGCTCTGGGCACCGATACTTCCACGAAGGAAACGCTTACCAGTTCGGGGCCTTTGAAAAGAAAGGGCATCCACATGGAAGTTTTAGCTATGTGCTTGCAAAGTCTTGGAGCAGGAGCATGCATCCTTCTGGAAAATTCCTCACAATTGGCACATAGGTATTGATGATAGGATTGCTCTCCACACTGACTAGTTTCTTAAAGGCGATGCTGTTTGGCAGTGAGGGCAGGTCAAGTCATCACTGTGTGTGACCATTTAGCGCCCTTGGTCCCCAGACATTCTGTTAGTAGTTTCCCCGCCACTATTATTTTCACAACCAAAACCTCCCTATGCATATTTCTAAAAGCCCACTGGGGAAGTGATTTTGTTCTTGGTTGAGAACCATTGCTAGGAAAACAGCAGAAGTGTAGTGTTTCCTCCAATGGAAATAAATATTCTGCAGGTGATCCAGGCTTTCCAGGGGTCCATGGGTACTTCCCTACACAGCTCTTTGACAGTCTCTCAACACTGACTCTCTTCCTCTTTGATGAGCACCCTACTCCTGGTCCCCAGGACATGGCCTATTGTCCCGTCCCAGACGAGGGAGGGAAAGACCACTAAGGGTGTGAGGTTTTGCCTTACTTGGAAGCTACATACTATCCTTCTAAAGTTTCACAGATCTTGGCAGACACCTGAGACTCCCAGGTCTGAAGCAGCAGATGTGATTACCCAGGTGTGGCAGGCAGCATGAGTTTTATATTCACCTTGCTTCTCCTCATCCCCCACCTATCGTGGGGCCATGGAAGTGGGTCCAGGTGTGCGCTCTGCACAAGTGGGTTTGTGCCACAACTGAGAAACCCTAAATTTAGGAAACCCCCACTCTTACAAGGGGACTACTAGCAAATAAGCTCAACCTTTGCTCCAGAGAGAAACATGATCTTAATTATACTGGCAGGAAAACAAATTTGCCCTCTGCCCCAGAGGGAGTCAATATCTTTATTTTTCAAAGATGTTTGCTTAAAAAAAAAAGAGCCCAGAATGAAAGCTCTTACAAGCGTTTACAGAAAAGTGAAAGAACCATAGAAATATCATCTCCCCAAGAAAGGCCAAACCCCATTCTGACAAGTGGAAAGAATGGAGACATTTCTTTCTTTGTACACTTAATTCTATTTTCATGTCACAAATTCCATGGTTTGCTTTCTTCAGGCATCCCATTTGATTCTAAAAAATTAGCCTGAAAGTGTAAAGTTTCTTCTTGCTATTTTCATTACTGCCATAACAATAGTACTTCATGTCAAGATGATGCGGATGCCTTCTGATTCTCCAGGGGACAAATCTCTTACAGGGAAGTACAGAACAGGAAAATGGAAAGATTTCAGTTTCAAGTTATATTGCTACATTCTGACCTGCAAAAGAAGGTTTCAAGACACAAAGGTGTTTTGTAGCAGGAAAGCTATCCTTGCACCTCCTGCTCCCTGCTCCCTACCTCTACAACATGAATTCCCATATTCCAGGCAGCCAACAATAAACAAGGGAGTCTAAACCAGCTTGGTTTTAGAAGAGCATTCTCCTTATCAGTCGATCACCTTTCCTCCTTTGATTCCCTTGTTTTCTTCTAGGACACTTAGTATGAGAAGTTTTGACTTTCTCTTGGAAACAGTTTCCCGATTGCCTGGAGAAATACAGGAGAGAATTTCCCAATAAGTGATTTCTGCGGATTACCTTAATCCAACCTACCCTCCTAGTTCCCCATATTCTACACCCTGCTAGAACCTCAAGGATTCTTCATCATGAGAAAGGGGACGAGTTTTAGCTGTGAGATATTTTTTCTCACCTGGCAGTCCCCCTCTGGCAGGCCCTGGCCACTCCTTTGTATCCTATTGTTTATCCTCATCGGGATTGTCAGGAAGAAGCACCAGTGGGCAAGTGGTAGGCTCCCTGTAACTTGTTTAGAATCTTAGTTGCACACTGAATTGCGCTTCCATACCTCAGCTCCCTTGCCCATTCCTAAGGCAAACTTTCAACTCTGTCCAAATAAATACATAAACTGTTTAACCCTTAAACTGTGTTTTAAGCACAGATTACTAAACTATACGGGAGAGTTCACAAAGATGCATCAGGTAGTGCTGTCCTCAAGATGTTCACAGCTAGTGGTGTCTCTAGAGTAAGAGAGCAGAAAAGGTTATAATACAAGGTAAAAATATCAACCAAAGGAGTGTGTAGGAGGTGAAGAATAGTTCCATGGAGGCAGGCAGCAGTTAATCATGTTAATCCCAAACCCAGGATTTGGAGTCAGATATATACCAGGCTTCAAATCCTGGCTTGACTACCAATTAGATATGGGACTTCTGACATTAGGAATAATAGCGACCATTTTTAAGAGTTATTTTGAGATACGTGTGCAAGGTGCATAGGATAGTAAGTGGACTGTAGAAAGCGGGCAACAGTGTACAGTAATCACACCAAGCATTTGACTGCTAAGAAAAGAAGGAAACGTGGGTGGGAATTAGAGGTGGAACTAAAGTCCAGATAAACTAATTTACAGACTGAAAAGGAGCCTGAGGAAAGGGTATGTTTGGGGATTTGTGGAGAATGAAAAAGTGATGGTGCCATTGAATGGAGGACATGAGATTTAGATTGTAAAAAAATGGAAGAGGACTTTAGGTCCGGTGTCAGGAGGAAATTGGAGAGTGGAACATGCTTGTGGCAGAGCAAATATCAAATTAACTAAACCAACATTCGAAAAGGAAATAAATTGGGAGCGAAAATCTTAATGAAGAGCTAAGGGAAACAATCTAGATTAAGAAAAATCTCTTTAAGGCGCTTCCCCGCCCCTCCCCATCCCCATCCCTAATAGTACGTAGGATCCCTGAGCCAGGCAGCAGGCGAGGGCGGGGCGCAGGAAGGCTCGGCCGGAAAAGACCTGTCTGCGCCATCCGGAAGGAGGCCGGGGCAGTCGCTGCGGCGGAACCCGAGCTCGGCGGCTGCGGCAGAGGTCGGGCTCATTTCCCGGTTGGACGCCGGGTCTTTGCTGTCGGCCCTGCGGCCTGGGGTTTAGTGTGGGAGGAGTTGATTTTTCAGTTTTCTCTCCGGGTTCGCTGAGCTGAATTCGACCCTGCAAACATGTCGGGTTTCAGCCCCGAGCTCATCGACTACCTGGAAGGGAAGATATCCTTTGAGGAGTTCGAAAGGCGGAGAGAAGAGAGAAAAACCCGCGAGAAGAAAGTGAGGACATGCTGGGCTAGAATGCTTCTCACTGTCTTGTTGCCCTAATACGCTTAGAGCCATGTGGGGACCCAGACGACCCCGTTCGCTGCGGTGGGGCGGGCCTTAAACACCCAGGAGCTTCTTTCCCTTCTTACCGGAACTCGGGTTCTGACGTCTCATTCCTGTGCCAAGCTCTTAAAAACATTTCAAAAAGCGTTTGTCTTGGTTGTAGTCTCTTCTCTTTTGTCTCTTGCCAAATTTACTAATTCTTAAATGTGGATAGCGTAACACTGGTAGGCTAAATAGGGAAGTGGGGGTAGAGTTTGGAGTCAGAGTATCTGGCTCTAGTCCTAGCTTTGCCTCTAGGTCTTTTTGTGACTTTGATTGGTCAGCTCACCTGTTCTTTACGTCTCAGTTTCTTTTTTTAAACTGAAGCATTTGAGCTCCCTCAATTTTGGGGGAGCCTCCCAGTGGTATGATATAACTTTTTTTATTTCCCACCATGTTCTGGTGTGATACAGTCTTACACACACACTCACACAACCCCTTGAATTTTCTTGTTTGATAACAAAGTCTGAACTCATGTATATTTTTCATACTTACGAAGAAATACCTGAATTTTCCAAATGTTCTCACTTGAAGTCCAAGGGAAAATAAAATTGCACCCTCTGAAATTAGCTGGTAGATCCTTTCCTAATTCATTCAACTAATAGTGCGCTATTTTCACTTAAAATGCTAGGGTGCAAGTGTAGATTAATTAAATACTCAATCTATATTGTTATTATTTTTTATAAATGACTGATTTGGACTGAAGAATGAGACCTAAGTACTCTGTAATACTTGACAATATTCAAATTTAGATTCTACATAATATATGTGTGGAGCGTTCAAGTTTTGTATAAATAGAAAGAAGCAAATGCTCTATTTTCTGCTGGAGAGAGCTAAATCCGCATTAGTTTTTGGAATCATTCATTAATTTCCAATCACAGAATCTTCAGGAAAAAGGAAAACTATCAGCTGAAGAAAATCCAAGTGACTCTGAAGTTCCATCATCATCAGGAATTGACTCCACCAAATCCCAGGACAAAGATGCCAATGAAGGTATGTTGAGATCACTTGCTACCTGAATTAAATGTTAAGAGTACCCAATAATTTAGTGGAAACATTTTTTTTAATTGCAGTGGCATTTTGTCGTGGATTTCCTGGTTTATTAAGAGCATAGTGTACAGTATGTAATAGGTGCTCAGTTAATATTTGTTGAGTTAATTGCATATGGTGAAGGTTAGTTTTATGGGTTCTTTTTGTGGAAAAGTGTTTCAAATTGGCATCACTATTTGTGTGGGAGCCTTTTTAGAATTATTTTTTAAATTGGTTCTCTCATTTGGTTGCTAAGTACTTCCAAACTATACTCCCCAAAATTGTAATGAGTTATACTTCTATGCAAAGTGGCTTCCAAAACACTGCTTTAGCTATAGGAGATAAGATAGGAATGTCAGAGTGGAAGCCCCTCACGCACGTCATAGGTATCTTGCTATGCTACCTCATTCCAGGATCCAGTCCTCAGCTCCACCTGTCCAGATATTAAATTTTGTTAGTGCACCCAGTTAAGTTCATTAGAGCTTAACTGATGATCTAGTATGCAGACTTATTAATTTCCAGTGATCAATATAGTTTTCTAGTGATAAGAATATCTGTAGTAGTTCATGGTATCCATTTACCCATATCAAGTTTCTTGTAATGCTGAATTATCAATAGAAGGTAGTTTTGTGTATAGGGTATTATTGAGAACTAAATTAAACATGTCCATCCTAGAGGGTAGAAATAGAGCCTGCCCTCCCCCCTACCCCCCACTACACACACACACACACACAAACAAGTAAGCCTTTCTCCACAGAGAAAATAAACAGGCTTTATTCCTAACACCTTGGAAGAAGTTGGGAAGAAATGACAAAAAGGGATAAATTTGGGGCTACAGTTTCTTACCTTGCCAGACAACTGAGGTGGAAGAGTGGGCTGAAGTTTTTCTAACAAGCTGTGGTCCTTCCTTATCTGCTAATGGGTGGAGCACCTCTTCCATCAGTAGGTCTTTGAAGGTACAGCCGCAGCAGCAGGCACCACTGGTGCCCACCAGTCCTCTTGCCTAAAGCTGACCCTGACAGGTGGCCAACGGGCCCTTCCTAAAAAAGGGGTTGATTGAATCTAATTCTAGTCCATATGAGCGGTCAGGCACACAAGGAATGGATGTTCTCCGCTCAGATAATTTCATCAGTCCTTTTAAGAGACAAAGCTCCCAGTTTCCCAAGAAGGAATTGTTCCAGAACTTTACCAAGACCCTTGGTCAGTGTGGGTATATGTTCAGAGCAAAAGAAGGGGTCAGTTTTATATTTTATTTATTTATTTTTAGAGAGAGGGGACGGGAGGGAGAAAGAAAGGGAGAGAAACATCAAACAGCTGTCTGTGGTGTGCACCCAAACTGGGGACTGAACCCGCAACCCAGGCAAGTGCCCTG
Organism: Phyllostomus discolor; assembly: GCF_004126475.2. Taxonomy (NCBI): domain Eukaryota; kingdom Metazoa; phylum Chordata; class Mammalia; order Chiroptera; family Phyllostomidae; genus Phyllostomus; species Phyllostomus discolor. The sequence continues at coordinate 32,144,972 of NC_040906.2, forward strand.
GCCTGGAATCGAACAAGCAGCCCTGTGGGTGTCAGGCCAGTACTGAATCCACTGAGCCACACAGATCAGGGCAATAAAGGGTTCAGTTTTGAACAGGCTTTGGCAAGTCTGCAAATTGGATTGTATGTCATTGTCTTTTTCCTCCTATACATTGCTGAATACCACTGCTAATTCTTGCTGTTGAGCAGCTTTCCTACACACAATGCAAATAGGGCCATCTTTTAATTTCATTTTCAGTTCCTTGTTGCTGATATACAAGCTACTGTATAGTTAGTGATTGTGTGTTGACCCTATATCCAGGAACCTTGCTAAGGTCATGCATTCTGACAGTTTGTGTATAGATTCTTTTGTATCTTCTATGTACATAAATCATATCAGTTATGACAGTTTTAATTCTTCCTTGCCATTTATAATTATGCGTTTTATTTCTGTTTCCTCATTACATTAACTAGGACTTCCTATAAAATGTTGAAAGGAGTAGTGGTAGTAGGCATATTTGTCCCATTCCCAGTAACTTTGAATAATTCACCATTAACTGTTTTTGTGGAAAATTTTTTAGATATGCTTTATCAAATTAAAGATATCCCCTTCCATTTGTAGTTGACTAAGAATTTTTGTTAGGAAGGGGTGTTAGATTTTATCATATAATTTTTCTGTATCTATCAAGATGATCATGATTTTTATTCTTTTTTTCTGTTACTATAATTTCGTTGGTAGGATTTTATTTCAGACATTTCTTTTTATATTTTGTATATGTAGAATTCTCGAAGATAACTGTTATGACTGCATAATAATTATTTTTTGCTCAGAGCATGTGGATTTTTAAATTTTGTTCTTTCTTAAACATTTCAACTGTTTCATTTATCTGGCACCTTTGAGGTTTGAGGTGTTTCACCAAAGTGAATAAGCTTAAGTGTTTTATTTTTAACACAAAGATACACATATTTCTTAAATTTTAAATATTTTGTTGGAACTTTTAAAATATGTTATATGTCTGCTTTAACAGAAAATTGGCTTCCAAACTTAACCTTGATCATTCAAGATTGTCACTATGAACTTTGAAAAATCATTGGACTGTAGTGGTATTCTCAGATATAAAAGAAGTATGAAGTCTTGGCTGTTGACCCAAGTCATATATGAAAGATACATTTATTGAAGAAGACACAAGATATAAGAAACATTGTATATAGGACAGTGACACCTCGGTCCCCTTCAAAGTAGGCACCTTGGGACCTCATATAGTTCTGCCATTCGCCATCAGCTGCCCTGTCATATTTTCCTGAATCTCATCAACGGTTTGAAATCTCTTCCCTTTCAAAGGTGATTTTAGTTTTGGGAAAAGCCAAAGTTTCAAGGCACCAAATCTGGGTTGTAGGGGGGCTGAGTCACCTGGGCGATTTGATGTTTCAGCCAAAAACTGTACAAGATGTGACATATAAGCAGGTGTGTTGTTATGACGAAGCTGCAAATCACCAGTTGCCCATACTTGCGGCTTTCTGAATCAGCTGAATAGTTTCTGCAGAGCAATGTTCAAACTTAACACAAAATTTGATGCAGTGTCATTAGCTGTATTCAGTCAGTCATTTTGAATGTGACAGCCACACAGTACACAGGCTCACTCTATGGCATCTACCACCCCCACTGACTAATACAGTGAAGTCATCACTGTTCACACATGTGCTTTCCAGTCCACACTCTTCCTTCGATGCCAGGTTACCTTGATGTCACTCAAACCATTCTTGTTATATTAACAATGGCTGTACTTTTTCCGGACAGACCTTGCATGTTATGTCTTATTTCTGAAATTATAATACTATTTTAATATAAATAATAGTGTTAAGCTCTTACTTATTCTAAGTAAGCATTATTCTAAATCCATGTAAATAAAATCTCATCCTCAGAGTAGTACTATGAGGTAAACATTAACCCCTTTTTACAAATGTGGTACAGAGAACTTCAGTAGCCCAAAATTACACATCTAGTGATAGATGAAGTTTGAAACCAGACAGCTTGGCTCTAGAAGCCTCACCTGTAACCACTGCGCTTACCATCTGGTTCTGTACCACCAGACTTATTTAGTTCTTAGGTCTATGTCTTACAATTCTTTTATTTTTTTCTTAACCATTACTGTCTGTGTTTCTGATTTTCCATTTAATTTTGCCTATATATCTAGATAAGGCCCAAAGGATGAGTCACCTGTTCCTACAGAGTAAAATACATAGCTTTTATGACAGCTTTCTTTTTGGGGTTGTTTTGGGAATGTTCATTTGTCTGTTTTTTATTTTTAGGTTTGCTGGGATAGAAATTTATATTGCAGAAAATACTCCTTTTTTTCCCTTTTGACTACTGAGTGTTTTAAAGCTTTTTTCCTTCCCCCGTCTCAATGTGCCTTTCACCAGGAGAAACGTCAGATGGAGTCAGTAAGTCAGTTCACAAGGTCTTTGCTTCCATGCTTGGAGAGAATGAAGATGATGAGGAGGAAGAGGAAGAGGAAGAGGAGGAGGAGGAAGAAACACCTGAGCAACCCACTGCAGGCGATGTGTTTATGCTGGAGATGGTTCTCAATCGTGAAACCAAGAAAATGATGAAAGTAAATTGTTACTTAATTTTGTAGTATAAAAAGAGTGTAAAAATGTGACATTGAAAAAGGATTCAAACTTAAGAAAGGAAATACTATAAGACAGCTACTGGTTTCTTTTGTTTCATTCAGAGATTTTTAAAATGTAAAACCTTAATTATTTCATGTATCAAAATGTACTATAGTTTTGCTATTAAAAAGTCCATATTGATATTATTTACAACTTCTGTCTGAGTAGGTAGATTCGAAAGAAGGAGGGTCTTTAGTAGATTGTATCGTTAGTCAGTCTGGCTAGAAATTCATTCTGCAGCACCCAGTTCTACATTTGTTGTTATTCTAATCAGTAATTTGGTAATTCCTGATCACTTTGCTTTTGCTTTGTTTAAATATTTTACTGTGCCTTTAACTTTCTACTGTAGGAAATTTTGTTGTTTTTGTTTGTTTGTTTTGTTTTAATTTTCTGAGATGCTCATTTTTGGAGAATATCATAGAATAGTTTCTGTTATTTCCCAAGACTGAATTTGGCCATTTAGTCCTTAGTTCTGAATGTAGATTGAAAAGTACTAAAGACAAATTGCAGTTTTGTTCCAGTCTATATTTATTAATGTGGTTGGAATTGAAATCTACGACGTCACTGTATTTTAATCTAGATGTTATTTTTGTTCTGTACAGGAGAAAAGGCCTCGGAGTAAACTTCCCAGAGCACTGAGAGGTCTCATGGGCGAAGCCAACATTCGCTTTGCTCGAGGAGAACATGAAGAGGCAATTCTGATGTGCATGGAAATCATAAGACAAGGTGTTTCCTGTGGGGATTATCGACAGTTGCAGTTTAGCCTTAGCAAAGGGGGATTTCGTGAAGGCAGCATGGGTGGAGAGTAGGGGTTTTCCTGAAATTACACTTTGGTTAGAGCAGAGAATGCTTTAAAAATACCAAAAATGTATGAAAATAAAATAAAGCAAATATAGTCTAGTGTTTATTCTAAATTCTGTTAAGTAGTATGATTCTAATAGAGTTATCTAAGGAGTTTAGATATTAGAAGAAAGACCCACAGTTTGAACCGTGGGGTTGACATCAGCTCAAGCCTCTTCCCTCAGCCAACGGAATTTTTTTTTAATTCATTGTAGCTCCCCTGGCTTATGAGCCATTCTCTACTCTTGCCATGATATATGAGGACCAAGGTGACATGGAGAAATCACTGCAGTTCGAGTTGATTGCTGCGCACTTAAATCCTAGTGACACTGAAGAATGGGTTAGATTGGCAGAAATGTCTCTGGAACAAGACAATATTAAGCAGGCTATTTTTTGCTACACCAAAGGTAATTAAAATGTATTCATCATTTTGTTTGATAAAATGTTACATAATAGGTTTTTTGACAATTGTACCTGATATTTTGGGGTGATGTTAATTAAAATATATTCCTTATATTCTGTTATACCAGAGGTATTTGGGATTTGTCTGTTTCCATGTTTATCAGCAATTTTATTTATATTGTCAGCTAATACAGCACAAGTTAGTAGAAGAACAGAACCTTCATTTTCCCACCAAGGTCAGTGTTGGTGCTAAGCTCTTCCTTGAGGGTTAATATCAGACTGCAGTGAGCACATGAAGATTAATATGATTCAGGTCCTGTCTGGTCTGAGATCAGACTTGGTTGAGAGTTCCTGGGAAGGTAGGTTTATTCCTGAATAACCTGCTTAATTTCATAGGGAAATTAGTTTACAGTGTTTATTAAATATTTTCTGAAGAGAAGATGGATCATACCCAGGTAGCATGAATTCCTTTTTATGATTAAGTTATCTTTTTTCTTTTTAGCTCTTAAATATGAACCCACTAATGTCCGTTATCTATGGGAGCGATCCAGCCTTTACGAGCAGATGGGAGACCATAAAATGGCAATGGATGGCTACAGGCGTATTTTAAACCTTTTGTCTCTGTCTGATGGAGAGCGATTTATGCAGTTGGCTAGAGATATGGCAAAGTGAGTTTGGGGTGAAATGTACATAAATGCTGTTATTAATCATATTTTAGAAAAGCATATATTTGAAATAGAATATATTTTATATTGAGGTTCAAGGAACTGTTTTGCTTCTTGTATTTTATTGAATATATTGTGCTTAAGTGGAGGGGTGGGTTGGAATTTTTGTGGGGTTTTTTTCAGTGCTTTTATGTTTCCAATCAAACTGTGACTGCTTGGAAAAATGTGTATATACAATTACCTTTCAGGTGGTCAGAAGCTTAAAGATGGAGCCTGTTTTGACAGGATGACTAAGTTCCCAGTTTTCCATACCTTACTTAAAGTTATATACGTTTTCAGTAATATTATTTTAACTGTTGCAAATGAAATCTTTATGATCTGGGATCTTCTGAATCATTTTATCTGGAGCTAATAGTAGAATACCATTTTCAGAAGAAAAAATTTCTTTATAGTTAGCATCTGCTACTGACTTTGGTATATATTTTATTCTAAAGTTTTATGTCCAGGTGCATTTACTTCTCTGATATGCTATACAGCAAAACAAAACAGGAAACATTTCCACTAAGTAAAGCCTTGTGGTATGCCTTCTATTCTGGAAATCTATGTTAATAGTATCTTAGGGCTAACCCTATTAATTCAATGGCCATTGCCTCATGAAGATGCTTGGCTGTGAAATCATGCCCTGTGCTCCCAATGATGGATTATGTAGGAATACTGGAAGCATTTTAGGAAATTGGTTAAGGCAGGGCAACTCTAAATTGATCTTTGATATCTGCGATGAGCATCGGGGACTTTTCCAGGTTATTTGCTATTAATCAGATCTCTAGCTATTACAGTGGTTAGCCCAGTGAGCTTCTACTCTATGAACTGTTAGACAGTAAACTTGTTTTTCTCTCGTATAATTTATAATTTTATTATTGGGACAGGGTGGTGGTAAACATTTCTACTGCTGCTGCAGAGGTCTTTGCTAAAGGGAAGTCTTATTACTGTAAGTTCTGATTAGGCTTTCTCTCAGTCTCCACTTGACCTCTAGAAATACTTGTAGAACATGAGTTATGTGTTAGGCACTGTACAAACAACAGGAGATCCAGTACTGAGTAAGTTTTAAAATTCCCTGCCTTTGTAGCATTGACATTGTAGTTGGGGAGTTAGGCAGTAAGCAGATGAACAGCTAAATATACAAGGATAATATATCAAATGTCGATAAGCGATATGAAGGAAAACGAAGCAGGGAAGGGGGATAGAAAGTTGAGGAATAGGAGTGTGTCATTTTAAATAGGGTGGTTAGAGAAGGACTTAATTCCCTATGTTATGGGCCTGCCGACCTGAAAGTGAACTGAAAGGGGTATGGGAGCAGATATTAGGGATGAGTATCACTGGCGGAGGACATGATAAGTGAAAGGGATGTGCAGGGGACACATGGAAGCTGAAGGTTTAAGGGGAGCATAGCAGGAGGTAATGTCAGGGAAAAGATCCCTTGGCCCTAGTAGGCCATTGTAAGGGCTTTGGCTTCTGCTCTGAATGAGTCTGGAAGTCACTGGAAGGTTTTGAGTAGAAGAGTGACATGATCTGACTTAAATTTTAAATGCACTGATTCTAGCTGCTCTTTGGAGAATAGATTAAGGGAAGGTAAGTACAGAAGCAGGGAGAACAGTTGGGAAATTATTGCAGTAATCCATGGAAGGGGTATTGGTAGCTTGGATCAAGGTAAAAGCTGCAGGAAGTGGTGAGAAGTAATCATTCTAGATGTATTTTGAAGGCTGAACTCTCAGGAATTTCTGATAATATTGAATGTGAGGTGGTGTGTGTGTCTGTGTGTAAGAGAAAGAGAGAAGGGGAGAGTTCTGAGGACTAAACCCTGAGGTGCTACCGTGTTTAGAAGTCTGGAAGATTGGGAGGAAACAGGGAGATTGGAAGGAAATGGGCAGTGCAGTAGCAGGAAACTAAGAGAACATAATATTCTAGAATTTTATTGAAGAAAGCACCTCAAGGAGGAGGGATGATCATCTCTGTGAAGTAGTACAGATAGGTCACATAAAAGGAGGACTGAGTATTGACGTTTGAAATGGGTGGGGCTCCTGGGGGACAGGCAACTCTGGAGAAATTTCTAAGGGGAGCCGAAGAAAAGGAAGGTAATTGGAATGGGCTTTAGAGTTCAGAGAGAATTTCTAAGTTGGGAAAGATTACAAAATATTTGTATTCAAATGGGAATGACTCACAGCTGAGGGACATATAGAAGATTCATGAGAGAGGGAACAATGGCTTGAATGATGTCCTTGAGTAGGCCAGAGGGAATGGGATCTAATCATGGGTCAGCCTATGATAAAAGGAGAATGGAGTAGGTAATGTGGGTGTGAGTGAGTAGGTAGCTATGTTGAGAGTGTGTGAGATGCCTGACTTAATTGTCTTGTAAAATAAGCAAGGTGAGTGAGAATGGGAGAGTGCTGGAACTTGGAGGGAGGATGGTAAGTAGTCATCCAGTTTTTTAGGACCTTGCAGCCCCACAGATGGGCAGCGTTTATGTCACCTTGGAGCCAGTCACAAGTGTGGAATCTCAGCTCTGCCCAGCACCATGGGGGTCAGAATATGCGTTTTTATAAGACCCCCAGTTGATCCCTATGTACACTCAAGTTTGAAAAGTACTAGGGAAATTGTAAGAAGATTGCTGACCAGCAGCATGGGCCCACTTGAGGCTAGTGGTCATTAGTTTAGAATGACTGTGGTCAGCATGGTCAGCTGGGCAGCTGGTGATACAGAGTAGTCAAAATCTGATTGAGCAGGGTTGGAGTGTTATCAGATGATTTTGATAAAGGGACAGAAGGGCAGGAGAATTGAGGAGATGTATAAGGAAGCAATTATAATGTTGGACCATAGAGAAGGAGGGGAGTGAGGACATGGAGAACAAAGGATCGATGCTTTGTAGGTCCCACTGAGGGAGAAGAGCTGGTGTTACAGAGGGAATGAGCTGGAGCGAAGGAAGGTAGCTTTGGGAGAGCAAGAGACTTGACATTGTACTGACATTGTACATGTTTCTCCGAATCAGCTCTGATTGTGATTTTAAGGAAGAGTTTTCCTCTTCTCCAATTTTAAGAAAATGAAAATCAGCCAGAGGGCCTATCAGCCAGGAAATGAATTTTATAATCTGAGTTAAATAAGCACTCGTCCTTTTTGTCATTTCCTTTTTTAGGAGTTACTATGAAGCCAATGATGTTACTTCAGCTATTAATATAATTGAAGAAGCTTTCTCGAAACACCAGGGCCTAGTCTCCATGGAAGATGTTAACATAGCAGCCGAGCTGTACATTTCTAACAAACAGTATGACAAAGCTTTGGAGGTAGGGACATTTGTGTTTCTCTTTAGGTTTGAAGCACATTTCTGTGTTCTAGAAATTCTTACAAATTGATAATTCCTCATTTTAGTTATATATATTACTTATGTACTAAATTATATAAAGTCTGTTTTGAAACTTATTTCTAGATTCTATACGCATTCCATATGAAATATAAAATGTGGTTATCATATGATTAAAGCCATCATCATTATCAAAGGTGCCAGACTAATTGTTATAATTCAGTTCTTAATCTGTTGGGGAAAATAGATTGGTTTGATACAGAGGAATTACGTATCTTTAGTTAAGCATTAGTTAATATGATATAAAAATGTTATTGTGTCACAGTTTCTTATTTTAAAGAGACTTAGTATTGCTTTTCATAGCCCATTTATACATTGTAGGGAATATTTGAATTAGCTATATAGATCTTTGCATTGTGAAAACGTTTTTCATACATACCTACTATATTACTTTCTCTCCCTCTCCCAATTCTTTTAGGTAATTACAGATTTTTCCGGAATCGTGCTAGAAAAGAAAACTGCAGAAGAAGGCACTTCTGAAGAGAATAAAGGTTGTAGTTTCTTCTTCATAGGAAAGTGTATATAATCCTCTCTTGTTCATCATGTAGCATTTTGAAATTGATAGTTACTGCTTCCTAACAAGTTTTCTCAAGAAGCATTTTTTTTCCTAAGAGACATATCACATCTTTTTCTTGCAAGTGTTCACTCACAAGTTATCACTCTTAAAAAAATTGTTTTCAGTTACTTTTATTTCTCAATACATCCACTTGAATGTGACTTTTTTTTTTTAACTGACCCAGGGCCTTTTTGTGCTATATGAAGGAAGAACAGATCACTGAACAGCTTATCAAAGTAATTTACTTTTCAAGTTAGCACTTCAATTAAGCATTGAAAAAATTCTTCTTTAGACTTAAGCATAGTATTATTTTACCTCTTTCTTAGCCTCTTTGTAGTGAAGACTGAAAAATACTTTTAAGTTCAGGAAAAAAAGAAAAGAGAGTTCTATGTCTTTGTTCTCATTGTCTTTTTAGTTCTTTGTAGTTTTGATAGAAGATGTAGGAGTTTATGCAGGTTTTGGATAAGTGAGTAAGAGATTAGGGAAAAAATATTAGGATAATTGCTACCAAAGGCAGACTGAAGGAGTGTAAGTACTCGGTGCTAGAGTTGGCTAGATTTCGAATTGACTGTGGAATCATTTGCTTTGAATTAAGTAAATGAGATCTTACATGGAAGGTGGAGTTTGCTTCATGTGCCCCACATTCTAAGCTTGCTTTTTGTCTGTCTGTCTGATTCACAGCTGGTGAGAACGTCACCTGCACTATACCTGAAGGTGTGCCAATAGATATCACAGTGAAGCTGATGGTCTGCCTTGTTCATCTCAACATCCTTGAACCACTTAATGTAAGTAACGTTAAGATCTGTGCTGGAGATACTTCAGATCAAATTCACAATGTTTTTTTTTTAGATGGCAAGAAATTATAAGTTGGCTTTAGGTTTCACAATTCTTAATAACTAGGAAGTCACTATAAGCATCTTTGTGTGGCTGTCTTGTAAGAGGTAAGAGTGTTTTGCACTGGGCTTATAGTAGCTTTGTTTTTCTTTTAAAATGAGAACAATTCAGAGATCAGAATTGGAGATTGAGCCTTTTAGGTAATTGGTAATTTCTGACATCTATTCTCTTTTGCTAACATCACACTAAGTATTTAATTAAATTAAAAATTTGGCATTTACTTTTCAGACTTTAGGGTAGGTATTGAATAAAATATGCAAATCTATGCCCACACGGACCTTTTGTCTTAATGGGATTAGATAGATAATAGCTATGTAAAATGTAGGATGTTAGTTGGTGGTAAATACCCTGGAGAAAAATCAAACAGGGTGGAAGAACAAGGAACATCAGGGATGGGAGGAGTTGCGGTTTTAACTAGGGTGGTCAGGAAAGGCCTCCCTGGAGAGGTGGCATTGGAAGGATGACTTGAAGGAAGTGAGCCATGCTGGTGTCTGAGGGGACAGCTTTCCAGGAACACAGACTGCACCGAGACCCTGAGGCAGGGTGCGTTTGCTTGTTAGAGGAAGGGCACAGAAGATCAGCATTGTCTCGGTGTCTTCCAGGCCTGTCTGTGACAGTGCTCCAAATGGGGTATAATGAGTGAGTGAACAATGGCAGTAGGAGCTCTTTTCAATAGAGAGTCAAAAGTGAACAGAAAAATGACTATTTAAAGGTGTTTTTATTAAGCCTTACTCTTTAGGCATGCCCAGACAATTGATGTGTATGTTAAAAAGAGAAATAGATGTAGATGTGCACATTTGTGGTGAAGGTTTGACTTCAGGCTTTAAAATTGTGGTCTAGCCTCTTTTGACAACGCTCGTGGAACAGAATCCTGAAGATATGGGAGACCTCTACCTAGATGTCGCGGAAGCTTTCCTGGATGTTGGTGAATATAATTCTGCACTTCCTCTCCTGAGCGCGCTAGTCTGCTCCGAAAGATACAACCTTGCTGTGGTTTGGCTTCGGCATGCAGGTAATAGTTTTTGTGGGAGGGAAAAGTTTTAGTCATGTAAGTAGACGAGAACTTACTTTCCCAAGATAGGAATAATTGTTATTACATGTTAATGTCTTAGAGAAAGTATTTCTGATCTCAGGGCAGTTTTTTGAAAGTTAGTATTCTAAATTGGTACATCACTAAGTGATTCCCCTCACTGATGCTTTGGAGGAGTGATTCACTTAATGGTACCAGAGTGAAGTGGGACTAACAAATTCCTGTTAAAAATACCTTAGATACCTGTCTTGTGTCTGTGTTAATCATAGCCTCTGGTTCCTAGTGGTAGATTGTCAGGCCTGGGGTACAATCTGATTTTTGAAGAGCTTTTAAAGATTTACATTCAATATGTTATTTTGAAAAAATTAATCTATTTTTCAGTGTTCTTTGGGCTGAAAATATGTTCAATGTTGGGTTTTATCTGTCATATTTTTTTCATTTTTAAAAATATATTTTATCGATTATGCTATTACAGTTGTCCCATTTCCCCCCTTCACTCACCTCCACCATACACACCTCCTCCGACCCACATTCCCCCCTTTTAGTTCATGCCCATGGGTCATACATATAAGTTTTTTGTCTTCTACCTTTCCTATACTCTTCTTACCCTCCCCCTGTCTATTTTCTACCTACCATCTATGTTACTTATTCTCTGTACCTTTTCCCCCTCTCTCCCCCTCCTACTCCCCTGTTGCTAACCCTCCATGTAATCTCCATTTCTGTGGTTCTGTTCCTGTGTCATTTTATTTCTAAGTCTAGAGTAATCTGAAATAAATATTGTATCTAGATCCACATGAATTAGAAATAAGTCATTTAGATTTAAAAAAATAGCTTCAGAAAAACAACTAAATTTCTTAAAGAAACATGAAAGCCAAAACATTCTAACAGAATTTCCTATTGAATCAACATAAAAGATGCATTAAAATTTGAATAGCCCTGTTTAAAATATATCAGGATGACAGAAAGTTCTAATAGTTATTAAAATATTATATAGTGGCAGAAAGTTCTCTATAATTAGAAAAGCATTTATTGGCATGAGATATTTTGAGGCCTACCACAGATATGAAATAGCAAAGAAAACATTTAAAATTAAGGTAACAGTTTACTGAGTAAATGTGAGTACAAATGTAGTATACCATCATAAAATTATATTTGTGGTACTTTGATTTTAAAGACATGAACAGAGCGTTGGAATTTCTGTTGCCTTCCTAAGCCTGTGATATTGAGCTTGCTTTCTGTTACTAATAGCAGACACTTTACAAACCCTGTTCAATTATGATCATGCTGCTGATAAATGCTGTTTCCATTTTGAGCCAGTGTAGCTTGAGATGAGTGGAAAGTGAAAGCTCAGAGTCATCTAAAAATTATAAAGAAATTTGGGCTCAATATATAAGAAACATCATTATAGGAATTTAATGCTTATAATATCTTTAAAAGTGAAAAATAAAAAATTAGGAGAAATGCCATTGTGATGATCCATCCATATTTAGTAGTCTTCCTTTATTGTCAAAGTTTAACCTAAAGAAATTTGAGATTTGAGAAAGCAATTGGGGGCAAAACCATCATTTTAGGATGTAATTGCAGTGGAGAAGAAAAAAGGTGCGAGGAGTCCCGGCCAAGATGGAGGCATAGGTAGGTAGATACACTTTGCCCCCACACACAACCAAAAGAAGGACAACACCAAATTTAAAAACAAAAAAACCAGAACTGACAGAAAATCAAATTGTATGGAAGTCAGACAACCAAGGAGTTAAAGAAGAAACATTCATCCAGACTGGTAGGAGGGGCGGAGTCAGGCATGTGGAGAGGACTCACAGCAAGGCAGCCACTGGTGGACCTGGCGAGGCAGCAGATTGTGGACCGGGCTGTTGCTCATTTGCGGGCAGATAAACCAGGAGGAACAACTGGGGAGTGAGACAGGCTGTGCAACCCAGGGTTCCAGCACAGGAAAAGAAAGCTTCAAAACCTCTGACTGAAAACACCTGTGGGGGTTGAGGTGGCAGAAGAAGCTCCCAGCCTCACAGGAGAGTTCGTAGGAGAGACCCACAGGGTCCTAGAACGTACACAAGCCCACCCACATGGGAATCAGCACCAGGAGAGCCCAATTTGCTTGTACCTAGAGGGGGAAGTGACTGAAAATAGGCAGAAAGTGGAGCAAGTGTCATTGGTCCCTCTTGGACCCCTCCCTCACATACAACATCACAATGCAGCAATGTGGGTTGCCTCGCCCTGGTGAATACCTAAGGTTCTGCTCCTTACAATGTAGCAGGCATGCCAAAACAAAAAGAAAATGGCCCAAATGAAAGAACAGATCAAAGCTCCAAAGAAAATACAACTACATGATGAAGAGATAGCCAACCTGTCAGATGCACAGTTCAAAACACTGGTAATCAGTTTGCTCACAGAATTGGTTGAATACAGTCGAAAATTAGAGGAAAAAATGAAGATTATGCTAAGTGAAATAAAGGAAAATGTACAGGGAACCAACAGTGACAGGAAGAAAACTGGGACTCAAATCAACAGTGTGGACCAGAAGGAAGAAAAAAATACAACCAGAACAGAATGAATGTGGGAGGCCTCTCTGTGTGGTGTGGGCCCAGCCCCCACTTGGAGATACACAGGACCCACGCCCAACACATAGATTCTCCTGTGGGGAATCAGGCCTGCAATGTACTTAGGCCGCTGTGAGTCTTGCTTTTTGCTAAAATTTCCTCACCTTGAACTAAGGACATTTACTGCAAAGCAACTTCCTAAAATCCATGCTAAATCTTCCAAGGATGAGTGTAACTGGTCCAGCTACTTTTGCCTTTTCATTTGCAAATACCCCTCTTACGTGATGTGATTAGCGGCATTGGCTCCTTTGTTTTCTGTAAAAGGTAACCACCTAAAGCGAGCCTGTGCATAGTTAATGAGGATCTTCTTGTAATGTGCCAAGAAACCCAATAAAGGCTGGTCATGGCTGCGGCTTTTGCTCCCCTTGAGAGAAAGGCCATGCTGTCCCTTTTCCTCCACTGGATTCAGTAGTCTGTGTGAATGTCTCATTTCATCCATAATGACATGGACCCCACAAGCTGGGGTTCCCATCAAATGAAGAAACAATTAAAAAAAATGAGGAGAGGCTTAGGAACCTCCAGGACATCTTTGAACGTTCCAACATCCATCCAAATCATAGGGGTGCCAGAAGGAGATGAGGAAGAGCAAGAAATTGAAAACTTATTTGAACAAATAATGAAGGAGAACTTTCCAATCTGGCAAAGGAAATAGACTTCCAGGAAGTCCAGAGAATCCCAAAGAAATTGGACCCAAAGAGGAATACACCAAGGCACATCATCATTAAGTTACTTAAGATTAAAGAGAAGGAGAGAATTTTAAAAGGAGCAAGAGAAAAGGAGACAGTTACCCACAAGGGGGTGCCCATAAGACTCAGCTGATTTCTCAAAAGAAACCTTGCAGGGAAGAAGGGGCTGGAAAGAAGTATTCCAAGTCATCAAAGGCAAGGATCTACATTCAAGATTACTCTATCCAGCAAAACTTTCATTTAGAATGGAAGGGCAGATAAAGTGCTTCTCAGATAAGGTCATGTTAAAGGAGTTCATCATCACCAAACCCTTATTTTATGAAATGTTAAAGAGACTTATCTAAGAAAAAAGATAAAAAATATGAGCAGTAAAATGACAACAAACTCACAGTTATTAACAACCACACCTAAAACAAGAACAAAAGCAAACTAAGCAAACAAATAGAACAGAAACAGAACCACAGAAATGGAGATCACATGGACGGTTATTGGCAGGGGAGTGGTGGGGAGAGAGGGGGAAAAGGTACAGAGAATAAGTAGCATAAATGGTAGGTAGAAAATAGATGGAAAGGTTAAGAATAGTATAGGAAATGTAGAAGCCAAAGAACTTATGTGTATGACCCATGGACATGAACTAAAGTGGGGGGATGTGGGTGGGAGGGGGTGTGCAAGGTGGAGGGGAATAAAGGGCAGGGGAATGAGACAACTGTAATAGCATAATCAATAAAATATATTTTTTAAAAAAAGGAAAAAAGATACTAAGGGCCTACCTAGACTAGTGTTGTGGCTGTTAGGGTGCAGAGGAGAAATGCTTATGGGGATTTGTTTTCAAGTTTAAGGGACAGAACTTAATGCGTGATTGGCACACGATTTGAAGAATAGGGCTCAGAAGCCTCATGTCTTCGAACTTATCCCAGGGAAGTACCTGAGTGAGGTGAGGGGTTGAGGATCACAAAACTCAGGAGCCTGACAGGGAGCAACAGCATTACATTAAAGTGGGCAAGTAAGAGGACAGAGGAGGCTGGGAACTGGAGAGTCCTGTCCGCAGGGTGCTGCTGTGTCTCAGCATGTGCTGATGGGCCCTGTGGGAACGGGGGACCACTACTGCCAAGTCCAGATTTTTCAAAAGAATCCAGTAACTTGGATTTCATAAATACACTAGTTTAAAAAAATGTAGACAATTTATTGTTTTTAACAGCACTTTGGCCAAACAAAACACATCAGTAGGTTAAGTTGGTCAGCCAGTTGGTGAACTCTGGCTTATATACATGAAGATGTTTTCTTCAGTGTTATTTATTACAGTAAAAATTTGGGAAAAAACTCTAAATGTCAAATTATATGTTTAAGCAAATAGTCTGTTTAATTGAATATTATAATCATTCAAAATGCTGACGAAGATGTGGAAAAATGTTGAAAGCATAATGCTAAGTGAATAAAGCAGGATCCCAAACTGTGGGCATATGCTCAGTACATCCTTGGAATGATTTGAATTTAGTTAGGAAATAATTAGATTGATCAATCAGTAGATAGAAATTAGAACCGACAGTTGTTTTAAAGTATTAGAACTATATTTTTTCTTGTTATAATTCTTTTGCTATTGCTGTAATATTTCTTTTAAAATGGAGAAATAATTTTGGTAAGGTTACAAATCCTTTGTTCATACTTATATGTTACTTTAACATCTCAGAATGCTTAAAGGCCTTAGGCTATATGGAGCGAGCTGCTGAAAGCTATGGCAAAGTGGTTGATCTGGCCCCCTTCCACCTGGATGCAAGAATTTCTCTTTCCACACTTCAGCAGCAGCTGGGCCGTCCTGAGAAAGCTCTGGAGGCTCTGGAACCGATGTATGATCCAGACACTTTAGCACAAGATGCGAACGCTGCGCAGCAGGTAGGCCATGGAACGTGAAGTTTCTCTTGGTGGATTATATTTAGAACTTTCTCTTCAGTTAAGGAGTCTCTACAGCTTATATCCAAAAGTTTTATTTCAGTGTATTAAATTTAGTGTATTTGAAAAATGATTTTGAGTCTCAAGTTTCAGTCATGCATTAATCATTATAAATTATAGTTTCTAAAAAATTGGATGTTTATTATAGTGAAGGATGCTGAAGCAGAGGTTTTTAAGTTTGGTTTCTAGACAGAACAACCTGCAGCAAAGGAATTTTGCCACATTGATTGTCATGTGCTTATTTATTTAGGAAATGAAGTTGTTGCTTCATCGTTCTACTCTGTTGTTTTCACAAGGCAAAATGTATGGCTATGTGGATACCCTGCTTACCATGCTGGCCATGCTCTTAAAGGTGGGGAATGATTTTTCTTTATATTAGCCCTGTTGACTTTTTAAATGTTCAGGATTTGATTTAAACAACGATTATAGCTATTTTATCATTTCACTCTACTAAACTCAAACTTTTAAAAGCAAAAGTCAGATAGAGACTAAAGACTTAGAGATTAATGGTATGTAATTGAAAGTCTGCATGGAAGTGTAAACTTGACTGTAGATTACATGAAAAAGTCTTTGCTAGCACATAGAAAAGTGAGGATCACAGTATTATCAGTTATTGGCTCTGTAGACACAACTGTGTGTGGAAATTGCTCACTTTGCCAAAATGCTTTCAGGTTATGACATCCTTTCTGAGTCTGGACTTTTTTCTGGGGAGGTGGTTAGGGTGTGTGTGTGTGTGTGTGTGTGTGTATGTTATACAGTTGATATGAATTGCCTTCTTAGTGAGTAGCATGACCCAAATTCCTTTGGTGAGAAAAAAGTTTATTCAGTCTTTTTTAGGTGTTTACATACACAATAATTTGGTCTCTTTTTTTCTTAAAAATATTTTAGGCACACCTATGGTACTTGAGGCCTACAAATTTTCTTTAAAAATTTTATGACTAAAAAAATATCAAATTATCTTTAATTCAGGTGGCAATGAATAGAGCCCATGTCTGTTTGATATCCAGCTCCAAATCTGGAGAGAGGCATCTCTACCTTGTTAAAGTGTCAAGAGACAAAATATCAGACAACAATGACCAAGAGACAGCAAACTGTGATGCAAAAGGTAGTAACTTTTCACTTGCTTTATTACATAAAAGTTGGCTGCATTGAAAAAAAGATTCATAAAGTAACACCTGACAATAGTAATCTATTTGAAAATATACCCCTTTCAAGTAAAATGAAATTTTCTTTATTGTTAATTTTTTAACAACTTAATATTGTTGACAATATTACAGAGGTCCCCATTTCTCTCCCCCTTTTGCCCACCTCCACTCATTCCCCATGCCCCGGCCATCACCACGGGGCTGTTCTCTGTGTCTGTGGGTTCTGCATGTATGTTCTTTGGTTAATTTCTTCGCTTTCTTTCATCCAGTCTCCCCAGTCCCTGCCCTCTGACAGCTGTCAGTCTGTTCTATGTATCCATGCCTCTGTTTCTGTTTTGTTCATCAATTTGTATTTATTGGATTCCACATATAAATGAGATCATATGGTATTTGTCTTTCTCTGACTGGTTTATTTCACGTAGTACAGTATTCTCCGTGTCTACCCATGCTATTGCAAACGGTGAGATTTCTGCCCTGGTTGGTGTGGCTCAGTGGATTGAGTGCTGGCTTGAGAACTGAAAAATCTCCAGTTTGATTCCCTGTCAGGGCACATGTCTGGGTTGTGTGCTAGGTCCCTGGTTGGGGGTGTGTGAGAGGCAACCGATCTATGTCTCTGGCACATTGCTGTTTCTCTCACTTTATTTCCCCCTCCTTTCCTCTCTCTCTAAAAGTAAATAAATAAAGTCTTTTGAAAAAAGTAAGATTTTCTCCTTTTTTTTTTTTTAACTGCATGTAGTATTCCATTGTCTAAATGTATTACAGCTTTTTTATCCACTTATTTACTAATGGACACTTGGGCAGTTTCCAGATCTTGGCTATTGTAAATAATGCTGCAATGAACATAGGAGTGCGTATGTTCTCTTGAATTAGTGTTTTGGAATTCTTAGGATATATCCCCAGCAGTGGAATTTCTGGGTCAAAAGGCAGTTTCATTTTTAGTTTTTTTGAGGAAATTACATGCTGTTTTCCACAGTGGCTGCACCAGTCTGCATTCCCACCAAGAATACATGAGGGTTTCATTTTCTCCACATCCTCACCAGCATTTGCTGTTGGCTGATATATTGATGCTAGCCATTCTGGCAGGTGTGAAGTGATATCTCATTGTGATTTTAATTTTCATCTTTCTGATGATTAGTGATGTTGAGCATTTTTCATGTTTGTTGGCTGTCTGTATGTTCTGTTTAGAGAAGTGCCCCTTCAGATCCTTTGCCCATTTTTTAATTGGATTGTTTGTCTTGCTAGTGTTGAGTTGTATAAATTCTTTTTATATTTTGGAAATGAACCCCTTATCAGATGTATTATTGGCAAATATCTTCTCCCACACAGTTGGTTCCCTTTTCATCTTGTTGATTGTTTTCTTTTGCTATCTAAAAGCTTTTTATTTTGATATAGTCCCATTTGTTTATTTTTTTCCCTTGTTTCCCTTGTGCTAGGAGATGTGATGGTAAAACATTGCTACGAGAAATGTCCAAGGTTTTACTGCCCATGTCTTCTTCTAGGGTTTTATGGTTTTGTGACTTACATTTAAGTCTTTTATTCATTTTGAGTTTATTCTTATATATGGTGTAAGTTGTAAACTCATTTGGTGTTTAAGAAAAAAGAAAGGCAACCTGACCAGTGTGGCTCAGCTGGTTGGCCATTGCCCTGCAAGGCGAAAGGTCACTGCTTTGATTCCTTGTCAGGGCACATGCCTGGGTTGTGGGTTCAGTCAGTCCCAGACAGGGTGCGTGCAAGAGGCAACTGATGTTTCTCTCTCATATTGACGTTTCTCTCCCTTTCTTTCTCTCTCCCTTTCCATCTCCCTAGAAATAATATATAAAATATTTTAAAATAATAAATAGATCATATATAAATAATTTTAAAAATTCAAAGGAAAACATCTGCTTTTTTTTGTAAAAAAGTAAACAAAACTTTTAATTTTGACCTTAAGAAGAAAATACACCTTATTTTAAGAAATTTGTGAAGATTAGATGACAGCACAGATTATTGTATTTGTCCAGTCACTTTAATACCTACATTCCATTCTGTGTTAAATTAATTTTTGATGAATGTAGCAAGTCATAGAAACTGAAAAGAAATTGCTTTCACCCAGTCTCAAATAATACAACTTTAAAGGCATCTATTTTTGGCTGGGAAAGCATCAGCTTAGGTGAGGTTATTACTTAGAGACCTTTGGAAAAGTCCTAGGCTCTAAACTGGACATATCTGGCAGATTTCATTCTTAATTAATTCACTAGACTTAATGAATTCACTAATTAATTAACTCATTGTTACCAGCATGGCAGTGTGCAATGGACAGGATTTTATAATGTGGAAGACCTGGATCTGTGAGCAGGACAAATGGATATAAAATAAAAAAGGTGCTGCGTGGGAGGGGAGTCGGAGGACCTAGCAAGGGCTCAACCGCTCATGACCTCGCTGAGTCCTGCCTCCCTCTAGCTCGTGGGTGCTGAGCCCATCCCAGCGGCCTGACCTGGCCTCTGCCTCTGCAGCATGTGCCTGGGCTGTTTCCTTAGGTCATGGTTCTCTCTACATCTGATCCAGGCTGTTTTCTCTTGCAGTGTTTCCTCATTTCAGATTCATTCATGATTTTTTTAGACTCATAAGGTTTTTGTTGTTTTGTTTTGTTAGCTGATTATATTATGCCAGGGATCACATTATGTGGGTGTGCACAGACAGGATGATCAATCTAGGCCTTTTTATGTTACATACATCTTTGTTCTCTGATTTTTTTCACTTACCATTTTCTCATAGACATTTTCTAATGTCACTCTGTTCTCTTTGTAGCTATTATATTTAAAGAATGTGTAATAAATATTCCATTGGACAGCAGTACCATAATTTATTTACCCATTTCCTCATTTTTTGATGTGTGGTTCCTTCTGATAATTTTCTTTTGTAAGTAATACTGTAGTGAGCATCTTCCTATCTATAGATTTATCCCTTTTTAAAAATTTTTTCACCTTTTATTTTATTTTATTTTTTTAAGATTTTATTTATTTTTTAGAGAGGGAAAGGAGGGATAGAGAGAGAGAGAGAGAGAGAGAGGGAGACATCAGTGTGCGGTTGCTGGGGGTCATGGCCTGCAACCCAGGCATGTACCCTGACTGGGAATCGAACCTGCGACACTTTGGTTCGCAGCCCGCGCTCAATCCACTGAGCTACGCCACCCAGGGCGATTTATCCCTTTTTAAAAACTAGTTGTTTAGGATAGATTCCCAGAAGGAAAATTACTAAGTCAAAGACTAAAAAAATTTTCTGCCTTTTGATACTCCTCAAGAGTTATATTATAAAAGGGAGGCATCCTACAGAAAAATAAGGGAGTGAAGATTGCTGAAGGAAGAGAGAGATTTTAAGGCAAAGGCAAGAAAATTGAGACTATGAAAAGGTGAAGAACAAGCAGCATCTCCAAGTAGGAATTTGAAGTCCTTTGCCGAGCCGACATCCAAGTGTTCTGTTGGTGCAGACGCCCATATCCCACCTCAGTCGTGGAAGACACACTCATTCCGCCCAGAGGACTGCACGTTCTGACTAGCCCCGGGAAGCACAGAGGAGGCAGCCGGACTTGGTAGAGAGCAGAGCAGGAGAGAGAGTCCCTGAGAATGCAGACTGCTGGCGGGCAGAGTAGGAGGGTGGTGTTGAAGGGGTGCAAGCAGGTGGCCGTCTCTGTGCGCTGTTTTGAGAAGAGTTGTTGGCCAGAGTTTAGGCCCATGGGACTGTGGTTATTACATTTAACCTAAAAGCAGTCATGACATTTTTTTTCTAATAATGCTATTTCTGGAAAACAGTATCCTAACTAATTTTTATTGGTCTCATTTTAGCAATATTTGCTGTACTCACGAGTGTCTTGACAAAAGATGACTGGTGGAACCTCCTGCTAAAGGCCATATACTCCTTATGTGACCTGTCCCGATTTCAGGAGGCTGAGTTACTAGTGGATTCTGCATTGGAGTATTGTTCATTTTACGAACACAAACAAAAACGCAAAGAACTAGAATATTTTGGTCTCTCTGCTGCAATTCTGGACAAAAATTTCAGAAAGGCATACAACTATATCAGGTAACTTTCCAGTAACTTTTTTTTAAATTCAGTTCTTTGATAGAGTATGTATATTTACTTTGACTTACATGCTCAAGAATTAATAAGCTATTTTGTTTTATCTCTCCTGTTGCTTACTGGTTAATTCAATTCTTTGGGGAGTCTCAGGCAATATATGAGAACATGAACTCATACACATAACCTCTTCTGCTTTAGCCTCCCCATTTATAAAATGGACATCATAATACTACCAGTTCATAGGGTTATTGTGAAAGTTAAATGATGAGTTTTTTAACAGTGCGTGGCACACATTATTATTATTCAGTGTTCATTGTACTGCAGTTGTAGTGGGAAGGGAGATAAAAAGTGAAACTTAACTCAGTTCTTTTTTTTGGTTTAAAAGGTTTTGTTAAAATGCAGAAACAAAATACAGAAATAATAACTGAAACAGTTTTTTGGGGGGAAACCCTTCCGTGTGTAAAAGGTTTAGCTTAAATAGATTGCAGCAATCTGCCCTTTGGGAAGGTGGTACGTTTCAGTGTTGTCGGGACAGCACTGAACAGTTTAATTCTTAGAAATCAGGAAGTTTTTCTTTTTACACTGTTTTTTATTATCCCCTTCTTCCTTCAATTTTTAGGATAATGGTAATGGAAAATGTCAATAGACCCCAGCTCTGGAACATTTTCAACCAAGTTACCATGCACTCTCAAGAAGTACGGCATCATCGTTTCTGTCTCCGTTTAATGCTGAAAAACCCAGATAATCATGCCCTGTGTGTCTTAAATGGACACAATGCATTCGTATCTGGTAGTTTTAAGCACGCCCTTGGTAAGTGTCCTGGCCCATGACTTTGTCAGGTGTGGACAGTGGGTGGCTAAGAACCTAGCCTTTGGAATGTCAGTGCCTGGCTTCACACTGCTGCTCAGCACTGCAGATTCTCCTGCCCCTGCCTCTGGTTCTGTGTCTCTGAGGCGGAGATGATAACTGGGCCTGCCTTGTAAACAGCTGTGAAAATTAAATGAGTTAATATAAAGTACTTAACACAGTGCCTGGCACATATAGTGAGTGGCCATAAGTGTTATCAATAATCATAATATTTCTTTCTCTGTTGAAGCTTTGGTTTCTAAAGGCTGAAGTCTTTTTTATTTTTAAAAATTATTTTATTTTCTCTATTAAAAATAAAAAATTATTTTTAAAGTATAGTTTATTGATTATGCTGTTACAGTTGTCCCAATTTTTTTACTCCCCTTTATCCCCCCCATCCTCCTTGCACCTCCCTCTACCTTCTAGCATTCCCCTACTCTATTTAGTTCATGTCCATGGGTCATACATATATGTTCTTTGGTTTCTCTATTTCCTATACTATTCTTAACCTCTCCCTGTCTATTTTCTACCTACCACTTATGCTTATTCCCTCTACTTCCCCCCCAACTCTCTCCCTCCCCCTCCCCATTTATAGCCCTCCATGTGATCTCCATTTCTGTGATTCTTTTCCTGTTCTAGTTGTTTGCTTAGATTTTGTTTTTTAGGTTCAGTTGTTGATAGTTATGACTTTGTTGTCATTTTATTGTTCATAGTTTTTGATCTTCTGTTTCTTAGATAAGTCCTTTTAACATTTCATATAATAAGGGCTTGGTGATGATGAACTCCTTTAACTTGACTTTATCTGGGAATCACTTTATCTGCCCTTCCATTCTAAATGATAACTTTGCTGGATAGAATAATCTTGGATTTAGGTTCTTGCCTTTCATGATTTCAAATATTTCTTTCCAGCCCCTTCTTGCTTGCAATGTTTCTTTTGAGAAATCAGCTGATAGTCTGATTGGAACTCCTTTGTTAGGTAACTCTTCTTTTCTCTTGCTGCTTTTAAGACTCTCTCCTCTTTAATCTTGGGTTACTTAATTATGATGTGCCTTGGTGGATTCCTCCTTGAGTCCAACTTCTTTGGGACTCTCTGTGCTTCCTGGACTTCCTAGAAGTCTATTTCCTTTGCCAGATTGGGGAAGTTCTCCTTCATTATTTGTTCACATAAGTTTTCAATTTCTTGCTCTTCCTCTTCTCCTTCTGGTAGCCTTATGATTTTGATGTTGGAATGTTTAAAGTTGTCCCAGAGGTTCCTAAGCGTCTCCTCATTTTTTTGAATTCTTCATTCTGTTACTGTTGGGATATTTATTTCTTCCTTTTGTTCAAAGTCATTACTTTGAACCCCAGTTTCCTTTCCTTCACTGTGGGTTCCCTGTATATTTTGTTTTATTTCACTTTGTGTAGCCTTCATTTCTTCCTTCGTTTTGTGACCAAGCTCAGTCAATTCTGTGAGCATCCTGATTACCAGGGCTTTAAACTCTCTATCAGGCAGGTTGTCTATCTCCTCATTGCTTAGCTCTTTTTCTGGACTTTTGCTCTGTTGTTTCATTCGGGCCATACTTCTTTGTCATGGCACACCAGTCTGAATGAATGCTTCTTTAACTCCTTGGTTGTTGGTGCTTCATGCAGATTTGTATTCTGGCAGTTCTGGTTGTTTATTGTTTTTAAATTGGTTGTCATCCTTCTTTTGGTTGTGTGAGGAGGTAAAGCATTTCTACCTACACCTTCATTTTGGCCAGAACCTAAAAACCTATTTTTATTTTTATTAAATTAAATTTTATTTTTTATTTTTAGAAATTAAATTTAAAACTTTTTATTTTTTATTTTTAAAATTTAAATTTATTTTAAAGGTAAACCACTCTCCCTACTTAGGCTTGTTTTTAAAACAATTTTCATTCAATTGGATGTTTTGCTACCTGATTTTAATTTACTATACTACAAAAAAGGATTTAAGATTTGGTGATAGTTTATTCCTTTGGGAGAAAAGTCTTTATATCAAGATGTATTTACATAGTGCTTACTAATGCTAATTAAATCCAGGTATCAGAAGAAAACAAGTAGAAAAATACCTAATGAAAGATTTAAAATTAAAATGAGGCACATGTATCTCCTGCTACCTGAAAACCAGCATTACCAACTACACTTCTGAATAAACTGTGGTTTGGTGATTTTAATACTTTTTTTCTGTGTGTGTGGCTGGTGCTTTTATAATTGTTCAGTCAGTAACCTTGAACATCAGATGTTTAACATCTCCTCCACTGTGTGTGCTGTTTGGAATTGTTAGTTTAATATTAAGAAAATAGGGATTAATTTTATTTTCTATATTTAAAAATTTACAGAAGGTAAAAATAGAATGTCCAAATGGCAGTCTACCAGTCAGTGCTGCTAAAGAGATTGTGTGGTGTCATTCTTCCTGGAATAGAAGCTAGAAGGAATAGAAGTTTTTATGTATTATATACATTTTATATATGTATGTATATATATATACACACATATATAAAGTGTATATATATGAGATAAGTTATAGATCCTTTTATAAGAAAAATTTGCTTAAATTTCCTCATTTCATATTGGTAAGCTTTTGACATAACATGATTGTATATGTACAATACATGGAATTCACAAAAACTCAAAATCTTACTTATTTTTTTAAATACATTTTATTGACTATGCTATTACACTTGTCCCATTTCCCCCCCCTTAATCCCCCTTCAACCTGCACACCCTCTCTCACCCACATTCCCCCACTTTAGTTCATGTCCATGTGTCATAAGTTCTTTACCTTCTACATTTCCCATACTATTCTTACCCTCCCCCTATCTATTTTCTACCTACCATCTGTGCTACTTATTCTCTGTACCTTTTCCCCCCTCTCCTCCTCCCACTCCTCTGTTGCTAACCCTCCATGTGATCTCCATTTCTGTGGTTCTGTTCCTGTTCTAGTTGTTTGCTTAGTTTCTTTTGGTTTTGCTTTAGGTGTGGTTGTTAATAATTGTGAGTTTGCTGTCCTTTTACTATACATGTTTTTTATCTTCTTTTTCTTAGGTAAGTCCCTTTAAGATTTCCTATAATAAGGGCTTGGTGATGATGAACTTCTTTAACTTGACCTTATCTGAGAAGCACTTTATCTGCCCTTCCATTCTAGATGAAAGCTTTACTGGATAGAGCAATCTTGGACGTCAGGTCCTTGCCTTGATGACTTGGAATCCTTCTTTCCAGCCCCTTCTTGCCTGCAAGGTCTCTTTTGAGAAATTAGCTGACAGTCTGATGGGAACTCCTCTGTAGGTTACTGTCTCCTTATGTCTTGCTACTTCTAGGATTCTCTCCTTCATTTTTACCTTGGCTAATGTAATTCTGATGTGCCTTGGTGTGTTCCTCCTTGGGTCCAACTTCTTTGGGACTCTCAGCTTCCTGGACTTCCTGGAAGTCTATTTCCTTTGCCAGAATGGGGAAGTTCTCCTTTATTATTTGTTCAAATAACTTTTCCACTTGTTGCTCTTCCTCTTCCCCTTCTGGTACCCCTGTAAGTCAGATGTTGGAACGTTTAAAGATGTCCTGGAGGTTCCTAAGCCTCTCCTCATTTTTTTTGAATTCTTGTTTCTTCATTCTTTTCTGTTTGGTTGTTTCTTTCTTCCTTCTGGTCCACTCTATTGATTTGAGTTCCAGTTTTTTTTTTTCCATCACTACTGGTTCCCTGTGCATTTTCCTTCATTTCTCTCTCTTATTGTAGCCTTCATTTGTTCATCTAATTTGTGACCAAAATCAACCAATTCTGTGAGCATCCTGATCACCAGTGCTTTGAACTGTGCATCTGATAGGTTGGCTATCTCTTGGTTGTTTAGTTGTATTTGCTCTGGGGCTTTGATCTGCTCTTCCCTTTGGGGCATTTTTTTTTTGGTCTTGTCGTGTCTCTTACATATAAGGGGCAGATCCTTAGGTGTTCACCAGGGTGGGGCAACCCAGTGGTTGTGTTGTGATGCTGTATGTGGGGCAGGGTCCAAGATGGAACAATGGTGCTTGCTCTGCTCTGTGTTGGATTTCACTCCCTTCTGCCGCTTCCCCCAAGCAAACTGGGCCTTTCTGGTGCTAATTCCCATGTGGGTGGGCTTATGCATGGACTAGGACCCCGTGGGTCTCTGCAATGAATTCTCCTGTGAGGCTGGGAGTTTCTCCTGGCACCTCAACCCCCACAGGTGTTTTCAGTCGGTGCCCCGAGGCTTTATTTCCCGGTGCTGGGACCCTGGGTTGTTCCGTCTGTGTCACTCCCCAGTTTCACCTGGTTTATCTGTGCATGAATGGTGGACCGCCCGGTCAGCCAGCCACTTAGGGCGTAGTGCCTCGCTTCACAGTCGCCACCTCACTGGGTCTGCCCGTTGCCATCCCTCGCCCGGGGTCTGCCTGCTGTGATGTTGCGCGCCCAGGATGCTTTATGCACCCGGTGCCATTGCTTTCTGTGCCACGACCCCTCTCTTCCCGGCTTCCCGACTCGGCCTGTCCTACTGGTCTGGATGAATGTGTCTATTTTCACTCCTTGGTGTCGGACTTCCATACAGTTCAGTTTTCTGTCAGTTCTGGTTGTTATTTTGTTTCTAAATTGTTGTTGGCCTTATTTTGGTTGTTTGAGGAGGCACAGTGTGTCTACCTATACCTCCATCTTGGCCGGAAGTCCTCAAAATCTTACTTTATTATTCAATACATTTAGCTTTTCCGAGAAAAAACAAAGTAGCTGTTATATTTAGAAAAACAATACCCATTATCTAAAAACAAAACACCACTATTTTTTTACCTCTGTGATCCATTACATTTGACTTTATAAGACAGATCAATTAATTTTATTAAAGAATTCATCAGAAGACATATTCCTTCATTGCTTTTAAAATAGCTTTAAGGTCATAAGGTAGATTTATGATCACAATTGATAAATTGCTTGTTTTGGAAATATTACTCTACATGAAAGTGTCTAGTTGTACCTCAAAGAATGTTACTTTTAGCCTTGGCTGGTGTGGCTTTGTGGATTCAGTGCCATCCTGTGAAACAAAGTGCTACTGGTTCAGTTCCCAGTCAGGGCACATACCTGGGTTGCAGGCCAGGTCCCCAGTTGGCATGCAAGAGGCAACACACATTGATGTTTCTCTCCCTCTCTCTCTCCCTTCCCCTGTCTCTAAAAATAAATAAATAAAAATCTTTTTAAAAATATTAATTTTAGTTACTTATGTCTAATATTTGTGCTCTGTATACATTCATGGGTAAATCCTTCTAATTTTGTTATATGTTATATACTATTTTAAAATTCAAATTTGTATCTGGTTGATATTTTAGAATGTACACTTGGATGTGTTAACTATCAGTAATGCTTGTTTAGCCTTAAAATGTATTAGAATAAGTGTTGGAGAAATAAGGAACTATGTTCTTGTCACATCATCTATTATCACCGTTCATTTTTCAGGCCAGTATGTACAAGCCTTTCGCACCGATCCCCACCAACCTCTCTATAGCCTGTGTATAGGCCTAACCTTTATTCACATGGCATCTCAGAAGTACGTGTTAAGGAGACATGCTCTTGTTGTGCAGGTAAATAATTTGGATTTCTCATTACTTGATGATATGTTCTTTGAAAATGAATATATGTTCATTCATTCATTTAAAAATGAATGAATCAATGAGTGCTTGCTTAATGTTTGCTATCCTGCTCTAACAGTAATACCAGCTTAGTACACATGTTGGTATCTCCAGCACCTACCCCTCTGTTCAGCACTCACGGACTTGGCTCCTGCAGGTACTCCTGCTGCAGACTTGTGCAGCCGTGTAGTAAAGGGCCCACAGCCAGATCCTGTGGGGAGAAGATACAGGTGGAGTCTGAGGGGAGCCTGTGCAGACCTCCTCGTACTTGAACCCCTAATGCCTCAAGCCTTCTAGGTCCTAAGGATTGATTTACTTTAAATTAGTTTTTAAAAATATAAAAATGTATACAGTAATGCATAAATATGTGACTGTGTTACTCTTTCTTTACGTCATTACCAACAAATTTTTTTCTAAAGTTTTCTTGTTTCTTATAGCAGTTTGGAATTACCTTTTCATTCTCTTTACTTTTTTGTAGTTTGTCTTCTCTAATAAGAGTATACAATCCAAGCCCTGGCTGGTGTAGCTCAGTGGATTGAGTGCTGGCCTGCAAACCAAAGGGTTGCTGGTTGGATTCCCAGTCAGGGCACATGCCTGAGTTGTGGGCCAGGTCCCCAGTAGGGGGCGTGTGAGAGGCAACCACACATTGATGTTTCTCTCCCTCTCTTTCTCCCTCCCTTCCCCTCTGTCTAACAATAAATTACTTAAATAACCTAAAAAAAGAAAAGAATATACAATCCAAGATCAGAAGTCTTATCTGTCTTGCTCACTACTGTATTTTCAACCCTTTTGTTCTTACAATTGCACTTTTTATATGTATATATTTGATGCATGTATAGGTATATTTTTAAGTAGTTAGCGAAGGAGAGAAAGTATTGGCTGGGTTGGGTAGCAGGCTTTAGTAAAGGATTTTTGTTTGTTTTTTAAAATAAAATGGTTAAAAGAAAACCTAAATTAAAGTGATGGTAATTGTTAAAACTGGGTATTGGTGTTCATTATAGTGTTTTTACTTTTATATACTTGAAAATTTCCATAATCACCTCAGTGGGTAGTTTGGCTGTGTTAAGTGACGTAGGATTGTTTATACATTAAACAGGTGGGCAGTGAACACCCATTGTGCCAGGACAGGGGTGGAGAGCCGAGGGGGCACAGAGGCAGAGTTCCCTGCCCTTGTGAAGCTTATGAAGTTGATAGGTAAAAATTGAACGGAAATTTTTATGGATTAACTCATTATTAAATAGTTCAATTATGTAGTTTTTAGGCCTGGTAGGATAAAAATTCAGTCCCTTGGATAATGTTGCATTCAACATCCGTTCATTATAATGATGATGAGATGCTGTAGGAACTTACTTGGGTTTATATCAGCCTGTGGTAAAACTGGTTTCATTATCTGTCATTTTGCTTAAAGTTGCAACCTATCAATGACATTAAAAAAGTACAAATCACTTTTATAGTTTAATTGTAGGTTTTCAGTAGTTGAAGTGGAACAAGAAGTAATGGGTAGATGGGATTTTGTTGTATTAATCTCTCATGTCAGTTAAACAGTTTCCATTGGAAAAAAAAATTTAAAGGCAAGTTTTATTGTAAACAGCACAATTCTTAAGTTGTTTTAATTTCTCATGAATCTATGTCCTCATGCTATAGGACTATAGTTTTCATTTGTCCTACTAAAAAAAGCTAATTTCATATATTTTAACTTATCTTTCCTACCTTTATATGTATACTATAAGAGTAAAATTTTTCATGTTTTCTTACTTCTACCTTTATTTAATATTATATAGACAGTATATACCTGGGCTCTATAGTGATTGATGTGATAAAAATGTTTGAAATGTAACGTAATATAAAAAGAACCAATTTCTCTTTCCCATTTCAATGTTTTTGTCATTTTTTTGTAGTTTTTATACTTGATGATTCATAGTCTAAGAAATAATGTGGACACCCATATTACCTACATTTTTAAAATATATTTTTTAATTGTTCAAGTATGGTTTTCTGCCTTTTACTCCCATCCCAGCCAATGCCCCCAGTCCTCCCCACCTCCCTCCCATTTGTACCTCCCCTAGTTTTTGTCCATGTGTCCTTTATACTTGCTCCTGCAAATCACAACATATTTTATTAGTTTTTTAGCTGTCAAGATTATCCTCATAAACTTGTTAAAAATTTCTTAAAATGCAGTAGGTAACTTTTTTTATTGTATCAGAGGACCTTCAAGTTCATTTGGGTTGCAGTGATTTATCCAGTATTACTGTTTCTTCTTTTCAGATTTTGGCTTTTAGTTTGTCATTTTAAAGTATGAAGATCTGATATTTCTCTGAGATCAGTAGTTTGTTTTCTGTACTTAACAGAGAACCATGCTTTTCAGTGGAGTAGAGGTCATATTCACATACACAAATGGGTTCTTTTATTATGCAGAAGTATGATTTGTCTATTGAACATAACTTTTTGTCCCTAAAAATGCATGAATTCTAAAGAATTCATGAATTTTTATTTATTTATTTATGAAGGAACATTTGTGATAATTTATTATATAGCAGATCACTCAGGAAATAATTGCATTTTAAATTCTGTTCTCACAAATTAGTTGATTTACTCTTAATTCTCAGTAATATATTTATGTACCATATTTTCCCATGCATAATACACACTCACATTTTGATCCAAACTTTCAGGAAAAAAATCTTTTGTTTTTGATTTTTTAATTCAATTATTCATTTATTTATACTTAGATACTTGGGCTTCTTTTTGTATTATAAAATAATTTTAGCATTTATTTTTGAACATATTATGATACAAGAAATTTTATGTAACAAATAATTACAAAACAGAAGAACAGATACAAGGTACTTCAGGTACTACCCATGTATGATGCGCATCCTTATTTTCCCCTCAAAAAAGTGTGCATTATACACAGCAAAATATGGGTACTTACTTCATAGGACACTTGCACTGTCTCGGTCTGTAACTGTCTGTGGGTGACAGAAGTTGCAGCTGCATGGAGGGAGAAGGTGAACATGGGAAGAGCTGTGACCCACGGGAGCCTCATTATTGCAGCTGCAGCCACTCTGAAACTGTCTGTGTCTCCCTCCCAAAGGCTTTATTTATTGTAGCCTTTGAGCCAGAAGCTTTCGGGGTTGGGGGGACAAGTTTGGGGCTAAGAGGTTATTAAGGAAGGTCCTACATGGACGACAGTGTGGTGACTGCAGCAGGGGGTGAAAGGGGGACAAGTGGTAATGAAAAAACTACAATAAAAATTTTTAAATGAAAACAAGGTAAGTCCTGAGAAGTAACTTACAAAAGGCACCACTTACTGAGAAAGGTTAGGTGTGCTCAGGTGAGCTTGCTCCTGGAGATATAACCTTTCTAATGTGTCATTGTTATGAGGGCTCAGATTTTCTGTTTTGCTCAAGCTTTTAGACATGTATTTCAAACCAAAAAGTTTAAAAGTTTATTGGCTCCAAAAAGCCACAAAAAGCCAATTTGAAGCCTTGTGTGTGTGTGTGTGTGTGTGTGTGTATGTGTGTGTCTCCTGTGTTTTTATAGACTATGGATCTTTGACAGCCAGTTGTAACGTTTCTATGAATATTTCTGTCTTTAGCTTAAAAAAGCAACCATTCCTTTACACCCTCAGAAGAGCTCCTGCCTGCACTGCGGTGCGACAGCACACTGCACACGCATTCTTTCCGGGCGGGACCGTGTCTTTTAATGTTTGTCTTCCCACACCTAGCTCATACAGTGGTGCATACTTGTGAAATGATTGAACTACTAAATCACTTGTCTTTTTCTTTTTGGTAGGGCTTTTCCTTTCTTAATCGATACCTTAGTCTACGTGGGCCCTGCCAGGAATCGTTCTACAATTTGGGCCGGGGCCATCACCAGCTGGGGCTGATTCATCTTGCAATCCATTATTATCAGAAGGCCCTGGAGCTCCCTCCACTGGTGGTTGAGGTATTGTATGATTTAGAAGGCTGAAGAGCTGCTTCATTTCATATGTAAATAAGTGCACTTAGCCCAGTGTTGTGGTCCAGACAGTGAAATATGTCATTATGTTCAGCAACAAGTCAGTCTTTGACACCCTGGCTTTCTTCCTGATCAGCAGTGACACGGACATATGACTTATGATTGTGACCCTTTTAATTATCCTAAGATAGCCTGTGTGGTTTCCAGGCAGACATGAAGCCTGAATATTGAGTAGTATAGTCCTGGTTCATTTTCACGTTCAAGTGTAACTAACATTTCTTTCTAAAGATGCAAAACCATTTTTTTAGATGATGTAGTATAGGGTAAACTGTTGCAAATACTATAATAATCTGTGTTTAAAGTCTAATTTTTAATTTCTGAAGAAAATTGTATGTTTTTATTAATTTTTTTTAATATATTTTATTGATTATGCTATTACATTTGTCCCATTTCCCCCCTTCTCTCCCCTCCACCCTGTACCCCCCTCCCACCCACATTTCCCCCTTTAGTTCATGTCCATGTGTCATACTTATGAGTTCTTTAGTTTCTACATTTCCCGTACTATTCTTGCCCTCCCCCTATCTATTTTCAACCTACATTCTATGCTACTTATTCTCTATACCTTTTCCCCTTCTCTCCTCCTCCCACCCCCCTGCTGCTAACCCTCCATGTGCCCTCCATTTCTGTGGTTCTGTTCCTGTTCTAGTTGTTTCCTTAGTTTCTTTTGGTTTTGCTTTAGGTGTGGTTGTTAATATTTGTGAGTTTGCTGTCCTTTTACTATACATGTCTTTTCTTTATCTTCTTTTCTTAGATAAGTCCCTTTAGCATTTCATAAAATAAGGGCTTGGTGATGATGAACTCCTTTAACTTGACCTTATCTGAAAAGCACTTTATCTGCCCTTCCATTCTAAATGAGAGCTTTGCTGGATAGAGCAATCTGGGATGTAGGTCCTTGTCTTTCATGACTTGGAATATTTCTTTCCAGCCCCTTCTTGCCTGTAAGGTCTCTTTGGAGAAATCAGCTGACAGTCTGATGGGAACTCCTTTGTAGGTGACTATCCCCTTACCTCTTGCTGCTTCTAGGATTCTCTCCTTCGTTTTTACCTTGGCTAATGTAATTATGATGTGCCTTGGTGTGTTTCTTCTTGGGTCCAACTTCTTTGGGGCTCTCTGAGCTTCTTGGATTTCTTGGAAGACTGTTCCCTTTGCCAGCTTGGGGAAGTTCTCCTTTATTATTTGTTCAAATACGTGCTTAGTCTGTTGCTTTTCCCCTTCCCCTTCTGGTACCCCTATAATTCGGATATTGGAACGTTTAAAGGTGTCTTGGATGCTCTTAATCTTTTCCTCAATTTTTTGAATTCTTATTTCATCATGCTTTCCTGCTTGGTTGATTCTATCTTCCTTCTGGTCCACTGTATTGTTTTGAGACTCATATTCCTTCCTTTCACTATTGGCTCTCCTCCGCGTGTCTTCCTGCATCTGTTTTATGGTAATCTGCATTCTTTCATCTAAATTTCGACCAAAATCAACCAGTTCCGTGAGCTTTCTGATCACCAGTGTTTTGAACTGCGCATCTGATAGACTGGCTAATTCTTGGTCGCTCAAAAGGATGAGTCCTGGGGGACTGATCTGCTCTGTTGAAAACATGGTTTTTTTCCCCCCTTATCTCTCCTTTTTTTTTCCGGTCTGGTTGCTCTAGTTACAGTGGGGGGCGGAGCCTTAGGTGCTCACCGGGGCTGGGCACCCCAGTCGCTAGATTGTGACGTTATATGTGGGGCGGGGCGGGGCGGGGCGGGGCGGGGCGGGAGAAAACAATGGCGGTAGTTCCGTTCCTCTGGGCTCAGACCCTTGTCTAGGCTTCTGGGCCACGAGCTCTGCCCTGGTCCACAATCGCTGCCCCTCTGGGTCTGCCAGCCGCAGCTTGCGTACTCAGGGATCACCGCTGCCTTCTTGCGCGCCAGATGGCTTTTGCGCCGATTTCGCACCAAACCTTCCCCTGACCTCGCGCGCCGCCGACCCGAGCCAGCCCCGCGCCTGCCAGGCTCGTCTTTTCCTACCAGTCCGGATGAACGCGTCTACTTCAACTTCTTGGCTGCCCGACTTCCATTCAGATAAATCCTCTGCCGGATCTGGGTGTTATTCTGATAGTAAATTATTGTTGTAAATTATTTGTTTTCTAATCTTGGTTGTGCGAGGAGGTACGGTGCATCCACCTATTCCTCCATCTTGCCGGGACTGTTTTTATTAATTTTTTAAACTTATAATCCCCACATTCTTTCACCTGTTTGCTATTACACTTGTTCAACTTTGGTTGTTAAGCAAATGAATACATACATTTATAGTTATGCTAATGAAATATATACACTTTGGTGCTCTTTATTACGTACCTTTACATATTGCTCCTTAAGCTTTATAAATATCATTTTTCTTTGTTGCAGATATTTTTCAATGGGGAGGATTAGAAACATCGATCTAATCTACTCTGTCGAGTTCATTTCTTTGTTATTTAAGTAAAAAAAAAAAGGCAGTAACACCCCCATGGTGATCATTATTACTAGTGTGGTGTGTATCCTCCTAGACAGACCTGTTCTTTGTATGCCTTCCTGTTAGCCAGGACAGGTATTTTCCCTGCATCTGGTCTTTTGTGTTATAATTTATTTTTGTCCTTGTAGCAGTTTTATGTTTTTTTATGAAGTCATGTCTGTTAATCTTTCCCTGTATAGTTTCTACTTTTGCTATTATTCTTAGAAGGACTTTTCCTATCCAACATTATATTATCATATTATTCAACTATTTTTTTCTTTTATGGTTTCATCGTTTTACTTTTACATCCTTAATTCATGTGGAGTTTATTCTGCTGTGGCTTGTGGGTGAGACTTTTTCCTCAATTTATGGGTTGGACATTTAAAAATATTTGATGAAAGAGTTACTGTAATGGTTAACTGAATCAGCATTATCTGATAAAAATTTAAATCTAAGGTAGGTGCACAACTTTATAATTTTTTTAGTATTATGAATTGTAATGGCCTTTTGAGCACTTACAAAACTGTTTATTTACCATAAAAGTGTCCTGCTTGTCAGTCTGAAATGTAACTCATTCGGGTATTTCTCCCCTTAGGGCATAGAAGCTGACCAGGTGGACTTGCGGAGAGACATCGCCTACAACCTGTCTCTCATTTACCAGAACAGCGGGAATGTCAGGATGGCTCAGAAGCTGCTGTACACCTATTGTTCCATATGAGGCCCTCCGCCGCGGGGGGAGTCTCGGGCAGCTGCCATGCCTGGATCCGCATTTTCTGTCTCCAGGCTTATTATTCACCTCAAGGTGGAAACGATGATTTTAGAACTGTGTATTTCATATTTAATATGTGATAATGATCTTTTGGTAGATATGCAGAAATCATCATTCCTATAAGAATTTGCGTATTGTTCTGTCATTTTCCTTTGGTGTTGTTTAGTGCAGTTTCTTTCAGAGCTGAAGTGGACAGTAGTAACCTTTGAGTCACCTGACAGTTGAATAGTAATTTGTCACTCATACAATTTTTCATCTGCACATTTAATACTGTGTGTTAAACCCCTGCTACATGCCAGGCATGTGACAGGTGCTTGGAACACAGCAGTAAGGCAGATGTGACCTCCCAGTGTAATTCCTTAAATGCAGAACTTGAGCATGTATTTATTTGAAAGAAAAGTTTGTCACATTTCTGCATACATCATCATTGTCAGTCACTCATTCCTCAGTTCCCTGTTACTCCTGCAAGGGTAGTTTTTCAAATGCATAGGAAAAAAGGCTGCTTTTATTAAAGGAAAGACAAATTGGGAATATTTCTGATGGCGACACATAATTCACTTAACTCTAACAGAATTATTTGAAATGGTTAAGTGGTAGGAAGACAAATAATTGAGTTAATGTTTTACTTTTCATCTGTATGTATCTTAGCCTGAGACCTGGGAGGCTGGGATTAACTCAGATCAGTGTGCTCCAAGGCAAAGTAAAAAATGCATTTACTGTTTGACAGGGGCTTTCTGACGAAAAAAGAAAAGAGGGGACCGTGTTCAATGAAATGACCTGGTTTCCATTTCAAGATCACTGGGAATCTAGGAAGACTGAGAGTTGTATTGGGTTGGCGGAAAGTCCATTAGTTTTTTCCATAAAAGACACATTTTCCATTTTCATCAATAAATTCATTGGTTTGGATATTTTGAGTATGTCAGTTATCTCCTTCTATTTATTGGCTTCTAGCAGCTAGAGGCCAGAGGTGCTGCTAAATATCTTCCAATGCATAAGACGGCCCCACAGCAAAAAGTCATTTGGCCACAATGTCAATAGTACCAAGAAACTTCACAAACCACTTTTGACATGTCCATCACTTACAGCACCTTCTCCATACACTGCACAGTCTTCTTGCATTTCAGTTGTGTTTCTACCTTTCTTGAAATAATAAAGCATAATGTGCTGAAAATGTTGCATATTTTCTTCTGTCTTCAGTATTAGAATGGCTACACAAAAATTCACCAATTTCAGGGTTTTTTTTTAAAAGCAAGCTGTTACAACAGCTGTCACAATGCAGTCTAACAAAATTGTTTCAAATGAATTTAAAGACAACTAAGCACTATGAGAGCCATCTTATGGAAAAAACTAGATGAATTTTTTGGCCAACCCAATATATATGGAATTAAGTATTGTTGATAAACTAAAAGAAAATAGGTAAAAACCTTTTTCTTATCACAAGTATTTTATGTTCTTGGATATAAGATAACCATACTTGTTAGATATACTATTGGTTTAATAATAGCATTTTAGAGTTTCTTTTTAGGGGAAGATAAATGCTATAAACGTGCTTATGGATTGTAAGACCTAGTCCAGTTGTGGGAGGGAAATAAGTATGAGACATAAAAAAATACAATGAGGGCTTTTTAGGAATTCTTACCACTGTTTATACTGTATATATAACTTTGTAGTTGAGGAGCAGAATTTGTATGTGGTAAGTAAATGTATTGTCCCCTCTGTATGTATGTGTTTGTGTATATATAATGTAAATAAATTTTGTAATTGAATTATTTCATATGCTTTTGTAATTATTATAATTTCCATCTTACATGTGAGATTAAACGCTTGTTCAAGATCACTAGCAAACTACTCCTTACTTAGAGATGTTCCTTCAGAGGAACATACCGTACTCACTCCAGTTCAGAGTAATAACATAAAAATTTATATTTTTTATGTTAAAAATTTATAATAGCATAAAAATTTATGCCTGTTTATTTTAGAAAGAAAAAGGAGATTTTCAGGTCTTCAGCCTATTAAAGCCCCTGTAGAGAACATCTTTTGGTGTGTCACTTTAAAAACTGACCATCACTTCCTTAGCTGTCACTCTCACCTCAGCCGTGGATGGGTTCCTGATAGCCACTTTCTACTGGTCAGAGGAGTCTGACTGCACCTGAACCAGTCTGAGCCCAACAGTTTTCCCCGCTTCTCCCCAGGGAACTTGAAAACCGAGAGAGCCTGTTTAGGGGGTTGGGACTTCACTGTCTGCTCTCCCTGAGGGCCAGCTAGCAGTTAGCCCATTCTGTGGAGAGAGGAATGAGCCCTGTGCATTAGAGAAGGAGAGTTGAGAAATGGCAAGAGCACTCCTTGGGTTCCTGGAAATTTTGCCGTTTTCTCTTCCCAGCCTTTCTAAGCGGCATTTTTATCCTTAGAGTCTTCCTATAAGGTGACCTTGATTCTATAATAAATTGCACTTCTAAGTGCTTGAGATTTTGTTATTTGCACAAAAAAACCCTATCATTACATCTTTTCATTTAACAATATGCTTTTTAGCTATTTTCACAAGAAGGAAGGGCACAAGTGCTTCATCTGATTCTCTAAGGTAACTGTACCCTTCCAGTAGATTCTTGCACACAGGCTAGCATGCGGGCTGGGTTTCCCCAGAAGCAGGTGTTGAGCATGAAAGGTGCACACTGGTGAGGAGAGCAAAGCAGCCTGGACACGTGAAAGCCTCTGAAGTGGCAGACTCATATCAGCAAATGGTGGAGGGGCACTCAAAGGGAACAGAACCGATGCAGGAAGTAGAGAATAAAATGTAATTACTATCCCCAGATGAGAAAAATAGTGTACACAGAAAGAGAAGAATGCCGTAAAAGAATGCTTAAAGAATAAGTTTTATGAAGTTCAAAATGTAAATGTCAAAATTAATTCAATGAAAGGGTTGTGGGAAATAGAATTTAATGACAAAATGTAACATGGAGGAGATGAAAAAATTTCAGCTGAGAAAATGAAAGGCTGTAAAATTGTACAGGAGCAGTTTTTTGTGGCATCATTTTATAAATTCATTTATACCACAAGGTGTTTGCTTGATTGTACATAACACCAGTGGGAGAAACTAACTCCTGTGATGGTTTTTGTACGCAGTTGATGGCAGTCCATTCCTATCAATTCAGAATTGCACTTCCTCTAACATGTCAGCTTTTAACATTTCCCAAACAATTAAGCTTAATTTTGGGAGGGAATACCTTTCCATTTGGATGAATGTAGGCGAGGCAGAATACTGTATCCTTTGCATTCCCGGTGCTCCCCTTGCCCAACCAAGAAAAGAAGTGAAAGGTAGTGACTAATCACTTTTGTGTGTGGTGGTGTTATTTTTTAAAATAAGCAAAACAATACAAAATGAGGCTCAGAAAAGGATAATAAACTTGGCCGCATGTGCTACCCCGCCAGGCCACTTGAACAGAATGCGGGCAGCTTCCAAACGCAGGGCAGGTGTCACCTAGTTCTCACTTGGGCAGGAAAAAAAAATTTGGGAACACGTCCGAACAGTCACGTATAAAAAGTCTGCGCCTTCGCACTGATCTCATCCGCACTGAAAGAGGGGCAGTTGGAACTTTGATGTGTGCTTCTAGCTGTTCATTTTTTTTTGGGCCCTGATCAATGTTAGCAGATACCAAGGCAACCACATCGTGCACGAAAGTGCATCGTGCATCGTGCTCACCCTGATGATCATACCCAAACTTTACCTGTTCATGGACTCCAGGTAAGCAAGTAATGTTAGGGTGAGCATTAGCAGGGCCACTTGGCATTTTAATGAAGATAGTCAGGTGTTCCAAGCAAGTGAACAGAGAAGAGTTGATGAGTCAATGAACAGATGCCGCTGACTCAGCAACTCCCCGCTGCGTAAACGAGGGCCGGCGAAGTCCATCCGGATGGAGCGGGTGCGAAGGACGTTAGTTCTGTTTCCTCGCCCTAAAGTTAGCGTTGTGGATTCTAATTGCAGGCTCTGGTTTCAGAGGGGTTTGAATGTAGCGAAACGGGTATTCCTTACTTAAGCACACCTACATACCTACAGACCAGCGATTTTCAACCTCTGTGCCACAAGAGTTTTTAAAACATGCAATACCTCTTAGATATAAAATTTAAAAAAAAAATGACAACAGACAACAGCTGTCCTGTGCGAATGAATCAAATTTATACCTAATTTTTTGACAGGCTGGTGAAAATATTTTTTGGTACGCCACAGAATATTAGTAATTAGTTTATGTGTGCCATAAGATGAAAAAGGTTGAAAATCGCTGCTATCAACCGTTGAAAGTGTTTCTCTAATAGCATGCTTCCCAGTATTGGTTCTGTCTGTCTGGACACGTGCTTGGGAAGTTCGTGCTGTGAGTGAGGAGTGAGCCTGCATCTCCGTTCCCGGGTTCCTTACCTGAGCAAGAAAAGATGACCTCAGTGACTGACCACTAGAGGGAGCAGGACAAGCCCGAACGTCACCTGGGCGAAGGCCTCCAGCTGGATGCAGTTGTGATCTGTCTCCTCATCCAGCCTCGAAGCCCACGTGCCGCACAAATAACGCAGTTTTATTCGTGTGCCGCAGTGAAAAAGTCAGCAGCACTGCCTTTGAGTCATTCTCCAGGCGTGGAGAACCAGCTTTGGGGTGAGCGAAAAACAATTTGCATCGACTGTATTTCCAGGGGAATATCGAAGCCTAAAAAATATAACATCAGGAGTGGTGAATGACAGGATGAGTCCCCCCCCCCCCCCCCCCTTAATTTCTCTTTTCCCTTCCACACTCTTTTTCCAGA
The DNA here is from genome assembly GCF_004126475.2 of Phyllostomus discolor. Lineage (NCBI taxonomy): Eukaryota > Metazoa > Chordata > Mammalia > Chiroptera > Phyllostomidae > Phyllostomus > Phyllostomus discolor. Next base: position 32,184,366 of record NC_040906.2, read on the forward strand.
GGGTCTTTGGTAAGCTTGAGAAAAGAGACAGGATTTTACCGTGTTGACACCTCGAAGTTCTGCTTGGTTGGACGGTATTAACAACGTCAAGGTCTGCTTGTCTTGCCTGTGACTCGTGGGAGGATCTAGAGTTTTCCTCCAAGGCTGTAGGACTTGCAGGAACTGAGTTAGCCCCAACCGGGGAATAGAACCGTACATGCCTCTCCGCTCTGGTCAGAATCAGTAGGTTGTAGGCTGTGGACATTTTCCTGGTGCCCTCCCTGTGTCTGTACCAATTGTGAAAGGATGCCTGTAGACCTGGGTTTACCCTTCAGACCTGGGTTTCTTTCTTTTTAACTGACAGATGGAAAAGGGTTGTTGTATTTGAGTAATACTAAGGTTAATGTCTATCTTCCCTGTGGCTTATAAACCTTTTGGGTTGTTTTTCTTTTCTGAACTGCTTTTTGTCATATCCTTTGCCCATTTTTTTAAGTGTGTCCTATTTTTCTTATTTGATTGTAGGCAGTCTTTATTTAATCTGGACCTAAGTCTTTGAACCCTTGTTTTTTCACTTTATGTTGTCTTTTTGTAAAACTTAAGAATTTTGGTATAATCAACATTAATCTTTTTGGCTTCTTTTGTGGCAAACAGAAAACCACAAAAGAAAGCTGGATTGTGTTTGGGAAAGTAAGAAAGTTCTGGAAAATCAAGTGGGAGTTCTTAGGAAGATCCCAGGGAAGGCAGACAGGCCGCAGGTCCGCCGGGACTTGGAGGCAGGGGACAAGTGCTGGGCCGCCGGAAGAGCCTGGCTGGAGCAGAAAGTGGGTGCGGGGGGAGAAAGTGGGTGGGTGCTGGGCGAGGGAAAGGCTCCTCTAGAAACGTGGCGGGGCTTCTTGGACACTGAGGGGCGCGGTGGGTTTTGAAGGATTTACAAGGCCCCCCTTTGAGGTGCCAGAAGGACTGGAAACAGAGGGCATGTGGCCTGTGTGCTTGACCGCTTACCAGCTTCACAGAGAGCTCGGGCTGTCCTTTACACACAGGTTTCCACTCTCACGGTGAAGCCAGAATCACCTCCAGCACAAGTGAAGAGCTTGTGTATACTTTTAAAATAACTTTTGTTTATATTTCAGTTACAGTGACCTAGAGCATTACGTTGGTCTCAGGTGCACACCCCAGTGACCAGACGTCACATAACCTGCTAGTGATCACCCCAATAAAGCACCCGCCCGTCTGACACCTCTCACGCCTATCAGGGCACCACCGCCTGTCCCTGGTCAGCTCCACATCCCCATGTGTTCAGAGACAGTGGGGTGAGGAGCAGTGAGTGCTGGCGCCTGCAGGCCAACTTCAGGGAACTCAAGAGGAAAAACACAAACCAACAAAAAACAAACCAACGAAAACCCCTGCCAGTGCTATTAACTCTGACAGGAGAAGGGAAAGCTGGGGATATACAGTGGAGCAGAGAAAACAATGTTGGGGGGTAGCACTGTTCAGCTAGCACAACACCTGGGGCAGTTGAGGCAGAGGTGGCCTTGAAGGTGTGGGAAGAAACACTAACACCTGCGCAGAGTTTCAGGCAGTAGAAGTCAGAAAACTAGGCTCACCGGTCTGGGATCGCAGAGTCTCCTTCGGCAAGAATTGCTGGTGGTGGTGGCGGGCCCTACAGACCTAAAGGCACTGCCCGCCCTTTGGAACGGAAAGGTACAGGAGAGCTGAGGGCTTGTCAGGAGATGGCCTGGAGCCCAGACAGAGTCTGGCAGACTCTACCCAGTGTTTCCCTAGACCTTCACTTGGCTCTAGGCCATAAGGCCACTTCGGGCCTTTTCCCAGACTGGAAGGGGTGGTGCAAAGCAGTGTCACAGGGAGAGCCATGCCAAGAGTTCCTGGTCCTAAGTATTTATGATTTATTAGTCACTCTATGAGTTCATACTCATAAGGCCTCTGGGGGTTGAAAACAATTTTTTGCTTGTAGTCAGGACCCCCCGTGGTGAGCCTGTTAGTTTCCAGGGCACGCCATCGGGTGAGAGCCATGCCGACTCGCTCACTGCTATGCCAGCAGCCCAGGGCCCGTCGCGGCAGCCCCTGAACCCACTGTTGTTGGCAGTAGGCTGATGAAGACGGTGTCACATGCATGTGTAATACAGACCCCCCATTTCCCCAAGGCCGGGGGAGGTGAGGTCTGGGCCTTAAAAATGTGATAGTGCTTTGCGCCCCCAGTACCCAGCCTAGAAATGGAAAGAAGGTTAATATGGAAGGTGAGGGCTAGGATAAGGCACGTTGCCTGCACCTGGGAACAGCAGCCGGGTATGGAGGCACAGACATGTGGTGAGTGTTGGAGAGAGTGCGGTCAGAGATCCGTGGGTTAAGGCAGTGCTGTCCGCTAGGAAGAACTGTCCGGGGTGATGCACATGTTGCATATGTGTGATTTCCAATTCAGTGGCCCTAGCCACATGTGCCTCCTGAGCCTCGAAATGTGGCCAGTGTGACTGAGAAACTGAATTTCACATTATAATTGAAATGGCCTTGTTGGATTATACAGACTTGAGGGACCATATAAAGGAATTTTTTTTAATATCCTCACCCAAGGATATGTCTATTGATTTGAGAGAGGGAAGAAGGGGGAGAGAGAAATACTGACATGAGAGAGAAACATCAGTTCATTGCCTCTCATACACACACCTACTGGGGATCGAACACACAACCTTTTGGTGTATGGAATGATGGTCCAACCAAGCAAGCCACACTGGCCAGGGCAAGGAATTCTTAATTAATGGCCTTTATACATCTGAACTGTGAAGTCCTTATGCATTTCCAATAGTCCCCAGTAGGTGAGGGCTGTGTGTGAATTACAGCTCACTGAATAGGCAGGCTGAGATGAATGAGTCCACGGTGCCCTGAGTTCAGGAGGCCCTGGAGTGCCTGATGGGAACCAGCCGCTCGTGGTGGTGGACTGCAGACCTACTCTGCTCAGTGGCCAGGCTGTTAGGAAATGAACAAGTGGGTGGCTCTACCGTAGGTGACAATTCAGTGGTGCTGGAAGGCTGTGAAAGATTGTGAGAAACAAGTGCTTAATGGGGTGACTCCTGGAGGAACCAGGAGGGCAGAAATCTGTCACTTGATGTGTCATTTCTGATGCACCTCAGAAGGCTGTGAAACACACCACTTTTACACAAGCATTGAATTCAGAGATTTCTTCCCAGCTCCATCAGCTTCTGAGAACAGAGCTCGTGTTTGGGGTCCAATGGGTATCACAGGTGTCTTGTCAGAGACAGTTCTGAAATCAGCAGCATTTCACCAGGTCACTCCAGAGTAACCGGGCAGTGAGAGGACCACCCCGGGGACCAGGAGAGGACAGAGAACTGCCCTGTGGACGAGCATTGGTCCAAATGCTGCTGAAGCATGCTGCCTCACTAAAGGCTTGCTCCTTGCACACTTTCATCTCAGGGGGATTTTGGGGACGGAGGACGGGTGGCATTTGCTCATGGTTGCCCTCCTGACGGTGAAGGTGTGTGCTCTAGGGGAGTGTAGTGGCCTCTGGTCTCTCGCAGGTGTGTGCCGGGATCCATGTAGGCGCTCTGCCAACCCCCCAAAAGGGGTCCTGAGTTAGTCTCGTGCCAGGGAGGCCACCAGGGTGAGGCACAGGAAAGCAGAAGAGGAGGAGTCTCCTGCTCAGGGGTCTGTTGTACGTTTGTTAATTTTGTTCATAAAACAGCAGGCTCTTTCTTTCTAGTCTTTTTTTTTCCCCTTCTGATTTTCTGCATTTGGTGTCATTCTTAGAAATGTCTCTTTCTCCACAAGATGACAAAACTTTAAACTCATATAATCTAGTACTTTCATGGTTTTGTTCCGCCCTTGTAAACATTGTGACCGAATATACATAACACAAAAGTCAGCAGCTGAGCCACTTCGAAGTGCGCAGTTCAGGGGCCTGAGGCACATGCACACCGCTGTGCGGCCACCGCCGCCCTCACCTCCAGAGCTTTTGCATCTTCCCCACCTAAAACGCTCTCTTTCCTCTGTCCCTGGGCCCCGGCCACCGCCTTCCTCCTTTCTGCCTGTGTGAATTTGACTACTCTGAGCACTTCCTGTAGGCGGAGTCAGACAGTGTTCGTCCTTCTGTGACTGGCTCATTTCCAGGTTTGTCCGTGTTGTAGCACGCGGCAGAATCGCCTTCCTTTTTAAGGCTGAATTACGCTCCATTCTGTGCATACGCCAGCTCTGTCTGCCCACTCATCCTTCAGTGGACACGTGTGGCTGTTGTGAATAGTGCTGTGAACACTGGTGTGCAAATATCTGAGTCCCTGCTTTCCGTTCTTCTCAGTATATACCTGGAAGTTGTGTTTTTTCCCCTTTAAATATATAATCTACCTGAATGTAAAGGCTTGTTTTGTGAGGTAGGAAGAGGTGGAAAACAACCTTTGTTTTACTAAAACAACTAACTAGCGTGTTGTCTTGTGGCCTTTACTGAATAATCTTGCCCGCTGTTTTAAAGTGGCATCGGCAGTGTCCACCTGCTCGACCAGCAGCGACCTCAGGTCCGCAGGGACACTTACGCTCACAGGAGCAATGGGCCACACCTGGCACTGGCCTCACTTGGTTCTGCAGGATAGTAACCGGAATTATGTTGGGTTGGCCAAAACATTTGTCTGTTTTTTTCCATGCGATGGCTCTACTAAGTGTTCAGTCATCTTGAACTTCATTTGAAACAATTTTGTGAGGTTGTATTATGACAGCTGTCATCCTGTGCATTAAGAAAAACATCAAAAATTGATGAATTTTTGTGCAGCCATTTTAATATTGAAGATGGAAGAAGATACACATTACTTTTGGCATATTATGCATTATTATTTCAAGAAAGGTAAAAATGCAACTGAAATGCAAAAAAAGATTTGTATAGTGCATGGAGAAAGTGCTGTGATTGATCAAATGTGTCAAAAGTAGTTTGTGAAGTTTCTTGGTACTATTAACATTTTGGCCAAATAATTCTTTGCTGTGGGGCTGTCTTATGCATTGGAAGAGGTTTAGCAGTACCCCTGGCCTCTACCCACTAGAAGCCAATAGCAGGAGATAGTCGACATACTCAAAATATCAAAATCAATACAGTTATTGGTGAAAATGAAAAACGTGTCTTTCATTTCATGGAAAAACTAAGCGGGCTTTCGGCCAACCCAACAGCATGTCAGCAGAACAGCGTCAGGGTCCGAGAACAGCCCAGGAGCGAATCTGTTGGCCCCCAAGTGACAGCACAGGCGTGAGAGAACGAGACCCCACAGGAACCAATAGTGCCTGTAAGAGCCCATGGGCATCACTCTGAGGGCCCTCAAAGAAGGTCACGCATAGGTACAGGGGTTTATAACGTGCGGGGAAGCACCAAAGCCTTGCCTTCCGCCAGCAGTGGTGTCTGTCTGTAGTCATCCAGGTCTTGGTGCAATGTACTCATTAGGGGTTGTTTTTACAAGGGGCAAGGCTGCCTGGTAACACTGCTGACACTGCCCCTATTAGGTTTCCAGGCATATAACGCTGGGAGGGGGTAAATCCAAGGTCTTTTCCTCACGGAGAAGACAGGGTTGTGTAAATTCTTTCTTTATGTTAAATTCTATCACATACCAAATTCCAGTGGTGAATGTTCCTGGACTTTGTGTCTTATTCCATTAAGTCTGTTTGTCTGTTTTTAAGCCAGCATCATATTATTTCAATGATTTTTAATGACTCTTTAGTGGAAGTACAATACACTCAGGGAAAAGGGCTTAAATCCGAAGTGTAGGGGCCAGTGAATCATTTCACAGTGAAGACAGCCCTGAAATCACCACCCAAAATCAGGAAACAGAGCACAACTGTCACCGGGAGAGCCCTGGTTCTTGCCAACGCTGCAAGGAATTACAGATCACCAAGTCTACTAGCGTGCAAGCAGGGCTTATTGGTGATCCGTTCTCATGGAGGAGAATGGGCCTAGTCGAGGTAGGGGGAGTGGAAGGCATAGGTTCAGGGCAAAGCAGGGTAGGAGCAGCCAAAGGCCAGGGTGGCAAGCATGAAGCCTCCTCACCCCTCCTCTGGTCCTTTGTTCTGAGGACTTACACAGTTGGCAGGACAGGGCTGAGGGGTTTACATATTGATTGACAGGCAAAGGTGGTGCCAGCTTGGGGGTGGGGCATGAATACCCAAAGATGTTAATGAGCTTCTTCCTTCTTTCAGGCCTTGCGGTGAAAGCAGTTTCAAATGCTTTCTTTCCCAGATAGTGGAGATGACACTTAGACATTCAAGGGCTCCCCTCCTTCCTGCCTTTATTTGCCCTCTGGCTGCTCATTCTACTGTGACCCAACCAGCCGGCCCAGGGCTCATCCTGCTAGCCTGCCCCGTGTAGTTTGAACTGGTTCAGCAGGAACTGTTCTCCAGAGCCCGTGGTCCCGGGTTAGAGCTGGCCAGGGGAGTTTGCAAGAGATTGAGGACTCGGAAGTGAAGCTACAGCCATCACTCTGTGACAATCACGGCAGTAGATGTGGGGATGAATGCAGAGGTGTTGGTGGCTTCCATTTTATCTTTGTCCTTCTCTGCCTCCAGCTCATCAGCCTTGCTGCCAGCTCCGCCGCCCAGAGTAAAACACCTACCCGCACGTGGCTCAGCTTCCCACAGGGGCCACCAGCACCCCTCGGGACTCTCACCTGGCCAGGCAAGCTCAGCAGGGCTTCGGGAAGGCCAGCTGACTCCTGCTCCCGTCCTTTGACTCTCCTTCTTTTCCCTTGTGCGAGGTCTGAGTCCTTATTTAAAACACTCAGTGATTCTACTTTCCTAATGGAACCTCTCTAAAGGCTATTGATTTTTGTATGTTTGATATCTATCCTGCCAGTTTATTCTTTTATTTAGATTTATTCCCTGAAATTTTCTAGGAATAATATCATGAAATCTGCAAAAAGGTAAATTTTACTTGTTTATTTACCCATTCTTACACCTTTGATTTTTGCCAGTTGCATTGTTTAATACTTTTATCTGGACAGCGCTAAATGGTAGTGGAGACAGTGAGCATCTGTGCCTTGGCGCCAGGAATAAGATGTTATATAAAATGAGAAACATCTTTTTATTTACATTTGTATATTTGGTCATGTTTTTAGAAAAACCTCAATTCCTATTTTCTTGTGCATTTTTGTCTTCAGTGGTGTTGAATGTTATCAAAGGCTTTTCAGCATCCATGCACATAAATGTGTTTTTTTACCTTCCGCGGGGCTCCAACAGCATATTAGTCCTTCTTTGCCTACCTTTCCCTTTTTCCCTGACCTTTTTTGCTTCTTTGTCATTTTATTTTTTTTGTTGTTTTTCTTGCCTTTCTTCAATGACTCCTATTTTCATCTGAATCTTCTCCTTTGGGCATCTTGGGACTTACCCCTATTTCTCCAAGATCCCACACACTAGCTTCTTTTTCTGTCTTCCCTGCACTTTTGTGGAGGGGGATCTGCCTCTGCTACGGAGCCTTGTGGTAGGTGAAAGGGCAGAAATGTGAGAGAGAGCGCATTGGGATTTGGTGAGTTTTCTCTTTGTAGTTATTTTGAAGGTTTGACACTGTCTGCCTTCCAATTATGCTGAGAACGTGTTTTTGTGTTGAATTTACTTTCCCTTTCTTGATTCATGTTGCTTGTGAAGGCAGTACTGGGAGAGAAGTAGCTGTGCAGTTCCCACTGTCTTCAGCTACCTGGAAGTCCCCTACGTAGGTTACTGAAGAGTCGGGTTTTAAAACTTCATCTGGTGGCTGTCTCTGTCAATGCTCTGGAGCAAAGAGGTGCCGGAACGGGAGAGGAGCCTAGTACCTGCTCAGAGTCTCTGGCTGCAGCGATAGTGGAGTTCACTTAGTGACCGACCACCTTGGTGCATTTTCACTACTTAAAATGTTGTGATTGTTGTGGTGGACATCGGTGATTTTGTCTGACACGAGTTCTTGATTTCCTTTGGGGAACCACCCTGCTTCAGGGATGGTCACTTCCCACGTCTAGACCTAACTAATCAGTATAATATCCATCTTTCAAGGTACAGTGATTGGTTGAGGGTGGCATGGGACCAGTCAATCCAATGAGCCTGGATCTCTTATTAGAACTGTCAGAAGAGGAGAGCCCTCTTTTGTTGGGGGTCGTAAGCAGAAAATATTCCAGTCTGTTCTAGTCTTACGTATACTACACATTGTTTCTGACCAGTTATAGAAGGCTTACATGAGCTAATGGCTTACAGAGTCCTTACTGCCCCAAGAAGTCCAAGGTGGAAAAAATACGATGATACAGTGCAGGGCCACTGGAAAGCCACTTGCTCCATGACTGACACTGATCACCAGCTAAGCGGCATAATGAGTGATCTTGAGAAAACAGATGCCACATATTATCAAATAGTCAATTTTTAAAAGAAAAGTTTCTTGGAAATTCCTTCATTATTCCTTCATTCAGTAGCTGAGGCAGCTTAGCCTCCTTCCTTCAGAACAGTTATAGTCCTCAAAAAATTAGTCAAAGCATCTTCTGATCTTATGTTAGGATCACCTAGAAATCTGATGTTTGTACATGTGGTGGTAAATCTCTAGTGTTAAATAAATAGTTATGAATCATGGCCCCTTTTTCTTTCCTATATTACCACCCCCTGGTATAACACTCTGAACATAATAATAGTTATACTGTTTCGGTGACCTTGTCTGTCAATTCTAACATTTGTTAGTTCTGGGTCAATTTTAATTAACTTCTCATTATGGGTTATATTTTCCTTTTTTGCATGTCTGATAAATCTGGACTGAATGCCAGACACTGTGACTTTACTTTGATGGGTGCCATATCATAGTTTTACGTTCCTCTAAATATTCCTAAGCTCTGTTTTGGAACACGGTTACTTGGAAACTCATCGTTTGAGGTCTTGTGTTTGAGATTTGTGAGGTAGGGGCAGAGAAGCATTCCCGTTCCGGCTTTTTGTATGACCCACCCATGCCCTGTGAGTCACAAAGCTTCTAGTACCGCCTGGGTAGGAACTGGTCCCGTGCATGTGTCCTGGCCATGGTTACCTCCACCCCGCTGGACGGTTCTTTCCCCAGCCTTACGTAGTTTCCTTAGGTGTACCTGCTGGCCAGAACTCGGTGGAATGCTCAGAGGACTCTCTGGGCATCTCAGGAATCCCCTTCGTGCAGCTCTCCCCTCTCTGGCACTCCCGCATTCTCTGTCTCTCCGGACCTGAGTCCCAGCTCCTTGACTCGGGAACCTACCCAGCTCCACCCTGACTTCCCCTCTGTGCGTGGCCTGGATTCCCTCAAGGCTGTGAGCTGGAACAATAGGAAGACTCCTCTCATCAGTTCCCTTTCTCTCAGGAACCATTGTTCTTTGTGCCATGATGTCCGGTGTCTTAGAAACCACTGTTTCATATTTTGTTGGGTGTTCTTTTACAGTTTTAGGTGAAAGTAGATGCCCACAACAGAAGCTATGTAATAGTCACTATAATAATATTACAGAAACACTTTTAAAATATCACAGAAATAAGCTAGTTAATCGGCACAGTAAATATGCAGTTCTAACTATACGCGTTACTAGAAACGATCACCAATCCAACTCTGTAAGCCACTTTTCTGAAGCTAGTGTTTCCTACTACGGCCAATCTGAGAAATGCAGTAAGGTATGCTACACGGGCCCTGGCCAGGGAGCTCAGTGGGCTGGCATCTCCTGGAGTGGCGCCGACTGCTGTTCTGAATAACCGTTTTTGTTTATAGCTTCCCTGGGATATTCACGATCCCTCAGATACCTCACATAAGTAAAGAGATATTAGTCTTATTAAAGATGACTGGTAATTACCCAGCATAGAAGGGTATAAGTTGAAAATATGGTGGAAGAATTTTTACCATTTCCAGGTGATTCTATTTCCAAAGATTATCTTCTGGATGTCAGCCTGGAAGAGTTCACTGAAACAAAACATTGTATCACTTAGTTGCTGTGTCATAAAGCATCTCTCTCATTAAATGCTTTTGATAAACTGTACCTAGAAAAACAGCCAAGTATCATGCAACAGCATCTGCTATCGTGCAACAAATTAATGTAAATTTATTGGGTGGAAAACAGGGAAAGAAAAAGATAGGGTGGTTCTCTATTGATATCAGAATTCATAAAAGGATCAACTCGGGTCCGAAATCTTCAGCCCACACCAAAGACTTCGTGTTCCGATGACTGTGGAAACTGGCCAGCCCTGGTTGCTGGGCTCAGGGGGTCGTGCGGTGTAGCTGCTAACACAGCTCCTCCTCTGTCATGGACGTCACTTTCTCTCTAGATCAGGATACTTCTTGGGCACAAATCTAAGGTTCTGTTTGCTCTCCCACCGATGCAGAACAGACTGGTTGGACATGACATTGCGCCTTTTCGCCTGGTCCTGTGGGAGAGAAACACACCTGACACTGTTCAAAACTAACTGCAGCGCCTGGGCCCACTTCGTCTTCACAGCACTTACTCACAGGGGAGGTGGTTCTAGTCTGGACAGCTCGGGGGAGGCAGAACTTTTAAGAAAAAAATTTAGTTCACTGCTTTCCTTGCAGTAGTTTTAAAGAAATCTACAGATTAGTAAAGAGGATAGCTGGATGAAGACAGAACTTCTATAATTAGAAATCTAAGAATTGCTTAAGACAGCCACGTCTAACTAAATGCCCTACCTCTTCCCGCCACCTGCTTTCCCGGGGAAGCCTCTGTAACCGGTTTTTTGTCAGCTCAAGTTGTAGGCCATCGAACCTGCACTTAAACCAGCGGTGAGCTTCTTCCAGGTTGGCTGTTATCTGGACATATAAATGTTATCATTAAAAGTTACAACAAACAGTTAAAGGTTTTTTTTGTGTGTGTATTAGTTCAAGAGACTTTTTATCAAAATACTAAAGACCCAGATTCTGACTGGAAGGTCCTTGCAACCTATTTGCGTAATACACATCCTGCAGACGAGACAGTAATTTCTGACCGTGGGGCTGAAGACGAAGGCAGGCCTGCTGCTGCTTACACCTTCGGTAGTGTTTCCTGGGTATGGACACGGGTAAGACAGAGTCCAGGAGAGAAGCAGGAATGAAAGTACAACACAACACTGGAAATGAGAGCGGTAGTTCAAACCATATTTTGAATTTTATTTTCTAAGACTATATAATTCTGCAAAGTCCCTAAACTGTGAAGGCAGGTTTTTTCTGTTGTGCTTTATGAAAAAATTGAATGGATTAATAAAAAACTGGACCAGCTTACTATATAAGCTGTATTCTCTTTATTTCCTTTATCATAAAAATACCTTACACTTTACTGAGCTCATAAGCACATATTTCCAAATTATTTTTGTTAGACCTGAACACTCCCTCTGATAGTCTATCTTTGAAGATGAATTGGAATCAGTATTCATTTATTTGACAAATATTTACTGAGGGCTTATATATGCCTGGCCCTTTTCTAAGTATTTGGGCTACTTTGGTGTTTTGAAGGGAAAGCTAATAGATGTTCACTTTATGTGAAGCATGCTTCAAAACAGGTCCAGAACACACCCTCTAGAATAAAAAGTAAAATGACTGGTTTTCCCACTTTGATTACTTGTTCTGTGACGGCATTTCTGGTTTTTGGTTCTGAAGCCCGAGAGAGTGGCATTTTCTCTGGGTCCCGAGCGCAGGGGCTCTGTCTGGCTCGCTCACCCTGCGCCTCCATCACCTGGCGCCTGCCATGTGCAGGTCCTCAGCAAATGTGCTGCCGGGTCCTTGTCCCGCATCAGCCGGGTCACAGTGGAGCTATGACATCGTGCGGTAAGAAAGTACAGCTCCCCTTGCTATCTAACTTTTAGAAAGCTACAAAGCTATCTTCCAGGTCTGTTTGCACATCCCACCCCCAAACCAGACCGAGCCCGACATTTCTCCAGCACCTTTACCAGCAGTGGAGGGAAAGATGCTTGAAATGGCATTGTACATCCTGTCGTCTCCTGCGTGGCGAGCGAGAGGACAGCTAACACTTACTGAAACTTCCTCTGAGCCATCTATCAGCAAAACAGGCCGGGCGCATTGACTTCCTGACTCGTGAATATGGGACCTGATGAGGGAACGTAAACGTGACTTCCTTAAGGGCACAGCGCGTGTCACCACTGGCATTCAAACTCGGGCTTGTCACAGTCGTATTTTTTTAACATACCACTGTGATAGTCATATTGCCCTGTAATTTATTGGCAATAAAAGGGAAATATCATGGCCAACTGATAGCAACATCACCAGAATCCCTTAAGCTTATTGAGATTCTGTTTCTTTTTCTAGAAAATAGGGGTGGTTGTAGTAGAATGATGATTTCAAAGATCTGTTCCAGCTCTAAAAATGTATGATTGTAAATGCCTTCAAAAGAAGCAAATTAAAAAATTAATAAGGCCTACTTTACACTTCTATTTATTGATTGAACAAAGAGCTTCCACTTCCACGTCAAACAATAACGCGTTAAAATCCACACACGGCTGGTCTTCCCGTCTTCTGCTTCCTGGGCGGGACGTGGGCGCCAGGATCCGCCAGTACTCCGGCAGCCTGGTGTCACTCGACAGGACACACGGTCTGGGTCTAAAAGTGCTTTCTTCTTTATAACGGAGCCTACACTCAGTAAGCTGCTGGTTCTTGCCTGTCGTGCTCCTGATGACTACGTTAACCAAGGAGTTTACACCGACTTGCGTGCTTCAAGGCGGCTGTGTCTGAAGAAACTCGTCTAATTCTCTATGTCCGTGGTTCTGGCTCACCTGTTCTGATTCCACACTGGCTTCTTTCAGTTTACTCTCTGTCGCCTCTTTACATCTCTTCAGGTGTCTGACAGTTTCTTCCAGTTCCTGAAAACGTGATCCAAACAGTTTACAAAGTCCCAGTGCACCTCATTGAACAAAAAGCTTCAATATTGGTAGTAAGTGAGCAACCACATTATGAAACTGTGACTGGGGACATTTAACCTCAGGTGCTACCAAATACAAGGTAGAGCAGTGATTTTCAGTTTACCTACAGTGTACATATGTGCATATGATTACATATTTTGATTTTATGATTTGATTTTGATTTGTTTCTCCTGAAACAAAGTGATTAACATTGCTTTCCAGAATGGGAGGGATACTTTTCATAGCAGAGAGTCTGTGTTGGAAGCTAGAGCTTGATGATCTCATAAAGGTCCCTTTTCAGGGATAAAATGTTATGCTTTTCATTAGGTTGGGAATAGAGAAAAGTCCTGTAACAGCAACGGGTGCATATGAGCTACAGGAAGAACTAAAGGGGCATAAAGTTCCTGGAAAACCATGAAATTCACAAATCTTACTTAGTAACTACTACTTTGCGTATGTGAGTTTTAGCTGTTCTTTTTTATTTTTTTGAATATTATATTTATTTTTAGAGGGAGAGGAAGGGAAAGAGAAAGAGAAGGAAAGAATAACTGATGTGAGAGAGAAACATGGATCAGTGGCCTCTGGTACACACCCTGACGGGACAGAACCCACGATCCAGACATATGCCCTGACAAGGATTCGAACCTGTGAACTTCTGGTTTGCAGGGTGATGCCCAACCAACTGAGCCACACCGGTCAGGGCAGTTTCAGCTGTTCTTTTTAAAAAGCATATCATTTTTGTAAAGTTAAACACTGAGAGCATGTGCCACAGTTAAAGCTATAGGCTACTTCCTAGATACTATGATTCTCATAATTTAGTGAAAATAAACAACTTATATATTTGTTTTTGTCTATAAGATCTAGAAAATTTAGGTGCTCTAATGCTGGGCGTTTGGGCCCACGTTGTTTGCTGACAGGCTCTGAGACGAATCTCAGGAAACCGTTTACCTGGCACCGATTCTCTAGCTCCTGCCTTATTTTCCGCTCCGTCTCCAGCCGCAGCTCTTGCTGTTTGCTCCGTGCTGAGGTGTCGTACTGGCTCCGGGCCAACATCTGCATCTCTTTCTGTAGGTTATTCATTTCAGATACAAATTTCTGGATACTCAACGACTGGCAGGGCACAAAGAGGGGAGACAGTTGGTGTCCAAGTTCAGGATTTTATATGAATGGTAAACATAGTTTGTGGAAATCATCTACCTGTTCATAGTTTTTTTTCTGATACTGATCCTTAATTAGCTCCATCTGCCTCAATTCTGTTTCTATTTGCTGAAAGTAAATGTGGAAATAACACAGGTCAGTGGAGTGGCTGGCTCTCTCTTTGCTTGTAGGATGACAAAGAGTCCCACATGGGATCCACAGTTAACAGTTCCTCCTGGGCTCGCCTTCCCACCCAGCCCACTGACCCTGACAGAGCAAAGTCCCAAACATCTGTCTCTCCCGTGGGAGCTGGAACAAGACACTGGCAGCTACTGAGAAACCAAACATTTACACAGCAGTGTCTGGGCTGGAAAAAGAGACAGTCTCCCCAAGGCAATCTGCCTGCTTCCTGGCTGAGGCTGTAACTCCCAAAGACATGCCCGCCTGGGTCTTCGTCAGTTACTGAGGAAGTGAGGGGAGGCATATGGTTTCTCATACAACCTTCATCCTCTCTACATTCTGAGCATTATTCGCCTTGGCCGACAAGTGGAGCTTAATTTGCGCCTTTTGATTCTTTATTTTCTCCTTGCTACTGTTCAGTATCTTTTCTAGCTCTGTAAGTTTCTGCCGCAGCTCTCGGTTGGTACGGGACACTTCCACTGATCTGAAATTGGCTTCATCAAGGGCTTTCTTCAGCTGTGGAACACAAGGGAAAATCAGAGCATTTTTACCTTCCATTTAGTGAGAGAAGCGTATGTGTGTAGCTTTGTCCCTATATTTTGTTTTCTTTAAACCTTTCTATAAAAAAGGAGGGTAAGTGAGGCAATGATAATGTATGAATAAGTAGATTAGTGGAGGAACACTCTAAGTGATTTTCATAATTTTTAACACTAAAGAACACAATCTTTCTTAGGACGGATAAACAACGTAAATATAAGTTCAACATCTGCTCTTTTAAGAGCGTGGATTTAGGGTCAGACTGAAGTTCAAATTTTAGTTCACCAACTACTAATTTTGGGTGATTAACTTCCCTAAGACTCAGGTTATCATGGAAAAAGAGTGTGAAGACCCTACTTGATAGGATTCACTTAACAGTTAAATAAGACCAAGTACAGGAGGAATGAAGAGGCTGGCACATACACAACCCTGCTCCGTGATCACAACCCTGCTCTAAGTGTTTCTCTCCCCTTCTGTCACTTGTGATCCCATGTCTGGAGAAGTGAAAATAAATTATATGGTAGTTTATATAAATATTTGTCAGTTATTAACTATGATGGCATGTAGTTTTATAATACTGCCTTTTGTTTTTAAAGAAACTTGCCTGGTGGAAAAATAGCATAGTGATTACTGTTAAAAACAAGACAGCAGGCCCAGAATGGAGTCAACTTATGCTCCGTCACCAAACTGAGACTAATTACAGTTCCAGTTCTCCCAGAAATGGACTCTTGAACCTGTCGATCAGAGTCACCTGATCAGCACTAGCTGGATAGTCTTCCTGGTAGAACCCTGTTATAACCCTAAAAGATAGTAACTTTGCAATAACAACCTGCCTTTTCACCAAGTATAAATTCCTTGTTCCTGCTCTCTTCTTCTCATTTTGTATAGCTCCTTGTAACTTTCTATCTACTAGACTGGATGCTGCGCAATTCGAATTGACCTCAAATCAACTTTTAAAAGATAAACTAAGGCATATTAAAATTTTTAACAGCTCTGATGTCAGAAGAAGAAACCAAAGGAGACCCTTGATAGCCCCCAGGAACAAAAAGCAACCAGGCAAAGTTGCCCAGGAGCTCCCTGAGCCCCCTGTTTTTTTGATGCATCTGGAGGTCAGAGGCATAGGTGGGCCCCTCTCAGATCCTAGCTCTGCAGCTCTCCAGCTACAGGCTCCCGGAATTTATCGCAGCATTTCTTTTTTCCAGACTGGGTCTGACTTAAGCTGAACCTGAGTCCAGGGTGAGGCCTCAGGTGACTGAAACTTTGTTCAGAGCCTGAACAAGCAAGTTAACTTTACCAAAGATAATCTTGAATCACAGTGGCCAAGTGGGGAACTTTGAGCTAGAAAGGCTCATCTGTTTATAAGGTGCTCCGAAGAAAAAGGGGTCTCAGCCTAGCACTCACCATAAAGGGTAGAGGGAAAATTATTTTTCTTCCTCTATGGCTTCTGGTGACCAGGATGAGACCCCACTGGGACACCCCACTCACTTCAGAGCCTACAGACAGGATCTTGGGAAAACAGGCAAAAGCTGGAAATAGGTGCGAATTCTTAACCAAAGTCAGCTATGCCACATCTCTACCTGTGGTGCCTGGTTCAAGAGAAGGTAAAATTTCACATTGTCCCTTCCTTTCTGAATTCAGATTGGTAGGCAAAAAACATCTGTACGAACTGGATCCTTGGATTGCTTTCAGGGATCCATTGGTGGTTAATCCTTTCTCACCAGGGACAGCGATTGCCTCCTTATTTGTCTCATTTTGTGTCCTGGGAACTGGGCTCGGCACCTGTCAGGTTGGGGGCTCACAAAGTACAGCCGCACAGAAATGTGGGTTCCACTCTATTTGTGGCTCGATAGGGCGGGCAGGAATGTGGGTTGTACTCCCTTCGCTGCCAGGCTGTCGGTGACTGTTGCCAGCTGTCAGAGGAACTATCCTACCCTTCCTTTCTTTTGGTGGCTCTGGATTTTGGGAGGAAGGTATCTTTTGTGCCTTTTGTTGGGGATATTTACTGCTTGTCCTAACCTGGCTGAAATCCGGCAAAATATTTGAAAGGTACACTCTAATCGCTGAATGCACCAAATTTGGCAAATTAAAGACCAGCGACCCCAACCAAGTCTTGGAATTATTTTAATTCCTCCCTCCCCTTTGCTCATGATACAACATTTAGTGCCTGTCTTGATGTTTTTTTTTTCTATTAAAATGACTTTGTTTTTTTTAACTGTTCTCTATTTTCAATAGAACTACTTTGCTTAGACCTAACCATTTAAAGTCCAAAGTAACTGTGCTAGCTTTCCTGAGCCTCTATATCTCCAGTTCCTCTCACTCTGGCCTGCCCTCCCCTGCTCTAAGACCAACATTCCTAAAACTGTGCTCATACCATTACCTCCACCCACCCCACCCCTACCTTCCTCCAAAACCCACAGCACTCCACTTTTGCCTAAGAGGTCCCATCCAACATTCTGGTAGTCAAGGCTGGTCCTGTCCAGGCTAGCCACTCTTTCTCAGACATTCCCCAGTATCTGCTCTGATCAAGAGAGAGACATATCCTTTTCATTTGCTCACATGCCCTGCTCATTGTTACTAAGCTTTGTTCGCCCTCTCACATTGGGCATCTGTCAGCTCTTCCAGTCTCAATCTAGCTTCCCTTCTTCTATCACCCAACTAGCCTATAAAACAAACTTTTCCTAACTTTAAATTCCTTCGAAACTGTACACAGCCTCTAGCTATCCAAGGAAAGTCCTCTGATGTTTTCACTGTCACATGTAAAGAGTGGGGATCACAACGAAACAAGAGTCACTCAGCACACTCAGAGCAGGGACCACGTGTCTTCTGCTTCCACCTGCCTCTCGGGATGCTGGTGAAGTGAGCCTAGGAGACAGCTGATTTGACATACATGTCCGATGACAGTCTCCTTATTCCTCCCTCCCACTCAGTTATCAGTCTCTGATGGGAAAACTCTCATCAAGGCTTCCTTCACTGGGCAAACAATAGTATATACGAAACTTTTTTTGTGTCTGTTTACAAACAGCACAGAGAGGGCTCAGTTGCATCTGGCTTGCTGGTTGGTCAAGGGGGATTAGAAGGACCAAAGAATAACAGCATCTAACAGCGAGTTCAGGTCTTAAAAGGCATTCAGCTAGAGGGAAACCTGACTCCATACCTCAGCCACCTCCCGTTGTGTCGCTTTCTTTGCAGTGTCTCTCTCTGTTTGAAACTGCTTCCTCAGAGTTTCTACACGTTCAGCATGCAGTTGTGCTTCCATTTTAGATTCCTCAGCCATCTGTTCTCTGTTTTGAAAAAGACAGATAATAATCACTTTTAGAAAGTAAGGAGGTAAGAAAGATCTGGAGGGGAATTTGCAACTTTCCAAAAGGTGAGTGAATAAATGCAATCAGTTACCAGATGAACCTCACCAATGTGGAGCTCATTAAAAGGAGGAAAAGGAACTTCTGCCAAGATGGAGGCGTAGGTAGACACACTGTCCCTCCTTGCACAACCAAAATAAGGTCAGCAACGATTTAGAAACAAGATAACAACCAAATCTGTCAGAAAATTGAACTGTATGGAAGTCAGACAACCAAGGAGTTAAAATACACACATTCATCCAGATCGGTAGGAAGGGTGGAGTCGAGCAGCCGGGTGGACAGGGGTCGAGGCACAAAAAGGGGTCGAGGGGTCGGTGCCACCCGGTGGCACCGGGTGCATAAGGCATCCAGAGCACAAGACCACAGCGGACGGACCCAGCGAGGCATTGATTATGAAGCAAGGTGCTGCGCGCAAGGTGGCTAGCTGTCCAGGTGGCCCCACATTTGCATGTGGACAAACCAGGTGAAACTGGGCAGTGAGACAGACCACACAACCCAGGTGGACACTAAAAACACCTGTGGGGGTTGAGGTGCCAGGAGAGGCTCCCAGCCTCACAGGAGAGTGTGTTGGAGAGATCCACAGGGTCCTAGAACGTGCACAAGCCCACCCACCCGGGATCAGCACCAGAAAGGCCCAGTTTGCTTGGGGGAAGTGGCAGAAGGGACTGAAATCTGACAGCAGAGCAGGCGCCACTGTTCCCTCTCAGACTCTGCCCCCACATATAGTGCCACAACCCAGCCACTGGGTTGCCCCCCCCTGGAGAACACCTAAGGCTCCGCCCCTTACTCTGTAACAAGCTCTACCAGACCCCACCCCACCCCCCAAAAAATGTCTCAAACGGAAGAACAGATCAAAGCCCCGGAGCCAATACTTTTAAGCAACCAAGAGATAGCCAACCTATCAGATACACAGTGCAAAGCACTGGCAATCAGGATGCTCACAGAACTGGCTGAATTTGGTTATAAATTAGATGAAAAAATGAAGGCTACACTAAGTGAAATGAAGAAAAATGCACAGGAAACCAGTGCAGGGAAGAAATGCACAGGGAACCAGTTCACTACAGGGAACTGGTAGTGATGGGAAGAAAACTGGGACTCAAATCAATGGAGTGGACCAGAAGGAAGAAAGAAACAACCAAACAGAAGAGAATGGAGAAATAAGAATTCAAAAAAATGAAGAGAGGCTTAGGAACCTCTAGGACATCTTTAAACGTTCCAACATCCAAATCATAGGGGTACCAGAAGGGGAAGAGGAGGAGCAACAAGTGGAAAAGTTATTTGAACAAATAATAAAGGAGAACTTCCCCAATCTGGCAAAGGAAATAGACTTCCAGGAAGTCCAGGAAGCTCAGAGAGTCCCAAAGAAATTGGACCCAAGGAGGAACACACCAAGGCACATCAGAATTACATTAGTCAAGGTAAAAATGAAGGAGAGAATCCTAGAAGTAGCAAGAGATAAGGAGACAGTAACCTACAGAGGAGTTCCCATCAGACTGTCAGCTGATTTCTCAAAAGAGATCTTGTAGGCAAGAAGGGGCTGGAGAGAAGTTTTCCAAGTCATCAAAGGCAAGGACCTAACATCCAAGATTGCTCTATCCAGCAAAGCTTTCATTTAGAATGGAAGGGCAGATAAAGTGCTTCTCAGATAAGGTCAAGTTAAAGGAGTTCATCATCATCAAGCCCTTATTTTATGAAATGTGAAAGGGACTTATCTAAGAAAAAGATAAAAAACATGTATAGTAAAATGACAGCAAACTCACAATTATTAACAACCACACCTAAAAGAAAAACAACAACTAAGCAATCAACTAGAACAGGAACAGAACCACAGAAATGGAGATCACATGGAGGGTTAGCAACAGGGGAGTGGTAGGAGAGAGTGGGAAAAGGTAGAGAAAATAAGTAGCATAGATGGTAGGTAGAAAATAGACAGGGGGAGGGTAAGGATAGTATGGGAAATGTAGAAGCTAAAGAACTCATGACACATGGACATGAACTAAAGGAGGGGAATGTGGGTGGGACAGGGTGTGCAGGGTGGAGGGGAGTGAAGGGAAATGGGACAACTGTAATAGCATAATCAATAAAATATATTTAAAAATTATTACAAAAAAAGAGGAAAGTATTACCTGTAGCATTAAAAAGTTACTCAATATAAAGAGACCCAACTAAAAGGGCGAAACACATACTCTTGTTTTAACCAATAATGAACAGTCTTGAGCCAGCAACACTACCCCAGAATATAAAACTTGCAGAGATCACAAATACGAAAAATCTTTTCTGCTTTAGCTTATACCTGCCTCCTGTGTCCACATGTTCACCACCTGAAAGCAATAAAGATCTGCATGCACACCGCATTTCCCTTGGGTGTACACTTCCAAGGAATGTTACTGACATCTAAGTCATATTTACCTACATACAGTTTAAGACAAAACTTGAGTGGCTTCACCTGAACTCGATGGGTTTGACCTGACTAATCTCAGGCCAAAACTGGCAACAATGGTTTAGCATCTGCTTAGATGGAGTCACCCTACCCCTGGATGGGAACAGCCCATCCAGGCTCCTGTTATTCCTTTTCCAAATCATGCTTTTAAAGGACACATAGGCTTTTGACAGACAAGGTTTGGCAGAAATATGCAAGCATCCCTTCTAACCAGTATCTGTTCAATTTTGGTTTAATCTCTGTGCAGAGGAGAAGCTTGATACTACATGAGTTGACAATAAACACACCCAAGGCAGGTAATATCTGCTGCTGCTCAGCTATTCCTGGATCCTTGACACGGCTCTGTTGGGAGTACTAGTTCAGTAGGGGGAAAGGGTTTAAAACAGTTTATGTGAATAAGCCAAACTTCCTCTCCCAGAGGCTCTTCCCTAATTTCATTATGACTATACTGCCCTTACTTAAAGGTTTCCAAATTCTGTAGCTCAAGTTCTTTTTTGTCCAGTTTCTCCTGGACAAGGTCAAGCTTTGTTTGCAGATGATTGTTTGTCTGGAGAGCTTGCTCCAGGCTCATTGCCAGTTTCCGGTTGTCTTCTCTGGTTACATCTAGAGCTTTCTGTAGAGGCTCCATCTGAAAGAGAGAAGAGGGTTTTTAATTCCACTGTAACAGATGCAGAAAGTCCACAACACTGTACAGTCACTCCTCCTACAGCATCAAGTGCTGCTGAGACAACAATTAGTTGGAAACAGAACCAGGAATCTCTCCAGATGCCTGGAATAAATATGTGAGAACTTACTGTAAATATTGCTTTGGGGCCTCTTAGAAGACAATGGGAAGGATCTACTCTACTGGTCACTAGAGGGCTTTGGAAAATAAAGCCAACTTAATTTATTCTAATTTTTAAATGTTTACAGTAGTTAAATTACCCCTCCTGATCCTATGACCTTCTGGTCTCATTGCCTACAGAGATAAGAACTGGCAACTACGTCTTGTATATCCTTCCAGAAAAAAAGAAACGTGTTTATGTAAACGATCCATGGGTATTTTATGTACATGCTTATGTGTAGATAAATTTTCATGTGTGCATACACCTGTGAGCACATGTGAGTATTTGTGTCCTTCTAGTAGGGGGCTCACTCTGGCTAGTTTTTTAAAAAACTGATTTTAGAAAGAGAGCAACAGGGGTGGGGAGGGAGGGAGAGAGAGAAACATCAATTTGTTGTTCCATTTATTCATGCAGTCATTGGTTGATTCTTGTATGTGCCCTGACGAGGGTCAAACCCACAACCTTGGCATATGGGAACAACATTCTAACCAACTGAGCTACCCTGCCAGGGCTCTAGCTGCTTCTGACTGAGGGTATAGTTATTCTCCAAGCCCTTTAACTTCTTCAATCAGTTATGCATTAATAAATGAAAAGAATGTGAACCATATAAGACAAAAAGCATTAGGCATAATTTTTGTCCTGGTTTCCTAATAAATGATTCATTGTAGGATTGCACGACGGCTTCCTATCTGTAAATATGTCACTGTCCAAAACTCAGACTTGAGTGAAAAGGAAATTTACCTGATTGTTTTACTCCATTTTTCCAAAATACCAACATCCCAATAAAACCAAACACTTCAGTGTTATTAGTAACAGCCTGACTGTACCTCATTGCTGTGCTGGGCATCCACGACGAGCATCCTGGCCTGCCACTGGTCTACCTCTGCTTCCAGCTTCTGCACTCTCTGCTGATTCAGAGCCCTACGAGTGCAAGCACAGGAGGAGGGGCTGGAGACAAGAGTGGATGGAATGATGCCACTGGGAGTCACAGGGCACTTTCCTTCCAAGCTCAAACGGCATATTGTAGTAGGCTACAGATGCTCAGAACCTCTGAGAGTTGGCAGTTGACAATTAGTAGTCTCAGCTTCTGGTTAAGAAATGAAGACTCCTGCGAGTTAAAAACTTGTGCCATCTATGGGACAAATCTGACTTGATATATTTAGCCAGAGACTTTCAACCAGTGTGCCACAAGAATTTTTAAAGCACCCAATACCTGACTATTTAGTCAGAGGCACTGACTTCTTTTCCCTAGGTTGTCAAATAAAAAAATGACAACAGCCAGCACAATAGCTGTCCAGTATGAATGAATCAACATTATACCTATTATTTTTCAAATCAGAAAAAATAGAATATAACTTTTGGTGTGATACAGACTTTTAATAATTAGTTTATGTGTGCCATGAGGTGGAAAAAGGTTGAAAATTGCTGCATTATGCTATCAATACATGTCAAAAACTAATGGGTTGGTAATATTATACAAATTAATATAAATATTTATATTCATGAATATATACTGATATATATATTCACTGAATATTCACTGAATATATTCAGGGTCTGGTACAAATAATGCCCCTTTTTATTACATACAAATCTTTTATTACAAAATCATAAGCATGTTAATCTGTAACATAATGATATCATACTCAAGCATACCATAAGACATTTTAGGTGAAATGTTCAAATTGCTGTCCATCTCATGTGAGATAGTCACGTACCCCACCAACCACACTCAGTGGCATTACTTCTTCCAGACCCTGTGTATATATTCACTGAATACACACACACACACACACACACACACACACACACATTCACTACTACAGAAATGTATCACCTCTGTATGGACTGGCTTAATGTCGAAATTTCTGCTTCTAAATACAACAGCTACCTAGAATTTTATTGTGAACGGTAAACACCATTTTTATTACCTTCCCCTTGAATTTTCTTTTTCAGTGCAGAATGTATACTTAAAATATGTAACAAATAAAAATAAGTACAATGAATATGAAACTCTTCCTCTCATAACACAGAGGCAATATGCACCGCTAACACACATATTACAATGTATTTTAGAGGCCTTACTAAACTCAGACCCTTTGTTCATTAACTTGAAAGGAAAACTTTTATGTAATTTTTGAAACATTCAAAGCAGTTTACTTATAAAACATGGTTAGATGTAGTTCTCAGAATGATTCAATTAGAATAACTACTAATCTTTAAATAGGATGCTAATAAATAGATAATTCAAACTAAAGTAGGCACTTAGCTTCAATTATCTTGACAACTATAATCCCACAGATCCAAGGGTGAGTTGAAAGTATAGAAAACAGCAAGGGTGAAATGTGAATCACATGAATTTCTAGAATGCACATTCCTTTACATCACTACAAAAGTATAAGAATTTTGAATTTCTAAAAGTCATGTTAATTTCTAATTCCATACTTTTCATAACTTTAAATTCATTGTTTAAACATTAGTTTTCTGCAAAGGAAGGACTATAAAGTGACTTGGTTTCTTGACTTCACACTGCTCCTTACTGTAGTGCAGCATAAAAATACAAGTACAAGGACAGAAAAATAATCTCCAGTACCTTTCTTTCTTGAGGCCTGCAATCTCTGAATCCCTCCGCCCAAGCTCTATTTGCACTTTTTCCAGAGCACCTTGCATCTTACTGTGAGAAGCCAGCACGTTCTCCAACATGATTGTGACTTTGCAGTTGTCTTCCTTAGCTTCTGCCAACTGTCGCTGAAAGTTTCCCACCTAATAGAAAGTGAGACCAAAGACATTTGATTCTCTCCAGTTATTCTGCTGCTGCTGACTCCATTGCTTCTAGGTAAAGAGTGTGGAAATCACGCGTGGCAGAATGCTAAGAGAGATAATTAAAGTGTATTTTATTTTGTAAGTTATTGTGACTTTAAGAAAAAGAAAACTAGACCCTGACCTATGAATTCCACAGAGAACTCTGAAGAGCTTCCCAACTACTGGCATGCCTCGGCATGTATTAACTAGACACTGGGGTCAACAACTTCCTGGGTCTAGAGGTGGTCTCAGACTGGCCTGCTTTGGCCCCGGTCAGCTATTGCATGATGGCAACAGAAGAGGAGAACACATCTGAAGCCCATCAGAATTATCTCAGGGTTAAAGACCATAAGAGAAAGTGGTAGCTGCTGCAAAATGATGTGCCTCACAGTCCTCTTCAGTGAGGCAAAATCTAGCAACTGCTGTCAAGGAGAAGTTTGGGATGTGACCTGTTTTCACTAAGTACACACATTGATTAAGTAGAAAGCTCTTAGTGATTTAATTTAACATGAACTAACAGCAGTTACTATCATGTTAGTAAAGCGTAAGTAGGCAAGTTATTACCAAGATCAGATGTGTGTCAACAGAAAAAATTGTAATTTTTTCTTTTGATTATTTTGTTAAGGTTTTGTTCATCCTTTTTTAAAGTGTGTGTGTGTGTGTGTGTGTGTGTGCTTAAAGATTTTATTTATTTATTTTTAGAGAGGGGAAGGAAGAAGGAGGGAGAGAAATATCAGTATGTGGTTGCCTCTCACATACCCCCTACTGTGGACCTGGCCTGCAACCCAGGAATGTGCCCCGACTGGGAATTGAATCCACAACTCTGGCTCACAGGCCAACACTCAACAGTCAGGGTCCCTTTGATTATTTTAAGACAGGAAGTTGAAAAATTGGGAGTTAAATGATGCCTTTTTAAAGAAAACATTTCCAAGTGCTTCTAAAGTTTTCTTTAGAAGAAAAATGCTCATCTGAATCAATACTCACTGTTCCTTCCTAAAGGTAACAAGAAATGACGCATATGGCTTGTGAAAGACTACCTGAGCGCCTCGCCCCAGCAACAGACCTTCCCAGAGGACTGATGCCTTACCTTCTTGTTCTCCCTGTCCTCCAAAGCCTCCAGGTCCCCTTTCAACTTCTGACTCTCTTTCAGTGCTGCGTCACGACACTTCATGGCTTGTGAGAGCTCCTCTTCATTCTTTTCCAGAATGGATTTTACCTTAGTAGAAAAAAAGGGGACAGTAAAGACTTTTCGAAAGCACAATAAATCAACAGTTAGAGTAAGACACTGCAATTTAGGAACCAAACTTAACATGTTCAGCTAAATATGCTTATTATAAATAAAACCAGCTTTATTAGCTATTTTCCCCTTTAAAGACAACTCCAACACAAAAATAAGTTTGCGTGAACAAACACAAGCAAACCTAACATTCGACAGTCTTGATGGAAGTCCAGAATAAGGGAGAAGGCAGATAAGACTGTGAAGACTATGCACACACATCTATTAATTTCATCCCATGCACACTGTTCGTGCCCATCGCCACCATCAAGATACAGGACTCGTCCATCACCACACAAAAACTCTCTTGTGCTACTTCTTTGTTTTCATACCCTCCCCCAGCCCACCCCCTGTACCCTGATAAGCTCTAGTTTGTTCTCTATCTCCAAAGTTTTATCATGTCAAGAATGTTATTTTAAACAATTTAATAACTTTTGTATAAGTAATATTCACATTATTTTTTAATAGTTTTACTGAAATATAGCTGACATACAATAAGCTGTGTATACATAAAAGTGTACAATTTTGGTGTATATATAAACTCAAAGCAATAATCAAGATAATTAATATGTAATCATCATCCCAAAATTCTCCTTATGCTTCTTTGTAATTTCCCTTCCATCTCTTCCTGTTGCTACACCTGCACCCAAGGCAACCACTGATCTGTTTTCTGTCACAACAGTTATTTTCCAGATTTTTATATAAACAAAATCATATTGTATATACTCTTTCTTGAATGGCTTCTTTCACTCAATGTAATTGAAATTCATTCAATCTTTTGCATGTATCAATAGTTCATTCCTTTCTGTGCTGAACAGTATTCTATCATATGGATATTACTGCAATTACTTATCCATTCACCTGCTGGACACTTGAGTGGTTTCTAGCTTTCAGCTATTACAAACAGAGCTGCTGTGAACACTGTGTACAAGCCTTTGTGCAGACAAGTGTTTTCATTAATCTTTGGTAGCTACTTAGGAGTAAAATGGCTGGGTCGTAGGTGGCAGTATGTTGCACTTTTAAAGAAACTACAAATTATTTTCCACAATGGTCATACCACTTTACATTCTCTTCAGCAGTGTATGAGAATTCCAGCTGCTCCGCAACCACACTAATACTTGGTATGATCAGTTTCTAAAATTTTAGACATCCTAGAGTTGTGTGGTGGTGACTCATTGTGGTTTTAATGTGCATTTCCCTAATGGCTGATGTTTAACATCTTTTTAAGTGTTTATACACCATCCACATACCTTTCTTGATGAGCTATCTGTTCAATACTCTGTCCATTCTTTTTATTGTTTTTTTTCTTCTTAATGAGTTTTGAGAGTTTTTAATACATACTGGAGACAAGGCCTCTAACAGACATGTGATTTGCAAATATTTTCTTGAAGTCCACAGATGATCTCTTTATTCTCTTAATAATGTCTTTGAAGAGCATAAGCTATCAATTTATCTTTTTTCAATGGATTGTGCTTTTGATGTCAAATATAAAAATCTTTGTGTAATCCAAGATCACAAAAAATTTCACCTATGTTTTCTTCTAGAAGGTTCTGTAGTTTTAGGTCTTACATTTAGGGCTCTGATCCATTTTGAGGTAATTTTTATATATCCTATGAGGTAGAGCTCAAAAGTTTTTGTTTTCAAATGTGGATATCTGATTGTGCTCCATCACCATTTGTTAAACCATCATTTCTCTACTTTCATTTTTATTGAAAATGAAATGTTCATGAAATTAATTATTTTGAATGGCTAGCACATTTATTTTATTCTTAGGTACAAAAGGTAAAGTGAAATCTCCCAGTCACCCAGTCTCTTTCATCAAAAATAATATTGCCAATTTACTGTGATTCACTTTAGAGATATTCTATGCATTACAAGTGAGTACATATGTGTGTGTGTATATACATGTACACACACACACACACACACACACATAATTGACCCTTGAACAATATGAGTTTGAACTGCACAGGTTATATAACTTATATATCAAATGTCTATCTTCAAGCAGTATTCCAAACCATGGCTAAACCATGATTTATTTAGCCAGTTTCTTGTGATGGGATTTTGGTTGCTTCCTGTCTTATGCTATTAACAAACAATACTTGAGTAACTCATAATCATGTCATATGTATGAGCTAGTATATCTCTTGGAAAAAGTCTTAGAAGTACAACTGTGGGGTAAAGTGACAAATATTGCCAATTGCCTTCCATATGAACAACTGTTTTATACTCCCAACAGCAACAAACAACAGTGTCTTTTTTCCACATCTTCTTCCTCAACATTATTACACTTCCTTATAACATATAAAATACTTCAACTTTTTCTTAAGGACCCAAGAATAGTACAAAGGATGCCAACTTCTAGGTTCTGAAAATCTTTTTTTTTTTTTAAAGAAAAGAAAGAATACAGTTGACCACTGAACAGCATGTTTGAACTGTACAGGGCCAGGTACACACATAATTTTCGGTAAGCACTTGTACTGGTTTTGATGCACGGTTGGGAGTCTCCATGGATGTGGAGGGCTGACTATGTGCACTAATCTGTGCCATTCTATATAGGGGACTTGAGCATTTGTGGATTTTTGGCATCCGTGGAAGATCTTGGAGCCAATGCCCTGTGGATACCAAAGGACAACTTAAGTGCTGGAAAAGACAAAATTACATGCAGGCTTTCGATTGCATAGGAGGTTGATACTTCTAACTCATATGTTCAGGGGCCAACCATGTAGTTTTTACAATTTTACTAGTGTTTCTAAGATACACACACACACACACACACACAAATGAAAAGGCTACTAGCAAAGATGTTTACAGAAAGGATCAAATAGTAGTCAACTCTAGAAAACAAGTTGTAGTACTTTCAAAGTTCAAGTATCAAGCAAAGATGGATGTTTTAAAAAGTTTTCTTTGGAAAATATTTTCTGATGTTCAAGTTTTTAGGGTTTCTATTAATGTATTTCTCTTTTAAAATCTGGCTTTGCCCATACATTTTAATTCAAACATTAAGATTAGTAAGTAGACATTTTGAATTAAAAAAAATCAAAATTAAATTTTAGAAAACCTCAATGGTTTCTACTAGTCAAATCTGGTATTTTCTATGCCCAAGACCAAAAATTATGTGATAGCCAGAATGAAGGTTTTGGTCTGTGTCACCAGTGTTCCCTATTTGTGCAGAACCTAACTTCCTGTTGTTATTCATACCTGCGAACATCATCTTTCTGGGTTGTTACCACTATTCTTCATTGTATAAACCTGAAATTTACTTATGATGTAATCTGTAGTCTTCACTTACCAAATCCCGTTTAAGAAAACTTGGTGGCTCATCATTACTACATGGTCTCGAGGCAAGAATGTCTATTTTACCTTCCAGTCTTCCCTCCATGGTTTTAATAGCATTCAAAAGAGTCTTTAGAGAGATTCTAGAGTCGCTGATCTCCTGAGAAGATCTCACAGAAGGCAGGGTAGGTGCAAAGGTCACACGGCGTGTAGAGTTTGGAATAACACTGGGTAAACCAACTG